>NC_062561.1:160992625-161595125 GCF_022837055.1 Prionailurus viverrinus
AGAAAGAACAAGAACCACATGATCCTCTCAACAGATGGAGAGAAAGCATTTGACAAAATACAACATTCTTTCTTGATAAAAACCCTCAAGAGAGTAGCAATAGAAGGATCCTATCTCAAAATCATAAAAGGCATATATGAAAGACCCAACACTAATATCATCCTCAAGAGGGAAAAACTGAGAGCTTTCCCCCTAAGGTCAAGAACAAGACAGGGATGTCCACTCTCACCACTGTTATTCAGCATAGTATTGGAAGTCTTAGCCTCAGCAATCAGACAACACAAAGAAATAAAAGGCATCCAAATCAGCCAGGAGGAGGTCAAACTTTCACTCTTGGCAGATGACATGACACTCTATATGGAAACCTCAAAAGATTCCACCAAAAAAACTGCTAGAACTGATCCATGAATTCAGGGGAGCTGAAGGATGTAAAAATCAATGCACAGAAATCGGTTGCATTCCCATACACCAATAATGAAACACCAGAAAGAGAAATCAAGGAATTAATCCCATTTACAATTCCAACAAAACCCATAAAATACCTAGGAATAAACCGAACCAGAGGTGAAACATATATATACTGAAAACTATAGAAAGCTTATGAAAGAAATTGAAGAAGACACAAAAAACTGGAGAAATATTCCATGCTCCTGGGTAGGAAGAACAAATATTGTTAAAATGTCAATACTACCCAAGGCAATCTACATATTCAATGCAACCACTATCAAAATAACACCAGCATTCTTCACAGAGGTAGAAAACAATCCTAAAATTTGTATGCAACCAGAAAAGACCCTGAATAGCCAAAGCAATCTTGAAAAAGAAAACCAAAGCAGGAGGCATCACAATCCTGGACTTCAAGCTGTATTACAAAGCTGTTATCATCAAGACAGTACAGTACTGTAACAAAAACAGACACTCCAATCAAAGGACAGAATAGAGAACCCAGAAATGGATCTACAAACGTATGGCCAACTAATCTTTGACAAAGCAGAAAGAATACCCAATGGAATAAAGACAGTCTCTTCACAAGTGGCACTGGAAAACTGGACAGCGAAATGCAGAAAAATGAACCTGGACCACTTTCCTACACCACACACAAAAATAAACTCAAAATGGATGAAAGACCTAAATGTAAGATAGGGAGTCATGAATATCCTCGAGGAGAAAGTAGGCAAAAACCTTTGACCTTGGCCGCAGCAACTTCTTACTCAACACGTCTCCAGAGGCAAGGGAAACAAAAGTAAAAATGAACTACTGGAACCTCATCAAAATAAGAAGCTCTGCACAGCAAAGGAAACAATCAGCAAAACTAAAAGGCAACCAATGGAATAGGGAAAAGATATTTGCAAACGACATACCAGATAAAGGGTTGGTATCCAAAATCTATATAAAGAACTTATCAAACTCAACACCCAAAAAACAAATAATCCAGTGAAGAATGAACATGAACAGACACTTCTTCAAATGACATGAACAGACACTTCTTCAAAGAAAACATCCAGATGGCCAAATGACACATGAAAAAATGCTCCACATCACTCGTCATCAGGGAAATACAAATCAAAACCACAATGAGATACCATCTCACACCTGTCAGAATGGCTAACATTAACAACTCAGGCAACAATAGATGCTGGCGAGGATGCGGAGAGAGAGGATCTCTTTTGCACTGCTGGCGGGAATGTAAACTGGTGCAGCCACTCTGGACAACAATATGGAGGTTCCTCAAAAAATTAAAAATAGAACTACCATGACCCACCAATTGCACTACTAGGTATTTATCCAAGGGATACAGGTATGCTGTTTTGAAGAGGCACATGCACCCCAATGTTTATAGCAGCACTATCAACAGCAGCCAAAGTAGGGCAAGAGCCCAAATGTCCACTGATGGATGAATGGATAAAGAAGATGTGGTATATATACACAATGGAGTGTTACTCGGCAATCAAAAAGAATGAAATCTTGCCATTTGTAACTACATGGATGGAACCAGAGGGTATTATGCTAAGCAAAATTAGTCAAAGACAAATATATGACTTCATCTGAGGACTTTAAGATACAAAACAGATGAACAAAGGGAAGGGAAGCAAAAATATATAACAATAGGGAGGGGTACAAAACATAAGAGACTCTTAAATACGGAGAACAAACAGAGGGTTACCGCAGGGGTGGGGGGGGGGGGGGTAGGCTAAAAGGGTAACGGGTAGTAAGGAATCTGCTCCTGAAATCATTGTTGCACTGTAAGCTAACTAACTTGGATGTAAATTTTAAAAATAAATTAAATAAATAAAAAATTAATAAAAGTGTAAAAAATATATAGATATATACATTTAAAAAGAACTCTGTTTTTTTTTTTAAACCTAAATTGGTGTTAGGGCATTAAAATTACCTTCCAAATTAATGTATCCAATTCAAGGAAGAGGGGCTGCTAAAAAGAGTTGTTGTAAAGAGGGGTCACTGGGTCCGATGATGTTAAGAACTACTACTCTAAATACAAGATTTCACTTAAGGGTGCACAACATTGTTCCAGAGTATTAAAACATTACAGAAAGAAGTGTACTATATTCCCAATGAAATAGTTTTATGAGAATTATTTGGGTAAAATACTTTTTTAGTTTAAAATGATGGATACATTTTTAAATAGAAAATATGAAATTTTTAAAGGGTAATATAAATGTGTAAAGTCCTTCTGTGCTACTCGTTCATATCTTCTGCATTAAAGAAGTTTGAGAAGCACTGCCCTAGATGGTGGTAAATCAATTAAAATACAACAAACACATCAGAATGATGACAGATGGTTTTTCTCAAGGCCTATTACTGAGAGCAATACAAAAACTACAAATTTAGAATGGCTTGTTTGCATAAAGAATTTTATAGGCAAATGGATAAAATATAGGCTAACAAAAAGGTAGTAATATACTAAGCAAAATCTCTTTCAATAGTTAAAATTAAGTAAATACATTTTAAGGTTTATGTATTGAATGAAAAACACTGTATTCTACAGTTGTAAACACTGACTAAAAGAGAGGGCATGATCCTATTTTGGCATAGTTACCTCAATTCTGTCAAACCTTACAGGTGATTTTGGTAAATCTGAGTTCCTTAGTATTTTACATGTTAAAGAGCAACATACATGACTGTGTTCCAATGAGGTTTCCAGAAGAATAAACCAAAATCACTTCCAAACACTAATCATAAAAAAAGATTCTAAAAGCAAAATAAACAAAATAAAAAATACCTGTTTCTTCTGCCCAATTCGATGAGCTCTAGCCTGTGCCTGAAGATCATTTTGTGGATTCCAATCGGAATCAAATATAACAACAGTATCAGCAGAGGCTAAATTAATTCCTAGACCTCCAGCTCTTGTGGAAAGCAAAAAGCAGAAATCCTGTAAGAAATTATAAATAGGCTCAACTTTAAATTCTTCTGAACCGTGAATATGAATAATCAGCAAGAGAATTTTACAACTGGTTTTTTGAATTTAAAAGTATTTTACCAATAAAACCGAAAGATAGTTTTAAAAATACTAATACAAAAACCTCTAGCAAAATCAATCAGCAGGATTCCAAAATACAAATATACATGGAAATAATGAACACCAAATCTACAATGAATTTTAAATGAAAATGGGATAATTTATTTAGAAGCAAATTAACTGTTCTATGCTGAAACAGTATTGATAAGGGCAAAATTCTCCAGATTAACATAAAATACTGATTTTAAAACCTCATTTAGAAAGTAAAACTAGCTAATAAGACTTTTTAAAAAAAAATGACAAAAATAATTTACTAAAATTATGACTAAAATTATTTAGTTTTAAAAGCATTCATACCTCTGATCCTTCAGCATTAAAATGATCTAGTGCTTGTTTTCTCAGCTCCCCTTTTATTGATCCATCTAATCTCTAAAATAAAACACATTAAAATACTTCACATAACAGAATCAAATATTTAAAAAGGTATTAAAATCAATTATGAAGTTAAGTATGAAAATGCGGCATTACTTTCGTTAAGACTATAAGAGTAGAAGGTACTTATTAGTCAAGAAAACAATGCCCAAGCATTCTGTCTATAGAGTCTGTGCTCTTAACCGTTAGGACTATTTTCCCACATAATAATAGTAAATAGCATTGGCTATCATTGTGTCTGAGTCTCACTGTAAGAAATATATTTTACATGTGAATGAGTACACAACCGTACATCCAAAGCAAGTTACATGACACATGTATCATGATATGGTCTCATATATTAAAATTTCATTTTTTCAAAATGTTGGTACAACCCATTAAACTGATTCCCAGATCCATTAACAGGTAACAGTCCACAGTTTTAAAAACAGTGGTGAAGTCCAGTGTGGTTAGTGGACCAACAACATCGTTGTCACCTGAGAACTCAGAAATGCAAATTTTTGAGCCCCATCCCAGATCTACTGAATCTACTGAAATCAGAAACTCTGAGAAAAGAGGTACAGCAAAGCCCCTGATTAAAGTTTCAAAGTCACTGATTTGAGTCAAAAAGCCCGCATCTGAGTATCTTCAATATCCATGGGTGCCTTGGGCAAGCGATCTGACTTTTCATCTTGTCAGTTTCTTTCTTAGGTAATGAACATAATAGTACTTTCTTCATAAAATTCAGAGGATTCAGTGAGAGAACAAAGTAAAACACTTACCACAGTGTCTGGCATATATATATTGAGTGCTTACTAAACATTAGCTGATGTCCAAAATTAAAAAAAAAAATTTAGGGTGCCTGGGGGCTCAGTTGGGCTCAGGTAGTAATCCTGCAGTTCTGAGATCCAGCCGCCCCTATCCCCTGAATGGGCTCCACGTAGAGTGGAGTCTGCTTAGGATTCTCTCTCCTTCTCTTTGTCCCTCCTCAGTTCTCACTCTCTCTCAAAATAAATAAATAAACATTTTTTAAAAATTTAAATGTACGGGGCGCCTGGGTGGCTTGGTCGGTTGAGTGTCCGACTTCGGCTCAGGTCATGATCTCACACTCCGTGAGTTCGAGCCCCGCGTCGGGCTCTGTGCTGACAGCTCAGAGCCTGGAGCCTGTTTCAGATTCTGTGTCTCCCTCTCTCTGTGACCCTCCCCTGTTCATGCTCTCTGTCTCAAAAATAAATAAAAACGTTTTAAAAATAAATAAATAAATAAATAAATACATAAAAATTTAAATGTGCTACTGGTTTCATTTTCACTAAAAATTACTATTAGTAAAAACTTCTTAAAAACAGTGGCATATCAGGGCACCAGGGAGGGTGGCTCGGTCGGTTAAGCATCCGACCCTTCATTTAGGCTCAAGTCATGATCTCATGATTAATGACTTTGAGTCCCACATCAGGCTCTGTGCTGACAGCACGGAGCCTGCCTCGGATTCTCTCCCTCTCTCTGCCCCTCTGCTGCTCACTCTCTCTCTTTCAAAATAAATTTAAAAAAACAAACAGAACAAAAAAAGAAAACCCAGTGTATATCATTTATTAAGGCATGATCTAAACTAAAAGAATGTTAAAAATAATTTTCTCTGGGAAATAATACTGGAATGAGAAGGGAGTAGGGGCAGAGAACTAATTACCAGCACTTGTTTACTATTTGTTTTGTTTGACCATGTAGACACAGTAATTTGTCTAAAAACAAACCAACACAGGATTGGGGTAAGGATAGAGGGGTGGAATGGAAACAGGGTGATAGTTATAGGGTACTGTTTCTTTTTGAGGTCATAAAAACATTCTAAAATTTATTTTGTTGATGGCTGCCCAACTCTGTGAATATATTAAAAATCACTGAATTGTACACTTTAAATGGATGAATTAATTGCATGGAATGGAAATCACATCTCAATAAAGATGTTAAGAAAATCAAACAATAGTACTTTTTCTATATTTTTCCCTAGCCTAAATGACCATATATTTCTCAATCACGTTTATATCACCAAAGACCCGTCCCTCAAATGATGTCTGTTGAGATTCATCATTATAATTCTACTTCTATTTTATTGCCTGCACTAACATTCATCATTTACTATTTATGTGAATGTTCGCTATGTTCTAGGCACTGTTCAAGAAAGGATTAAATAAGGATTAAATAAATTATTAGAAAAGTACTGAAACTAGCACCTGACTCTAACATTAAACACTCATTCATACTAGCTTTAATTACACTGAATTGATTTCAACATAAACACTGAATAGATGGAATATAAGCTCATTTTGGTCTTTAATACCTTCCCTAAAGTCATCTAAAAGTTTTATTCAGTAAACTATACATTAGAATAATTATAGAACATTATTCTTCAGAATCTGTAACAGTCCTGATATTGGCTGACACATAGCAGGCACTGAATAAAAAGTCGTTGAGGGAACAGCATAGTTTTTTTTTTGCGTCTCGCATCCATGAAATACACCCAGATCAACACTAAACCATCCTGCACACCTAGAAAACTGATTTAAGGATTAACACAACAATCTGCACAACCTGAACTACAGAACTCAGCAGGTACACGGCACGGAGAGGTGAACTGGGGGGGAAAGAAGCTGCGGAGGGCAGGGAGCTGTTTTTGCTTGCAGAGAAAGGAGGGAGACAGGAGTCGGGGGGGTGAGCACAGGAAAAGCACACCCTCCCCTTCACCGCAAAAGAATCTGCAGCAGTCCTGGTAACATTCACAAAGGCTGCTCTCTCTCCCTTCCTCAAAATAAAGCCTAACTCATAAGGCTGCCCATTTACATTTGAGCATAGAAGAGAAATACAAAATTAAAATAAAGACTAGAGAATAGAAAAATTACTTTGCTGCTAAATATAAGGTCAAGAAGAAAAAAGGGAATAATGACAAATAGAAATGTTTAAAACAGATATATTATCTTGAAAATACAGTTTATTAAAAAATCTATATTTCATTTACACAAGAATTTCACAGGTAATTTTGTAAAGATCCGATGAAATTTGTCAACAAAAAGGAAAAAAATGAAATGCTTACTTGAAAGGGGAATTGACGGTATTTCAAATATTCTGCAAGTATGTCTAACATCCGCACCATTTGAGAAAAAATAAGAACTCTATTGCCTCGTTCTCTTAGGCGAATTAACAGTTTGTCAAGAAGAATCAATTTTCCGCTACTACGGATTAAGTGCTAGGAAACAATAAATTACAATGGTTAGAGCATGTGAGCATGTGCAAAGAATCAACCAAATGAAACAAATGCCCCACTTAAAACTTCAGCTTCTTTAATTATTGAAAATTGAGATTTTGTATTTTTATAATGTTGAAAAAGTTTATTTCAGTTTCCAAAATTTTCTAGAACCTTTTCTAGGATCATTTTTATCTACGATTTAAGCTAAAATTTTCCTTGCCATTTAGCACCTAGATTTTCATTGTGTTTTGGGGAAAGGGGGGGCGTGTTTCACTATATTTGCTAGTTATTACACTACTTCTCCAAAAATCTCAGCTGAAAAACAGTACATTGAAAGCAGCAGCAACTAAGCAGCTAAAGGTTAAAAGAAAACAGATTTTAATTTATATGTATCAGCCACTGAACCTAGCTCTTTTAAAGCACTACTGTGGTTGAATGGCAATTGTGGCCCTCTTCACACCTCATCTATCTACCAAAAGCAATAGGAAGTGTAAACTCTAAGCTCAAGATGCCTTTCTTAAGACTATCATTTGGGGTGCCTGGGTGGTTCAACGGGTTAAGCATCCGAATTCATCTGGGGTCATGATCTTGTGGTCCGTGGGTTCAAGCCCCAGGTCAGGCTCTGTGCCGAGAGCTCAGAGCCTGGAGCCTGCTTGAGATTCTCTGTCTCCCTCTTTCCCTGCCCCTCCCACACTCGTGCGGTGTCTTTCTCGCTCAAAAATAAAGAAACATTAAAATATATATATATTTATTAAAAAACTATCATTTGCCATATCACAAATTCAGCATCATAATGTGAATTTTTGTCATTTAAGAATATACTAAGGGATTTCTCCTGGATAACTCTTGGTAGTCCATACAAATCCATTTTTATAAAAATGATCAAAATAATTGTATGAATTATAATTCTGAAGGCTTTTTTAATAAAGACAAAGAAAATAATTAACACCATTATTTAATATACCATAACCAAAGAAAACTTCTAACCAATACATTAAAGCATCATGCCATTTTCAGTTATAACTGAAATAAACATTTCTAGAATTTTGCTTTACTACAAAGTAAAAATCCTTACTTGTAAGGCCTCCTGTTTATTATAGAATTCATTATTATCTGGTGGTTTAATGAGGTAGCAATGGTTACAACATTTCTTTAGCTCCATCATAATGTTCAAAAAGCCTGAGGTACTGCCCTTGGAACCTTTGCTGAGGGCTTTGTAATTCCTAGTTAATATCCATCTGTTTAAAGAAAAAAAAATACCATGAAAATGATGGTTAGCAGAATAATTACCAGGATGAATTCTAAAACCATAAAAAAAAAAAAAAATCAAGCACCAAAGCAAAACTGTACCATTATGAAGTTCACAACTGGATATACTATGGTCCAAACATCGTTCAGAAGACTCGTGAACTTTGTTCATAAGACTGAGAATCCGATCAATATACAGTAAAGGCTTAATGTAACATAGTGAGTATAGTGTATTAATCCTTTTCCCCCCAAAGTTACTTCAAAATGGTTAACTATCAGGGCACCCGGGTGGCTCAATGAAGCATCTGACTTCAGCTCAGGTCATGACCTCATGGTTCATGAGTTCAAGCCCCGCATCGGGCTCTGTACTGACAGCTCAGAGCCTGGAGCCTGTTTGACACTGTCTCCTTCTCTCTTTGCCCTTCCCCCACTCACGCTCTGTCCCCCTCTCTCTCTCTCAAAAATAAACATTAAAGAAAAATTTTTTTAATGGTTAACTATTATCTATATTAACCTTCCAACAAATCTTAGTATATTAGGCAACCAATATGTAGACTTATAAAAAAACCTCATGAGCATACCTGGTTTAACCACAATGCCTTCTCTAAATTACAGTTAACACAATACAATTACAACTTGTAGAAAAATTATAGGTAGATTTTATTACTCCAAACTATTTATATAACTATGTAACATTTCCTCTCATTATGATGTACTTTGTCTTCTACCACCTTTTATTTTCTTCATTTTTTAAGATTAGTCTTTGAAGGAACTTGGAATAATTTATCTCTGATTCGCCTCAAAATGATAGGAAATGGGAATGTCTAGAGATAAAATAAGACTGGCTATCTGAATTGAAAACAAAGCTGAGTGTTGGGGGTTTATTATGTCATCCTCTTTTTGTATATGCTTGAGATTTTCCATAATACAAACCTAAAATTCATGCAATGAATGTTTTTTTTTTTAATGTAATGGCACTTACAGTTTTACCATAAATTTCTGAAAATCCAAATGCAGGTAGCCATGGATTTTATGCAATCCATGTTTAAACAAATGTTTAAACAGATATTAGGATAGATATTCTGTTTTTGATTCTTTGAAACATTATGTATAGTTCTGACATACATAATTTTTTTTTAATGTTTATTTTTGAGAACGAGAGACATAGCATGAGCAAGGGGAGGGGCAGAGAATCCGAAGCTGGCTCCAGACTCCCAGCTGTCAGCACAAAACCTGACGTGGGGCTCAAACTCACAAACTGAGAGTTCATGACCTGAGCCAGAGTCGGATGCTTAACTGAGCCATCCAGGTGCTCCGACATATATAATTTATCTAAAGTGCAATTAATATTCTTCCACATGGGGGAAAAGAGAGGGTGTGTCCTAAAACTTTCTTTTTCTGGCCTCTACCTCTGTCAATTATGTAACTATCATAATTATATAATAATGCCTTAGTATCACTAACACTTAAGTAGTCAGTATTAACTAATATTTAACAGAAACCCTATGTATGTTAAAAGAGCATAAAGTAGACAAATGCAATTAATGATGATTTAATTAATCTTAGGTTACCCGTTATCTTGGACAAGTTGATCTCTCTTTGCTTCAATATGTCATAATATAAACCTATTTTAATATTCAAGAATTGTTATTGCTCTAAGACCCTACTGGGAGGAGAGACAGCACCTCCATGAGACAAGGATAGGGGGATTATTTAGAATTAAAGGTCCAGAACATGTGCTCTGTTTACAGCTTACTTGTAATACTGTTTCTGTAAAGCACTCATTTCCATTCTTAAAATCTGCTCAACCTTGGCAGGAAGAGATTTTTCCACATCTTTTTTAACTCTGCGTAACAGAAATGGTTCAAGCTCCTTGTGGAGGCTTGCATAACCATATTCTCTGCCTTTTCCATGTTCTTCTTCAAAATCTTCCCAGGAAGAAAACCTTAAAAATTTAAGAAAATGGAAAAATCACTGAAAAAGTCATACTGCATATGAAAATTTTCAGGGTAGTCACATATAAGCAAAATATAGACTTTCAGGAAAAGACTAGCTAACATTAGTCACTTCTAAGGACTATCCTTCCCAAGAAACCCATCTTATATCTACATAAAGGTGAAAAATAGGTTATTTTATGAAAATTAGGATTCTCCTGGAGTTAAAGATAGTAAATAAAATATTTTCAAGTACAGAATTGTCACTAAAATATTTCTCAAAGAATATATTAAAGTTCTGAATCTACTGAAAGGGAGCAATTTTGTGATCTTGGACAAGTTATTTATCCTGATCTAGTCTAGTTTTCCCCATTTAGAAAAAGGGATTACCAGTACCTTATTACTGTTGTTATTGCTAATATTAAGTACTAAGAATGATACTGTTTGTTTTTCAAGCAAAGTATATTTTGAACATGGGCAGAATCAACTGTTGTAATTTATTACACATGACTCAAGCTTATTTATTTACAAATTTGAAAAGTTAAAATATTATTAGAAATGTGAAGTGCTGCATCGCCCCCCTTTTTTTTCCTTCTTAAAAATCTGTAATCTAATGTTCAAGGATAATTAATACTTCTTACAGACCTTATTACTACCTATACTAATATTTTCTTGCTAAGCTTAACATTCAAAACTAACATTAAAATTGCATATCCTAACTTATCTTACTTTTCTGGCATAATGAAATGTAGCAAAGACCACAGCTCTTTAAGGGAGTTCTGTAGAGGAGTTCCAGTAATAAGGAGACGGTGATTGGATTTAAAGTCTATTAAAGTTTTATACAGAAGAGAGTCATCATTCTTTAATCGATGTGCTTCATCTACACCTATAAACGCCCAATTCAGACCTCCAAGGAATGCCTTAAAATGAACAGAAGAACACAGTTAATGTTTTAAGAGAAAAGTGAAATTCAAATTATTAAACTGAGGCAAATTAAAATTGAGAACATGCTTTTGTCTTGTTTTCAGATAAAAACTACGTATTATTTCAAGATTTATTGGAATCTTCAAATCAAGTAACAACATGCAAAATAAAGCTCCCTCCATGACTAATTCACCCACTGGAAAACAGAGCATAATAGCATACACATTCTAAAAAAAAAAAAAAGAGAGAGAGAGAGAGAAAAAATAAAAAAATTTAAATGATAACTATCATTTAAAATAGTTATCATTTAAAAATTTTTACAAAAGATTTTTAGGCGAAGGGCAGCAGAAGCTTCTATTAGTGTCAATTTGGAGAAAGTAAGATATAAATTTGGAAGTGTCTTTACTCCAAGTGTATGAATAATTCACTGTATGACCTTTAAACACTGTGGATCTGTGTATATAAATATGGGTCTCTGACTTAAAACAGAGACAGGCCAGATTCTACTATTTAGTGGTTGTACGATCCAAGAGACAAGCTCAATAACCATTTTGAGACATGATTTTTCTTTCCAATAAAGTAGAGATGACAGCAGGATCTTACATAATAGATTAGAATTACTTGACATATTAACTATAAAGAATTAAATAAGACAACATCTATCAAGCATTTAGTACAATGCTTCATCCATGGGTAGCTTAATCCTTTTAGGTATTCTCCTCCTCTTTCAAAGACCTTACAAGTCAAAGCACTATGCCAAACTCGTTGCATGTAAGTCAGCAGTTGGCAAACTTTTCCTGTAAAGACTCACATGAAGTATTTTAGCTTGTGCAGACAAATGTGTGGTGACCTGTACTGCATATTCTTTGGTTTTTACACTCACTAAAAATGTAAACAATATTCTTAATTCAAAGGTCATAAAAAATAAACCAGATCTGACCCACAGGATGTAGTCTGCTGACCCCTGATTTAAATTATCTTCTCATCCTACCCACAACACATGGTAAAGGAAAAATGGATATACACCAAACAGAAAACCATAAGTAATACATACCTTATCCTTCAATAAAATTTCATAAGTTGTTAAAAGTATATTAAATTTTAACCGTTTGGTCTGGGGATGCATCCATTCATGAGTTCTTATCTATCAAGAAATTTTAAAGATAATTTTAAGATAATCATTATGAAAAGTATACTTGTACTTGAATATCTAAAATAAAATCTGCTCAAAATACACAAAAAACAATGTATATGTTTATGTAATAAAATCATTTTAATTATTTTATTTAAATTTTCGTTAAAAATCATTTTACTCTTAACAATGCCTAACAAGCTGCACTAATCTTACTTATAAATAAAATGTAAATGCCACAGCACATCAAAACCTACAAAAAAATAGCAGATATATTTTTCTTACACATTTTCCACTAAAGGAAGTTCTCATTTAACAAAACATAAGTGATTAATTCATTTAATAACATGGCATTTATGGATGAAATGATATTCAGGTTTGCTTCACAATATCTGGGAGGAAACAAAACTGGCAATGCATTAAAACTGTGAAGCTGGAGATGAGTAACATGGAGGTTTATTATACTCTTCTGTCTGCTTTCATGTGTATCTGAAATTTTCCACAACAAATTAGGAGAAAAAATTATTTCATAAAGTAACACTCAACTGAAAACTGACTTTTAGTATTCAGCCAATTAAACACGTATTGAGCACTTACTTGTGGCAAGTTTTACTCTAAAAATTAAGACTACAAAGATACATACAATACCTATCCTGAAAGACAAGTATATCTAGATTTCTAAATTTGTGGAGAAACAACTTACCATATTTCTGCTGTTAATGTCACCTAAATAGACCACAGCATTCATCTGAGAAGCCCATGTCTGAATTTCCCTTTGCCAGGAAGTAAGAGTGGAGAGTGGTACTACTAACAGAAAAGGTCCATATAATTGATGCTCATGAAACAAATAGTTCAGAAATGAGATCGTCTGTATTGTTTTTCCAAGGCCCATTTCATCAGCAAGTATGCAACTATTTCCTCTACAAAGTAAAAACAAAAATTACGTATGCAATAAAGATTCAAATTTGTAAAGAAACTTTTTTACATAACCTATGTACAAATTTATATGAACAGTTAAAATAAATCTGACAGGTATACAAACAATACACCACTTTTATTACCTATAAATAATAAATGTAAATAAAGGCCTTTGTAATAGTTTAAGTGGACAAAGTTTACCATTTTAGTACAAAAGAAGCTTAAAGATTAACGTATTATTTTTAATCAGTTATGCAGCCAAGAACACAATCTACAAGTGATAGAGTCCAGACATATTAAATAAGTAAAAAAATTAGCAGAAAGAAAATATACAGCAGGATAAACTATAGCTACAGTAAAATTTAAATACAAAAAATCTGCACCCTAGGGTTACCTATATTGCCAAGGATAGAACAAGAAACACAGGGTGGGGCCGGGGGGGGGGGGGGGGGGAGGCAGGGGAAGAGGCCTAAATATTAGAAATAACTGGAAGAGAAAGAGTCCAGGACTGTAGGATAGAAATATATATATGTATGCTGATTTTAAGTTCAATATGGAGTGCTGCAGCAAACAGGTTAAACCTCAAACTCCACTGGATCTTCTTCGTAGTATATAATAAGTATTATTTATATACTAAGGAAATTTGAAAACCTGCATATAAAAACCAGTCTTTATCCTTCATGTTGGTGGAAATCTTTTCCAAATCCTCTACTTGTAAAATTCGTATGCTCTCAAACAGGTAATTCAAAATATACTTACTTGCACCAAGAATGAGCAAGCCAATTTAAACCATTCAGTTGATAATCTCTTAATTCTAAACTCTCATGTCCTCCAATGTAGGATGGCTGCTTCTTCAGGGCTACAAATCTTGGCCTTTGTTTTAATACCTTTAGTAGAAATAAATGTTAATAAGAACCATTAAATGTGGGAAATTATTTTAAAACATGAAAATCTCAGCTTTTACCATAAATTTTGACATTTCATCTCAAATCATCAAAATCAGAAATTCCATGACTCAAGATGTATCTCAGGATTCATCAAAAGACTGTTTTCTATTACTATAACAAAGTATAGTGAAATATTTTGCCCTTTTTGGACAAAAAATGATAGAAGTAAGTTCTGGCTGAAATACCTGGGGCCTCACATAGTTCACAAACAAAACCTATGTTAAATTCATTCAATTAACTGCTGCTGCAGCCCTGACCCAGAAATAAACCATACAACTGGCTTAAATTTCTGATTTCTTAATTACCATTATCAACTTAATTCAATCTTGTAATAAGAAAACAAGTTTTACTAGCATATAGATCCTCAAAACTATTGCTAATAATCACTTTAAGTATAAACATCCTATATTAAAGCAAGGTAATCTTAGGTACTAACTTTTTTCCTATGGGTACATCCTTCTTTTTCTTTCCTACCTTCAAAGAAAATACTCCCGGATCTTTTAAACCAAGCATATATATATATATATATATATATATATATATATATATATATATATACACACATATACATATACATATACATATACATATACATATACATATACATATACATATACATATACATACACACACCTATTTTTCAGGAAATTTTCCTATTTGGTCTCCCCAAGCCACTCCTCACAACACCACCACCAATTTATCATCTTACTGACATAGTTTCACTCACCAGGGCCAAAAGACAGTGCCACATCTAAGACCACATATCAATTACAGGAACACCATTTCCTGTAAGACCTACCAACCAAGCAGTTCTCTCTCTCTTAGCCTATCTGAAATCAGGCAGGATCCATTCTTTATTTGAGCTTGTAATATTTTTATGATGCATAAATACTGTTCTCAACAATTACAAATTTCAAACAATACTCACTTTGCAATCTTTAAAAGGAGTGGTTTTTGATTGATTCCTGCTAAAATACTCATCTATGCATGCTTGAAACTTTTTGGAAATTAGGGCTCCATCCTCCCAGCTGCACTCTGAGTATGGAAGGCCCTGCCATTTGCAATAATAATCGGGATAACCAGCTGCTGACTTCTGATTGGAATGAGCTGTGAGAAAAATCAGGTTATTTATTTATTTTTACAATGAATTTTATCCAAGGACTAATTTTTGGTAAAACAACACCACAAGCAAAAATTAGCCATCTGGTTTATACTAACCTATTACAGTAAGACTAAGCTACTGTATTTGCTGTATAAATAGTAAATTTATTTATTTTTTCTGATTTCAAACATGGAAAGATAAAAGTTTAATTAGAATCATTTATTACTAACCAATTATTCGTTCCACTATTTGATACTGTTTGTGTAGATCATCTGTAAGTTCTTGCTGGCAATTATAATATTCCACATCTTCTGGAGAAGCATTTTTCAACCTGAAAAATTATTTTAATCCAGAATTAGACTTAAAAATCTCCTCTAAATAACCCATTCCCCCCCCCACACTCTCTATAGCACAAAATCTCCCATTTTGCCACTCATCTAAATATGACTCAGTTGAATAAGGAAGTAATTGAAATAAAGTGAAGCATCATTAATTTTTAATTTTAAAAATGTGTAAGCTATATTTACATTATATATTATATTATATTTACATTACATGCATATATATTTACATTATATATGATACACATTCTACATGACCGTCACCAAGGAGAAATTTAGATATGGCTGTTTCTAAAAAGTTTTACCTTGAGATGCAATACAATAAGTCTATAAATAATTATTTTAGGTTATTACTGGATTCTTAACTATGTATTCCTTATTAACAAAACTTTAGTAATAACCTTTGAACTGCTAAAAAATTAAGTGTAATATAAAACACTTACCATCTTTTTGTCTCCTGATCTTTTTTCTTATAATTATCCAATTTTTTCATTCCTCTAACATTCTGCTGCTTAAGGGTTTCTTCTGTCTCCCAAGTATTGTGGATATGGGACCATCCTTTCCATTTAATTAAATACTGGATCTCTCCTGGTTCCTTGTTTTTTTCAAATCCTGCATTTGGGTCACCATCTGCTTCAACTGCATAGATGGTTGTAGTAGCACCAGTAGCTGAAAAAGAAAGCACAATACATTCCATATAATTAAGTTATAAGCTTATGTCCTTCAACTCAAAAATTCAATATAAATAGAAAAATATATTCTTTTTTTAAATTTTATTTTGTTAATGTTTTTCTTTTAATGTTTATTAATTTTTGAGAGAGACACAGCACAAGCAAGGGAGGGGCAGAGAGGTGGAGACACAGAATATGAAGCAGGCTCCAGGCTCTGAGCTGTCAGCACAGAGCCCAACGTGGGGCTCAAACCCATGAACCGTGAGATCATGACCTGAGCCAAAGTCGGACACTTAACCGACTGAGCCACCCACATGCCTCACCATTATCTGGTGCCGAGGTCTGTAGCCCAAACGACTGAACCACCCAGGCACCCCAGTTCTCTTTTAAATAGGCAAAATATCAGGGTACAAGAATTTAAGTAAAATTGCATTACACATACATAAAAGAAACTCTGCATTTTAGAACAGAAATATTTAATTTAATCTCCTCAGTTTTAAAATTAGAAAAAACAAGGTTAAAAGTCAGTGACACACCTAAGATCATACAGCAATTTATAACAACTTATGACTGG
Organism: Prionailurus viverrinus; assembly: GCF_022837055.1. NCBI lineage: Eukaryota > Metazoa > Chordata > Mammalia > Carnivora > Felidae > Prionailurus > Prionailurus viverrinus. The sequence goes on from NC_062561.1 coordinate 161,009,541, forward strand.
AAGCCTGATAACTACAAATAAAATAATGAAAAATCATCTTTAAAAACTGCCATGTCCAAAGTCATTATGTTGGAGATATCTGCAGCCCTCATGTTCAATGCAGCTTTATTTATAATAGCCAAGACATAGAAACAACCTAAGTATCCATCAACAGGCAAAAAGATAAAGAAAATGTGATATACGTAGATATATATAGATAGATATAGATATATATCTATCTATATATGTATGATAGAATACTATTCAGCTACAAAAAAGAAGGAAATCCTGACATTTGCAACAATGTAGAACACCACTGAGGGCATTACTCCAAGTGAAATGTCAAAGACAAACACTGTATAATCTCACTTATATACGTAATTTAAAGCAAACAAAATCTCATAGAAAAAGAGATCAGAACTGTAGTTAATAGAGGCAGCGAGTGGATGTAGGTTGGGGGGGGCAACGGGGGGGGGGGGATAATGATGTAGATGCATACAAACTTCCAGTTATAAGACAAATAAGTAAGTACTGGGGATATAAAGTACAACATAATGACCATAGTTAACACTGCTGTATGGTATATTTAAAAGCTGCTCAGAGAACAGATTCTAAATTAACATAACAAAATTTTTTTTCTTATTCTACCTATATGAAATGATGGATAAATAGAAACTAAATTTAATGCGGTAATCATTTTGCAATATATGTAAGTCATTATACTGTCCACCTTAAACTTATACAATGTTCTACGTCATATCTCAATAAAACCGAAAAGAAAAAAAATGCATGTCAAGATAACTAAAAATAACCTACATAAAAACATTTTGAAATAACCAAACCATTTGTAAAGTTGAAAGTACCTAAATAACACCTATTATTTAGGTATAACAGAAAAACTGATACACAGGTTAAAATTTTTTCTAATTATCTGCAGTAAATCAAGTAAGGTCAAGTGAGGTTAAATGGATCATTTTGTGGGGAGAAAATACTCAGGCTAAGAAAATTATAGTTTATAACAAGTAAAACAGAAGAAAAGCCACCCTCTTGACTTTCAAAACTGAAATAACTTCAAGAAATACTTTATTTACTCTAGTAAATATCACTGAAATAATCAAATAAATAGGCTTTTTAAGAAAATACCTCCTTTTCTCCCAATCCGACAATCCATAAAACGTTCTATTGTTTCAAATTCCTCTTCCTCAGGTTGAGGAACATCCTCTCCGCAGACTTCCAGTAGGTCATCAGAATCTGTTTTCATTTCTTCATCTTCTTTATAGCTAACATTGACAGTTGCTTGGCGACGAGAACTTCTTTTATCATTATCATAATCTTCATCATCCTCCTCCTCAGATGAATCAAGCTGTCTCTTTTTTTGTCCAAGAATTTTCTTTCCATTTTTTGCCTTAGATCTAAGGAAGACCAAGAGATAGAGGTGTTTTACAGAAACAATGGCATAAAACAAGACATGCGACACTATATACAAAAAGAGTATCTCTGTAACCAACAATTTCCAGCATGAAATTGAGAACTATACTTACCTATTTTGAGGTTTCCTGCTTTTAACTTTGTTTTTTGGCTCATAATCAGATTCTGTTTCATCACAACTGCTTTTATCTCTTTCTTCTTCAGATTCTGAATCTGAGCCAGATTGAGATGGAGATCCTGACCCAGACATTTGCCAATCTTCACTGTATACAGAATATACAAAGTATGTTTATTTATCCTTATATTGTATAGCACATTTTACCTCTTATAAAAGTACAAAAAAAATCAAATAAATTATGTTTTAGTTAATATAAAAAAATTGCTGCTTTCATTTACACTAACATATTAAAATGTGTGTAGAATAAAAAAATGCTGGAAAATATTCTTCATACAGTTCTATAACTCCAGGGTTTTGTTAATCATTTAGTTATACCTCAATGAGTGGCAAATAAGTAAATGTTATTCTGATTACCACTACGAATGAAAACATGGAAAGATAATTTAAAGTGTCACAGGGTTTAATTTTGAAAATCCTGTATAATTATACTTGCTCTCTCAAAAAAAAAAAAAAAGATTCTAATCTCTTTCATTTTAACTTTCTGGAGACTGATTTTTAAAAATATACACTCTTGGCGCCTGGGTGGCTTAGTTGGTTAAGCATCAGACTTCAGCTCAGGTCACGATCTCATTGTCCATGGGTCTGAGCCCCACATTGGGCTCTGTGCTGACAGTGAGGAATCTTCTTGGGATTCCCTCTCTCTGCCCCTTCCTCACGTACGCTCGCTTTCCCTCTCTCAAAATAAATAACTTAAAAAAAATACACTCCGAAACTTATTTTTAAATACATGTTCGTAAAGAAACCTAAAATATACTCAGTATAGAAAAATGTAATAAAGAAAAAAAACTAGTGCATTTTAACCAACATTCAATTATTATCTTAGCCTTATTGCTAATTTGAGTCTATACTCAGTCTATTTAATTCTAGTAAACATGTAGAGAAAAATTACTGGATGTACACATTAATATTCTGCTATAATATCAACCTCAAGTGGAAGATACACATTAAATTCTTATATATATGCCCTAACTAGTCTCACAGCTACTCTTCTACTCCACTGCTCTGTACCTCAAGCATCAATTATGACTATGCTAAGGGTTCCATAAGCAAGCACATATGATAAAATCTGGTTCATGGTAAAACCATAACAGGGAAGTAATCCCTTTTTAATCTTGAGATCTTTTGAGAGTATGCACACTAGAAATAGCAACAGATAGGTAAAATATATGAAAATGTCTCCATATTTTTTATAATACACATTATGACCTTTATACCTAACCAAACCTACCCATCATCCCAAATCACTAGTTTTAAAAATAGTCCTTGCCTGCACCTATGCCAAGTTTAGAAATTACTAACTCAGTGGAAGAGTTATAGAGCTGATGAGACACAGTAGCTGAAAAGGTAAACTAGTAAACTTCTAGTAAACCAGTAGACAGATCTGAGGAAATTAGCCAGGATGTAACACAGCAATAAAGGGATAAAAAACATGATACAGTAAGATTTACACAGAAGATGGATGATCCAATAGATATCTACCACAGACACAATCCAGTAAAAAAGATATATATTAAAGTAGTACCAGGGATATTTACAAAATGAGAAAATGTCCAGGGATACAATGACTGGATTTTCAGAAACTAATAAAAGATAGGAATCTTCATGTTAAAGATGTATAACAGGAGTGAATAAAGTGGAACAAATAAATAACAAATCCAAAGGTAGATATACCAAAGTAAAACTGCAGGACAGCCAAGGAAAGTAGAAAAATAAGACACAGACAATGGAACAGTATTTTTGACAAAACAAGGGAGAAAACAACTCAGACCAAGAGCACACGGATTGTTTAGTCAGTTGAGTGGCTGACTCTTGATTTTGGCTCAGGTCATGATCTCATGGTTCATGGGATTGAGCCCCACATCAGGCTCTGCATTCACAGAATGCAGCCTGCTTGGATTCTCTCTCTCCTTCTCTGCCCCTTACCTTCTCATGCATGCACATACACACTCTCTCAAAATAAATAAATAAACTTAAAAACAAAAAACAAAAAAAACCCAGACCATCTAAATAAGTGAAAATCTGAAGTACTCAAACACGTTCCAGGTCAAGATCTTGAGGAAATTATAGTGAGTCTCTAAATGAGTTCTACAGGAAAGTAAATTTCATGTGCAAATTAAAAGTAAGATAGCTATTAACATAAATTTAACAGAAATACCCACTATTCATCATCCACTGGTCCTACATTTCTATGTAGGTTTCCCAAGTTATTAATATTTTCTGATACTATTACTAGGTGGATCTCTCGAGTTTTGTTTTTTTTTTAATGTTTATTTATTTTTGAGACAGAGACGGAGCATGAACAGGGGAGCGGCAGACAGAGAGGGAGACACAGAATCTGAAGCAGGCTCCAGGCTCTGAGCGGTCAGCACAGAGCCCGACGCGGCGGTCGAACTCATGGACCATGAGATCATGACCTGAGCCGAAGTCGGACGCTTTACCGACTGAGCCACCCAGGTGCCCCCGGATCTCTCGAGTTTAAAAACACCCCTCTGGAGAGAGGGATCACAGACAATAAACAAGTGGCACAAAAAAATCTCAGGTCCTCACAGAAAGATAAATGTTATGGATTAATGGTTTAAATTAACCTAATAAAATGTCATGAGCCAAGAATTTACAAAAGTCTACTTTTGGCAATAATTTTTCATAAAAGAAACACAAAATCAATAGGGTCTTCCTGATATGAAAATGACCAGTTGAACAAAATAACATACTCTTTATGTTTTTTCCTTTTGACTTCATTTGATGAGTCATCAGAATCTTCACTGCTCGAAGAATCCTTCAGAGAAAACAAAAACCAGGGTTAATGTTATTAATGATTAGACTTTGACCATGATATCAAATTTTTGCTTGTCATACTATTTAACATTCACTTTGCTAATAACACTAACTGTAAAGCTTTTTTCCCATGTTATATTTATATCATTAGCACATAAAGTAATTAATAACATCTTTATTACAAATTTATAACAGCCACTGAAATTAAGGAAACATTACAATCTACTATCTTTAGAGACCATTATTGTTGCTTAGTATGGCCTTCAAAAGGAATTCTAATTGTTGGTATGTCAAATTTTGATTCAGTATTTTTCTTCCCCATTAGCTTTTTTTTCTTTTAATTTTTTTTTTAACATTTATTTATTTTTGAGAGAAAGAGACACAGAACATGAGCCGGGGAGGGGCAGAGACAGAGAGAGAGAGAGAGAGACAGAATCTGAAGCAGGCTCCAGGCACTGAGCTGTCTGCACAGAGCATGATGCAGGGCTCAAACCCACCAGGCACAAGATCATGACCTGAGTCAAAATCGGATGCGTAACCGACTGAGGCACCTAGGTGCCCCTAGACAGCTTTTGATATAGTTCTTCCTAAATGTTTCCATGCAAATATGCAGGTGTGCTTTTGTGTGCATAGGAACTATACTGTTTAAAGCTGTAGCCTGTATTTTTAAAAACATTGAGAATTCTGTTATTTAATATGAGTAACAAATATGGTTTAATAGACAAATGTGTATATCTGTGCACATAGTATTCACATTTAGTTTATTTCTAGTTTTGCTGTGATGCACAAATGCACATACACTTTCACTGGTTATTTTGAATTAATTCCTAAAATTGGAATTATTGGATAACAGTATATTTCGAGGCTCTTGATACATATACTTAAACATAGTTATTTCCTTATCCTTTCAAAACATTTACTATTTCTAATAATTTCATAAATATCTACACCTAATTAAATGATGGCACATTATATCTACTTTTAAAATAAGAGCTTTCATAATGAAAACTCACCTCTTCTGATCCACTATTAGATGAAGCTTGATGCTGCTGCTGCTGCTGCTGCTGCTGCTTCTTGAGCATTGCAGATCTCTGAACAGCCAGAATACTAGGGCTAGATTTCCAAAACTATCATAAAAAGAAATATGAACTAGTGAAGGATGAAGTTTTGAAAAAAATTTTAACAAGGTTAAATTACTGAAAATTTTCACTGCCTCCAAATAATAAATTCAGACTATTTTCCTTACATTATATGTAATATGGTATTATAGCAATTAAACTTCTGACCTTAGTTGCATATAAAAAAACTTAAGGTGTGCTGAGACAAACAATATTAATCAACATATTCTTTGATGTGGAATATTATTTTCAAAAAACAATGTGACAATGTGACACCAGTGCTACTCAAAAAGTGCCTAGTTTTTTTAATTGATGTGAAGATGAAGAGCTTGTGTCAGAATGCAAATCAACTATGTCACTAAGCAGTTTCAGTTCAACGAACTTTTTATTTATTAGATAGCAAGATTGCCTCCATAAAAGAAGTGCATTAATGTATATCCTGGCCCAACCATCTTATCATGACTGGTACTCTAAGTAACACTACTGTATTCTATTATGAGGTATAGACAGGTTTTAGTAAATCTTACAGAAGCTTTGTTCAGAGGGACCCTTAGCCTACTCTACCAAGTATCTTCAAGGAAGGAAATCGATTAGATTCGCCTGCTATTAGCAACAAAGTATCTCCTTTGAAGATCTTGAAAGTAGAGATCAGACACACTGAGATTAACAGAAAGACCTCACAAAGCCTTTAATTTTTATCCATGAAACAATAAATATTTATGAAATTCAGTTTATGCCTTAGAAAGTTGTATTTGTGTGTTTATTTTGTACTTGCTTGACAGCTTCTCTTCCAAGCCAATTAACCATTTTTGAGATATTTAACCACAAGTTTAAGAATCACTGAAAGTAATTTCAATGTTTAAAATTAATGTTTTCTAAAAGCTAGATTAAGAATGCTATAAACCAATGTTATAAATTTTCCCAAAGTAGTACAAGAAATCTACCTTTTAGGATATTGTATTTATTACCTCAGCTCCATCAACTTTCGGTGGTTTTGCTTGGACTTTGTTTTCTCGGGAAGTGTCTGACTCAGACTCTGACTGACTGCCCGATTCAGATCCAGATTCAGAGTCACTGCTACCTGTTTGGCTACTGCTTCCATCACTACTGCTTCCAGAACTTGAACCAGATCCAGAGCCTGAAGCTGACCCAGAATCATCATCCGACTGGCTACAATTTGAAAATAAACAGATTTCAACCAAAATTTATTAGGAATTTAATTTTCCTTAAGTCAGCAGAAAGCCCCAAAGCATTAAATTGTATTTCATATTTCAACTTTCTACAGCCAAACAAATAGAAAAAAGAATTAATGTTAATCTATAGTAACTGACATACTTGATAAATTTAGTACAATTTTGGCAAAAACATAAGCAATGAGACCACAATCTTTCTCAAAGAGAATGAGCAAAATCTATCAAATTACAGAATTCTGGGCTACGAACTTGGGAAAACAAGAAATTGAAGGCATAATCCTTATCCTTAAAAGGCTATTTAATATTTAACCATAGTAAATATAATGTAGAAATTGTGTGAAAAAAAAGGATACACATCCTGAAAATTCTCACAGTCACAGGTAGAAAAAAATTTGTAGCTTCTACTTATTTTCAAATTTATATCTATGTTCTTTCATTCCAGGGGAAAATAATTTATTGATATTAAGCTATGATCAAATACAATTTACTGAAAGATAGAATAAGTAATTGCTTCTCTGAAGAAATCATTGAATCTGTCATGGTTCCACAGCAGTAAATATGAAATAATAGTAAATTCTCACAATCTTTCTTAAACTCTGTATATACACTTATGAAAACAATTAACAGTTCACTGAGAAACCTTTTTTCCTAATACTAATTTTCAGTCCAAAGTAACCTAGAAATGGTCTTGCCTAAACAGGTGATTGTGTAAATTACTATTATTTCCAAGGCCGTTTATTCACAAAGTATTTACATATCAATTGTTGAAAACTAGGGCATTAAATTTTTTACACACACAGTAGACTCAGCTTTTGATATAATTTCACCAGACTTTATGACAAACGACAGGTAATATAGCTTGTGTATACACAACACAGCTAAATTCAACTTCATGTCCTCTGCTGTAATTTTCAGAAATACCACCAGATGGAGGTATTACTCCAGGGAAATAGATTGCAATATTAAAAGTAATTCATTTATAAAAGTAATATCTCCTTTTCTAGAGTAAGGAGTTTAGTATTCACATGGAAACACAGACATAAAAATATGAAAGAAGACTTTTGATTCCAAAAGTTAGATATAAATCAAAATGCTCAGTGTGAACATATGCATATTTTTAAAATCTGGGAATCTAAAGGAATAAATGTTTTTCTGCACAGAAAACAGTAAGCAAAATTTGCCTTTTAAAGGCTGTGATACTAAGATCACTTTTGCCACAATTTCTAACCAATGGTCACATGGCTCAGAGATAAAAAACAACACAATGCATTTTAATTAATAAATAAGCAAACAACAAACCCCACTTACTCATATTTTACTCAGGTCCCTTCTGAGAAATTTCAGCAAGAATAGTAAGAAGATATTTTTCCTGACACAGAATTTTGTTTCTTCATTAACCCACTAAGAAATAACTCATTTACTCAATAAATTTTACTAAGAGGTATGTTATTAGACTGGGAAAGACTAAGTTTTACCATTATAAGAACCTCTAACTTGGTATGGAGAGACGACAGTCATATACACCAATAAATGCTGTTCTGTGCTATTTTTAAGATAACAGATCCAGGCGTATGGGGAGCACTGAAGATACAACCAAGTCTAACAAAAGTAATTGGGGAACACTGAGAAAAAAGTGCAGTTTATAGAAAAGGAGTATTAAGCAGAGGGGTATCTCTGTGATTTCTTGTAAGCTTCTTGAGGATACCATTTATTTTTTCCAGAGTACCTAACAATAGCACCTTACACAATGAGGGTGCTCAATAGATACTTGAAAAGCAGACACATGAGAATGACTGAATTTGGGGGACTATCATGGGCCTATACTCTTGATTATGTCTTGATTAGCCATTCCAGATGAATGGCTGGTCAAAATTCCTTATTAATATGACAAAACTCTAAGTGAAAGTAGGAGTATTTCCTTTCATACTCTTCAGGTAGAAGTAGTTCTGGCTGCAGATAAAAGCAAACAGCCTGAATCTAGGTTACTCTAATGACACAGATTTATTATAGAATGTCTTCACCTTATGCATTAGAAGCACAAAGAATTTATTTTATTTAGTTGCTTTTTGTAGGATTAAGAATATATACAAAGATTAAGTAAGAAATATCTTACATACTGTCACAGAACAATCTCCAGGATATAGTTAAATTAAAAAAAAAAAAATACATGAGCCTGGGTGGCTCAGTCGGTTGAGCGTCCGACTTTGGCTCAGGTCATGATCTCCCGGTTCGTGGGTTCCGGCCCCACGTCGGGCTCTGTGCTGACAGCTCAGAGTCTGGAGCTGCTTCGGATTCTGTGTCTCCCTCTCTCTCTGCTCCTCCCCTACTCACACTCTGTCTCTCAAAAATAAAGATTAAAAATAAAATTTTTTTTAATTAAAAAAAAATCCAAAATTCAAAACAGTGTTTTATACTATGCTTACTTTGTATAATGGAAAAACATACATATTTGCCTATATTTTTAAAAAAGGGAATAATGGCAAGATAAACCAACAATTAAGTTAAAAATGGTTAACTACAGAGGGCAGGACAGAGGGAAGAGTAGAGGGAACAAGGTCTGAAATGAATCATCAGATTCAAACCATGTATATGTTTTACATAAGTTTTTTAAAAAGAAAATCCTAAAAATTTCAAGAAAAATTGACACAGGTTTAGGAAAAAATATCTATATTGAGACATAAAATTATGAGCTAAAATCGGTGACTAATGTTTCCCTAATAAAGTAATTCTGTTTCAGCTCACTGCTATAAGATGCTCTTTCCAGAATAAAAGTCTGGGCATGGCCCTCCTTTTTTTTTTTTTAAGTTTTCAGTGTTTCTATAATAAAGTGCAAGTACCTATGAGGCCTTTCAGGAATCTGTCTTTGCCAACCTATTTCCAGCCACTTACACCTTTAGTTCTACAAATGGTAAACTATTTGTAATTCTGAGAGCCGGTTTCTCTTTCCACTTCCTGCTTTTGTACAAGTACTTCTCTTTTTTCCCTCACTATATAATTCCTACTTGAGCCTCATCTCAGAGGCACTTCTCCAACAAATCTCTCCTGACTCCAGAGTATTCCCAAACCAACTGTAAATTAGGTATCCTCCCTCAGCACTCCCAAAACATTGTATACATACTACTATCTTGGCTGTGAGTACACTATGCAATGATCACTGTAGTTCTGCTTTCTTTCATGGCTTTTTTTTTTGGTATCTCATCTTTAATATTCTATCATATCATATGTTCCTAGAGTGTTGAGATTTTTACTTGTTGCCCTTTACACCAAACAAAGAACTCAATATGTTTGATGGGTGGGGCGCCTGGGTGGCTCAGTTGATTAAGCAACCAACTCTTGATTTCAGCTGAGGTCATGATCCCAGGGTCATGGGATCCAGCCCTGTGTCAGGCTCCAAACTAAGTGTGGAGTGTGCTTAAGATTCTCTCTCCTTCTGTCCCTCTCCCCTACTCATGCTCTAAAATAAAAAAAATAGGGAGGGGGGAGACACCTGGGGGGCTCAGTCAGTTAGGTGTCCAACTCTTTATTTTGGCTCAGGTCCTGATTTCACACTTCATGGGATGGAGCCCTGCAACGGGCTCTGCACACATGGACAGTGTGGTATCTGCTTGGGATTCTCTTTCTCCTCTTTCTCTGCCCCTCCCTCACTCAAACACACACACATACATGTGTTCTATTTCTCTCAAAATAAATAAATAAACATTTTTGTAAAAATGATGGGTAGATGGATTTACGCATAAATCCAAGATACATGGGTTAGAATTCCTGTATAAAAGTCACAATTATATCTGCTTACAAGAAATACTGCTGAGCTCTAACATTTTATTTATTTAGGTAATAACCAATATCAGTAACTTTTTAAACAACATAAGCCACTTAAGAATTATCCTTATTATTTATATTAAATCTCACTAGCACAATAACAATAAAGCAGTAGTTACTAGAAACACTGAATTCTTTTCCTCACCTTTCTCAATGTACACAAGAAAATCAACTGTTAAGTTTATAGGCACTTTGATAAAATTATATTGTTTCTTAAAGTAAATTAAATAGAAACACAGCATTTAAAAAATAAAAGAGCAATTCAAATTAAAGTCTTTTTTTGGGCATATTTTTATACTCAACTTCAAATATAAACAAGAGAGCAATAGAATGAATTACCATATATCTAAAAACCAGCTTCACAATTACCAACTCTTACCAATCTTGTTTCAAACAATCTAGCTTCCCAAAGACACACATCTCAGGCACTCTAAAATTTTATCCATAAATATTTAAGTATTAAAGTATTATAAATGAACACTATTTTTAAATATCCAAAAAAACAGTACTATACCTTTAAAGCATGAGTTACTCCTGAACATTAAAGGTTCACACATTGCACTTGCATCTTTTTTTTTTTTAAGTTTTTATTTAAATTCTAGTTAACATACAGTGTAGTATTAGTTTCAGGTGTACAACAGAGTGCTTTAACACTTCCATACATCACCTGTGCTCATCACAAGGGTACTCCTTAATCTCCATCACCTATTTCACGCATCCTCCCACCTGACCTCTTCTGGTAACCATCAGTTTGTTTTCTATGTTAAAAGTCTGTTTTTTGGTTTGCCTTTTTTCCCCCCTTTGCTCATTTGTTTTGTTTCTTAAATTCCATAGATGAGTAAAATCATGTTGTTTTTTTTTTTTTTTTCTCTAACTCTTTAAGTCTTCTTAATGTGACAGTTCCCTCTTCCTTTTTGCATTCCCTTGCAATTTATTTTGTGGAAAAAATTAGGTCGTTTTTTCTGCTTTTTCAGATTTTGCTTACTGTAACTCTGTGGTATTAACATATTTTTCTGGCTCCTGTATTTCTTGTAAACTGTTAGAACAAGAGGTTCAGATTCAACTTCAGCTTTTCTTTTAGCAAAAATATTTTTAAAGAGTTGTTGTGGACTTAGAAGAAACTGAAGTTTGGTTGTCTCTTTTTAAGTAAAGATAAATTTTAGCTGTGACATTTTCAGCCTTATCCATCCATTACACAGTTCCCTATAACCTCTACACCTAATTTTTTAGCAGCCACTGATCATATGGCTTTATCATCTATTTATTTAGAGGCAGTAAAATGGTAATACACCATTCTTCACTTACCTGTTATACCACTTATTCATTAATTAACTTTCCCTCATGTTTGTTAACCTTGAGGTACAGTTCATACCTGAAAGCCATTTTTATTTGTTTTCCTTATATTTGTTAGTTTTGAAAGTGAGTTAAGTTGCTAGCATCCTTTCAAAGTTGACCAATAGTTTTTATGTCTCATGAACTCATGGTTTTGAATTCTTTGATAAGTTTTAATCCACTATATCATTCTTGACGTCCAAATTGTCCCACCTTTAGCCCACAGGAAATACTTTATTAGTTCCAGAGTCCTTTTGACAAGACCTCAAGTAGTCTTTGATAGCTTCCTTACTTTCTTGTCTGACAAGATGAACCAGGCTCATCTTGTGTATTTCCTGCTTCAGAATATAATTCAGCCATTTCATCAAAATGCTTTTGTTTAGATTAGAACTTAAATTGCAATCTGAGTACTAGGTGAGTCTATTACTATGGGATTGGTCACTGTTTTTAAGATTGTTTTTAATGGAATGAACTAGTAACATACATTTTTAAAGACAATGCATTAAGAATTTATACTAACATTTCCAATTTAAATTTGTAGGTTTTTATTTTTTCGGTTATATATTTATAGTATCACTTGGGTTGAGTTTCTTTGTTCCAAATGACATTAAAATTATTTATTTCCTTATCTTAGAATGTATATAATAGCTCCAAAATGATACCTTATTAATAATATGATTACTAAATGTTAAAATCTCTTTAAAATTCTTTTGTTCCAAGAATAATCCTAGAATCAAATTATTGCTTTAAAACAACTGAAATAATTTATTGCTGTAGAGCCACCAATTTGGTTACTTAGGATCATTTGCCTTTCTTCATTTTAGATACTGCTTTTTACTCATTTTGACTTAATTTTGCTTTGTTATTTACTTGGATCCAATGTGAGAGCTACAGAAGTTAAAGTCAAAATCTACTTTCCATCTTTATCTCCTCTACACTATGTCGTCTCCCCCTATAGTTCTTTTTTAAAGTTCTAAATGTACTTTCCCTTTTCTTCAATATAAGCAAATTATGAATAAGGATATATTTGTATATATCTCCTCTTTCATAAAAAATCATTAACATATTTACACTCTTAAATGATATATATACATTGTATTCTGGAGATCATTCCACAGCAGATTTGTTTCCTCTCCCTTTATGCAACTACACATACTCCATTTTGTAGATGTATCACAGTTTCACTTTGTCCCTCAAAGATGAATATGCTTTGCTTCCAAGCCTAAAAACATGGCCCACTGCATACATCTTTTTGTATTTATGACAGCATATGTTTTGATTTGCTACTTATCAACCAATGTAAACATATCCCTTTAAAGTTTCAAATTTTATAATCGCCTAGCACCCAGATCCTGATAGCTAAGTACTATTCCACACTTAAATAAACTGGGAGTCCTTTGAAAAATGGCAGATTCTAGAGACAGGGAAAGTACAAGATGAACCTAAACTATCCTGCTATACCCAAAAGCGAAAGAAAAGAAAGAAAGAAAGAAAGAAAGAAAGAAAGAAAGAAAGAAAGAAAGAAAGAAAGAAAGAAGAAAGAAAGAAATGGAGGCATTTCAAAAGAACAGGAAAAAACAAACAAACAAACATAACAGGACATAGGAGCCAACTTGAAGAAGCTTTCATTGGCAAATCTGACCTAAGCATAGAAACAGTCCATCAAAGGTTACTACCCAGTAAATAAAACAGGAATCCTCAAGTCCGTGCTGATAATAAGTAGGGAGGTAGGCAGACAGGCAGAATAGAAAGACAGTGGAGGGCTCTGATAGGGCTCTGACCACCAATTGGTCAATATGGCCAGGAGAGCAGTGTTAGAAAATTACCATTTTCAATCACCATAGAAATACTAGTTTGGGCGAGAATCATCAAGAGACACTAAATCTAGGGACAGAGTTTGATGAGTAAGATACCTGCACAGTCTCAAGGTGTCTTCTTAGAAATTGTTTCTGGTGTAACTGATAAATGAGAAACCAGATGAAAAACCAGAAACCACCCTGTCCTGGTAATCAAAACAAACATAGTGAATAGGGACCAACAGGCAACATGAGCCTCCAGATATATCTGAGAAAGATATACCACCACTTACACAGTACTCCAGCCAGGGATGCATGTGGTATGGGATGCATTACTTGGATCTAATCCGAAGTGAATACAAGACAAGCCCAAATTAAGAAATATATTTTATAAAATAACTAGCCTATCATCTTCAAAATACTAATGCCATGAAAAACAAAAAGGAAGTGTTCCAGATTAAAGGAGATTAAAGAGACATGGCAGCCAAATACAGTATGTGATCTCAGACTGGACTCTATATGGAAAGATGACTAGGATTGACCAAACTCACTACTGACTGAAGATTATTCTATCAATGTAAATTTAATAACTATACATGCCTTATGTAAGGGAATGCCTATATTCTTGGAATACATATATTCTAAGGTGTAAAGTGGCATGGTTTTTCCAATGTGCTCTTAAACAATTCAGGAAAAATAAATACGTATTACATATACATCACATATATAAATATAAAGGCAAAAAGTTAAAGTAGCAAATCTGAGCAAAGGGTATATAAAGAATTTCTTGGTACTATTTTTGCAACTTTTCTGCACTATTCCTTAGTGCTCCTACTCTACTCATCCCTCACTTCTCCAATCAAGTTATTCTAAATCTCCACCCCCAGATTACATAAGACACCTAGCAAGATTTCTGGCAGTGGTACATGATTAAGATAGTTGTATTGCCTGGGTATTTTACTTAATTCTACCCCTACCTTCTAGGACTCTAACAGACTCTAAAAATATGTAAGTAAACAGTACTACTACCTCTTGGCTTTTTATTCAAAATATCATAAGCTTAAGTCTTTCAAAGTTGTCTTGTTCCTTCCTCCTGGTTTCTCTGCCTCTACTTTTCTTCTTTCAGATTTTTTTCTTTCTCTAAGTCATCTAATTTAAAATTGTTTGGAGGAGGGGTGCCTGGGTGGTAAAGTTAGTTGAGCGTCCAACTCTTGATTTTAAGCTCAGGTCATGATCCCAGGATCGTGGGATCAAGCCCTGCGTTAGGTTCGCCATGCCTGCTTAGATTCTCTCACTCTCTGCCCCCTCCCCTTCTCACGTGCTCTCTCTCTTTCTCAAATAGAAATAAATAAATAAATAAATAAATAAATGTAAAAAAATAAAAATAAAATTGTTTGGGGGAAGTAATTTTGAGGAAACAGAAAATCTAGAACACTGAATCTATTTCCCACATGGTCACAATTGTCTATATCCAAGTAGCACTGGTTCCTTCCAATGATGCACATAATCACCAAATTTCTGCATGACCTTCACTGGTCACCTCCCACAAACAAGTGTCTTATATTCAGACAACTTCATTCATTTATGTTATCGGCTTGGACCCTATGGTCCTTTCTCTCATTTATGCTCTAGTTTAGACAAAACTTAAAGTAGCTCTTCACAGATTTCAAAATATCTTCATCACTATACTCTAATTTATCCATACAACACAGGGTCCCAACTTTAAGGAGACTTAATTCCATTGTCAAACACTTATTTTCAATTCCGATCTCACCCTGCTGTCCAGAGATGCCATAGCCCCTGCAAATACCCCTGTGCTGCCATGTTTGCTCAGAGCTCACTGCTCCTAATGCTGGCTTTGAGGTCTTTTTTATTGCTGGCACAATGAAGTCTTCTTTGAAGTTTAGCAGTGTGCCTATTTTTTGCCCACTTGCACTATTTTATTTAGATTTTCATATGTTTGTGGGTAGGAAATACTTTAGGAGAATCTTTTAGCTTAACCTAGCATATGACAGCATAGCAACACCTCCTTTATCTGCACTCAACTCTCCACTCAAATCAGTCCTTTAAACTAAAAAAAAAAAACCACCAAGACCTATAATGGGTACATGAAAAGAATATATTCTCAAGTGAATAAACAAAGATTCTTCTGTATTACAAGAAAAAAAAGTCAAGTATTTTTTGCTTTTTTATCACAGGAATTGGAAACTAAGTCTGTAACGGCACACAAAGGCAGAATGAATAAAATAATCTTCTAAGAAAATGGCAACAAGGAGCAGCTGCTTCCCTTACCATCAGATCGGCAACAGAAGAAACTGGCCCTGATAAAGGACTAGGAATGGACTGACAAAGTCAAGAAACTGTAGGTTAGACTCTGGAAAGATAGGGAAGGAATGCTATAGGATACACTGGTAAAAGGTAAACTGCTTTTCCACAGAAATATTAATAAAAGATTAAATGCCTGACATAGTAATACATAAACAAACAACTATATTTACTTGCTAAAGAACAAACATACTGCACTAAATTCTCATTTCAAGCCTTGTTCCCTCTCCTAATTACTGTTTTAAGATCAATACCATTCAAAAGGAGTTCTTTGGAGGAAGTTTTGAAAGAAGTTTTTGACAAATAATTACAGGGGAAATTCAGGGCTAACCTGATTGAATGCTCTGAAGTTTAACCCTAACCTATTTTTTCCTAGCTTTCTAGCTCTTTCTTCTCATTGTTAATTATATTTATATATGTACACCCATTTGACAAGCCTCAGGTTTCTGCACATGGAAATAATAAATATACTTAAGGATTACTGTGAAGATTAAGAGATGTAAAGCATATAGTCTGATGTATTGTGAGAATTCAATACTAGTAGATATCAGAAATTAAAAAAAAAAAAAATTGGTCTTTTTCCTGAGTTCAAGACCAGAATCATTACTTCAAGTTCTGCTTTAAGCTGTTCTTCAGACTGTCATAATTATAAATATATAAAGTGTCTATGAATAACACCTATGATGTACTCAAGTTTTCAATACAAATTACTAACAAGGATAAACAGGGTGATTACTAATTGGTGCTATGTGCCAGAACCTGGATTCTCATTTAATCCTTTCATTTTTTTATAATAAATAAACTGAGGCTCAGAGAAGGATAAGTGAAGAAACCAAATACCAGTATTGTAACAAGTGTACAAATTATGAACACATGTGAAGAAATGAAAGAAAATTCAGAAAAATAAAATCCACTAATTTCTTAGTACAAGTGATTATTTTAAAGTAACTTTTTATATTTATGCCTTATGTACGTTGTCTACTTGCTCCTCCACACTCACCCAGTATCCATTTTGTTTGCCCTTTAGTATTGCATAACTGTTGTCCAGTTTTCATTGCTATACACCCACCCAGCTAAAGATTAGATTTCCTAGTCTATCTTTCAGCTACATGTGGCCATGTGAACAGGTTCCAGCCAACGGGATGGGGCTAGAAGTGATGTGGGATTATTATGTCATAGCCTTAATAAAGTGGCTTGCCTTAAATCTGCCCCTACCCTATTTTGTTCCTGTGGTCTGAAAACGGCAACTAGTAGAGCAAAAGAAGCTATGTATTAAGGATAGCAAAACTGTCCCACTAGTCACGGTAACTGAATAACCTCAAGGAATAGAGCTCACTTACCTGAGAGTGGAAAAGAAGTGACTATGTGAGCCCCTGTGTTTTCAGGTATCTAGTATATACAGCACTTTAACAGGTTCTCTACTTAACATACTATAGTAACGTTTATGCAATAAACACTTTTGAAAGAATAAGTTCTATACATATACAATGTGAATTCACTGGCTCATCTCTTCAATTAACAGAAGTTTTTAGAAGAGACAAAATACCATGGTAAAAAGTAAAACTTATGAGAATCAAAGATATAAAGATGCACTGATTCCTGATTAAGGAACTAGAGGTAAGGGAAATGGAATCAAGGGCAAGGCTTTATGGAAAGAGTCATCTTAGAACTCACTGGTAGTATTCCCCATAATTTTCCCTCTAGAGAATGAGTCATCTCTGAAGTAACTGATAATCCACTCTAAAGTTACTCAAAAATATATTCTTTATGTAACCTTCTCCAATTTCTTCAGGCACATCACTGTACCAACATGTGTGTTCATGATATTTTGCTGTTATTATTCTTTCACAATATTACAATTATTTTTATGCATGTATCTCTACATCCTAGGATTCATTAAGTCAGGGACTTCATTTCTGTTATTTTTATAGACTGTTATCTACTTCAACAGGACTAGAGAAACAATATGGAAACTAGTAGGTATTGAGGAAATACTTAAAACTAAGAAAATGAATTGGTGGCCAAAGGCAATGGCTCTCAAACTTTCTGGACTATGACTTATACGTTTTATATCATGATGCAGTGCACACATGCACATGCATGCACACATAGGCATAAAAGTGTGACGAACTACTACTGTACAGGAGGCATACTGTATTTTCTATTCTAGTTTACACTATCCTCTCTCACTAAAAAAAGAACTGTTCATAATCCTCTAACATGCTGCAACTTACTATTTAAAATATATTACCCTAGAACAATCATTTAAAAAATGAGAAGAGTTCGGCGTCAGGCTCTGTGCTGACAGCTCAGAGCCTGGAGCCTGCTCTGGATTCTCTGTCTCCCTCTCTCTCTGCCCTTCCCCTGCTCATGTTCTGTTTCTGTCTCAAAAATAAATAAAAATATTTAAAAAAGTTTTTAAATGATAAGAGTTCATCTAGATAACTAAGATCAGACTACCTTTAAGTTCTTTAAAATTACATTGTATTAGAAACTGTTATCCAGCTTATCTTTCACTATAAGCCATCAGATAAATATTAAAGTTTTGAGAAAATATGGAATGTATCTATCCATCTGTATGGTTCTGAAAACCAACTAATGTCACTATTTGTTAGACACTGAACATCAACC
Organism: Prionailurus viverrinus; assembly: GCF_022837055.1. Lineage (NCBI taxonomy): Eukaryota > Metazoa > Chordata > Mammalia > Carnivora > Felidae > Prionailurus > Prionailurus viverrinus. The sequence goes on from NC_062561.1 coordinate 161,028,115, forward strand.
CAACAGTTCCTTTTAGCATTCTAAATTACAAAACCAAGTCAAAATTCTACTATAAACTCACAATACAGTATGCTTCTACCACCTTAAAGTTTCCAGTTGCATAAATAAGAATAAAACTGCTAGAAACATGCTAGGAAGGGTCACATTTAGCATCACTAATTGCAAAGATGACTAGGTTTAGTCATGTTGAATATCAGGTAAAGACAGTAAACTCAAAGAGTTTCTCTAATAAATATTCAGGGAGACAGATGAGAAATAAAGGCTACTATATATATTTGAAAGTTACTAAACAGTAGTTTCATAAAACACATAAAATCTGTTGTTAATATTAATGACATGACACAAATCTAATTCTGTAATTTATAACAAGTAGATAAAGCTTAACTGATGACATTTATGTTTTCCCCATAAGTATTTCCTACCATAAGTCTAATCTATGTAGAAATTACGACATTTCAAAATAAATGAGTGGGAGAATTTAGAAATTAAACTAGATTGCCCATGAGATGAAATGTGTTGAAGCTAGATGATGTGTACATGAGGGTTCATTTTACTACTGGTCACTACTTTTGCATATGCTTAAGATTATCCTCAACTTTTAAGTTAACAGTAATAATAAAATGACTATATTTAAAAGTTTAATTTTAAAGAGATTATCCAGGAACACCTTGGTGGCTCAGTCAGTTAAGCGTCTGACTCTTGATTTCAGCTCAGGTCATGAGATCAGCCCCACATCAGGCTCCACATGTATGAAGCCTGCTTCAGATTCTCTCTCTCCCTCTGCCCCTCTCCCTCACTGGTGTGAGCTCGCTTGCTCTCTCTCTCTCTCTCTCTCTCTCTCAAATATTAAAGAAATAAACATTCAAGAGATTATCCATTTGATTAATTTGTTTTAAAAAAGATTTTCGAGGGGCTCCTGGGTGGCTCAGCCCGTTGAGCCTCCGATTTCAGCTCAGGTCATGATCTCATGGTCATGAGTTCAAGCCCCAAGCTTGGCTCTGAGCAGACACCTCAAAGCCTGGAGCTTACTTCAGATTCTGTCTCCCTCTCTCTCTTCCCCTCCCCCACTCACTCACACTCTCTCTCAAAAATAAATAACCATTAAAAAAATTAAAAAAGAAACATTTTTGAAACATGTATTGTATATACTTTTTATTACTTTACTGAATACTACTACAAAAACTAAGTTCCCAGCACTATATGCTTTACTAACAAAGTTATTTATAGTATTTCATCACTCTGCAGATACCCATGGGAGTGTACTGCACACAATAGAAACCTCCACTTACTGTGAACCATTCAATTAAAAAATTTTTTTTAAGTAAAATCACCAAAGTAGTATAACATGACTAAGACAAACTACCAAACCCTAAGTCAATCCTTTGCTATAAAATACATAGAAAAACGGTAATAAAGAAATTTACATTTTTTGTACTCATGTACAACTAATTGTAATTCTTATAAAATTTCCTTTCATATACTTCTTATTACTTCAGGATTTACTCATTTAGAAATGGGAATATTGTAGTAGTTTGTATCAAATGGCAATAATCTTATTATAATCTACTTCAAGCACAAAAATAATGGTCTCCTTTGAAGGAATTTAGACTGCAACTCCACTCTTCTCCAATGGCCCCATTTCTTTACATAATAGCTCTCCAGCACAGTATTTACTGCCATCTAACCAATCATTTTCCTGGGTATAAAAATTTCTCTTTGCTTTTTGCCTAAGCCTGTCAATATACCTCACCATCATAAGAGCCCCATTATCAAGACTTTTAACACATAAAATCTAAGATCACCAGGGTTTTACGTGATCTCTTTAAAAAACAATAAAAAATTTAATTCTGACATTGGGCTTGATGTAGAAACTAACCATTTGTCTTACAATTAAACTTCTCTGTCTCCTACCTTCAAATTGATGCACGCTGTCATTCTGTTTGTATTGACTATAACCACCTGTCACTGCCAATACTTGACTTAGGGGCCTGGGTGGCTCAGTCGGTTAGGCATCCGACTCTTGGTTTCATCTTAGGTCATGATCTCACGGTTCATGAGTTCAAGCCTTGTGGTGGGCTCTACACTGGCAGCACAGAGCCTGCTTGGAATTCTCTTTCTCTCCCTCTTGAAAGAAAAAAAGAAAAAAGAAAAAAGAAAAAGGAAGGAGGGAAGGAGAGAAAGGAAGGAGGGATGGAGGGAGGGAAAGAAGGGGGAAGGGGGAGGGAGGGAGGGAAGGAGCTCCCCACTATTTTTGTGCCTTATGGCTCATCTCCGAGAGTTACTGTAGACATTGGATGCCAGAAACCAGTACTGTTTAGACAAAACTTTCCATGTCTTTGTACTTTAATCTCAATGATAACTTAGATCTCAATACATCCACACCAAAGAACTTTCAAATACAGTTTACAATTTACTTAAAGTTGACTAAGTAATCACCTCCTATCACAGTGACAGATAATATATCCTTAATTATAAACAGCAATTTTCTCAGTCATTCATACATTAAGAACTTGATTCTGGTACAATAAATTTCTAGACTATCTCCTTAAACCAGTGGTTCTGACCAGTCTATTCACATGAGCGATTTTCTCTCAGTACATGATGCATTTGGGGCTCCTGTGTGGCTCAGCTGGTTAAGCGTCTGACTCTTGATTTCGGCTCAGGTTATGATCTCAAGGTTGTGAGACCAAGCCCATGTCAGCCTTCCAGTTGAGCGTGGAGCCTGTTTGGGATTTTCTCTCTCTTTCTCTCTCTCTCTCTCTCTCCTTCTCTCCCTCCCTCCCCTGCTGGCACTTATTTGCATGCACACATGTGCTCTCTCTCTCTTCAAATAAACATTTAAAAAAATACACATTGCATTTATTCAGCTATACTTCTTTTCTCTCCTTCCTTCATTTGGGACTAAACGTCAGAGTAAAGAACTGCAAAGGTAGCAGGTCCAACACGTTCTCTTTATTAGGAACTTATACTTCTTTATTGGGGGACTATGACCTCTGCAAAAACTTTCCTCTCCATCCCACTACTGAATATATACCATTTGTTCTCCCTTTCTTTCCAAACTACATCATTTCTTATCATCAAGATTACAAAAGTTGAAGAGCTCCATGAAAACTTTCCCTATAGCCTATTATTTACTCCAGTAATTCCATTTTCTTTCACCTCACTTGTATACCTATATGTTCCATGAATTTGAGTATATTCACTTCACTGTGCGTTAATACCTAGCTATTCCATTATCACCTCTAAATCATAATAATCTTTCTTCAAGTTAATTTATAATTTTTTTTTAATTTTTTTTCAACGTTTTTTATTTATTTTTTGGGACAGAGAGAGACAGAGCATGAACGGGGGAGGGGCAGAGAGAGAGGGAGACACAGAATCGGAAACAGGCTCCAGGCTCCGAGCCATCAGCCCAGAGCCTGACGCGGGGCTCGAACTCACGGACCATGAGATCGTGACCTGGCTGAAGTCGGACGCCCAACTGACTGCGCCACCCAGGCGCCCCCAAGTTAATTTATAATTTTTAAATATGGCAAGATACTGAATGATTCCAGATAAATAGCTTCTCCTATATGCACATGCACTTAATATGCATACAAATCTTCTGGGAATCTTGTTAAAATGAAAATTCTGATTCAGTATATCTGGGACACAGGAGAACTTTTAGGGTGAAAAAATCATTTTGTATAGTAATGGGGTGGAGGATAAATGATTCTGTGCATTTGTCAAAACTCATAAAACTGTACATCACAGAGAAAATGTAATATATGCAAATTAAAAAAAAAATCAACCCATGTGACTGACGAATACAGAATGGAATGTAAACTGTGCCAAATGAATCTAACTTTATTACAAATTTATGACAACCACACTGAAGGGGGTGGGAGGAAGAAGCTAACTTTAGTAACTTTAGAAAACAGTGTTTTGACTAGAAACTGTAAAGCTAAATATATTACCAACTGTGTAAATACGATACATAAACACTGTATTCTAGCTGATAATTTTTTTCTTCTGGGAGTATGGCCTAAAAATTCTGAAACTGCTTTACCTGTATATGAGCTTGAAGTGCATGATGGGATGGTGGATGGTAGGAGCCAGCTTTCTCTCTGAAGGAGATTGAAGTTATAAAGGAGCAAGAAAGGAAGGTTAGGATGAATCCTGTAGTACAGAATTAGAGTTGGAGACATCAGTACGAACTCATGTTTACCTTAACATGCATACTGATAGACACTGAAACTACAGATAGGCAGATATAGGTAGTTTAGTATACATACATATACTACATAGCTCTGTCTGCTTTTTCCACTGAGAGGACCTGGAAGCAGTGATAACTGCATAGTAACGAGCATACCTAGCACCCAAACCTTGGTTTCTAATACCCTTGTCTCCAACAAAAGGATCCAGAGCTCTTTGGAAAACTGGCTGGTTCTAGGGCAAAAGGATAGAAGTATGTAACAAGGATACAGTGGCCAACTTGAAAGTCAGTTCCCAATGGGCAAGGCTAGAATAACCTGAGCAATAGAATAAGTAATTTACTGGATTATAATCCAAAGTATAAAATACATATACATGAAAGTCCAGGCTCATATAAATGAATGACTGAATAAATCGAAGAGAAGAGTTCTTTACAGAAGAATTCTATTTAATATATTTAGATAGTCCCACCCTGCAGGAGATGGAACTTAATTCCAACCTCCCCCCAGCCATGTGAGAGACGGCTGGACATATAGTACCTTGCTTCCAAAGAATACAGTATGGAAGGAAAAAAACAGTAACTTTAACTGGAGAAGTATGGCAAATATTACATTGGCTAAGTGATGAAGGTTAACATCATCAGTAATATCATGTGGCTATTAATGCTTCCCATACTATGTGACTAGAAGAGCACTTCATCTCTGATATTCTTTCTAAAAACTGATAACCCCAGTTTACCCTAATAAAACATCAGAAAAATTTAAATTGGGGGATATTCTATAGGATACCTGGCCAGCACTTATCAAGACTGTTAAAGATATCAAGGAAAGACACAAACTCTCATAGACCAGAGGATACTGGGGACAGTTGACAACTAAATGCAACATGGTACCCTGGATTGAATCCTGGAACAGAAGTGGCATTGATGGAAAAACCAATGAAATCCAAGTAAAGTGTGGAATTTAGTTAGTAGTTTTTTAAAAAAGATTTTTAAAAATGGCTAAAAATCTGGTTTCCCCTTCTGGAGAGTAGGAATCATAATACTGCATACATCACAGGAATTTTATGAGAATGAACTATGATAAATTCATGTAATACACTGTGCACTATGTGCACCATGCCTGCCTCAGTAAGAATAAGAGCTCAATAATTACTTCATGCCATTAATATTGTTTCAAGAGATATGAAATGTATTCAACCTCTTGCTGGCATGGGCCATGACACCATCTTTTGGGGGTTCCGGGGGAGGGGGGGGCAGAAAGCATGTGTAATAACAACAAGTTCAATAACAAAAAAAATAGCAAGGCACTGAATGACTCCAGGCAAAAAGCTTCATCTACATACATATGAATTTAATACGAACACGTTATCACTTGCGAATCTTGTTAAAATGAAGATTCTGATTCAGGAGGGCTGGGGGTGGGAATGGGGGAAGGCCAAGGTTGTACATTTCAAACAAGCTCCCAGGTGATGCTACTGGTCCAAGGACCACAACTGGAGCTTTAACTTTTCTATTTATGTATTTTTTTAAATTTTCTGTAAAAAAGGTAAGAAAATTTTTTCCATCTATTCTTTATCTCTTCACCACAAAGAAATACTCTTTATTTTTAAACACAGAACTGTACCAGATATAACCTACCAGTCACCAAGTCCTTAAACAAACAACTATGTAAACAGTATAAAAAGGGGCAATTACAAATTAATGTCTGTCTCCACACTATCTCATGCCTATGCAGATAAAAGTAATGTATTTGAAAGTCAAATCATATACAGTTGTCTTATCCTTACCAGTTATAAAGTAAACACTTTATAGTAATCTAGATTAACAACCATCCTAGGAAACACTATGAAAATTTTAATTCAATAAATTCTACTTAGAAAGAGAGTAACCTATTGCTAAAGCTCCTGGATAATGGTTTATTGAATTTTCAAAATGTAAGAAATGATCTTAGATTAAGTAGCACATACAGAATATTTGAGGAAAGAAAAAACTAACAGGAAAAGATGAAGACAGTATATACAGAGCTGAAAAACAGGGATTAACAGAATATGGCATAAAAGAGCTATACTTTCCTGCAAATAATGACATCATGGGAAAATGTTTCTTAGCACAACCTTTTGAAATTTATGAATGAACTGAGGGGCTCCTAGGTGGCTCAGTCAGTTAAGTGCACACCTCGTGATGTCGGTTCAGGTCAAGATCTCAAGGTCAGTGGGATCCAGCCCCATGTGGGGCTCTGCAGTGACACTGCAGACCCTGCTTGGGATTCTCTCTCTCTCTCTCTCTCCCCCTCTCTCTGCCCCTCCTCCACTTGCTCTTTCTGTCCCAAAATAAATAAACATTAAAAAAAAAATTAAGAATGAATTCTTTTTTTAAAACGGAGATAAATGCAAAGAAACTTAGAAAATACCATTTTAACTAGTATTGTCTTTAAAAATTATTCAAATTTACTTAGTGAAAAAAAAACTGTTTTGATGCAAGAAAACTTTCTGGAATGTGTGTACATAAATGCAATGTTTCCAAAAATGGCATACCACAATAGTTTTCAACAAGACACTAACAAATAAATATATGGTAAAAAAACCAACATGGCCTGTGTCTAAGTTAACTTTAACTTGGGTGTTCCTTAAATTTAACAGGTCCTAGGGGTGCCTAGGTGGCTCAGTAGGTTAAGCCTCTGACTTTGGCTCAGGTCATGATCTCCAGGTTCTGGAGTTTGGCCCCGCACCGGGCAGGCTCCATGCTGATAGCTCAGAGCCTGGAGCCTGCTTAGGATTCTGCGTCTCCCTCTTTCTCTGCCCCTCCCCCGTCATGCTCTGTCTCTCTCTTCTTCAAAAATAAATAAACACCGGGGCGCCTGGGTGGCTCAGTCGGTTAAGTGTCCGACTTCAGCTCAGGTCACGATCTCGCGGTCCGTGAGTTCGAGCCCCACGTCGGGCTCTGGGCTGATGGCTCAGAGCCTGGAGCCTGCTTCCGATTCTTTGTCTCCCTCTCTCTCTGCCCCTCCCCCGTTCATGCTCTGTCTCTCTCTGTCCCCAAAATAAATAAACGTTAAAAAAAAGTTAAAAAAAAAAAATAATAATAAATAAATAAATAAACATCAAAAAAAAATTAACAGGTCCTTTAGACTACAGGGCTTCTGAAAGTCTTTTAAAAAACCTTTTAAGAACTGTGAGTTTCTACAAAAGGAGATTTTCAGTTGGAAACTTTTCTTTGATAGTATTTCCTACTTAATAGTTATACAAAACACTTTAAAAGTTGAAATCCAAAGAATTTTAAGAGTAAGGTTGATAAAGCTCAATTGCCAGACATACATTAAGTGTAAATGCTTAAGACCACTGTAGCACATCACCAACAATTTCCCTCACTCTAAAAATTTTTCAAGAGCATAGTTTGCTAATCAAAGTGACTCAAATACATAACCAAATTTACATGAACAATTCTAGATTATTAAAAATTTAATCTGCAGGCCAAGGAGAGAAATTCTTCTGAGGATTAAGCATGTAGTAATCATCTAAAAATTAGCAAAATGTGACTATATATTTCTGGTCTTCATCCACAAATCTATTTCTGGATTAAATCATCATTCAAGAGAACTTTAAAATAAAAAGTCTAACTAGGATTTGGAAAACTTGGAGGGGGGAGGGATTGTTTTTGTTTTTTTCTCAAATCCACACAGCTGGGAATTGATGCTTTGAAATCTTCCAATATCATCTTTAGAAAGCTTAACTTCAGTTATATAATAAACTTTATGCTGAGTTTAAACTGATGTGCAGGTGCATCCTGACCCACATTTCTTAGTAAATAAGTTTCAAAATTGTCAGTTATAGCATAGCCAAAGAGACATCTTCCTGTGTATTCTTCCTCCTTTCAGTCAATGGTCATAGATACCTTTCCACATGACAAGAATAAAAAAAACTTTCAGTAGAAAGCTAATTATACCAACCAAAATTGTCAAATGGCTACTTGCTTAATTTTATTTCATGAAACAAATGGAACCTCCACAAAGAAAAAAAAAATCTAAAGCACAAGTACATTTAAACCTTCTAGCTAATAAAAATCAAATTTTACCTTAAAAACTATTTACAATGGATATCAACTTTAAAAGCAGAGCATACTTCTCCTCTTTCAACCCTATATTAATATTCATAGTTACATTCTGTTTCTGCAAGAAATCCCCCTACATATGAATTCATATCCTCACTCTTAACTAGGCACAATCTCCCTTCTCTGTACTGCCTTAATATAAAAACTTTTTTTCTGGGGTGAGGGGTGATGGTGACTGAGGGTTGGTAACAATGACACTAGAGCAAAGGAAAAGGATAGCATAACACCAATAGGGAAGAAAATGAAAGCAAATTAGAAGCAGGTCTCCCTCCTTCTGATAAACACCAAGGCAGTTGCAAGAACAAGATAACTTGCTTCCCAGAAGCACATAAAACTTATACACTAGAAATAATGACTCAGAATAATTAGAGAATATGATTTGCAATTATTTTAAATAAGTATACATATAAAAGACTGCTTTAAGTGAATTTGATTTCACAGGGGGTTTTTTTTCACTTTATACTACCAAATCTGACTTACCACTACTCCTTTTTTGCTTTGGATATGGCAGCAAAATACATAAAACATGATTGGAGCAATAAGGGCTCACAGCGTAAAAGCACAAGATCTATCTGAATACTCAACTATAAGATTTACTCTCACGAGTCTTATTTCCTATTTTGTGAGTAGTTTATTAAATTCCCGGGTATTCTCTAGATATTTCTGTTAACCATTTCATTGCTCACTGATGAATAAAAGAATGTGGACAAGGTGATTCTTCCAATCAATACAGTCAATACAGCTATAGAGATATGAATCAAAGATGAGATTCACAACTCTTATAATTTAACCTCTCAACTGGTGATTCTGGAACTCCGTTGTCTGATACGTTATTATACTTTGTAAATTAAGTGGTAGGATGAAACTTCAAAATCATTTAAGTCTTTTTTTTTACAGTTGAGAAAGAAGTTAACACAGAGTTGTCAACTCAGGTTTTGTAATGTTGATACCATACCTATTCAACTAAATAATGCTGCTTTCCATAACTGCTCTTTTTTCTCTATGTTCTTGTTATCTAAATAGTCTGCCTGTGAAAGCTGATAAACCTTACCTAACATGACCAGAAAATACCAAGTTTCAAGTCAAATACTTATACCACTGCTTCATTTTCTCATTTTCTATCCAACATTTTTTCTGAACCCCTCCCAACTGCCAAAACTTTCCTGTTTCTTGTCCATCACATTTCTCCACTACTGTAATTTAACATTCCAGTTATGTGGTATCCTATGGTACATAAAACATGATGCTAATTATAATAAGCAAATATTGAGTGCTCATTATATCGGGAACTATTTTAAGACCTGTACATAGAACACCTCACTTATTCTCAATTTTAAATAAAATAAACAATATTGTAATACCCATCTGTAAGTGAAAAATCAAAACCTCAGAGGTAACATAATTTTCCCTGACACTGCTAATAAGGAGAACTGGGAAAAGTAATCAGGTAGTCTGACTCTAATGCTCGCATTCCTGATCTCTACTGATAAGTACACATAACTGTGTGGGCTGTATCAATGTGCAGATAACTCAAAATTAGGGGGCTACAGAAGAATTTAAAGAGTCTTTGTATTTAAGAGGTTTCTTACACATTCAAACAGCTTAGTATGGCTTATTCCCATTAACTATATCTTCTTTGCAAAGACATGGCCCAAGTTACTCATTCGTATATAATTAAAAATCAAATTTAAAAAGAAAATAGAGGAGAAAAAGGGTTGCAACAATACTTTAACAGATGTTCAGAACGGTGTTGCCCAAAAGAACTTTTGCAGTGAGGGAAAGGTTTTCTATGTGCACAATACGCCATGGTAGCCATTAACCACATATGGCTTTAAGCACTTGAATTGTGTTGAGCATGACTGTGTAAATGAATTTTGAATATTCTGTAATTTTAAATCGTTTAAATTTAAATACCAATATGTGGCTAGTGGCTCCTATACTGGACAGGACAGGTATAGAAAACAAAATCCTGGGAAAAAGTAAGTAAAGAACTTCTTGCTGCCTTTATTTGGAGAGTGCACTAATAGGCAAATCAATTTAAATGTTTCTTTTTACTTGCTCTAGTTCATTAATTGACCCAAACAATATAAACCACCAAAGAGATTTAAGTCACCTAAACTTTCTGTATTTAAATTCTTCTTTGTACATCTCAATGAAAAAAAAAAAAAATGAAAACCTGTATTATCGACAAAGCGTATGAGAAACTTTTAACTGTTTGGATAACTAAGAGGAAGAATTTGATCTGAAAACTCTGCCACCTATTAGGAAAACTAAAGAGTCACACAAGTTTTACATTCTCTTCATAATACATACTTGATAATAAAGTGCTTACCTTGATTCTCCACTACTGTTTCTAACACTTTCTTCATCGCTGTGTCCATTCATTGTAAATATCAAGAAGTTTTAAAATAAAACACAAATCTTCCCAGTTAAAAAGATGAATACAAATATGAACTCCTTAAACATCAAAAATTCACAGATGAATTCTTTCCAACATTCACAGGCTTCCTGGGGCCCTTTTGATTCACCTAAAAAAAAATATTAAGAAAGTTAAGAAAATATCCTGTAGAAAAAAAGATAAATCCATCTATTTAGAACTTATACAAATCTACCTAGGCCAATTTAATTAGAGATGGTAAGGAAGGAGTAGGAGTCTTTCACTCAAAATGCTTAGGCTTCTACTAACTACACTCCTGCCTACTTACTAGAATTTAGCACACTATTGCTTATTTTTGACAGACGAAATTAAAATATTTGTGGAATGACAAAACTTTTAGACTAAAACTGTGTGTCAGTACACATATATACACATTATAGATAAACATAACTAAAGCAAAGTGGTAGTACATAACATATACATACATGTATATGTTTCCCAAGAACCGAAAATGAAGTCTTAATGGATACTTGGTCAAACAAATGAAGGGGGAAAAACTTAATCAAGCACTAATTCCTATTATCAAGAACTTCTTGTACTTGAGTGAGAAAAAGTTTTGAAAATGCTCACATTAAGAACAGAATAAAAGGGTATCACATAATCTTAGCGAAAAATGTATAGGTCAAAACAATTGTGTTCTTTCACAGGTAAACCGAGAGTGAAGTGATAAAATTTAAATAATATTTATCCAGTTTGGGCTTGCAGGGTTCCATTCAAAAACAACAACAAAAAAGGTAATATACACTAGGATTATTTAAGAAAAGGGGCTTGGGGTAGAAATCATGAGCCAAGACACAGCATTTCCACCTTTCAAGATTTCAGCACAACAGTGGAGAGTCACCTACAAGCCATCCACGAATAAACAAAGGAGATCTCTGGCAGGGGAGGGAGAGGAAGAAGCGGGGGAAGGAGACGTCAGATCCTTCCCCAGCCAGAAAGTACCGAGACAGGCGACTGAAAGCAGAGCTGTCCGCCGACCTCAGCAAAGAGAATTTACTCCTACGATTATTTCCACTCCACAAAAAGGAGGGGGAAAATATGCTGTTGCCAACTCAATCAGAGCAAACTCTGCATCTTCACTGGGATTGTAATTCTCCAGAGACTACAGTCCAGTAGACTCTTTGCAAGAACTGGTCATCCAAAAAGTAACCATTCCACGCAACATTTATTCTTAACGCTAAATATTAATTCCAACTAGTCAAAGAGCTTTACACCATAAAACAATTAGGTCTTAAAAATCTAGCTACTTAATAAACCGCCTCTCTTTCTCGAAAGTCTCTCTTCATCGAGAAAGTTCACTCATCTTTTCGTTATTTCCTTTTCACCTTCCTTTCGCCCCTCAAAATGGCTTTCTCCGTACATTGTAACTTCCTTTCCCCCCCCCCCCCCCATCTTCCCTGTCGGAGTAAGTCCTCTTTCTGAGACCCTTCTCACAACCTTAAGTTTCGAAGCTCCAAGCGCACGCAGCTCTCTGGTGCCTTTCACGCGTCTTAACAATGACTCTTCCCTAAGTGGCTAAACCTCTTCAATCTTCCTTCTCTGCGCCCCGTCTTTTCACAGTTGCTTCACTCCTGCTAAGTTTTCAAAGCGGTACTCGAAAGGAGGTTGGAAACCTTCCCCCTCCCTCATCTATACTTCGCAGCTTCGCTTCAAGCAGCCTCCCAACCAGACGCACACGACCCCACTCCAGCCCCGTCCTTCTCTGGGCCTTCATCCCGGTCCCAGAGTCTCTCTTCCCGCCTCAAACTTCCCGCAGACCCGCCCCGCGCCCTCCCGGGCTCGCCCGGGCCGCCGCCCCCTCCCCCTCCCCGCCGCTCCCCACGTGCTGGGAGCCCGGGTCGCGGCGGGACCAACGCACCGGGCAAGTGCTTGCCGCTCGAGCCTTGCAGCTCTCCCCTCGCGGCCCGGCCAGCCCCAAGCCGAGGAGGCCCGGGCTCGACTGCCCAGCTGCCCGCCCGTCCTGCGCGAGGATGCGCTCCTCGGCGCCGGCCTGCGCTCACCACTCACACGCCCCCTGTGCTCCGAGCCCGTCAGCCACCGCCGGCCCTCGCAGAGCGGCCCGGCCTTCGCCCGGCGCCCGGCCTCTGGGCCGCCGCCCGGGCACCGCGCCGCCCCCGCCCTCCGCCTGGCCGGCTCCCGTCCTCCCCGCCACATCCTGACCCGCCCGCCACCCCCTTTCTTACCGGCGGGCGTGCAGGCTTCGCGGGGCGGAGAGAGCCCACTCGGATCAGCGGCCTCCCCCGCGCCCGGGCCCGCGGTCTCCGCCGCTGAGTGAGTCCTCGGGCTCCGGGCGTCTCGGGGTAAGCCGGAGTCCGCGAGGGGGAGGGGGAAGGGGAAGGACGCGGAGGGGAAGGGGAAGCCCCGGGCCGCGGCACCAACGCGCGATCCCCTGCGGAGCGGATCCAACAATCAATTCATTATTGAAGCACCAACGGCGAAGGCAGCAAAAGCGAGAAGTAACGAGCCGTCGTCGTCGCCGCGGCCACGCGCGCGCTCCCGCTCCCGCCGCTTATCGGCTCCCGGCAGCCGCCATGACGCCGAGAGAGCGAGCGCAACCGTCTCCGTCGTAGCCGCCTCCGCCGCCACCACCACCGAGGTCGTCGTCGCCTCCGCCTCCCGCGCGACGTAAGCGCCTCTGCTCACTCCCCTTCCCCACTCGGCGCGAGGCGGGCCGGCGGGCGAACGGGCGCGCGCACGCCGAACACCTCCGGCTGGCGCGCGGACGGTGGGAGGGGCTACGTTGTGGAGCCGTGGGGTGTAGAAGGAAAGCTATTGGTGCTGAGGCGGGCGGAGAGTGAGGCGCGCACGCTCACGGTTGGGGGCGCGCACGCCGGCCGCGCGGAGGCCGCAGGACTCTGGCCACGGCCGTGGGCTGCTGATCCTTCCTCCGGCGCCCTCCCTTAGAGGCCCGGAATTGAATTCCGGGAAGTGGGAGCTGCAGGCCCGCTCCGTGCGGGTATGGACGCTGTTGTCACTTGGAACGTTGCGCAAGGACCTCGCGGCGAAGAGACTGAGAAGCTATCGGGGAAGCGGGCGGGGGGAAGGGGGGCTAGGGAAATGCTAAAAACCACATTGGGCCTGGGGGTGCAGCGGGAGGGCCGAGGTGGATACGCGGAGGGAGCAGGGTCTTGCGTGGGGTCCGGTTGCCCAGGCCTCGAATCGCATCTCCCTCGGGCTCCCGGACCAGACAGAGCGCCTGTCCGGAGGGGTGTGGAGGGGCTGTGCGTCACACCAGGCAGCCTGGGAACCCAACTGTTGGGCAACTGTGGTCACCTCCCGCCGCCTACTACGCTTAGGCGACCTGCGACACAGGCTCCCTCGGGGTGGGGGGGGGGGGGGGGTGAGGGGTGGCTGTTGATCCGAACGGGCGGGGCACCTGAGGAGACGGAGAAAAATAGAGACGGGGTTATTGACCTCCTATAACTCTTCTTCATTTGTGGGTATCCCTTGCCTGGTTCAGTAAAAAGCTTTTACTACCTTTCTAAGTCCCTGGAGGGCGGGGTGGCGGGTGCGGTGCCAACTCGCAACAGAAAAACAACTCAAGGGACGTTGGTAACTGTGTCAGTTTAACCTGCTGCAATTTAGTTGACGGTTTCTTTCATAACTGTAACTGCGGGCCTGTTACAAACCTTTAGAAATGTCGACGGAAACACTTTTCAAGCCTGGTGGTGTCCCGTTTCACTTTGTTTGAAAGCATTTTTAAAATCAAAATTGTTTTATACTTTGTTTCCAGTCCATTGATCAGTCTTGAATCAATCGAGGTTAATGATAAAACTCTCTAATCCTATTCTCCAGTGATTGGATTTGGTGTAAAGGCCTCCCTTCCAAGCCAAATGAGTTTGAATGTGGTAGCTCCATCCCCAAAATAATGATTTTCTCCTGTGGGAAATATTCATGTTTTAGTCTACCAGCTGTTGAAATAGTTTGGTTTAAAGCCTTCAAAAAGATCTCAAAACGTATCTCCAAATACCTGTTCGTTATATGGAAGAGTGTATTCATTCACCCTTTGGGAGTAGGGAAGGACAAACAGGTGCACATGGTCTACTCAAAAAAATATTAATGACTAGTAAAACAAAATGTAACACTACCATAATTTGCAAAATGATGTATGCCTCAGTCTCTTTATTTTTTTTTCCTAGTTGTTAAATAGTTGTAATGCTGGATTGTGAAGAATGATAGGATCATAACAAATATCCATTTCTGAAGTCCCTGAAAGTAGGAACTGCTAGTTTTTAATATTATGCTTTGAAAATATAAAGATGCCTTATTGATAGGGGCTTCTTGTGCCTCTAATCTCTCTTGGATTACTAGAGTGGTAAGTAAAAAGAAAAAGGCCCAGAAAAACAGTAACCATTGCAGTAACCATTGCAGTAACCATTCTGAATCATCAGAAGTATGATTCAGATAATAAAGTGTTCGGTTATAACTGTACTGTAATTTGTCATTATGTTACAAAAACAGTTGTATGAATTTACTCTTTTTTTTTGAAAGCATATAGCAAATGTTTTTAAACTACTGATTGCTATTCGGATGTGATATACTACATATAAACACTAGACACTTTGGATTTTTTTGCAAAAAAAACTTAATAAATTTTTAAGAAAGTATTGAACCTTGGAGATTTATATTTCTGGTAAAATCATAATATACTTTATGACTCCACAGAATTTTAGAATGACTGTTGAGAATGTGAAAAAATAACAAGGTAAGTGGAAAATGGGAACACTCTTGCCAGTTAAGTGTTTTAAGATATTTGATAAATAAAGCAAGTGTATTTTTTTGATATTTGTTATCTGTACAGTTAAATTTTTAGGTTCACTTTGTTTGAACAAACTTTGTCTTTACTGGTACTAAAAAGACAGTTGATAATCTCAGCACATGACTAGCAAAATCCTGAAAATTAATGTCAACCAGGAAGTCTTTATTATTTCCTGTTTGAGAAATTCCATATTCTTTGGAAAGCATATTACTTTTACAAAATCTAGGATAGCCCTTTGTGGGTCCTTGATTCTGATATGCTCTACTGGGACTAGTTACTGATGGGTATCCGTAGGTGAAGGTAGATTGAGAAACATCCAGAATTGCAAGATGTTCAACATAAAGACAATGGTAACTCTTTTTCTCATAAATGTTTTGGATGCCAAGATAGGATTTTAATTCCATAATTAAGTTCTTGTTGCCTAGAGAATTTGTGTTTGAGAAGCTGCTAAAACAATCAGAATAGTATTAAAATAGCTTAGAATCTAAACCTATGTCATCATCCCCCAGATCCTTGCCAAACAGAGGAATAGCTTTCCAAATATGATACTTAAATTTACAGAGCCCTCTATAAATAGAACCCAGGAAATTCTAAGTCACCTTATAGTGAATATTTACATTTTCTATTTTCTTAATCATTAAAATTCTAGAACAGGAGCTGTGGTTCCCAGCGTTGGGCAAGGGGCAGGAGTCTGTACCTAGGAAGTTTTTTTTCCTAAAGATACATATTGGGCACTCCCTTCCCTTCTCTGATGCACAGAAATTTCTAGGTTCTGGATAGTGTTTAGAAATTTTTTCTGACATCCACCGACATCTCATTTGCCATGTTTATGGCCATTGCATTTGGGTTATTTTTACTGATAAATTCTTGAATCACAAGTTAAATTTCAAATGAAAGTTTTAAGAGGTGATACTAAGGGGCAACAATATATAAAGTCTAACCATTGGAGTATATATGAAGATTCTACCTCCTCTAATTTCAAAGTTAAGTGTACAGATGGTAAAAAGTTTCGCTACTAATATCAAATTGGTACATTGATGCTGTATCATTCCTCACCTGCAGATTCTTTATTGTCCATTTTACCTCATATATGTTGTCTTCAGCCTTTCTCTTAATCCTCACTATGTTTATTTAGGCCTCAATTTCTCTACTTCTTTTCCTCTAGCTCACCCTGTAGGCTTCCTTTCAGACTTGAAATCTAATGAAATTGCTCCCCTGATTTAAGTACACATATTTAAATATACCACAAATCTGCCTACATATTTTATTTAGTCTTTTCACAATCTGACCCCAGCATCGCCTCCCGTCATTCCTAAGAGGCACATGACACTAGCCATACATTTCTTCAGGTCATCCTAAAGGTACCTTTCATTGTAAATGGATATAGTTTATCTTATGAATTAGCCCCTTACAAGTTTAAGTAAGTCGTGAAGGATTGTTGAGTGTCCTCATGCAGTTGTACTGACGCCTTATGCAACACCTCCCTTTTAGGTCATCAAATTGTGTATTCTAAGTGCAGCCGTGTCTTTGTAATAAAGCATTTGTTTTCATACTACATCGTGAGCTCCTTGAGTACAGGCTGTCTGTCCCCAGTGCATTATGTTGATATTTATTCAATAAATTGCATACCAGCCATTCTGCGGGGGGAGGGGGAGAGTTGTGAGGGGATCATAATAGAGTAAAAACAGATACTTTAAAGAGTTAAAGTCTAGTACAGGAAACAATCCTAGTGTGAAATCATAACAGAAAAATGGTATGAAGAATCAATCATAAGAGAATTCATAATGGAGAATCCTGGTCAGAAAAGTCTCCCCAAAGGAGTGACATTCTGAGAACTGAAGAATTAATATGAAGTAGGTAAGCAAACGAAATGTAAAGAGCTTTACAGGTAAAAGAAAGAACATGGGCAAAAATTCTGGGGCAGAGAAATGAGGTCAACTTCTCTCCCAGTTTGCCGAGGATGGGCATTTTTCACTTTTAGAAATGCTCTGGTTTGGACTGGTCTGGAACCTGGTACTGCTAGAACAGACAGTACTGAGGGAGATGAAGCTGTGTAGGAGCCAGGCTATTCAGGGCCCAAAGCTAGGTAAAGAAGTGGGTTCTTGGAACAAAAGGAAACTTTTGGAGGAGTTTAAACTGTGGAGTTTATTTTGCAAATTGGAAAGTTTAGCCTTAAAAAAAGATTAGTGGCATGTCAAGGAAGACACAACATTCTTAAGTGAATTAGGCTAAAAAATAACTTGATAGTGTTAATGGTAGAAGAGAGCAGATTTGTAAGTGTCCACAGGATTTGCCAATGCAACTAGATTCAGGGTTAAGAGGAGGAGGGAAGCTGTACACATAACGGAATGGAAAAAAATGGTAATGGCATTCACTTCAGTTGTAAAATGTTTGGAGATGGGTAGGTGTGGAGATCATAAATTTTGGATTTAACTGACTTCCTGATGCCTCTGAGCCATCTAAGTCTTTGAGATAGAAGTCCAGAACTTAGAAAAGAGATCTGGACTGAATAAAAGCTGTTAAGTGTGTGCGGAGAAGTTAAAGTCTTAAGTATACATGAAATTAACTTGGAAGACAGCCTAGGAGTATGCAGTCAAGAACTTAAATTAATTTTTGGCCAGTAGAGGAAGATGAGCTGGATAAGGAGTTGCAGATGTTAAGGGTGTTGTGCAATGGAGAACAAAGACAAGTACTTCAAGGAAAGAGTGGTAGGTAAATAGTGTATAGTACTATTGAGAATCATGAAATAAAGTCAAAATATGCATTGAATTCAGTAACACGATAAGCATCTATTGCCTTAGAACCATTTTGTTGGAATAATAGGGCTAGAAGCCAGACTGGAGTAGAATGTGATAAATGAAGAAATTGGATCATTGAGTCTAAAATTCTCTTTCAGATGGTTTGACTTTGACTTGGGAGGAAATATGAACTGCTCTGTTTGCTTATGACAGGGGAAGGGCTGTGGATTTTTATTAGTTTAGGTGAAAGACTTAACATGTTTCAAAGAGAGTGAGAAATGCCCTTTTGAGAGAGGCTGATTAGAAAAGAGGGATAAGAATTAGCTGGAAGGATTAACATATTCATTCAAAAAAGGAAATACATTAAAAGTCTGATCTGAGAAAAATATATATTTTTTTTCAATCAGGAACTAAACACAAGATACCACTGTTTATACTTAGGGGCTATAGGTTGTTAATGTGATTTGAGAATTTCTGGCAGCCTTCTATTCCCCAAATATATGTATGCCTCATACTCTACTAATGTTTGAAAAATTGTTGGTAGAAATCTATTTTAAAGCATATATTGCTTGGAAGAGTACTATGCTATAAAGTAAGTTTTCAACTGTGCAAAAAGAAAGTTTGGGTGGCTTTGCAAGAAAAATGCTCAAGCCCTACCTCAAGAGATTACATCCCATTGTTTTGAGGTGAAGCCTTGGCCTATGCATTCTTTAAAAGCTCACCTCTTTTTTTTTTTTAACGTTTATTTAAGAGAGAGTGCATCTGTGCGATGGAGCACCAGCAGGGGAGGGGCAGAGAGAGGAGGAGAGAGAGAGAGAATCCCAAGCAGGATCCGTGCTATCAGCATAGAGCCCAGTGCAGGGATCCATCTCATAACCGTGAGACCATGACCTGAACTGAAATCAAGAGTCAGACGCTTAACTGACTGAGTCACCCAGGCACCCCAAAAGCTCACCTTTTTTTAAAGATGATTCTAATGTGCTATTAGTACTGGAAAACTGTGGACATCATTGTATTAACACTGCATTGACTCATGACAGTTTAGATAAACTGTGGAGAGGCCAGGATACTTATTTTGACAATAGTGGTTATTAATGGGGCAAGGAGAAATTTTGGCCCACAGGTGACATTTAGCAATATCTGGAAACATTTTTGGTTGTCAAGATGAATGGCAGGTGCTGTTGACATATAGTGGGTAGAGGCCAGATATACTGCTACAGATCCTACAATCCACTGGACAGCCCCAATAACAAGGAGTCATCTCGCCCCAAAAGACAATAGTACCATTGTTGAGAAACCCTCCTATAAAGGATGACAAGCAAGGTAGTATTTTTAGTGAAATGTTAACGAGTGGAGTTGTGGTTTGGTAAGGGTGCTAATGAAGGAGGATTTACTAAGCCTAAACTCAGCCTTGCTTGTAGCTAACAACAAAACAACCCGCAAATACATTTGCGGAACAAAGAAATGTAACTAGCATTAATAGACTGTTATTTTCCTTGTTTAAAAGAAAATACAGCATACCTGAAACTCTTATTGCTGGTGGGAGTGTAAATTGGTCACAGCCACTTTGGAAAATTGATGGCAGTATCCATTATAGCTGAACTTACACCTGCCCTATATCAGCAGTTTCTATCCCGTGTATATCCGAGAGAAATTAATGTAGGTGTCTGCTAAAAGTTTTATATACAAATGTTCGTGGCAGTTTGATTGATTATGGCATCAAACTGGAACAAAGTGAAGTATATCTATGCAATGAAATACTACCCAGCAGTCAAAAAGAAGACCTACAATAACAAGGATGGATCTCACAGGAATTGTGTTCAGTGAAATAGATATAAAAGAACTCATACTATATAATTTTATTTATACAAAATTAAAACTATGATGATAAAAGGATAGTAACCTCTCAGGGCATGGATATTAGAAGAGGCATAAATGAAATGATGGAAATGTTCTTTCTGTATCTTGATCTGGCTGATTCTATGAGTGTAAACATGAAAAAGTTTGAGCTGAACATTTTAGTTTTGTTACTGTGTATATAATATATCCCCATTTCTTAAAAATTTGGGAAAGAGGGGTGCCTGGGTGGCTCAGTCGGTTAAGCATCTACCTTTGGCTCAGGTCATGATCTCATGGTACACGGGTTCGAGCCCTGCCGCTGTAGGGCCCTGTGCTAACAGCTCAGAGCCTGAAACCTGCTTCAAATCCTTTGTCTCCCTCTCTCTCTGCCCCCCCCAAAATAAATATTAATTTTAAAAAAAAAAAATTGAGGGGGCGCCTGGGTGGCGCAGTCGGTTAAGCGTCCGACTTCAGCCAGGTCACGATCTCGCGGTCCGTGAGTTCGAGCCCCGCGTCGGGCTCTGTGCTGATGGCTCAGAGCCTGGAGCCTGTTTCCGATTCTGTGTCTCCCTCTCTCTCTGCCCCTCCCCCGTTCATGCTCTGTCTCTCTCTGTCCCAAAAATAAAATAAACGTTAAAAAAAAAAAATTTAAAAAAAAAATAAAAAAAAATTGAGGAAGGTAACTAGGAAACCTAATTTTGAACTATTTGAAGTCTTGTATCTCAAGTGCTTGGTTAAATACAGTGTTATTATCTAATAGGTTCACAATGCAAACAATTCTAATGCATTGCTTTAGTGAAAATAAATTTCAGATTTGGAGTTATATCTAGTTTTGAACCACAGCTTCATTATTAGCTATGTGACATTGGGCAAGTCACTGATATTGGGACTTTTTTGTGACTATGGAAGAACAGAAGATCAGTGAGTTAAAAGTATAGAAAAATCCACCATTTGTTTTGTTTTAATTTTAGTCTTATTTCATTATCCTCCACCACTGAGAAATATTTACAGACATCCAGGGGTGAGCTTCAGCAAATATATATGTATTAAGTAACTTAATGCCTCTGTCTTTAGCTAGGATGAACAACTGAATCCCATCTGGACCAGTCAGATTCTCTTGAGCATTTGAAATTGGGATTGAGAGGGGCACCTGGTGGCTCAGTCAGTTGAGTGTGTCTGTCTCTTCATTTTGGTTCAGGTCATGGGATGGAGCCCTGCGTTGGACTCTGTGCTAAGCATGGAGCCTGCTTAGGAGTCTCTCTCCCTCTCCTTCTGCCCTTCTCACCTGTTCATATTCATTCTCTCTCTCTCTCTCTCTCTCTCTCTCTCTCTCTTACTCAAGAAATTAAAAACAATAAAATTGGGGTCGAGAAAGTTTATCAGTTGATCTGTTCTGAGAAAGGAAGTTAGGTCAAGGCTACCTTACTTGGGAGCAGCAAATCAGACCACAGATACCTCAACCTCTCAAGCACCTCTCTTTCTCCAGTAGAAACTCAATCTGAGTTGTGTTGCAGACTAAGAATGATCTCAGATTATAATGTCATTCAGTGTTCTAACTATGTGAGGTTGGTACTATTATCCCTACCTTACAGGTGAGGAAATTCAGAATCTTGACCAAAGTAAACATGAGAGGAAGCTAAAATAAAACTCAGGCAGTTTGACTCCAGAGTCTGTGCTTTCCATGAAGCCATGCTGACAGATCAGACACAGCTGTAAGAGTTGCCTTGGCTCCAGATAGGTTTCCATTTCTTGATCTCATTGCCTTGAAAAGATTGAGTTTGCTTCCTATCTCTGAATTTTTCATCATAATTTATCCTTATAATAAAATTTCTTGCCGTTGTTTAAACTAGCTTGAGTGAATTTCTGCCAGTTGCAACTAGAAGAGTCTCCAGTTTGACTGTGAATGGGATTGAAAATAACAAAGCTCAGAGAAACTGAAACTGACTGAATCAAAGTGGAATCGTAGACAATACTTCCTCCCCTAACATGCGGACTTGTTAGCTTGTGTTACACAATTCTGAATCTTTTACCTAGGCTTTCTCCAATAGTCTCTTAGAACTCAAAGTATATATACACTGAGGCAAGGCATTAGAGAATTTTGTAGCTACATTAAAAAAAAAAGTCAAGTGCATTGGTTACTATATGCACTTGAGTTTTTAAAAGTTGATTAGAAAAGAGAAATTCTAAAAGTTCTCTGAAGAAAATCAGTTGCACCAAATTTGGCTATTTATGCCAAATTTAGCACATTGGACAATTATTGGAAGCCAATTTGCCTTTGGTCTGAAAGCATATAAACAGCTCCAGAAATTAAGGGGTTTATTGAATTGCGACATTTTTTTTTTTTGCCACCTTGTTCTTAACACTTAAGTTTTTACATTGAATTCCAGAAAGTGAAGTTTTATTAATAGCAATGGAACACTCAAGAAGAAGCAAATGATCTTAAGGAACTCCAGTTTTTCAGTTTCCTTCAAAACATTTTTCACTGCCCATCCCCTTCCATGCCTCACAAAAGTGTGATGATCCTTTAGATTGTCTATCAGTAGCTGCTAAGATTGGAATGCACTATGTGTCTGGGAATGTTACTAAATGGCACACTGCAAGCTGTCATGCACACGTTTCCTCTTGTTTGCTTTGAGGCTAACTCAGAACAATGAGGATGGGCAGAATCACAGCTGTTGCTAAGAAACAGAAGTCCAGAAGAATTGACAACTTTAGGAGAAACCTGACCCACTAAGGTCTTCAGCGTTAGCTAAATACAAAACAAATCTCCCTGAAAGAAAATTGGCAGGCAGTCCTTCACAGTGGAACGGTTGCATGCCATAAACCCCAGAGTAGACTCAGACCACAGACTACCTCAAACACCTCTCATTCTCCAGCACAAAAGAATGCACCAGCCAGAAGTGGGCACCCTTGACCCAAATGAAGAACCTTAGTGTCCCTTGTCAGGGGTGGCCCTGGAAGACTCTGTAAATGAGAATACAAATGGGGTGCAGCCAGATTTCCTAATAACTTACTAGGAAGTGGGTCTATTAGCTCATGCCTGATAAGATTTCAAGGGCCTATTTACTATCCCATTCCTGCTGGATATAATATATAATTTAGTTGAACTAGTTGAATTTACATTTAGTCCCCATATTGCAGAATTCAAGTATTTTTTTTTTAACTGTTTATTTTGAGACAGTGTGAGCAGGGGAAGGGGCAGAGAGAGAAGGGGACACAGAATCCGAAGCAGGCTCCAGGCTCTGTCAGTCCAGAGCCCCACACGGGGCTGGAACTCACAAACCATGAGATCATGACCTAAGCCGAAGTTGAACGCCCAACCAACAGCCTTCCAGGTGCCCCTATTCAAGTATTTCTTAGGTGCTCTTTTTTTTTTTTTAATTTTTAATGTTTATTAGAGAGAGAAACAGAGTGTGAGCAAGAGAGGGGCAGAGAGAGAAGGAGACACAGAATCCGAAGCAGGCTCCAGGCTCTGAGCTGTCAGCACAGAGCCCGACGCAGGCCTCAAACTCAGGAACCGTGAGATCATGACCGAGCCAAACTCGGAGGCTTAAACGACTGAACCGCCCAGGCACCCCTCTTAAGTTCGCTTTCTATGCCTATCCTTGTGGTAGGTACATGGAAAGCAGTGTTAAGATGGACTGGGTTTTTTTCTCACTTGGAGTTGATATTCTACTTTGGGGGAGGGAAAGAAGAGAGATCCTTAAGGAAAGAAGTTACAAATTGGGATGGGCTCTGTAGGGGAAAGGTGAGGTAACGCCAGAGAAAGTAAAAACACTTAAATGGAAAGAGAGGTAGAGTGGTCAGGGAAGGCTTCTTTGACCTGTTACTGGTAGGATGAGGAAGTGCCTATTGTATGAAGAACCATGGGAAAAGCAGGAAGAAGAACAGGTGCAAAGACCGTAAGGTAAGAAGGGGTTTCTTCTATGTGAAGAACCAAAGGAAGCAAGTATAGCTGTAGCACAGTGTGTGAGAAGTTAAGTTGCTAATGGACTCAAGACATTCAAGGAACCTCCTTTGATCCAGAGCCTTGTCGTCTCTGAAAAGCATTTGGGTTTAATTCCAAACACAAGAAGATGCTATTGAAAGGCTTTACACCAAAGAATAGCATAATCTGATTTACTTTCTACAAAATTGTAGCTGCTATGTAGAAAATGGATAATAGTAGCAAAAGTGAAAATGGCTCTAACTCTCCACTTATAAAGCTATTCTAGTATACAATAGCTGTGAGGATTAGAAGAGTATCTTTGAAATGTAGAAAAGGTGGAATCAAGATTAATTTGGGATGGAAGAGTAACAACATTTGAGTTGAGGACCTTATTTGCTATACAGTAGAATCTAAATATATCAGTAAATAGCAAACAAGTATTTTTGGAGGGGAATGTGGAGATAAATATCAAAGCACTAGAAATGTTGAAGGTATTTCAGAGTGGAGACGACTGGGAGAGGGAGATGCTATTTTTTTCCCATAAACATTCAATATCACTGTTTACTAAAGTGTGTGTGTATGTGTGTGTACATAAAACCTTTGTTGTGAAAAGGTGTGTGGTAATGGATGGTATAAGTCAACAAAGCATTTTTTTAGTTGAAAATACTGATATATGTTGGTACACTGGCATGAATAATAAGCAGAGAATGAAAGTTTAATGATGTGCTGTAGACAGAATAACTGAAGAAGCAACAATGAGAAGAAGAGAAAACATAGGTGTCAAGAGTTACAGTCGCCCATGATTGGGAAAATGACACTATTTCCATTTTAACAGAAAAGAAGGCTGAGAAGGTGAGTGCAGATGCAGAGAGGTTTGAATATTTGTTATAATGAAAATTAAGTAAATCCTGTCTGATGGTTTCTGTACTCACCATGATTTATGGAAATAGATCATCAGCTGAAAATGAGTAAAAGTGAAGGAGTCTGACGTGATAGGAAAAAAAATATATATATATGGCATTTTCCCCTTATAGGATGTAAAGACGAATTTCCTAGGGAAGCATAGTAGGACTGCCAGATTATCTTGGATGTTTGTTTGCAGTTTGTGGTTATGAGTGTAAAGAGAAATGAGTTAGCTGATTGTATTATTTCTTTATGAAATTGCTTGGGTCTCTGTACAAAGAAACAAATAATTGAAATCAAGCAGATTTCAGATTTTGTGAAATGAGCTCAACAGAGAGATGGGAACCAAGGCAGTTGATTTCACTTCAAAAGGAATGGTCGTATGATGAAAACATGAAATCCAAGGTGGGTAAATGTAAGAGTGAATATAGATAATTAAAAAGCAGTGGGAGTGGAGGAGGATGTCAATGAACTGGAGGTCTGTAAGAAGCTAAAGACTTACAGCCAAGCTAAAGTGAGCTGGACGTATAGGAAGTAGTGGACCAAAAAGGGTGTTCAAAATGGATATTTCACAGAGTACAGTTATCAGTGTTTACACAGTCCAGGATTAGTCCAGGATATAAACTGAGGTTGGCAATGGTCTTTGGAAGTGACAAAGGTTCCATGTGTAAGGAGCTTGGAAGTCTCCACTCTATGCTAGCAAACTATACAATCAGCAACTCTTCTTGGATCAGGAAGAGAAGGGACAACACAGGACAAACCTCTGCCACCAAGATTGGCAAGACAAACAAATACACAGATTAGAAAAGTCTGAACTGTCATTGATGAATTGCTGGAGGCTTTGTGTAGACAACTCTGAGGGTTACAAAATCAGGGGACCCAGTCATAGACGGGCCTACCCAAATATTGTGAGATTTACCTCCAAGAGCTTGACTAGGTTCCCACAGCAAATATCTGACAAGAATTCCCTTGTGCTTTCTACAGGGGGAGGGGGAAAGAACCATTTGAACATACTTCAGATCATTCTCTTCTTTTAAAACAGGCTTGCCCTCAGGAGAAACTAGTTAACCAGCACCTACCTAACTTGCTAGGCTATTATCAAAGCCTAACTGACCTAGGGGAAGGGAAACACCCAATTCCTACCCACTCTAGTCATCCTGTCCCACCTCAGGAGGACAGAAAAAAACCGAGAAACCCAGTTCACAGTTCAGAGACCTAGGGACACTAAAAGACTAAGATCTAGTCACCTGATTGTAGAATGTTTCTCCTCCACCAACACCTCAACACTGTATCACTAAGTCTATTTACTGCAATTCCTTTTATTCAGTACATTATGTCCAACTATGAAGAAAAAATTTCCAGGTATACCAAAAGGCAAAAAAAACACAACTTGGACAGTGTAAGCATCAGAACCAGACATGGCAGAGTTGTTGGGAATTATCAGATGAGGAATTTAGAACAACTATGATTAATATACAATGAACAATAATGAACAAAGTAGGCAGCATAAAAGAGCAGATGGGCAATGTACGGAGAGAGTTGGAAATCCTAAGAAAGAAACAAAAAGGAATGATAGAGGTTAAAAAACAAAAACGTAACAAAAGAACTAAGAGACTATGCCATTGGATGGATCATCTAAATATACTTGAAAGTCACTGAGAATGACTACGTATAGTGTTGGAAAGGGGAAATAGGATAATAAACCAGGAAATAAAGCGGTCAATAAATAACAGAATGACTAGAAATGGACAGCTGTGGAGGGCTGACCAGTGATAGAGCTGTGACATTAGCTTCAGAGGACCTTATATTTTTGGAGACAAGGAGGACATGCCCCAGAGCCTGTCCCTGGGACTCACTATATAGGGGCAAAGAAAGTCTTCCATTGAAAAGAATATAGTTGAGTCATTATTAATTTAATACAGCAGAGACTCATTTAATGCTAAGAATGTAGGTCCTATTTTGATAGGGACACATTCTATTCAACACCTATATGTGAAACAGATACATATTGTACTTTTTGTTTTAGATGTTTGACATACAGCAATCAACAAAAAATCCAAGTCTCTGCATTTTTTTGGAACTTGTATTCCTGTGTGGGGAGCCAGAAATTAAACATACCTTATATCTGGTAGTGGTAAGCGCTGCAAAGAAAAAAATACGTATTTTCAGAGGGATAGAGGGCGATGGAGATGGTATTTTAAACAAGGTCACAGAGAGCTTTTCTGATAAGGTCATAGATATGTGAGCCAAAAACTGAATAAAGTAAAGCAGAGAGTCGTGCAGATATTTGGCAGGGGCAGGGGCATTCCATGCAGAAGGAAGAGAGAGGAAAAGCCATAAGGCCAGAGGGTACATAATAATAAACAAGGAATCTAATTTGAGTTCAGTAGAGTGAGCACTCACATTCAAATTATTTGTTTGTTTATACTAATTTTTGTATTAACATTGAGGAAGTAAAAGTGCTCATTTAGCCAGAAGCTTCTCTATCTCTTTTCACATTTTATTAAAAAAAATTTTTTTTTAAGTTTATTTATTTTTGAGAGAGAGAGAGACAGAGTATGAGCAGAGGAGGGGAAGAGAGAGAGGGAGAGATTCTGAAACAGGCTCCAGGCTCTGAGCTGTCATCCCAGAGCCCGACGTGGGGCTTGAACCCACAAACCATGAGATCATGACCTGGGCCAAAGTCGGACACTCAACCAACTGAGCCATCCCGGCACACATTTCACATTTTAAATTCCCCATAGTTGTTAATTTTTCACCCTGAAATGTGAAATATTTAGAGATTTGGTATAGCATATTAAGGCATAAATGCTTTATTTAAAAAAAAAAACTAAAAATCAATTTGATTTTATGCTTTCTTAATATTATTTAATATGGCGGATCACCCATTTTTTACTCTGACTAGTTAAGATCACTTTCATTAGAGAAATGTAAGTAAAAATTACATGACACTATCCTTTTATTTATGTCACTAGCAAAACTTCCAGAGAAGATGGTAGGTGAGCCTACCTGATTCATCTGAAATAAATGAATAAGACAAACAAGTACAAGTACTTTAAATTTGATGTTCTTTCTGTCTTCATAGTTAAATTAACATCTAGTCATTAATAAATAAAGCTGATTAAACATTTTCAACACTATTCAAACTTTAAAAAAAAAAAAAAACATAGGATGGGGGCACCTGGGTGGCTCAGTCAGCTTTCGCTCAGGTCATGGTTTTGCGGTTCGTGAGTTCAAGCCCCCCGTTGGGCTGTGTGCTGACAGCTTAGAGCCTGGAGCCTGCTTTGAGTTTTATGTCTCCCTCTGTCTCTGCCCCTCCCCTGCTCATGCTCTGTCTGTCTCTCTCAAAAATAAATAAACAAAAAATAAATAAATAAATAACATAGTATAAAGAGTACAGTCTGTAGAATTGCTATGAGGAAGGGAGTGGCAGCCAGTATCGTGCCTATTCTCATACTTCCATTTCAGCTCTTATCCCACCCACCCTCTGAATCTACTCTTAACAAAGAATCCGTAGAGTGTCTTTAAAAACGTAAAGTAAATCCTATTGCTCCACTGTTTGACACCCTTTCAGAAAAATCCAACCTTTTTCCATGGTCTTCCAAGAGCCTGCATGACCTCACTTCAGTCTAGCTCTGCAGAGTCTTACCCCATCATTCTCCCCCCTACTCATTATGTCCCAGCCACTTGGCCTCCTTTCTATCCGCAAGCCTGCCAAATTCTTCTCCACTTGCAGGGTTTTGCTCTTGTCCTTTCTAGGCCTGGAATGCTTCTCTCAGCTCTTCTCCTGCAGGCTATCCGTCATCCTGTAGGTCTCCGGTCAGATGTCACTTCCTCAGAGAGGCCCTCTAAACAGCATTCTCTAAAGAGGCTTTCCTCAGTTACTTTTGCTAGTTCCCTTCTTTATTTTCCTCATACAAATAGTGATTAGGATTTACAGTTATCTCATTTTACTTGTCTTACTGGCCTATTGTTTTCTCCCCTACTACAAGATAATCTTCCTGATCAGTTGATACGATGAAACATGTGGAAAAGTTTGAGGATATGTTAAAAGTAACTTTTTTTTGGT
Source organism: Prionailurus viverrinus (assembly GCF_022837055.1). NCBI lineage: Eukaryota > Metazoa > Chordata > Mammalia > Carnivora > Felidae > Prionailurus > Prionailurus viverrinus. The sequence continues at coordinate 161,057,090 of NC_062561.1, forward strand.
AGGATTTTTAAAAGCAATTAAAAATTACAGGTAAAACAAACATTCTACAGAAAGGAAATAAAATTGTAGTACCCTCTTGCCATCTTTTTCATGGCTATCATGAAGTTGACACTATTAGGGATTTTAATACATACGGCAATGTAATCCTCCTGGAGTGGTAGGGGGTGGATGTAGTAAGTGAGTGCTAAATGCCTATGGTGGAAGTTGGCATTGCTGATCCAACATCCATTCCACCCTTTCCCCATTGCATAGTGGCTATGTAGTCCCTTAAGAGCTCATCCTGATGAAATCAATTATTGTAATCCAATTCCCCTTGCTACTCTAATAAATCTGTGGATGGGCAGTTTGAAGCCAATAAATTCATGGCATCCCCTAGATTACAGGGAATGGTTCAGGAATGAACATATGACCCAATTTGTAGTAGAGGTCTATCGGGGGTTTGTCTAGGTATTCAGAAAAAGAGATTTCTTTGTTTTAATGTGAAAAATCGGAGAATGGCCTCTTTCTTCTTTTGGATGTCAGCTGTGTTAATGTGAAACCAGGAATTCCTACAACCCATTTACCTCCACAGGAGAGGCAGTCTAAGGATGGGGACATCATACCGAGGATAATAGAACTGAGGGAACCACAGAGAAATGGAGCCAGTGCCACTGGAAGTGGACTCGGGTTCACAATAAACTCTGGGCTTCCAATTGTGGAAATCAGTGCAGTTCTTATTTCTTAAGTGAGGTGGATTGATATTACTAGAAGTTGAGGCATCCTACCTGACAAAACCCTGTCAGGACTGGAGATCATGACCTGACCCAAAGTTGGGCACTTAACCAACTGAGCCACGCAGGTATCCTCTGCCCTATCAGGTTTGTCTTAATAAGTCTCTTAACAAGTGAAGAGACATTGTCTAAAATATGTAAATAAAGAAATAAAATAGCTTCTAATATATATTATTTAGGAAATGGGGCTTGTTAACAGAAGAAACAGCTTTAAATACCTGAAAAGTGTTTGCCTCAGGGCCCAGAGATGAAGAGAAGAGAAAGGAGGCATCGGTTATTCTTCTAGTTGTTAGTCCATCAAAACTACTTCATTTTTTTAACCATGTACTTTAATTTTTTAGACCTTTTCAAAAAGAACCAAAGGAGTTTAGAATTTTTTATTTTATTTTAGAGAACATGAGCAGGAAAGAGGGGTAGAGGGTAGGGGGAGAGAAACAGAGTGAGAGAATCCCAAGCAGACTCCATACTCAGCAGGGAGCCTGACTTGGGGTTGGATCCCACAACCCTGGGATCATGACCTGAGCTGAAGAGTCGGACATTCAACCAACTGAGCCACCCAGGCACCCTAAAGTGTAGAATTTTAAACTGAGTCCATTAAAAAAATGATTTTTTAATTACTTTTTAACCAAAGTATCTGACATCCTAGATGTAGAGAATGGTAATAGAAGAGTGGGGTATAGAGAGTGCACATAGAAAGAAAGGCAGGCTCTTAAAAGATAAAAAGTTAGCAAGTTTGTCTGTTTTTAAAGTGCCCAGTGGATAATATCTCTAAATGTATGTACTATGCTGCAGAAGTATTGAACAACCCATATTTCTTGTTTGTTAAGATTTCTTAGAACAAAATGAGCATTTTATGTATACAGTTGTCATAACCTGTTTCTGAGCAATAAGAGTATCAGTTTTTCTTTTTTTTTAGTTTGATACTGACAGTATGCTTTCTCTAAGTAATATTATGGCCCCATGCTCCTCTTGTAAAATATTTTCCTGTTTCAATGTGAAGCAAATTTATCGTTCCCCTATAGATTTTCACAGTGCTCTCTTGTTCACTCTGCATAAAATTCTAGATGGATAATTTGATACTTTCCTCCTCTTACTACAAATTCATTTTGCGTCTTTTCTCATCCAGATTTCAAATGTTGTTTAACATATATTTTAGTGGAGTGTTTCTGTATCTCCCACAACCACTTAATTTTTTATAGGATAAATAATTGGAGACACATTTAATTTTTTTTTCACTACAGAAAAATGCCCGCATGAGAGGAAAGTAGTGGCTGAAATCCAGCCTGTGTCCTCTTGCTATGTAGTCTGGAATTTGCTGCCATGAAGAAAGGGCACATTCGATAATTCACACAGTTTCTATATGTGTTAGAAGGAAATAAAAAACAGCAGTAGGAGAAGATCATAGAATATATAATCAATTTTCAACCAAAATTTTTGGAGCATCCTCTGAGTGTTAGGCACTGAGATCGCAGAAGTGAGGAAATCAGTGGGCCCATAATGAATATTGACTACCCCAGTTTTTGTATTTTCTCCCATTGTCCCACCTGGTTCGTGTTCCCTTTTGCTCTCAAGTATGGACAAGTTTGGACAGTAAATTATATAGTCACCCTGAAGAAGAAAGAAAATTTCATTCTAGACTGAGTGGCAAAGTCATAAGCAAGTGGAAAAGCATGATCCCCTCTGCTTTGGCAGGGTAGGAGGGTCGGTGGGGGAAGTGGAAAAAGGTACAAATATGATTGAAAACACAGGGACTCCAAGCTGGTGAACGGATTTACACAGCACTTTGAAGGAGTTTTTATTTGTCTTGAGAGCAATGAGAACTAGCAATGGTCTGGGGCAGGCAAAGGATAAGATCAGATCTGTTTAGGGTTGGAAAGATCAAAAGTACATTTCTGTACCACTGCCTTTCATTTCATCTGTGCCCCCACCATATACACATACATGGCTCTAGGAAGGAGAGGAGAATCATGTCCTTTCTGAGTATAAACATAATGACAACTGAGGGCCACTTAATCTTAAATCCACTACACCTCCTTGGAATGAAGAACCCACCCTTTCCATTCCCTCTGTAAAACACACTGACTGCTGTCATCAGCACGCCGAACTTCTAAAGGCTTATAGGTGGTAAACTACTCTAGTGCAATATATATTTCTGCTCCTATAAGTTGAATTGCATATTTTAAATTATGTGTTTGTTCTTTGAAGCCTGTTAATGCTAGTTGTACTTGTTATTGTAGTTAAGTCATTGAAAAAAATTACATAAACTCGTGAACTAAGAAGGGAAACTAGTTTCTACAAAAATTTTGGGAATGATTTTGAAAACCTGAAAGACAACTGGACAAGAATATTCAGATAAATGAGGTGTGTGTGTGAGGCAACTATTAAAAAAAAAAAGTAAAATAGCATAAACTTCCAGAAGATTCTGTGCTCAGTTTGCTTTACCATATACTTTGTAACTAAAGCCATATTAATATGCTCTATTAACGGGACAGGCCAAGCCTGGGCTGCAGTCAAGGCTACTACTTGTTTGGGCTTATGGTAGTATATGATAATTCTCCAGGATTCACCCAGTTTTTGCAGGGGGCAGACAAGTGAATTAAATGCAGATATGATAGGGACCATGTATTAGGGTTCTCCAGAGGAATGGAATAATAGGAGATAGATAAATATATATATCTTTAATTTTTTTTTTTTTTTTTAAGGAATTGGCTCATGCTTTAGAGACTAATTCCCAAGATCTGCATTTGGCAAGCTGGAGACCCAGGAGAGCTGATGGTATTGTTCTGGTCCTAGTCCAAAGCCTGAGACCCAGGAGAGCTGATGTTGTAAGTTCAAGTCTGAGTCTGAGTCCAAAGGCAGAAGACTGATTCCCAGCTCTAAGACAGACAGAGAAAATTCTCCATTATTCAGCCTTTTTTGTTTTATTCTGGTCTTCAATAAATCCAGATGAGGGCCACTCACATTGGGGAGGACAATCTAGTCAGTCCACCTATTCAAATGGAAATTTGGATCCAGATGCACTCTTACAGACACACCCAGAATGTTTAACCAAATATCTGGGCACCTTGTGGCCCAGTCAAGTTGACACATAAAATTAACCGTTACAGACTACCACCCAGGCATCCTTGTGATCCTTAGGAGTGGCACTCATCTTTACCATCTGTACCCAAAATATGATATATTGCTTTGGTTTTGTAGTTTAGTCAGAAGTGAACGGGGTATTAGTTTCCAAGACTCCTATTTAGCCTTCCCCACTGTAACAGCTCTTGCTTTAGGAGCTAAAACCCAATGTGGGGATTACTCCAACTGCCGAATATGTCAATCATACTTGTAACCTTTAGGGACTGAAGAAATGAGAGCGCTAGCTGTTTCCACAGACCCACTGTAGTCACTGCGAGCCCAGATCTGTCCCGGACTACATTTATTACCTGGCCTTTATATGTTCCTATTTTTAATGGGGAGACCAGGATAATACTCTTGGTCTCCAAGTATCAATGTCAACTCATACCCTATGTCCAATTTTCCCTGAAATGTCTGGATATTTCCTTTTCCTTAATGTTCAGTCACCTGAGAAAATGGCCGAGGTTCCTTTGGGAGAAGGACTAACTAGAAGAATCAGTATAATATCTATTTTCCATAGTATTATGGAGTCCTTTCCTCCAGGACCTGGCTGCCTCTATAATCAACAGGTTCTGGGCCTGAAAATGAGCTCAGATCTGGGAACTGGGCAAGGGATCATGACTTTTTTTTCTATTATGACCAAGTATCTTCATCCACTCTTGCTTTCTTTGATTACATATATTAGGCAGTATCCTTGTTGACTGCCCATCAATTTCTCCCCCTAGGAACACGGAGTTCTAGAAAACATCTCTACAACTCTTTCCAGGTTAACTCCTTTGGCTATCATGCTGGTTTTGACACTTATTAGGATAATTGTGAATACCCTGACTTCTAGCATTAAGTTTTGTCTTCTGGATCTATTGTGCATTTGGGTCCCAACATTCCTGTTGCTGTTAATAAGCCAAGTTCTATGATAATATCACCTATTATGAACTCTGGCCTTTAAAGGCAAGCTGTCACTGAACTTCTTTGTAAGGGTAATGCCTCTCTTACCAGGGCATGCCCAATGTTTTGGTGAATGGTGTATCCTCTGACCTCTCTCATGGAACATAATCTTCCCTGTGGGCTCCTGGCCTCAATAATATATCTACTTTTCTGATCTTTTAAATCTTGCCCTCCATTGCTTGCCATGTCAATTCAGGTATTTCAACATCTCTCAGCATACCAGTACTTTGTCCAGACTTCTAGGAACCATCCTAACAGGAGGTTTGCACCATCCCCTGGGACCCTGCCAGGGTGTTAAATCCCATATTCCAAGAACGCTTCCAAGTCAATAAGCTCAGCCTTGTCTAGTTTATGTTCTAGTTCTCTTGATGAAGCACTCTGAAAATCCAGTCCCAAATACTCCTCTGTTTGCTATCAGTATATGCTGACTAGTTCTTGCTCTTCTTTGGGATATAAATCAGGGGTAGCTTATTCCCATGTGGATTATGCTATGACTTAACCCTAGTTATTGGTATGGCAGCCATGAGAGAAGGTGAAGTAAGTTTCTGAGAGAGCCTCCTTTTGCTTTGTTCAGAACCACTCACTATAGTAACTTTCTGCCTGAAGGGAGTGCTAACTTTTAATCAGAAAAGTGGGGAACATACGTAGGCTCTGAGTGTTCAGATGAGTCTCAGCACCCAGAATCTTTGGGGGCATCCGCACAGCTGTCCATATCCCATGTGTCAGGGTCCCAAGTTGTCCAACAAGTTACCTATCCTTGGCTTCAATTGTTTTAAAACTTTCTTGATTAATTAAGTTTTGAGTTTGCTGTTCAAGCTTTTTCTGTTTTCCCAGGGTAGGGGATAAGAGTGACTTTGGAAGCTACTAGTGAAGTAGTGAGTTTTCACTTGGTTAACTGCTCTCTGGTTTTCATTAACCTTTTGTAGGCCTTTGTGCAACTCAATAAGACCCTGTATGTATTGTTCCTACATGTACACACACTTTTGAATTGCCTGAAATTTTTGCTCCAGCCATGGCATTCCTCTGCTTCAGAATAATTGCCTTAGCGCCAACTGGCATAACTGGGCCACCACATTTCTCCTAGTGCCTCTCCGTGCCCCAGATACCATGTGTGGTGAGGTTCATTGACAGTGGGACAGTTCTGATTTAGTTTCCCAAACCCCATCTACTGCTTTCTCAGACGACACCTTTTATCAACTGTGCTGCCTTGAGTGTTCCAAGAAAAAGATGACATGAAGTTAGTTGTACAGGAAGTCTATTGGAAGAAAGGTAAAGGGAAAGACAGCAGCATCGGGAAACAAAGCTTTCAGATTATGGTACAAATCTGACAAAAGCTCACACAACACGACATGGAGCTCTGGAACAAATATTGCCTGTTGGGGAAATCCTACATTGGGAGAAATGGCTGTGCCCTAGTGTGATTGCCATGCTCAGTCAATGGCTGAGGGCTACCAGAGAAGAGGTTGTCTCCACTGGAATGCTGTATCAAAACTCAAAAATGCTGCAGGTAGAGGCAATTACTTTAATGGCATTAATTGCAGCTGAACTGCAAGTTCTATCTTGAAGGGAGATCGAAGTAGTGCACTTCCATGTCTGCCCTACAGATCTAGCTTGAGAAGGCTCAGGTGTGCCAGCAACGAGTAGCCAAAGAACTTGATCCAGGGGATGGGAAGGAAGGCTGAAATACGGAGGGCTGATTGAAAGCTACTGAAGAAGCAATTACAACACTAGATCTCTCCAAGTCCGTATCACCAGGCAAAGGCCAACGGGAAAGTGGAGTTCTACTGGAACACAGCTATGACCTTCTGTTTATATACTGCCTGGCTGCTTTCTTCCTACAACACAAGAGGTGAGCAAATCGAAAATATTTACTACCTAGCACTATACGGAAAAGGTTGTTGACTCCTTCTCTCTTAAGGTTAGTTATGTCTATATATTTCTATGGCAGAAATAATTTTAAAAATGGTGTGTTGTGGCATATCCCTTCCCAAATCTGTATTCAGAGAAATCACATTGGTAGCTTGAAATAGGCTGTGGTGGGAGAATTTTTATCATAGAAACTAGCAAATGCTACCATGCAGGACCTTTCCTTTTTGGAGAGCTGCTTGTTAAACATTTACAAGCATCATTTATTGCTTCATGGTAAGCATTGTGAACTAAATTGTGCCTTCCCAAAATATATACGTTGAAGTCCCAACTCCCCGTACCTCAGAATGCGACTGCATTTGGGGATAAAGTTTCAAAAGAGGGAATTAAGCTAATCCAATATGACTGGTGTCTTCATAAAAAGGAAATTTGAAAATGGGTACGAAGGGAAGACCGTGTGAGGACTCGGGGGAAAATGGCCAACAAGCCAAGGAGAGAGGCTCCAGAAGAAATCAACCCTGCCGACACCTTGATCTTGAGCTTCTGGCATCACAGAACTCAGAAAATAAATTTCTGTTTTCTGAGAAACCCAATCTGTGGTACTTTCTTGGGGAAAACTAATATACAAAGTGACCTAGAAAGTATCAAAGTGTACAGAAGACAATTTATTGACATGATTTTCAGAGTTTTGGTAATCTATTGTGTTCACCCCACTCTTTTTACCCCCTAGTTCAGTTGGTCACGCTAAGTGTCAGATCAGCCTTTTGTACTCCTTGAAAACTGGTTCCCCTAGGAAATAAATACTATATTAGTAGAAGTACGATACTAGTACTGAGTATATATTTGAGTAAACTATTTGGCAAAGTGTCTATATTGCTCCTTTAGGCATAATTAGACTTTAAAGCCTTTATAAATTCTTTTAAAAATCAAGTGTTATTGGGAAGATGCTAATCTATTTTCAATTCGGATTAATTAATACTATGGAAACTATAGTCAGGAATCTGGGTTTTTTTTCATGTATATTCACATTCAGTTAATAAATACAATCATCTCCCCATGTGTATTTGTTTTCTGTAGTTTCAGTACCTGAATATGAGGTCAGTAAATGAAAAAATGCTTTCCTTTTTAGACTTTCAAATATGCACAATATATTTTTAAAACCCTGCTAGCATGAAAAAGGAGCAATTTGTAAAACATATCATTTAGTAAGAAACCTCTTAAGTGTTTAGGTGGTGTTGAGCAGTTTTCTAGGCAGAATATTTACCCTGTGTGCAGTAATAAGGTGCATACCTCCTCTGGACAATATGGAGTACTTCAGTCATTTCCAAAATTTATTTTATTTTTTTAAAGTTTTTATTTTGGGGCGCCTGGGTGGCGCAGTCGGTTGAGCATCCGACTTCAGCCAGGTCACGATCTCGCGGTCCGTGAGTTCGAGCCCCGCGTCAGGCTCTGGGCTGATGGCTCAGAGCCTGGAGCCTGTTTCGGATTCTGTGTCTCCCTCTCTCTCTGCCCCTCCCCCGTTCATGCTCTGTCTCTCTCTGTCCCAAAAATAAATAAACGTTGAAAAAAAAAATTTAAAAAAAAATAAAGTTTTTATTTTAATTCCACTTAATTAACATATAGTGTTATATCAGTTTCAGGTATACAATATAATAATTTAATACTTCCATACGTCACCTTGTGCTTATCACAATTGCATTCCTAATCCCTGTTACCTATTTAACCCATCCCCCCCATCCATCTCCCCTCTGGTAACCATCAGTTCTCTATAGTTAAGAATCTGTTTCTTGGTTTGCCTTCATTCTCTCTCTCTCTCTTTCCCTTTGCTGATTTGTTTTGTTTCTTCAACTCCACATATGAGTGAAATCATATGGTATTTGACTTTCTCATTTGGCTTAGTATAATATTCCCCAGCTCCAACCATGTTGTTGGAAATAGCAAGATTTTATTCTTTTTCATGGTTGAGTAATTTTCCATTGTGTATATATACCCCATCTTCTGTATACATTCATCAGTCGATGGACACCTGGGCTATTTCCATAGTTTGCCTGTTGTAGATAATGCTGCTGTAAACATTGGGGTGCATGTATCCCTTTGAATTAGTATTTTTGTGTTATTTGGGTAAATACCTATTAGTGCAATTCCTAGATTGTAGGGTAGTTCTATTTTTAACTTTTTCAGGAACCTCCATTCTATTTTCCACAGTGGCTGCACCAGTTTGCATTCCCACCAACAGTGTAAGAAGGTTCCCCTTTCTCCACATCCTTGCCATAAGAGCCTGTTGTTTCTTATGTTGTTGATTTTAGTGATTCTGACAGGTATGAGGTAATATCTCACTATAGTTTTGATTTGCATTTCTCTGATGGTGAGTGATGTTGAGCTTCTTTTCATGTGTCTGTTGGTCATCTGTGCATCTTCCTTAGAAAAATGTTATTCATGTGGCGCCTGGGTGGCTCAGTTGGTTAAGCCTCTGATTCTTAATTTTGGCTCAGGTCATGATCTCACAGTTTATGAGATTGAGCCCCATGTCAGGCTCTGCACTGACAGCATGGAGCCTGCTTGGGATTCTCTCTCCCTCCTTATCTGCCCCTCCCCCTCCCCCTCTCATTCTTTCTTTGTCTCTCTTTCTCAATAAACAAATAAACATTTTTTTAAAAAAGAAAAATGTTATTAATGTCTTGTGCCCATTTTTAAATTAGATTATTTATTTTTTGGGTGTTAAGCATTTCCAAAATTTTAAATGTATTTATTTTTTAGCAGGCAAGCTATCTTTAAACAAAAACTTGTTTAGAATCATAGGCAATCAAGGAAGTAAAAGTAAAGATGGTAGAATTGAAGGTAAGGGAGGGCTGCAGAGGTTCTTCCACTCAGCTACCTGTCTGTCGTCCTGGAAGTCCTGTTGGCTCCTTCAAGAATCCTGGGCCCCTAAGAAATGCAGCTGGGAAACTGTTACAGAGAAATAAGCCCTAGGTAAGATTTTGAAAGCTATGCTCTGAGTTTGTGATTTTGAGCTGGTCATTCACCTTCTCTGGTCTTAGGTTCCCTGATTTTCTCAGTGGAGATATAGGATATAGGTGATCTCTAAGGCACTTCTCAGTCTTAAAATTCTATGATCTCCTTCTACCTGTTTATAAACCATTCCACATCTATCCAGGTGATAACAGAGATTTAATCTAGGTTCATGAACAAGGCAGACTATGCCAAAGGGGAAACAAAACTTGATTGTACTCTGAATTGTCTTTAACTCTGGAAGGATATTTCATTTTTTGTATTGGCTAAATTCATCTCTGGTCAGGAACTAAGAATTATTCCAACACTGCCTGATTTATATGGTATAGATAAGGAATTTTCATGTTGTAATTTGAAAACTCTGCTAGTACATGAAGATCAAATTGACCAGAAACCTGGAACATGGTAGGCATTCGATAAATAGTTGTTGTCCCTTGTGACTTAGCTAAAAATCACTGCCCTGTGTACATTAGAGTTGTGAATTTTATGGTATGTGAGTTACATGTCAATTTAAAAAAGTTGCTGGAATGCCTGGGTGGCTTAGTCGGCTAAGCTTCTGACTTCAGTTTTGTGAGTTAGAGCCTAGCGTCGGGCTCTGTGCTGACAGCTTGGAGACTGGAGGCTGCTTCAGATTCTGTGTCTCCCTCTCTCTCTGCCCCTCTCCCACTCACAATCTCTTCCCCCCGCCCCCGCCCCGTCTCTCTCTCAAAACCTAAATAAACATTTAAAAAAGTTGTTGAGTGAATAAAATGTTGCATTTTGAATGTAGACGTTAATTCATGTAGCAATTTAAAAATGTTTATTTCTTTTTTTTGTCTTATTCCCTGTGAATTTTATTTTTATAGGTAATGTATGTATTCATTACAAGATGCTAGCATTTCTAAAATTAATGCACAGATTGTACATATCAATATTTAATAAATAATGACCTGGTAATACAGTTATTAGTAATTATATTTCAAAATTTACATTTCAATGTTAATGTGCTATGCTGTACAGTTTTTTTATTTGATTTAACTTTATTTTTTTTTTTTTAATTTTTTTTTTCAACGTTTATTTATTTTTGGGACAGAGAAAGACAGAGCATGAACGGGGGAGGGGCAGAGAGAGAGGGAGACACAGAATCGGAAACAGGCTCCAGGTTCTGAGCCATCAGCCCAGAGCCCGACACGGGGCTCGAACTCACGGACCGCAAGATCATGACCTGGCTGAAGTCGGACGCTTAACCGACTGCGCCACCCAGGCGCCCCTAACTTTATTTTTTATTTTTTTAAAAATTTACATCCAAATTAGTTAGTATATAGTGAAGCAATGAGTTCAGTAGATTCCTTAATGCCCCTTACCAATTTAGCCCATCCCCCCTCCCACAACCCCTCCAGCAACCCTCAGTTTGTTCCCCATATTTATGAGTCTCTTTGCTTTGTCCCCTCCCTGTTTTTATATTATTTTTGTTTCCCTCCCCTTATCTTCATCATTTTTCTCTCTTAAAGTCCTCATATGAGTGAAGTCATATGACTTTTGTCTTTCTCTGACTGACTAATTTCACTTAGCATAATATCCTCCAGGTCCATCCATGTAGTTGCAAATGGCAAGATTTCATTCTTTTTGATTGCTGAGTACTACTCCATTGTATGTATGTGTGTGTGTGTGTGTGTGTGTGTGTGTGTGTGTATCACATTTTCTTTATCCATTCATCCATTGATGGACATTTGGGCTCTTTCCATACTTTGGCTATTGTTGATAGTGCTGCTATAAACATGGGGGTGCATGTGTCCCTTCAAAACAGCACACCTGTATCCCTTGGATAAATGCCTAGTAGTGCAATTGCTGGGTTGTAAGGTAAAATGTTTATTTCTGATGCTCAGAATAAAACAACAACAACGAAAGACAAGAGGAAACAAAATAAAAACAGGAAATATACATAAAATACCTAATAGCAGCATTAGTTGTCAGGAGACATTAAAGATATTTGAGATATATCCTTGAACTTTGAGATTTTGGCAAGCCTGCATATAAAAGAAATTTCCTTGCTGTTTTTTCAAAGGCAAAATAGTGATTAGATCAGCTGTGATCCTTTATGACACTTAATTTTTTTTTTTTTTTTTTTTTTTGCTTTGGAAGTGTTACACTTAAATTTAATAACATGAATTCATGATGCCTCATATGTTGCATATTATTTCCTTGGATCAATTTCTTAATGCAGTGATAGTCATGGGCTTTTTTATTAACTATAAAAATTTACAATGTTTGATCAATCTCAACATGAATGCAGTATTTTAATATCTTTCCTCCTTTCTGAGTAAATGAATATTTGTTGGGAGAGGTATTAGGAATCTAATAAGTTAGTTTAAAATAAAATCTTTCATATTTGGTTTACTTTTTTCCAGTTTTATTGAAAAATAATTGACATACATCACTAAAGCATACAGAATGATGGTTTGATTTATATATATTGTGAAATGATTACAACAATAGCTTCAGCTAACATCCATTTTCTCATTATAGATACAATAAAAAGAAAAGAAAAATGAAAAAATTTTCTTCTTGCGATGAACTCTTAGGAATTATTGTAACTTTTTTTCTATATATCATATAGCAGTATTAGCTGTAGTCATCATGTTATACATTACATCCCTAATACATATTTATCTTATAGCTATAAGTTTGTACCTTTTGACCACCTTCCTCCAATTCCCTCTCCCCCAACCCTCCTGCCTCTGTTAACCACAAGTCTGATCTCTTTTTCTATGAGTTTCGATTTTTTGGTTTTTGGTTTTTGGTTTTGGTTTATTTTAAACTCCACATACAAGTGAGGTCATAGAGTGTCTTTCTCTGTCTTATTTCGCTTAGCATAATGCCTTCAAAGTTTGTCCACGTTGTCACAAAACAAATGGTAGGATTTTTATGGCTGAGTAATATTCCACTGTGTGTATAGGTAGGAGGGTAAATGACTGCTTTGCCACTCATCCATTGATGGATACTTAGATTGTCCCATATCTTGGCTATTGTAAATAATGTTGTGAACATGGAGGTGCACATGTGTTTTCGAGTTGGTTTTCATTACCTTTGGATGCATACCCAGAAGTGGAATTGCCGGACCATGCCGTAGTTCTATTTTTAATTTGTTGAGGATCCTCCATATTATTTTCTGTCATGTCTGCACCAGTTTACATTCCCAACAACATTGCACGAGGGTTCCCTTTTTTACACATCCTCATCAGCATTTCTTGTCTCTTGTTTTTTTTGATGATGGCCAGATGTGAGGTGATATCTCATTGTGATTGTAATTTTCATTTCCCAAATGATTAGTGATATTGTGTATATTTTCATGTACCTATTAGTACCTTTCACATTTCTTATGGTTTATTTCTTATCTTCACCATATAATTAACAGGAGAGGGCAGTAACAGACTACTTTCAAGAATTCTATAGCTTAGCATATATGTCAGAGGCAAAATTCTATAATTTTGCTTTTAAGATGCTTCCTTCAGTTTTATGTTCTTTAAGCTCTTAAAATTCATTACTAATGAATCATTTATACCTCAAATGTATCCCTTATAGCATGAAGGATCCTTAGTAATTGTGTAACCCCTCATTTTATAGGTAAGAAAATGAAATGAAAGTCTAAAGAGTTTATGTGATATATGCAAAATTATGTAACCATTTGATGGCAGAATTTGATTTTGCCCTTAATATCACCCACACAACAAACCATTTTTTTTTAGTATGTGTCCATGAAATGGAAACTACTTATGAACTTTGCAGTAGATTTAGAAGAGATCTAAAGAAATTTAGGCTTGAATAATGTCAAGTTTATCCCCTCAGAATTATTTAATAATTCAAAAAAATGAGTCAAAAATTATTAATTTGTATTACCCGAATTCACAAATAAATCTGATGCCTCTTCCTGATCCTATTCCTGGTTTTCACTGACTACTACTATTTCTATTACTATGTTAGTATTTACATACATCTGAATTCTTTACAAAGAGGATTTGAGACAACCCAGAAACATATTTTTATAAAGCGTGGAAGTCTTAGATTTGCTTTGTACTATAGTATTAAGTTTGGATGATCTATAAAAATAATTGCATATGAAATCCAGGTCTGTACTACTTTGCTTGACTAGATGCTTCTTTTATTATTCAGTCAGTAAGAACTCTGCATTGCCCTGCTTATGGTGCATCTGGGGGCTTTCCCTGCTCTGAACTATGGTTCCCCCTCCTTACCACCAAAAAGCTAAAACCTTGGTTATGTTGTGTGCACATAACCTCCAGACACCAGAGTCCTGGCGAGAGCCTGGCCCTCACTGTCATATAAGTGCCTCTGAGAGCTCCAAATGAACCCAAGCAGAAATAGTGTAAGTCCCTTCCAAAAAAAAAAAAAAAATCATTACAACACATTATATGTCTGTTAAAAATTATCCTTAGTAAGCACTATGATAGGCTGTGAAAATTTCTGGCAAACATCTCATTTGTTATTATGTAGGTAGCTCTGAATAATATAATACAGTTCCCATTCTAATGCTACAATATAAGCAAACTGTAAAGATCAGGGCATAAGAGAGACATTAAAAAAATACGTATTTATTTATTTTAAGAGAGAGAGAAAGAGTGAGAGAGAGAGAATGGGGGAGGGGCAGGGAGAGAGGGAGAGAATCCCAGGCAGGCTCCACACTGTGGAGCCTGCCTCAATGCTCAGCCTCACAAACCATGAGATATGACCTGAGCTGAAATAAAGAGTTGGATACTTAAACAGCTGAGCCACCCAGGCACCCCAAAATAGACAGTTTAATTGACTGTTTCTCTTAGGGAAGAGATAAGCTTTCTCGACCTTGGTTTTCCCACCCAGGTTTATGCTGTTTCCACCTCTGGGATATGAGTTGGAAAATTGTTCTTACTAGTAGCTTCACAACAACAGCAGGTTCAGTCAGTGTACCAACATATTTGTTAAATCGCCAAAATGCTTTTGTCATCAGTAATCATTTTTTTTACTATATACTGACTGATAAACCAGAGAATAACTAAATACACACACGCATGCGAGCAAGCTCACGCCTATGAAGATATAAACGAGAGTCTGTAGTGGATGCTGTGCTTTTACACCCAGATTTCAACCCTTTAAGGACTGAGACACCCATGCTTGTATCTGCCTAGAGTATTGGCTGCTGACTGTTCATAGTTGTATTCTCTGGAAATTCATCTTGACCTAAAAAAAACTCCTGCATCAAATTTACACCCCCTCTGTTGATGTCGGGAATTTCTCTCAAGGGGCTTCCGAGCTCCAACTGGGTTAACTGAGGCCTGTGTTATAACTGCGTCACAGTTCAAATTCTCCCTCTTTCCGAGGTGCCTGGGTGGCTCAGTTGGTTAAGTGTCTGATTCTTGATTTCTGCTCAAGTCATGATCTCATAGTCTGGAGATTGAACCCCTCTCCTCTCACCACCCCCACCCCCCCCCCCCCCCCATCAATGCAGAGGCTGCTTAGGATTCTCTCTTGCCCTTTCTCTCTCTCTGCCCCTTCCCTGCTCTGGCCTAAATAAATAAATAAATAAACATTTTTAAAAATAAGCAAACCCTCTTTCCCATCCTATTTCTCTTACCTCTCACAGCTCTTTTTTCCAAGAGAATCTCCCTCCTCCATGGGACCCCTACATGCAGATCTTAGAATCTTAGAGTCTGTTTCCTGGGATCCCAATCTGCAATAATATACATATTTATATATGTGGAAATGGAGGAGAGAAAGGAAGAATCTGAATGAGGTGATTAATTTTCGCTATCACATGTAGTATAATCATGGGGGAAGGATAAGAAAATAAGACTTTAATAACAAATTAATTTTCTTAAATACCACTGGCCCTATTTTATCTATATTCCTTTTACTGGATGATCTTCTTCCATATATCCCTAAATGTTAAACTACCTCATCCTTCCATGCTTCATTCTTTTTTCTCTATACGATTCTATGAGCAATCTTTACATTCAAATTACTCCTATGAAATTCATTAACACTTACAAATGGATTCCTAAATCTTTCTTTTTTTAAAGTTTATTTCTTTATTTTGAGAGAGAGAGAGAGAGAGAGCAGGGGAGGGGGCAGGAAGAGGGAGAGACAGAATCCCAAGCAGGAACCGAGCTGTCAGTGAGGAGCTTGATGTGGGGGCTTGAACCCATAAATCATAAGATCATTACCTGAGCCAGCATCAAGAGTCAGATGCTCAACTGACTGAGCCACCCAGGTGCTCTGGATTCCTAAATCTTTAGTTCCAGCTCTAATGTCTTTTCTAAGATGTACATAAAATTTTCCAAAGGCCTTTTTGATTTCTCAAGTTGAATGTTTTACAGACACTTCATTATGTTCAGAAGTAAACTCATAAAACAAACAAAACTGCTCCCCCATAGTCTCCATTCCTTTTTAGTACAATCACTATCTTCTCAGTTCCTCAAAGTAGATTACCTTAATCATGGTTATTCTTAAGAGTTTGCAAACACTTGGTCACCAAATCTTGAAGATTACAATAAAACAAATGTGTCCCAAATCTATTTTTTCCTTGACTTTCTTCAGGCCCTCTCTCTTTTGTTACTTTTTTTGCCCAAAAGCCCATCTATATATCAAGTTTTGCTCCTTTAACCATCCCCCCACTTTCTCTCTCAGTCCTGTACCTCTTAGTCTAATTCACTATAGGTCACTTAACTGTAGGCCTATAAAAGACACTACTCGGTGGTGGTTGCAAAACCCATTCTGGGCCCCACTTCCCTGGTTCTGGTCCATTTCTTATACACACACTGAGTCTTCACTCCATCTCTTCTACTTCCTAAACTTGGCATTTGTGTGTATGTTCTGGCTCTTAAATCTTGAATTTTGAGATTCTGACTTAACTTTTTTTATTCTGGGCCTCTGCAGTCAATGTAGTTACCGTGGTCTTTCCCATGCTTGAAGGTCTGTAGCCCAGGGCAGCCTAATACTTAATCCCTGTGTGGGGACAATGGGCGTTCTGCGGCTGTTGATTCTAGGAACATACATTTCCTAAAGATGGGTGCAAAAATACGCTTTAAATCAGCAGTTTTTTTCAACAAAAAAATTTTTTTGAGTATACACTAACGCTAGATGCAGTTCTGATTGCTAATGATATAGCAGTCAACGAAAATGCTTGTAGTCTAGTGGGATAAGCACATCTGTTGAAGCCCAGAGATGAGGGAGGGGAATGCTGACCATAATATTTATACCTACCCACCTGGCTGAACTACTTAGTTAAGAAAAGAAACTGCTTGTCCTGCAGGTACCAGCATCTTCTCCCACAGCTGTCCCAGGGATCTGCAAGTCGACATCGCTTCATCTCCTCAAACATGTCTCGAGGTCAATGAGAAAAAATGCCTTTCTTGCTTAAGCAACTGCAAATCTACATGGAAGCCCAAGACTTATAATTGGCATGTTTAATAGGGTAATAGTTTACAATATAACACTGATACAATTTAGTGCTTTTTTTTTTGCATCTTTTCTCCCCCAGGGTTTGAGACTTCTTACACAAAAAAGAGCTAGAGACTATTATACAAAAGAAGCTGCACCAAAAAGGGCATTGGTGAGCTTTAGACTCAAAAGCTGACTTTCTTGACCTCTCTAGGAAGAGAATTGTCTTGCAAACCTGGAGAGTGAAAAGGTTTTCCCAAACTCCTCTTACTTGCATTTAACATATCAAAAGCTAGGCCTGATAGCTATTGGGCTTTCAAAGCACCACTAATCACAATAGAAAACAATGTGTTATGACCCAGTTCACTTGTATGTATTATATTCAGTATCTATCTATCTATCCGCCATCTTTCTATCTATCATCTATCTCTGTTATAGCTGAAATGAAGCTGTTACATAAAAAACTCTTATTGTTTGCAATGTATTTTGATATACTTTATTCATTATAATTTCATTTCTTTTTAATACACTATTCACAACACACTGAACTGTGATCAGAGTAAAAAACAAACAAAAAAACTAGCCTAGTGGTTTTTTAAAAGGGAGAATTCAATTAGACAGAAAAAGGAAGGAGGTTCAGTCAGTTTCTGGACGGGAGAGCAGGGGCTGAGGCAAAGCTTAAGGGAGAGAATCAGAAGGATTAGACTATTCAAATCCTTGATGTGGAGTAGAATTGATCAGAAGGAAAATATCTTCTATTAGAGGATGAAATTATATTAATGTGGGTTATCCAGAGCAAAATGTATGAGGTCACTGAATTCAGGGGAAAGTGTAAGGTCAGCAAAACATTGTGAAAAATAGATAAGGATGAGGCAACTGCAGAATGTTTACATTCTTATGATGATAAGCATAGGAGGAGCTAAAGACCACAATTGTAGTTTGACCAAAGGAGAGGCTCTAACTGACTTATGCTGTAGAAGGCCACACTCCTGATGTCCTGAGCAATGTAATCCCTCTTCATGATAATGATATTTTAATAAGAAGAGAAAATAAGAAAACGAAGTCATGGTTAAACAGCGGTAGAGCAACCTGTGGTCTAGTTATTGTTACCTTGTGGAAAAACAAGGTAGCAATTGGAGGGTAAGGGAGAGAAATTGTGGAAGAAAGATGAGAACATAAAAATGGTAATAAACTCGGGTGAGGCATAAATATGTATAGACCTGCATACATAGAAAGTACTTGGATGCCTTAGCCCTGTTATATTTAACTGAGAAGGTCGTGTTCAGTATAGAGATAATAAAAGTTTGTGTGTCTTCATTGCCTCATTAGTGTGTCCCATCCTGCACCTTTGAAGCAACAAGTAGATTAGGCTGCGGTTTTCCTGGACAGGATTAAGTTTAGATTTATTTATTTATTTTTTCTTATGTGCTTCCCAAAAGCTAGTGGGGGCTTATAAGGAAGATCAAATAGGTTACAGAAAATGAAAATACCCCAGTTATTGTATATCTGAGTGTAGGAAGTAAATGTGTGACCCTATCCCTATGATCTTTGCTCAGATGTTACCTTCCTACAGGCCTTCTCTGACCATTCTGTTTATAATAGTTCCCCAACTACCATTTATTCTCCTATTCTGCTTTACTTTTCTATATAGCATTTATCACAAATGAACAAGTGTGTGTGTGTATGAATAGTATAATGAATTGCGATGTCTCATCACCAAGCTTCAATAATTATCAATATTTTACTAATGTTATTTAACCTATACCCCCACTACTTTTGATATATTTTAAAGCAAATCTCAGACATTCTGGCATTTCCTTCCATACTGTACATTTTACTTACTATGTTTAAAATGTCTGTCCTACCTTTCTAGAATGTGTGCTAGATGAAGGCAGCGATTTTTATTTGCTGTAATCACAGAAACATTCCCAGAACTTAAAACACACACACACACACACACACACACACACACACACACACACACACAGTTTCCTGGCACATAATAAGTGCTCAGTAAATACTTTCTAATGAATGGAAATGGAATCTAAAAAGTAATATTTTTAGTCTTTTGCTAATTAGCCATAGGAAAATGCATAATTTTATTTAGGTAACCTAGCAGTTTCCCATTGGTGAATTGTGTGTGGGTTTCTGGCCATCTTCTAGACTATGTTTGAAATGTCCAGCCTACCCTAACAGAATATTTAGCACATCTGTATTGGAAAGTGTAAGTGTAGAATTTAAGTTCTTCTAGCAGCAACTGGCCTGAAATTGGCCCACACTTTATGACTTAGATCAGGAGGACCTCAAGAGAGAGCTGACTGGGAAGCTGGCCCAGACTGTGAGTCCACTAGTTGGCCACAGTTGACAATAATTGAGACAATTAGGCAGAAACAACAAGTAGAGATTATGCCTTTTAGTGTCTGGTAGTAAGCCAGACACAGCCCCCATCAGGTCCTAAACTAGACAAAAACACCATGCTCCACCATTTAAATGAGGAAATACAGACATAAGTCTTAATTGTACTCTTATGCTGATGTTGCTCTTAGAAATTTCAGTTCTCCCTCTTTAAACACAATGCCCCATACTATAGCACAACCCAGCTATCTCTTTCTTTGGGATTAGGACATTCTGGAAGACTTTCTTTATTCACTCCAATCCCCCTAGCCCATCTGCAAAACCATTACCCTAGATTGATAAAATACTTACATCTTTCAAAGACCACATCAGAAACTTGGTAGATACATTCACCAAAATGGCAGGCCTCATTCTCTTTACTGAAACTTCAGTTCCCCTAGTCATTGTTGTCATATGATTTATTAAGAAAAACTACCTAATCCTGATATTCTACATACTTCCAACACTCTCTGCTCAAGGTTCTGTATCTTCAGATCCATTTGTCCATCACTGACCGTCTTAGACCAGTTACTACACCAACCATGTTTTAGAAGATTATTTCCACTGCTACTTACTATACAAGCCCAAGGCATAATCCACTACAGTGTAATTTTCAAAGTGTATTGCTCTACCCATTCAGCTAATCACAACATTCATGCAATCAAAGCTTCCATCCTTACTTCCCCATTTCCTGTCCTTCCAAATACAAGGCTCTGACTGTTACGTGGATGAGCTGCTCAAGAAAACCTGTATGGTCCCTGCTTCTCTTAGACATTTAATGTTTTAACTTGGCCAGCATGTGATTTTTTCTTATGACAAAGCCATCAGCTTTTTTTAGGGCATCACCTCTCTTCCATTGTTAATTCACTTTATTAGGTTGGGACTGATCCTCTCCTGGCTTTGATCCAGGATTGATTATGTGATCCAGTTGGAGAATCACATTAATCGAGCCATAGTACTTGGGTCATGGATAACTATGCAACAGAAGACAGGAAAATAATTTCTGAGCTATATTTGGAATTGCTGGGGAGCTAAATATCTCTCTTCATAACAGATTTAAACCAATAATAAACAACTTGAGCTGTTGGTGACAATTTTGCCACCATGTATGAAAAGCCTGCTTAAGAAGAACCTATCTGACATTGAAGTTAATGCAGGTGAAAACAGAATCAAGATATGGCTAGATAATATTAATTGAGCAATTACTATATGACAGTCAACCACACAACTTGTAGTCTTACAAGTTGTTGTAGTCTTATAATCATCCTTAGAGGCAGGGTAAAGATTTATCATCCCCAGATGCGGTAAATGAGGCTAAATGTTTTGCCCAAAGTTTCACAGCTAGTGGTAAAGCTGAGACTTGAACCTAGATTCTGGATCTAGAACTTGTGTTCATTACCAGTATGTTGCACGGGTAATTAGCTCTTACAAAAACATAGACTTCAGAAAAAAAGAGAGCGAGAGAGAGAGAGTGACAGAGACCAAGTTGTCTTTGAGTCCCTGAATATTTAGTTATGCCTGAAATTATAAACATCTTGATTTTTTTCAATTAAAAAAGCAGAGATTTATCTCCCCTTCCTATCTTTTCTCCAGAAGTCAGTTTGAATCTCAAAACTGGAAAACCTGAATAATATACTATCCAATATGGAAGGAACAATATAAAGTGTATAGAACCTATACCAAACATCAAAGCAGACAGACCAATGGGAAACACTGGATGGCTTTCTCTACCTTATAGGCATTTACACTTGCATTTCTATAAGGATAATTCATAAGGTTCTTTAAAATAATTTGCTGAGTGAACCAACCCTTTAGTATCCCCACCTATATTTACCCCTGCTCATTTATGCTCTTTTATTTCTTCATGCCAAACCTGGCTGACAGACACACTGCTCTACATCTAGGACCTAGCTTCAGATGGGATAGCTTCAGATAGCTTCAGAATCTGAGTACATAGTAAAAGTAGTACACTGGTAACCTAGTATGCTGCAATTAACCTCCTACCAAGATTAGCTTTGAATATATACCAGCTTTTTCTTATGTCATTCCAAAGAAACTTAGACTGAGCCCTGTTTGGCAGAGGGGATCTCAGTCGGATGTAGTGTCCATTTCAACTCTGTAGACTTAAGTAATCCAAACACATCCACATACCATGAACCTAAAGATATAAGACTTGACCTTGTTCATTTGTTCTTTTTCTGTATCTGTTTTGATCTTGTTCTTAACTGACTCCTGACTCTTAGAGACACTTCTTATTTATCATTCCATTTCTATAGGCAAAGATTTCTTGACCATCATTATAAAGTACATTAACCATAAAGGAAAAGATTGGCAAATATTGAAGTAGTGGATAATATTAAAATTAGGAACTTTTTTTCATCAAGAGCTACCATCAAGAGAGTGATAAAGCAAGCTAAGATAGGAAAAGACATTTGCAATGCATATAACAAATAAACCCTTCATATTAATAAGAAAGATAGGTAACAGGACTGTGGCGAGAGGGAAGATGGCGGCGTAGGAGGACACTGGGCTCACCACGCGTCCTGCTGATCACTTAGATTCCACCTACACCTGCCTAAATAACCCAGAAAACCTCCAGAGGATCAGCAGAACGGAGTCGCCGGAGCCAAGCGCAGACGAGAGGCCCACGGAAGAGGGTAAGAAGGGCGGCGAGGCGGTGCGCGCTCCACGGACTGGCGGGAGGGAGCCGGAGCGGAGGGGCGGCTCGCCGGCCAAGCAGAGCCCCCGAGTCTGGCTTGCAAAAGCGGAGGGGCCTGACGGACTGTGTTCCGACAGCAAGCGCGACTTAGCGTCTGGGAGGTCATAAGTTAACAGCTCTGCTAGGAAAGCGGGATGCTGGAGGACAAAGGGAGAGAGAGCTGCTGAGCCCCTGGACGACAGAGCTCAGTTTGGTGGGGAACAAAGGCGATCGCCAGCGCCATCTCCCCCTCCCATCCCCCAGCCAAAATCCCAAAGGGAACCAGTTCCTGCCAGGGAACTTGCTCGCTCTGCGCAAACACCCAACTCTGTGCTTCTGTGGAGCCAAACCTCCGGCAGCGGATCTGACTCCCTCCCGCTGCCACAGGGCCCCTCCTGAAGTGGATCACCTAAAGAGAAACGAGCTAATCCTGCCCCTCCTGCCCCCGTGCACCTTGCCTACCCACCCCGGCTAATAGGCCAGATCCCCAGCATCACAAGCCTGGCAGGGTGCAGGTGGGCCATGCCACCCCACAGTGAATCCCGCACCTAGGAGAGGGGAAGAGAAGGCACACACCAGTCTGACTGTGGCCCCAGCGGTGGGCTGGGGGCAGACATCAGGTCTGACTGCGGCCCCGCCCACCAACTCCAGTTATACACCACAGCACAGGGGAAGTGCCCTGCAGGTCCTCACCATGCCAGGGACTATCCAAAATGACCAAGCGGAAGAATTCCCCTCAGAAGAATCTCCAGGAAATAACAACAGCTAATGAGCTGATCAAAAAGGATTTAAATAATATAACAGAAAGTGAATTTAGAATAATAGTCATAAAATTAATCGCTGGGCTTGAAAACAGTATACAGGACAGCAGAGAATCTCTTGCTACAGAGATCAAGGGACTAAGGAACAGTCACTAGGAGCTGAAAAGCGCTTTAAACGAAATGCAAAACAAAATGGAAACGACGACAGCTCGGCTTGAAGAGGCAGAGGAGAGAATAGGTGAACTAGAAGATAAAGTTATGGAAAAAGAGGAAGCTGAGAGAAAGAGAGATAAAAAAAAATCCAGGAGTATGAGGGGACAATTAGAGAACTAAGTGATACACTAAAAAGAAATAATATACGCATAATTGGTATCCCAGAGGAGGAAGAGAGAGGGAAAGGTGCTGAAGGGGTACTTGAAGAAATTATAGCTGAGAACTTCCCTGAACTGGGGAAGGAAAAAGGCATTGAAATCCAAGAGGCACAGAGAACTCCCTTCAGACGTAACTTGAATCGATCTTCTGCACGACATATCATAGTGAAACTGGCAAAATACAAGGATTAAGAGAAAATTCTGAAAGCAGCAAGGGATAGACGTGCCCTCACATATAAAGGGAGACCTATAAGACTCGTGACTGATCTCTCTTTTGAAACTTGGCAGGCCAGAAAGAATTGCCACGAGATCTTCAGTGTGCTAGACAGAAAAAATATGCAGCTGAGAAATCTTTATCTAGCAAGTCTGTCATTTAGAATAGAAGGAGACATAAAGGTCTTCCCAAACAAACAAAAACTGAAGGAATTTGTCACCACTAAACCAGCCCTACAAGAGATCCTAAGGGGGATCCTGTGAGACAAAGTACCAGAGGCACCACTACAAGCATAAAACATACAGACATCACAATGACTATAAACCCGTATCTTTCTATAATAACACTGAATGTAAATGGATTAAATGCGCCAACCAAAAGACATAGGGTATCAGAATGGATAAAAAAACAAGACCCATCTATTTGCTGTCTACAAGAGACTCATTTTAGACCTGAGGACACCTTTAGATTGAGAGTGAGGGGATGGAGAACTATTTATCATGCTACTGGAAGCCAAAAGAAAGCTGGAGTAGCCATACTTATATCAGACAAACTAGACTTTAAATTAAAGGCTGTAACAAGGGATGAAGAAGGACATTATGTAATAGTTACAGGGTCTATCCATCAGAAAGAGCTAACAATTATAAATGTCTATGCGCCGAATACCGGAGCCCCCATATATATAAAACAATTACTCATAAACATAAGCAACCTTATTGAGAAGAATGTGGTAATTGCAGGGGACTTTAACACCCCACTTACAGAAATGGATAGATCATCTAGACACACGGTCAATAAAGAAACAAGGACCCTGAATGATTCATTGGATCAGATGGACTTGACAGATATATTTAGAACTTTGCATCCCAAAGCAACAGAATATACTTTCTTCTCGAGTGCACATGGAACATTTTCCAAGATAGATCATATACTGGGTCACAAAACAGCCCTTCATAAGTTTCCAAGAATTGAAATTATACCATGCATACTTTCAGACCACAATGCTATGAAGCTTGAAATCAACCACAGGAAAAAGTCTGGGAAACCTCCAAAAGCATGGAGGTTCAAGAACACCCTACTAACGAATGAGTGGGTCAACCAGGCAATTAGAGAAAAAATTAAAAAATATATGGAAACAAACAAAAATGAAAATACAACAATCCAAACGCTTTGGGACGCAGCGAAGGCAGTCCTGAGAGGAAAATACATTGCAATCCAGGACTATCTCAAGAAACAAGAAAAATCCCAAATACAAGATCTAATAGCACACCTAAAGGAAATAGAAGCAGAACAGCAAAGGCAGCCTAAACCCAGCAGAAGAAGAGAAATAATAAAGATCAGAGCAGAAATAAACAATATAGAATCTAAAAAACTGTAGAGCAGATCAACGAAACCAAGAGTTGGTTTTTTGAAAAAATAAACAAAATTGACAAACCTCTAGCCAGGCTTCTCAAAAAGAAAAGGGGGATGACCCAAATAGATAAAATCAGGAATGAAAATGGAATTATTACAAGCAATCCCTCAGAGATACAAACAATTATCAGGGAATACTATGAAAAATTATATGCCAACAAATTGGACAACCTGGAAGAAATGGAAAAATTCCTAAACACCCACACTCTTCCAAAACTCAATCAGGAGGAAATAGAAAGCTTGAACAGACCCATAGCCAGCGAAGAAATTGAATCGGTTATCAAAAATCTCCCAACAAATAAGAGTCCAGGACCAGATGGCTTCCCAGGGGAGTTCTACCAGACGTTTAAAGCAGAGATAATACCTATCCTTCTCAAGCTATTCCAAGAAATAGAAGGGGAAGGAAAACTTCCAGACTCCTTCTATGAAGCCAGTATTACTTTGATTCCTAAACCAGACAGAGACCCAGTAAAAAAAGAGAACTACAGGCCAATATCCCTGATGAATATGGATGCAAAAATTCTCAATAAGATACTAGCAAATCGAATTCAACGGCATATAAAAAGTATTATTCACCATGACCAAGTGGGATTCATTCCTGGGATGCAGGGCTGGTTCAACATTCGCAAATCAATCAACGTGATACATCACATTAACAAAAAAAAAGAGAAAAACCATATGATCCTGTCAATCGATGCAGAAAAGGCCTTTGACAAAATCCAGCACCCTTTCTTAATAAAAACCCTTGAGAAAGTCGGGATAGAAGGAACATACTTAAAGATCATAAAACCCATTTATGAAAAGCCCACAGCTAACATCATCTACAACGGGGAAAAACTGAGAGCTTTTTCCCTGAGATCAGGAACACGACAGGGATGCCCACTCTCACCGCTGTTGTTTAACATAGTGCTGGAAGTTCTAGCATCAGCAATCAGACAACAAAAGGAAATCAAAGGCATCCAAATTGGCAAAGATGAAGTCAAGCTTTCGCTTTTTGCAGATGACATGATATTATACATGGAAAATCCGATAGACTCCACCAAAAGTCTGCTAGAACTGATCCATGAATTTAGCAAAGTTGCAGGATACAAAATCAATGTACAGAAATCAGTTGCATTCTTATACACTAACAATGAAGCAACAGAAAGACAAATAAAGAAACTGATCCCATTCACAATTGCACCAAGAAGCATAAAATACCTAGGAATAAATCTAACCAAAGATGTAAAAGATCTGTATGCTGAAAACTATAGAAAACTTATGAAGGTAATTGAAGAAGATTTAAAGAAATGGAAAGACATTCCCTGCTCATGGATTGGAAGAATAAATATTGTCAAAATGTCAATACTACCCAAAGCTATCTACACATTCAATGCAATCCCAATCAAAATTGCACCAGCATTCTTCTCGAAACTAGAACAAGCAATCCTAAAATTCATATGGAACCACCAAAGGCCCTGAATAGCCAAAGTAATTTTGAAGAAGAAGACCAAAGCAGGAGGTATCACAATCCCAGACTTTAGCCTCTACTACAAAGCTGTCATCATCAAGACAGCATGGTATTGGCACAAAAACAGACACATAGACCAATGGAATAGAATAGAAACCCCAGAACTAGACCCACAAATGTATGGCCAACTCATCTTTGACAAAGCAGGAAAGAACATCCAATGGAAAAAAGACAGTCTGTTTAACAAATGGTGCTGGGAGAACTGGACAGCAACATGCAGAAGGTTGAAACTAGACCACTTTCTCACACCATTCACAAAAATAAACTCAAAATGGATAAAGGACCTGAATGTGAGACAGGAAACCATCAAAACCCTAGAGGAGAAAGCAGGAAAAGACCTCTCTGACCTCAGCCATAGCAATCTCTTACTCGACACATCCCCAAAGGCAAGGGAATTAAAAGCAAAAGTGAATTACTGGGACCTTATGAAGGTAAAAAGCTTCTGCACAGCAAAGGAAACAACCCACAAAACTCAAAGGCAACCAACGGAATGGGAAAAGATATTCGCAAATGACATATCGGACAAAGGGCTAGTATCCAAAATCTATAAAGAGCTCACCAAACTCCACACCCGAAAAACAAATAACCCAGTGAAGAAATGAGCAGAAAACATGAAAAGACACTTCTCTAAAGAAGACATCCGGATGGCCAACAGGCACATGAAAAGATGTTCAGCGTCGCTCCTTATCAGGGAAATACAAATCAAAACCACACTCAGGTATCACCTCACGCCAGTCAGAGTGGCCAAAATGAACAAATCAGGAGACTATAGATGCTGGAGAGGATGTGGAGAAACGGGAACCCTCTTGCACTGTTGGTGGGAATGCAAATTGGTGCAGCAGCTCTGGAAAGCAGTGTGAAGGTTCCTCAGAAAATTAAAAATAGACCTACCCTATGACCCAGCAATAGCACTGCTAGGTATTTACCCAAGGGATACAGGAGTACTGATGCATAGGGGCACTTGTACCCCAATGTTTATAGCAGCACTCTCAACAATAGCCAAATTATGGAAAGAGCCTAAATGTCCATCAACTGATGAATGGATAATGAAATTGTGGTTTATATATACAATGGAATACTACGTGGCAATGAGAAAAAATGAAATGTGGCCTTTTGTAGCAACGTGGATGGAACTGGAGAGTGTGATGCTAAGTGAAATAAGCCATACAGAGAAAGACAGATACCATATGGTTTCACTCTTATGTGGATCCTGAGAAACTTAACAGAAACCCATGGGGGAGGGGAAGGAAAGAAAAAAAAAGAGGTTAGAGTGGGAGAGAGCCAAAGCATAAGAGACTGTTAAAAACTGAGAACAAACTGAGGGTTGATGGGGGGTGGGAGGGAGGGGAGGGTGGGTGATGGGTATTGAGGAGGGTACCTTTTGGGATGAGCACTGGGTGTTGTATGGAAACCAATTTGACAATAAATTTCATATATTAAAAAAAAAAGATAGGTAACAGTAGTAAAAGGGACAAGAAACTTGTATAGATATGTCATAAAATATAATATTCAAATTTTCAATAAATATATGAAAAGGCACTCATCAAAGTCAATAGGGAAATGAAAATTAAAACTATAATTGAATGGGGTGCCTGGATGGCTCAGTCGGTTAAGCGTCTGACTTTGGCTCAGGTCATGATCTCACAGTTGGTGAGTTCGAGCCCTGTGTGGGTCTGTGCTGTCAGCTTGGAGCCTGGAGCCCACTTCAGATTCTGTCTCTCTCTCTCTGTCCTTTCCCTGCTCATTCTGTCTGTCTGTCTCTCTCAAAAAGTAAATAAACATTAAAAAATTAAAGAAAAACAAACTATAATTAGTTAACATTAGGCAGTGACCAGAATGGCTAAATTAAAAATATCAATACTAAAAGTTGATGTGGATTTGGATATCATGTGTTGGTATTGATCTGGAACTCTCATACCATTTAGTAGAAGTATAATTGGTACAGCTTTGGAAAAATGATAGAATTAAGCATATGGACTCAATGGACAGCGATTTCAGTCTTAGACATACACCCAATAGAAACACATACACATAAACATCAAAACTACACTGGAAATTCATAACAGCATTGTTTACTATGACTACAAACAGGAAGCAATCCAGATGGAATTAGAATGGATAAATGGAAAGAAAACATGGTGTGTATGTTATACAATGGAATACTATTTAGCCTTAAAAAAGAAAATTCCGTAATTTATGACAACATGGATGGACGTTGAGAACATTATGCTAAGTGAAATAAACAAGATACAGAAAGACAAGTACTACATTATTTCACTTATATGAAGCATCTAAAATAGTTAAATTCATAAAGATAAAAATGGTGTTTACCAGGGGCTGGGTGGAAAGGGAAATAGGGAGTTGTTAATCAATAGGAATAAACTCTAGAGATCTGCTTTCTGCCATTGTACCTATAATCAACAATAATATACACCTAAAATTTGTTAAAAGGATAGATCTTATAGTTAATCCATAATATTCTTACCACAATAAAATAATAATAATAAGTAGATAAATAATGAGTAGCACTATTATAAAATAGAATACTTTCAGCAGTGAAAATGAATATATTTTATTTCTATCTACACATTATGGATGAATCTTGTAAATATAATGTTGACTGAAAGAAACCAGATGTCAAATAACTGCATGGTCCCATTAATAAAAATTTCAGAAACTAAATTTCAGAAGTTAGGATAATGGTTACCTTTGAAGATAAGAGAGCTGATAGCTCCATCTTGCTCCAGAGCACTTCTGGTGACACATATACCAATATCGCTAACTGCTTAGTGGGTAAATCTACCCTGTACCCCAAGTCCTAATCTAGAACACTGACAGATTCCCCAGCCTATCTACCTGATTCACCAATGGAAGAGGTGGTGGAACTGTGCTCCAACAATAGTTGACAACTCAAGTTTTCCCAAATGCCCCATGTGTATAAGCCTATTTGTTCATACTGTTTCCTCTCCTTATCATAGAATTTCCCTTTCTTTCCCAGCTGAGAAACCAAAATGTGTGTTTCAAAACAAGAATGGCACTGCCTGGAGCCGGAAAAAGAGGAAAAGAAAGATTTTATAGTAAAACCCATCTTTGACTTTTGGCTTGCCATTTTCTAGCTGTCTGCACTTGGCCATCACTTAACTTTTTAGCTTTAGCTTTAGCTTTAGTTTCATATTTATGAAATGAAAATAATGATATTTAGCTCACAGGCTGTTGAGGGGAATATATAAGATAGTATGCTAAGAGCTCATTACATAGTGTTTTTCTTTACTTTCTTCTTTGCCTTGCAGAATTACTTGCCTTTTGCTTTGTACTCCTCTAGTACCACTTGGAATAATTTTGAAGCCATTAGCTAAAATGATTTATTTAGTGTAGATGAACTTGGTACTAGAGTGAGGGTTACAAAAATGAATAAGATGCAATTGACCAAGAAATTACCACTTTGGTCAGCAATAGAAGGTTATTGAATGAGAAAATGATCTGATGTAATAATTTTAGGAAAAATAATAAGACCATTGTGTACAGAAGAGACTGAAGTTTTGAGAGAGAGAGAGAGAGAGAGAGAGAGAGAGAGAGAGAGAGAGAGAATAATTAGGAATCTATGATAGTCATACTGGTCCAAAGGTATCAGTAACTAGCCCACTAGGATAAGTCATTGGAAAGAGGAAAAGAGAAATAAATCATGAGACATTAAGATGGAGGAAGCATTAGAAATATTATTTTTTCTAATAGATATTGTCCATAAAAATAATATAATGGGAAGCTATTTTGAAGCCTTACAGTTAGGAATGGTATTTGTTTATTCTGAAAACAAAACATCACTATTTGATCAGTATAACTGTATATGTTTCCATTGGGTTAGATGAAAAGAATCACAAATATTCAAAGCCAAACAAACAACCCCCCACTAAAATAATACTAAAATTCATCAAATGGTTTTCTAGATAGTAACATTAAACATAAGTTTTATGAAACATCTTGATTGTAATTATTAAGACATGATGGGAATTCTGTTACTGTTTTGTCAGAAAAAGGAGATCTATTTTGCAAGGAAGCAAATAAGATATGCTGGAAAACATGCAATGGAAATTGTTACTACAAAGCAGGAAGACTACACATGTTTCAAATATTAGAGAACTATTTTGATGCTCCATGGCTTTTCAAGAGATTACTGACTCTGTAATGGAACACAAATCTTGAAAATATACAGAACTTGAAATTTGTTGCTCTTATTATGAACTGGTTCAAAAGACAAAGTTTTACTTTGACATTTAAATAAACCATCTAACATGCAATTTGCTTAAGGTATATTTTGTTGCATATTACCTGCTATAATATAAACTTTTATAGTAGCAAAGGAATATGAGGTATAAAGACATTTTTGTACAACAGAAGTGAACCGAGTCCTTCCTTTAAGGTTAAATGTGAACTGCTTGTAAAAAAGGAATAGAACATGTTAGCAGAAAGCCCTAAGGTGGTCTGGAAAGATTTACCACAAAACAATATTTCATCAAGCAGATCATATAGTGATGTTGCTAATGTTATTAAGCACTGAAATAAGATTCTTAAATAGAGACTAAATGTTTGTGATACAAAAAATATATTACATATTTACAAGTGTGGATATATAAAAAATCCATATTGAAAAGATGCTTCTGGAAGAATCATGGCTTGCCAAAGATCAAAAGTAATTCTAGAGTTTTCATCAGTGACAGATATATGGGAGCTTATTTTGAAATAACAGAGTAACCATAATGAGAAAGATAGATTCAGGAGAAATAAACATATTCCTAAGGTAAAATCATGGAAAATCACAATAACTATTTAACAGGAACGATAGTCTAAGTGTTAAATTCCCAGATATTACTAATCTGAAAGGAAAATATTGAACCTTATTTATATGCTTACAGAAATGTTTGGAGTATAATTTCTTCCAAAACAACATTAGCACCTTGAAAACTTGTTATTTATAATGTTGTGTAATTTGCTTATGACTTTACATTGCCACTTGGGAATAACCTAAAAGCAAGCACCATTCCTGAATAATTAAGATATCATATATCATACTTGGGGAAGCTATATGCAAACCCAGTCTGGAAACAGTGAGAGCCCGTGAGAAATGGAGCCAGAAGTTAATTATGTCATTTAGAAGAGCGCTCATGAAGAATTATTGACAATCTTGGGGTTTGGTAAATGCAGAACATGTTGGACTGGATGATTTCTTATTTCATGCTTAACTCCAGAATTCTGTGATTTTTAAGCATTGGAAAACATGAGTCTTTTCTTGTAGTGAAAACTTATTCTTTGTATTAATTAAGTTGTAATATTAGCTACTGTAATAGTTAAATGCCAAATTTTAGTGGCTTAACATAGTGATTTATTTCTTATTCTTTTGCAGTCTGATTTTTGTGGCCCTGATTGGGAGGGCTTCCAAGTATTTTTCAGGGGCCCAGACTCTGCCCTATTCTAGTTCCTCTAAGATCTCTTCAATCAGGTAGGAGATCTATTTTTATGGGTCAAGCTGAAAGTGGCTTATGTCATTGATGCTCATATTTCATTGGCTCAAACTCAATCTTATCACACATTTAATTGCAACGGAGGCTGGGAAATATCATCTATCTGTGTGCTTAGGCAAAGATAAGAATTTTGGGGTATCTAGAACAGTATCTGCCATACTTTTTGAGATAGGCAACAATTTTAGAGAATATGGAGTTATGGGCTTAATCAAGTAAGACAATTTCACAAAAAAAGATCTAGAAAATTTCCCTTTGTCTCTACTGTTGACTCTTCTCTTAAATGTACTTTTGATTTCTACACAACCACTGGCTGGTAATAAGATTAGAGTATTTCTTTTAGAACACATGTCACACAATCCATCTGGTAGACAGTCATGAGAGAACCTGGGTATGGTGGTCTTAAGATATAACAAAGGTAACAATAAGAACTGCCTCTTCCTTGCCTACTGCATCCCCTTATGCTCAATTTGTTTTACTTTATATCATCTAAGTTGCAGAACTCAGATATTCTGTATAAAAATGGACTCATACTAAAATATTAGTGATAAATCTGGGCTTCATTTGAGCTACTGTAGAGGACAAGGAGGAATGGTTTCATGTCACAGTTCATTTTCTTGTAGGACATCACTGATTTCTGAAGTTCTTTCTTAGAAATCATGCCTGTGGGGGTTTATTCTCTCTGACCCTTCGCTCATATATCCATCAACTTAACTCACTTCTCTTCCCCTGTCAAATACTCCCCAGAAGCTCAAACTTCTATTATGTTTCTATTATGAAGAGTTACTTTTCCCTTCCTTTTAAGTGTTTATACCAGGTAATACCCAGACTTTCAGGACCCCAGCTCCTTCCCTTGACTTTAAGTATTTTCCAAGTAAAAGTAGCTCTTCTTCAATAAAAGGGATTTTTACATTTGCTTTTAAGATAATAAAAATCTTTCCACCTTTATAATGAGTCTGTATTTTCTAAAAACTGAACTTGAACTGAATATGTTTTGGTGTACCATTGAGGACCAAAAGATTGTAATGTCTGGGGCTGAGTATGGCCTTGAATAAAAGATAAGTTGTTGATTATAATTAACCTGTCCACCACCACTTGGTATTGCAGAATGGCTCTGAGACAATTAATGTAGTGGGATGCCTTTTAAAGATGTGAGGGAGTCAAAGTGGTTTTAACAGTCCCTTGGACTTCTAGGTCAATGAGTGACCTGAGGGAAATGACAACATAGCAGAAACACTGAGCCTAAATTCAGTCCTTGGCTCAGGAATCTTCATCCTATATGGTGCCATGTTGATGTCCTGGATTTCTTTCAGTGTTGTGAGGTGTGAAAGTTAACTGTTTGTTGTCAGGGAGTAACATTTATGAAGTTGGAGGATGCCCCAGGGAAGGGCTTTCTTCCATTAATCTTTTCAGACCCAGCATCAACTTCCTAAAACATAAAATCTGATATCCAAACACTGGAAGAACAGAGTTTATGAACATTTATACCCAAGCATGGATTCTGCTAAGCATGTGGCTTATTTGTGTGGGTATGCCTCTAGTTGGTACCATAATACCATCCCTGGGGTATGTTATGACCCACAAATTAAGGTAGAAACTGATAGACATAATTCTTGTCCTGTTATTGCATGTACATATCTGGGAATAGTTGAATTTTCTCAGAGCATTTGCAAATCCAAGTCAATGGTAGTTTCCCAAGCATTTGAAGTCTCATCTGTTGTGGTCTAGGACAATAAGTCCAGACTCAACATGACTAAGTGCTGCTCTAATCAAGGTGGTAACCATTGAGAACATATCACTGGAAGTCTTTATTTGTGGGTCACAGCACACATAGCCTATCACATAGAAAATGCTGTATAATGTCAGCCAATATAGTAGACAATGCTAGCTTTTAGTAATATACATTCTTCTCCCCTTCCTGACACATGGAAGGCTAGTCCTCATCTCCCTCTCTATTTAATAAAGTTGTGCTGCTAAATTTGATTAATGAAATGTGAACAGAGTGATGCATATCACTTTAAGGCAGAGTAGTGAAAAGGTCATTTGCAATTCTTCATCTTTCTTTCCCTGCTGATCATGAAGGAGGGCTCAGGTTGAGATGAAAGAGGCAACACATGAAAGCAATCTGGATTACTGGAAAGTCTGTGGAATACAGCTGCCCCAGAACAACTCCTGAACCAGCAATGAACTTTGTATTAAAAGAAGAAATTAACTTTTATTTGAGACTTTTCCCTTTTCCCCTCTTTCTTTTTTCTTTTCTTTTCTTTTCTTTTCTTTTCTTTTCTTTTCTTTTCTTTTCTTTTCTTTTCTTTTCTTTTCCTCTCCTCTCCTCTCCTCTCCTCTCCTTTCCTTTTTTCTTTTCTTTTCTTTTCTTTTCTTTTCTTTTCTTTTCTTTTCTTTTCTTTTCCTTTCCTTTCCTTTCCTTTCCTTTCCTTTCCTTTTCTTTCCTTATAGCTGCTTAATCTAGGCTTTTCTGGTAATACAGCTATTGTTATTATTATTTTTAAAGATGCTCTTATTTAACAAGGGCTTAATTTAATTTTTTCGGAGTGCTGTTTTACAGTAAGGAATTTACAATTTGGAGTAGTCTTTGATTTTTTTTAATATGTTCACATCCAATTAATTACCAAGTCTGTTAGAATTCTCCCTCAAAAGATATCCCAATTCCAAAGTTTTTTCATGATTTTTAAACCATCTTAGTCTTTTAGCCCTTTTTTTTTTTACCAGATAAAGGAAATTTATTAAGTTTTTAAATTACAGTGTAGTTAAAATACAGTGTTATATTAGTTTCGGGTGTACACTATGGTGATTTTACAATTCTATACATTACTTAGCACTAATCATGATAAGTGTATGCTTAATCTCCTCCACCTATTTTATCCATCCCCACACCAACCTTCCCTCTGGTAACCATCAGTTTTTTCTCTATAGTTAAAAGTTGGGGGGGGGGTGTGTTGTCTCTTTTTCCCCCCCCTTTGTTCACTTCCTTTATTTCTTAAGTTTCACATATGAGTGAAATCGTATGGTACTAGTTGTTCTCCAACTAACTTATTTTGTTTAGCATTATACTCTCTAGCTCGATCTGTATTGTTGCAATTGGCAAGATTTCATTCCTTTTTGTGGCTGAATAATATTCCATTGTAGGGGCGCCTGGGTGGCGCAGTCGGTTAAGCGTCCGACATCAGCCAGGTCACGATCTCGCGGTCCGTGAGTTCGAGCCCCGCGTCAGGCTCTGGGCTGATGGCTCAGAGCCTGGAGCCTGTTTCCGATTCTGTGTCTCCCTCTCTCTCTGCCCCTCCCCCGTTCATGCTCTGTCTCGCTCTGTCCCAAAAATAAATAAAAAACGTTGAAAAAAAAATAATATTTCATTGTAAATATATACCACATCTTCTTTACCCGTTCATCTATCGATGAACACTTC
This sequence comes from Prionailurus viverrinus, assembly GCF_022837055.1. Taxonomy (NCBI): domain Eukaryota; kingdom Metazoa; phylum Chordata; class Mammalia; order Carnivora; family Felidae; genus Prionailurus; species Prionailurus viverrinus. The sequence goes on from NC_062561.1 coordinate 161,092,502, forward strand.
GGCTGTTGCCATAATTTGGCTATTACTACAGTAGCCTCTTAATTTATCTTCTGCATTCTCCCTTACTCCTGCAGTCTCTTAGCACTGCCTCCCATTCTATGCTAAACTCAGCAGCTAGGGATCCTTTTAAAAGATGAGTCAGATTGTGTCACTTATTTCCAAACTTCCAAAAGCTTCCCATTTCACTTAATATAGTAGTTAAAGTCTTTACAAATGTCTGCAAGCCCTACCAATAGCTTTTTTTGTGAGGCCTATTTTGATCATCCTATTTAAAATTTCAAACTGCCTTCTGTATTCCCCCCTATCCCCCATGCTTTCTATCTTCCTTCCCTGCTTTATTTTGAGCCCTTGTCACTGGCTGAAAAACTTAGTCATCAATTACTTATTAATTTTATTATTGTCTACCTCCTTCTACTGTAATATAAACTCCAAAAGGGTTATTTTGTTTATTGCTAGATTTCCAGCATCTAGAATAGTGCCAGGCATATTTAGCATTCGATAAATATTTTTTAAATGAAGAAATAAAGATTTCTATCTAGTTAGACCAAAATAATTTCATTTCCATATTCATTATAAGTGAAGAGGGATATGCAATTATTTAAAAAGTGTATGTCCTTGGTTGTTTAAAAAAAGGGGGGGGCAACTTAAAAACATGTGCCATTAAGAGTGCAGATTTTCATAATTAATTATCATTGTAGAACTTCATAATATGTTTTATATCCTTTTGGGATCCCTAAGTAGAGAGAAGAGTTTTATTATAAGTTTTTGAGGCATAATGTGTCACATAAAACTGCTCTAATGAGAAGAGTTAAGGAATTTTATTTAAAGCTTTAATCAGTCATTCTACTGTAATGTTAAACATATCACTGTTCCTAGTAATATAAATTAAATGAGATAATGAAGATGTTTTTTAACGGGACACAGGCAAGTTATGACAGGAGTTTATGTGGACTTTAAGAAGTTTGTTTATGTTTAATTAAATGTAAGAATAATTCAGATTTTCTCTTAGGCATAAAATTTTTCTTTTAGTCATTTGTTATTGTGACTAAAAAGTTCTCCTGCTATGAGAAAGCCAATCAATGAAAAGCATAAAGCTTATAAATATTGGATAAATAAAAGTGATTTGACAGCATTATGTAAAAATTCTTAATTTTGAACACTGGATTTAATATTGCTCCTCATCTCTTGCTTTCTAAAGTGTGTTAGCACACTAAAAAGAGATGAATGGGTAACTACTTCTTTAGCTACCTAGTTTTCCCAGCAAAATTAGTCTGTTGAAAGTCACCTGCAGATTAGCACATTCATTATGCATTTTATAAAAGCTTAAATTAGGGATGCCTGGGTGGCACAGTTGGTTAAGCATCCAACTTTGGCTCAGGTCATGATCTCCCATTCTGTGGGTTCGAGCCCTGTGTCAGGCTCTGTGCTGACAGTTCAGGGCCTGGAGCCTGCTTAGGAGCCTCTCTGCCTCTTCCCCTCTCTCTCTTCTCTCTCTCTCTCTCTCTCTCTCTTTCTTTCAAAAATAAATAAACATTAAAAAATTTAGAAAAATAAAAGCTTAAAATTAAATGATATAATTTGGGATAGAAAGAAAGGATGGAACTGAGTACTATATCCTTGATAAAAACTTGATGAACTTCAATAGTAGTGTGATTTTGTGCTAGAAATCATGTTTAAACTTCAGTTTATATTACATGACTTTATTTTCACTAATTCCTATAGACTATCACTAAAATTTGGGTTCAACATAAAATTGTTGTGTAGTATTGTTGAGATATTTTATTGAATGAAAATATTATTAAATTACAAAAGTTAAGTGAAAAAACAAAAAAGTCTCCAAAAATCCTATTTAGCTATTTAAGGCTGTTTCTAAAGTTATGGCTTATTTGTATTCTGAGAAGACTATGTTATCACTTACCTATTTGTCACACTCTCCCTATATATTATTCCCTGGTACAACAGAACATCCTCTGGTAATATGATGCCATTTCTTTTCCCCTTGAAATAAAATAATATAGTCCCATGAAGCACTACATAAATGCATTCAGTTTCAAATTTCAAAAACATTAATAGTAGGACCCAAAGATGACCCAGAATTGTTTGGTTCACACCAAAAGTCAATAAAGATTAGGAGATAAAAAAAAAAAGGCACAAACCTACCTTAAATATTTTATCTTAACTTAATACATGCATATCCATTAATTCATGAATTTTCTTTGAATGCAAGTCTACTTATGTCTTCGTTCTGGTATGAAAAAGTACTCAAGATGTCATAATGGAATACACAAATTGCATCATTTCTGATTCGTAGTTTCTGTTTCTTTAAAGTGAAATAAGAATTAATGATACTTATAAAGCAATTTGAGTGCAGCCTCTTTTGACTTTTAAGACTTTCTCCCAATTTTTACTGTTGCCATGAACACTCTAATTTGCCAGCAACCTTTTAAAAATGACTCACCTTTATTGAGTCTTTATAAGGCATTAAATTTAGTTTTTATAGATAAAAACTGTCTTGTACATTCATATTTCTTTTGTTTTGAATTTTACTGTTATATTTTGGCACTTATTTATAATATAATAAAAATATTGTATTAAATTTAAGAATATTTTATTAAAGTATTAGTAGTTACTTATAATTTAATAAAAATAAACATTTTATTAATAATATTGATAAGCACAACTCACTTAAATCAGTTGGGGGACATATATATAGCTCTTAGAAAGCTTACAACTCAGGGTGATGGGTGGCTCAGTCAGTCAAGTGTCCCATTTTGGCTCAGATCATGCTCTCACAGTTCGGGTATTGGAACCCCACATTGGGCTCTGTGCTGACAGCTCAGAGCTTGGAGCCTGTTTTAGACTGTGTCCCTCTCTCTCTCTTCCCCTCCCCACTCACACTCTGTCTGTCTGTCTGCCTGTCTCTCAAAAATAAATAAACATTTAAAAAAAAAAAAGAAAGTTTACAACTCATATTGGAGAGTAGGAGGCACTAGAAGGGAGCCTCAGTGAAAGATTCATCAAACCATGGACTTCAGCCAGACGAGGTGAGGACATAATTGAGTGTCAACCAAGAGAGGTACCGCTGTGACTGATTTTATGAAATACTATTGAAGTTTTATATACCACCTCCATTCCCATACTTAATAGTTCTGAGTATCTTACATGGATAGCAACTAATCTTAATCTAAGGTTAACCTTAAACAAGGTTATTCTAACTCTTGGTAGATAAAGATCAATACTATGATTCTCAATTTTGTACTATGCTTAGGCAACTTTGCTTTCCTTTTGCTCTGTGTCTACATCTTTACACATTCTTCTAATGCCCATCTGTCACTCCTGACCACTTTCTCATATGCTCACCTACTAATCTGGCCTCTTGATGGCACACAGATGGTAAGAAGAGGTTAGGAAGAACTCTCCCAAGCAAAAGTATATTGCAAGTAAAACAATGTTCTTCCTGAAGACCAAGAATAGCCAACTCAAATAACCTCTTTGACCTCTTTCCCCATACAGTCTTTAAAAAGGCAAAGGAAGAGAAATAAAAGGAGAAACCCTCTTCCCAATTAGGAAGAGCCCTGGGGCCATCTCTCACTTACCCAGAACAGAGGCAAGTTTCTTAGAGAAAAAACAAGTGAGGAAAAGCCATATACAATACCATTGTGTATATGGGATTTTTTTAAATTTTTAAATGTTTAATTTTGAGAAAGAGAAAGACAGCGCGTGTGCACATGAGTGCTCAGAAGCAGGGGAGGAGCAGAGAGAGAGGGGGACCGAGGATCCTAAGCAGCTCTGTGCTGACAGCAGAGAGCCTGAAGTGGGGCTTGAACTCATGAACCATGAGATCATGACCTGAGCTGAAGTCAGACACTTGACTGACTGAGTGGCCCAGGTGCCCCCATGGGATTATAAATAGTGCTTCTCAAAGGAAAGGGTCAGAAGTATGTCTTTGGGGCAGATTAGAGGGATGGAAGGCGGACAATCAGGAACCCATGCCAGTTGCCTCAGGCTGTAACACAAACTGAAACCAGTTGAGAAAGTACTGCTTTAGTTTTTTCATTTGTCACATTAAAAACTCCAGCCACCAGCATTGTTACCTACTTTTGTTTTTATCTTGTCCTCTTTTGGGTGTGAAGTGAAGCAAGAAACACCTTGAGTTCCATCAGGAATATGGCCAATAGTAACCCATGTTTTATCCTCCTCCTGTTGACCCAAATGGTCTTAACACTCAAGCATTGAGCTGTTGCTATTCCTTTCAAGGGAGATTTCAGTGTATTGGAAATGCCTTAAGGGCACATAATCCTTCACCACAGTTCCTTTGCATCACCCAGACATGGGCCATTCAGCCTCTCCAGTGCCTGGAGTTTCCCTCAGAAACATCTGAAATAGGAAGGGACATTACTTTAACTGAGGTGACATATGGCTATTCTGTAAACTCTATGTGTGGCTGACTGTGAGTTTAGGGTAATCTGACTCAAAGACATTTTTTTATGTTTGGCTAGCAATTTTGATAAATACTGAATTTGAATATTATTCAGCTAGACTTGCTCAGTATAATTTGCAAAAGGCAACTCCTTCCAGATTCCATTATTCCCTATTTTATTTCCCTCTCTCCTCATTCCAGAGGGTCAACAGGAACATGAGATTATTACAGCAGCTGCTCCCACCTACAAAATTTTGAAAAACAGCATTCTAGAATTAAATGTGATCAGTGCAGCAGGCACAACTTAAGCCAGTATTTCTCAAAGTATGGTCGGAGAACTTCCTGCATCAGAATCTTCTAGGGGACTGAATGAAAATACAAATTCATTGTTTGCCTCCTTATAATAGTTGGAATCTTGCTGGGAGGGTGGGAACAAGAATGGCATTTTGTTATGTTTCCCAGCTGATTTTTTTTAAAGATTTTTTTTTTCAAAGTTTATTTATTTTTGGGACAGAGAGAGACAGAGCATGAACGGGGGAGGGGCAGAGAGAGAGGGAGACACAGAATCGGAAACAGGCTCCAGGCTCTGAGCCATCAGCCCAGAGCCTGACGCGGGGCTTGAACTCACGGACAGTGAGATCGTGACCTGGCTAAAGTTGACGCTTAACCGACTGCCCAGGCGCCCCCCAGCTGATTTTTAAACAAACTAAACTTAGAACCATTGGTTAAGTACTAATTTCCTTCTGTTTAGCACATATGCACCAACAGACCCATAGCCCCAGAACCAATATATGTCACTGTCTAGATGAGAACTATCCAGTAAAAAGGTAATGTAAGCCACACATGTAATTTTGAATTTTCTGGTAGTTACATTAAAGAGTGTAAAGAAACAGCTGAAAGTAACTGTAGTAATTATTTATTTAAACCACTTTATCAAAATACTATTGTTCAACATGTGATTAAAATAAAATTAATGAGACATTTTAAATTCTTTTCTTGTTCTAAGTTTTGAAATTCAGTAGACTTTTTATATCTAAGGAAACTCTTAATTTAGACCAGCCACATTTCAAGTGGTTGGTAGCCATAAGTGGTTACTGCCCACTAGATTGGAAACAGCAGGTCTAGATTCGCATTGCTGTTACCAGCCATAGGCCTAAAGAGCTTTGGTATTTTCTGGAGTAAGGGAATCGACAGAAGAAAAATAAAATGTTAAAATAAAATTTAAAAATAAATAAGTGAAATAATGCATAAATTAAAAAGCAAAACAAAACAGACCAATCATTTCCTGTCAGTCAGGAATCCATGTCCACTGACTGCAAGGTTTACACCTCCATGACACGGGCTTTCCTGAGATCCTCCTCTTCTTCCTTTTTCTGAAATATTCTGTTATCCCTAAAGGTTCTTACTGTTATGCCCCCAGAATCCTGAATTGAGCGTGGCTTGTGCTCAATAACAGAGCCCACTCTATAAACTGCCTTAGTCCCAGCAGAACCCCAGCTTCATTTACTCGTACCACCATTCTAAGTTCTGCCTAGCACTGTATACACAGGAGCTCATCCAGAAGCCCTTCTGCCATGTCTCATTGCCCAAGTCTCATTCCCTACATCTCTTTCATCAGCGTTGAAATCACACAGCCATGCGATTAGTCTCCTTGTAGTGATATAATCATTCTTTTCTGCTTCCCATTTTCCTGGTCCAGAAGGAATTGCTCAATTTTCTCTGGAGTTACATATTACTCCTTCTGCCCTGGCTGAAGAATAGGATAAAGAGGAAAATAGATCTTGGAGTGGAGAGCACAGTGCAGTTCGGCAATGTAATTGGCAGTCCAGTCAGAAGTTTATATACTGAGGCTTTGCCTTGAGGCTACCTTGATACTCTAGCACTGAATCTTTGCCTTCATCAACTCCACCGTCCACTTATTTGGTCCTGTGCTGGTGCAATACCTGTGCTCTTCTGGTGGGAATTTACCAGTCAATAGTGCAACAGCCCTTGAAATTTGAGGTTCTTGAGTGATCTTACCTCCCAAACTTTAGCTATGTATCACTTTGGTCGACTTAACTACACCAGATGTTGGTGATCAGAATTCCAAACTCTAAGTACAGGTTATTAGGTTGGGCTTTGGTCTCCTACCCCAATGTAGTCTACTCATGATTCAGTCAGGACCATGTGACTCCCAAAGATTTCCCTGTGTAGGTTAGAGGCAGACTGAGAGACCATTTTCTAAGACCTACACCCTAAACCTGAATCCTCAAATTATACTGCTTGAATGGACTGAAGGGCAACAAAACAAGAATACAAGAAAAAATGAATCATAGAAACAAAAGACATTTCTTTCAGAGGCCTAAACTTGAGTTGGTAAACCTACCCTCCTAAACTTTCTTAGGGTTGAAGTTATATTGTAATTGTCTGGGGAATGAGAGCCATATGAGGATTCTTCCAATCACTATGTCTCTCTTAGAACATTGGCCACATTAGAGGTTGGCACTCCAAAAGTGCAGACTCGAAGGGCACCAGACCACTGCTGGAGATTTAAAACTGGTCATCACTCCAAAAATGTCCCCTAAGAAAGAAAAACTTAATGAAAAGTAGGGGGACATTCAGGACAATTTCTGAATATCTTTCTAGATGGTGGTACCGATATCCAAGATAAACAATATAAAAGAGAAAGCCATTATGTGGAAGAATGTGATGAATTCAGTTTTGGCTTGTAGTGTTTGAATTCTTTGTGATATCCAGGGACAAAAGTCTAGTAGGCAGTTGGATATACTGGTCTAAAGCTCAAATTACAGAGTTCTAAGATAGGGCTAAAGATGTGCAAGGCAGAAGAAAAAGGACAGTAGTTGAAAGTTGAAGGGTGTGTAACTAGTACAGAAAAGGTAAAGGGGGTGGATATTGTTATGATGATTCTGATACAAAAGTCATTAGCTCCTCTTGTTCCCATGCAGATATTTGACTTGGCTTTTAGTGTCTTTAGGAATATTTCTCATAATGGAGTTGAGAGCATATTCATCACAATATTTGAAATGCTTGTTAAAAAATTAAAATTTCTAGGTGCCTTCCATATCTATCATATTATAATACCTCAAACTATTATTTAAGACTCTCTGGCTTGATAACTACGGTTCCACCAAAGGTAACTGTTGATGTAACCACCTTTGAAGCAATTCTCAAAGTTTAGTGTATATATCAGTTGTCTGGATGAGTGTTAAGAATACAGATTCAACACATCTAGGAAAAGGCCAAGAGATTTTCATTTTTAAAGTTTATTTATTTATTTTGAGAGAGAGAGGTGGGGGGAGGGGCAGAGGGAGAGAGACAATCCCAAGTAGGCTCTGTGCTATCAGTGTGGAGCCTGACACGAGGCTCTATTCCATGAATGATGAGATCATGACATGAGCAGAAATTAAGAGTCAGATGCTTAACTGACTGAGCCACTCAGGTGCCCTGAGATTTGAATTTTTAATAAACACTCCATAACTGTTATCACCTGACTCCACTTGGAGAAATAACATTAAGTATTTGACTATCTGAGTAATCCCAAGATAGGTATAGAACAGAGTTTCTTTATTTTTTCTTTTGTTTTGTTTTGTTTTCTTTTTTAAGTATAATTAACATATAATGTTACATTACTTTCTGGTGTTCAACATACTGTTTTGACAATTCTATACATTACTCAGTACTTACCATAGTTAAGTATAGTCACCATCTATACCATGCAGCATTGTTATAGTATTATTGACTACATTCCTTATGCTGTACTTTTTATCTCTGTGACTTATTTATTTTATAACTGGAAGTTTGTACCTCTTAATCTTTATCTATTTTGCCCATCCCCCCACCCACTACCTTGCTGGAAACCACCAGTTTGTTCCCTGTATTTAAGAGTATGTTTTTCTTTGTTCATTTGTTATTGTTGTTTTTTTTATATATATATCCAACAGATAAGTGAAGTCATATGGTATTTGTCTTTCTCTGCCTGATTTATTTCACTTTGTGTAATACCCCCTTAGTGCATCCATGTTGGTGCAAATAGCAAGATCTCATCCTTTTTATGGCTGTGTAATATTCCATTGTATATATACACCACATTTTCTTCATTCATTCAGCTGTTGATCTTGGCTATTGTGAATAAATAATGATGCAATAAACATAGGAATGCATGTATCTTTTTGAGCTAGTGGTTTTGGAGGGTTTTTTTTGTTTGTTTGTTTGTTTTTTTCTGGTAAATACCCAGAAATGGAATTACTGGGTCATATGGTATTTCTGTTTATAATTTTTTAAAGGAATCTTCATATTGTTTTCCACAGTGGATGCACCAATTTACATCTCCACCAACAGTGGACAAGGGTTTTCTTCTACATTATCACCAACATTTTATTTCTTGTCTGTTTTGATATTGTTATAAAACAGAGTTTCTTAATCTGAGATCCAAATACCCCCAAGCAACTCCTGGTTAAAATTTAGAGTGTCCATAAACTTGGATGGGCAAAAAAAAAATACATCTTTATTTTAGTAACCTCCAACTAAACCTTAGCATTAAAAAATTATAAATGTAGGAAATGAGCCATGGAAATAAGAGCAGTTCCTCTAACCTTATAATTAGTAGAAAAAAGGTATTTTCATATCACATTAGAGTTGTTGCAAATATCTTGAAATGTTGTCTCCAAATATCACTACTATGAAATTATGGTGGTTGTTGACTGCCATTAGATCTCATTTGTTAAAGAAGAACACATTACTCTAAAATTAAATTAAATAAAAATATTTGATAACTATGCCTCAATAAAATTGGATTCTTTCATAATTTTATATATTTAAAAAAATAATTTATTGTCAAATTGGCTTAAATACAACACCCAGTGCTCATGCCAACAAGTGCCCTCTTCAATTCCCATCACCCATTTTCCCCTCTCCCCCACCCCCCATCAACCCTCAATTTGTTCTCTGTATTTAAGAGTCTCTTATGGTGTGCCTCCTTCTCTCTCTGTTGGTAAATTTTTTTTTCCTCTTCCTTCCCTTTCTCATTGCCAAGTAGCATTCCATTGTATATATTAACCACATCTTCTTTCTCCATTTATCAGTTGATGGACATTTAGGCTCTTTGCATCATTTGGCTATTGTTGAAAGCGCTGCTATAAACATTGGGGTACATGTGCCCTTATGCCTCATCACTCCTGTATCCCTTGGGTAAATTCTTAGTAGTGCTATTGCTGGGTCATAGGGTAATTCTATTTTTAGTTTTTTGAGGAACATCCACACTGTTTCCCAGAGTGGCTGTACCAGTTTGCATTCCCACCAACAGTTCAAGAGGGTTCCCGTTTCTCCACATCCTCACCAGCATCTATAGTCTCCTGGTTTGTTCATTTTAGCCACTCTGACTGGTCTGAGGTGGTATCTGAGTGTGGCTTTGATTTGTATTTCCCTAATGATAAGTGACATTGAGCATCTTTTCATGTGCCTGTTGGCCATCTGGATGTCTTCTTTAGAGAAGTGTCTATTCATGTTTTCTGCCCATTTCTTCACTGGATTATTTGTTTTTCGGGTGTGGAGTTTGGTGAGCTCTTTATAGATTTTGGATACTAGCCCTTTGTCCGATACGTCATTTGCAAATATCTTTTCCCATTCCATTGGTTGCCTTTTAGTTTTTTTTGATTGTTTCCTTTGCAGTGCAGAAGCTTTTTATCTTGATGAGGTCCCAATAGTTCATTTTAGCTTTTAATTCCCTTGCTGTTGGAGATGTGTGCAGTAAGAAATTGCTGCCGCTGAGGTCAAAGAAGTTGTTGCCTGTTTTCTCCTCTAGGGTTTTGATGGTTTCCTGTCTCACATTTAGGTCTTTTATCCATTTTATTTTTGTTAATTTTACATATTTTTAATTCATTTAAAAACTATTATGAGAAGAAGTCTATGGTTATACTAAAATGTGAAAAAGGTCAATGGCACAAAAAAGTTAAGGACCTTAGTATAAGGAAGAAGTCTCTTTATTGAGACATTGGAAATGTGTATTGCTTAAGTCTTTGAAGAAAAAAAGTGCACAGGTACTTTATTCATCAAAAGAGATTCTTGTCCCAGCCACAACTCATCATTCCAGAGTACATTTTCACTCTAGTATTTCTTCTAGTTGTCTACACATCTTCTTTGATTTGTTTACTACTCCTTAATGATTGAATGGCTCTGTTTTCCATCAAGGATAACAGATTTTAATCACAGATCTCAAACCCATTATGAACATTAATTAATACCTGACATCTCTTAATTAGGTAGTTAAAACTATGATCATTTCATAGATGGGAGAATCAGGTCTAGGCAAGTTTGGTGACTTGTTCTTAGGCCATCCAAGAAATTGCAGCTAATTTCCAGAATCAACAATTATTCTTCTCATATGCAAACAATTTTTTTTAATTTATCATATACCAGTCTGTTGCAAAAACAATGTATTTTGCAAAACATTTCATTGATATAGGCATAGAAATAATATTTTTTAAGGTAAAAACATTTGATGGTATCAATAGGCATACTAATCCAGTACCAAGAACTTATTTGCTGGTTGTTCTCTGAAAGATAATAGATGTCTTGGTTGGAGAGAAAAAGCTCCAACCCAAAATAAACCATTGAAGGGGCTCAGTAGGTTAAGCATCCGACTTTGGCTCAGGTCATGCTCTCATGGCTCCTAAGTTCGAGCTCCACATCAGGCTCTGTTCTGACAGCTAAGAGCCTGGAGCCTGCTTTGGATCCTGTGTCTCCCTCACTCTCTGCTCCTCCCCCACTCGTGTTCCATCTCTCTCTGTCCCTGAAAAGTAAAGAAACATTAAAAAATTAAAAAAAAAATTAGAAGCTACTATCCATTTTGAAATAAAACAATTCGTTTTTTCTTCTGTTTACAAGTTTACCCAGTATAAGAGAAATGAACAAAATGAACGTAAATCAAAAAATGCATTGACTTAACTTTTGCTCTCAAGAGTTAAAGTGTTTAGAAAATTGCCACAAAAGACCATTGGTAATTGTAAGGACATCTTTTGTCTTTTGTGGTCAATTCGTTTCTTATGAATTCCTGTTGCTTTGATCAATGGTGTTTGTGTCTGACATTAATCTAACATTTTTGTTGTTTGACTAGGCCCTCTGGTTTGACAGCATAGTGTAAAAAATTTGAAAATTCTTTGTGAATCAACATTTCAAATGATATTCACTTTTATCGTTTGCTTTGCTAAATTCCTACTGGCCTGGGAAGGAAGGGAAGCAGAAGGACACACAAGCAAAAATTAAGGGCACACGGGGCGCCTGGGTGGCGCAGTCGGTTAAGCGTCCGACTTCAGCCAGGTCACGATCTCGCGGTCCGTGAGTTCGAGCCCCGCGTCGGGCTCTGGGCTGATGGCTCAGAGCCTGGAGCCTGTTTCCGATTCTGTGTCTCCCTCTCTCTCTGCCCCTCCCCCGTTCATGCTCTGTCTCTCTCTGTCCCCAAAATAAATAAACGTTGAAAAAAAAAAAAATTAAAAAAAAAAAAATTAAGGGCACAGGTAAATAAATAAATAACAGAGAGAAGGGATGGCTTCTCCCCCTTTTTTTTTAATTAAAAAAAATGTTTTTATTTATTTTTGAGGCAGAGAGAGACAGAGCATGAGCAGGGGAGGGGCAGAGAGAGGGGTAGACACAGAATCTGAAGCGGGCTCCAGGCTCTGAGCCATCAGCACAGATCCTGACGCGGGGCTCGAACTCACGGAGTGTGAGATCATGACCTGAGCTGACGTCGTCGGATGCTCAACCGACTGAGCTACCTAGGCACCCCGGGATGGCTTCCCCTTAGAGAAAAATCCCCACTAATATATGTAGAGGGAATAAGGTAAATCTAAATCTTTATTAGACAAACACCATAGTGATAATTATCACAGGCCAAATATATTGAAAGATGCTAAAATTAGTGGGCAAAGTTTGGAGAAACAGGATATTAGCATGGCCTCAAATTATCTCCCCTAAGAGATTTATTAATGACCAGGGAAAAAGAATGATTATGTAGAGAAACTTGGCAGATACTACTATGTCTCCTGACACTCACTGACAAGGGCACAATGCCATTTCTGGACTGTTCCTGCCAAAAATGCAAAACTTTGATCTAAACAGGAGAAAGTAGACAAACCCAAATTGAGGGATATGTGGCAAAGTAAGTCCACCAGGACTCTCTTCCAGAGTGTCAAAGTCATGGAAGACAAGGAAAGACCAAGGGACTGTCACAGATTTAAGGACACTAAGGAGACAGGACAACTAAATGCAATGTGGGATCCTGGATTAGATATGGAACAGAAAATGGGCCTTAGTAGAAAAATGGTCACCAGTTTAAAGTCTGTAGTTTAGTCCTAGTAGTGTACCAATATTAACTTCCTGGTTTTGATGACCATACTCTGGTATGTAAAATGTTAACACTGGGGAATCTGGATGAAGGGTATAAAGCAACTCTACTACATTTGTAATTTTCCTGTCATTCTGAAATTATTTTAAAGGGTAAATTAAAAATCAAGAAGTCTTTTGTGGAAATTTTCTAAATAACTCTCCATTGGTGATGGGAAAAAAAGAAGAATTTGATGGCCTTGGAATATCTTGATATCTTTCCATCTTAGTCCAATAATTCCTTGCCTGTGCATACACAGTTTTATAGCTTTACTTCTTTCAAGTGCATTGGAGATTATAGCTTTTTTCTACATTAAATGCTCTATTTTTTTCTCAAATGTCACTCAGAAAATACTTGTATAAGGGAATAATGATTGTTGTCTGCCCATCTGTTTTTCCCTGCTGAACTTACAGTGTTGTCATAAAGTATAAAAACAGATAAAGGAAGTGGAAAGTATTTTGAAAGTTGTAAACATTGTAGAGGTGTAAGGTGTTGTTTTGATTATTCATGGAAAGTTGGCTAAAGTATTTTTATAATTTGTATATACATTGAGTCGGTTTCTCCTCTTACTTTCCCTATACTCTAATGATATTCCTATTTATCTACCAGGCTTATAAACTCAAAATTGCTCTTGAAAAGGAAGACTAAAGGAGAGAGTATGAGTATTAGTTACCAAACTCCAGCTAGTCATCTTAAACCATGTTCTTCACCTTTGTCCCACACTTTCATCCTCTTCTAGACATATGAAATTATAGACAAAGAACAGGAAATATAGAGCAGAATAGAGCCCTAGAAGTAATCTTAGTATCTTTTAAGTGTGCCTTATTATAAAAATCCCCTAATGAGGTCATTTCAAACATGACTTCCTGGACCTTTGAAATCATAATCTATGAGAAGGACTTTAGAATCTATATCTCAAATATGCCTTTGAAATGCTTATTATTGGCAGGCAAATTTAGAAGTACCCTTATTTTATAGGTAAGTTGAGAGAAAATGACCAAAATTTGCTAAAAAAGTTGTGTACCCTATCTTTGGCAAATACTAATTTGGGAATAAAGTATAGAATAGGACACAAATAAACAAATATAATGCATACTTTAGTGGGGGACTAAACAAAGCTAAATGCAATGAATTCTTCGTTGAGAGGAATAGTATCAAGAAAGCCTCTAGAGGCTTTTGTAATACATCACCTTGTGGCTAGAAAGGAGAGGACAGGTATCCCAAGGAGAAAGAACATTGTGCAAAGACACAATGATGTACATGACATTTTTAGGGATTGAGAGTGGTCCAGGGCCTGGACTGTGGTGTGCAAGAGTGTGATGGTAAAAGATGAAAGAAGAAAGGCAGATTGGTGTTAGATTTTGAAAACCTGAAATACCTTGCTAAAGGATTTTTTCTTATGCCAAAAGCACAGGCAACAAAAGCAAAAATAGATGAGTGGGGCTGCATCGATTTAAAGTTCCTGTTTTAAAGACAACCATCAACAGAATGAAAAGGCAACCTACGGAATGGGAGAAAATATTTGCAAACCATTTATTTAATAAGGAATTAATATCTAAGATATATAGGAAACTCATAAAACTCGAATTTTTTTTAATTGGCTAAGAACTTGAATAGACATTTCTTCACGGAAGATATACAGATGGCCAATAGTTACATGAAAAAATGCTGAATGTCACTAATCATCAGAGAGAAGCAAATCAAAACCATGAGATATCACCTCACATCTGCTAGGATGGCCATTATGAAAACAAGCAAGCAAATAAACAAACAGCCAGAAGATAGCATGTGTTGATGAGGATGTGGAAAAATTAGAACATTTGTGCACTATTGTTGGGAATGTGAAATGGTGCAGCCACTATAGAAAACAGTATGGAGTTCCTCAAAAAATTAAAAATATGGCCTATTATGGTCCAGCAATCTCACTTAGGGTTATTTATTCAAAAGAATTGAAAACAGGATCTGAAAGTGATATTTTCATTCCCACGTTCATTGTAGTTATTTACAATAGCCAGGAGGTGAAAACAACCTAAATGTCCATTGAATAATGAATGGATAAAGAAAATGTGATACACACACACACACACACACACACACACACACACACACACACACACGGTGGGGGGGGGGGGAGAGAGAGAGAGAGAGAGAAATATTTTTCAGCTTTAAAAGAGAAGGAAATACTATCATATGCCACAATATGGGTGAACCTTGAAGAAGTTATGCTAACTGAAATAACCCAGTCATAGAAGGACAAATACTGCATGATTCTGCTCATATAAGATATGTAAAGTAATCAAACTCAAAGAAACAGAAAATAGAATGCTGTTTTCCAGGGAATAGTGGGAAAGGGGGAAGTGGGGAATTGCTGTTCAATCCTGTACTTTCTATTTCCGTTTAAATAACAATTAGCCAGTTTCTTGAACTTGAATTCTCAGAATAATCTTTGATCTATTCTTCAAGATTTTCCCTTCCTTCCTCCTTTCCTTTCTTCTTTCCTTCTCTTTCATAATTATTTGCCAGGCATTGTATTAGTCATTGACAGTGCTAGTGAAAAAGCAGACATGCTCCCATTTCTCATGGAGCTTACAATATAGTGAGGAATACAGATAATAAACATAAAAATGAGGGGCACCTGTGTGGCTCAGTCATTAAGTGTCTGATTTCGACTCAAGTCATGATCTCACGGTTTGTAGGTTCGAGCCCCGTGTCAGGCTCTGTGCTGACAGCTCAGAGCCTGGAGCCTGCTTCAGATTCCATGTCTCCCTCTCTCTCTGACCCTCCCCTGTTTACTCTCTCTTTCTCTTAGAAATAAATGAAAACATTAAAAAACATAAAAATGGATAAAATAATTACAGGGTAATATGATAGAAATTTGTTGAGAGAGAGGGATTGGAGGAGCCCAATTCAGCTAGGCTTCCTAAAACTGAGACCCAAGGGTGAGAAAGTCAATGTCAAATTCTGCTAAAAGGTGAGCAATTATGAACGTTGAAATCTTTTGTTCTACAACAGTCACTTTTAAGAGCTGAAAAGGCAAATTCATGGACTGGGAGAAAGATTTACAACTCTCATTTCTAATAAAAGACTTGTATTCATTGCATGTTCATTGCAGCATTATTTACAATAGTCAAGACACGAAACAACCTAAGTGTCCATTGACGGAGGAACTGATGAAGAAAATGTGGTATATGTATATGGAATACATACATATTATTACTCAGCCATAACAGATAATGAAATCTTGCTATTATGTGACAACATGGATAGACGTTGCGGGCATTACAGGCTAAGTGAAATAAGTCAGACAGATAAAGACAAATACCACATGATCTCACTTATATGTGGAATCTTAAAAAAAAAAAAAAAAGAGCATATAGATACAATGAATAGATTGATGGTTGCCAGAGGTGGGTGTGAGAGTTTGTGGAAGGGATCAAAAGGTACAAATTTCCACTTATAAAATAAATAAGTCATGAGGATGTAATGTACAGCATTTTTACTAGATTAATAATACTGTATTGCATATTTGAAAGTTGCTAAGAAGTTCTTGTCACAAGAAAAATTTTTTTAACTGTATGATGATGGATATTTACTAGACTTAAGTAATCGTTTCCCATATATACAAATATTGAATCATTACATTGTATACCTGAAACTGATATAATGTTATATATCAATTATACCTCAGTATTCACATATTAAGAATTCACAAAATTCAACAATTAGAAACTCAAAAAACATAAACATAAGTTTTGAACAGATACATTATTCAAAAAGGCGTATTGATGGGGGTGCCTGGGTGGCTCAGTCATTAAGCATCTGAGTCCAGTTCAGGTCATGATCTCATGGTTCCTGAGTTCAAGTCTCATATCAGGTGAGCTTGAGCCCTACTTTGGGTGCACATAGGCCCTGCTTTGGGTGAAACCCCACTTCTCCCTTTCTCTCTCTCTCCGTCTGTCTCTCTCTCCTTCTCTCTCTCCCTCTCCCTCTCTCTCTACCTCTCCTTGGATTCTTTCTCTCTCTGCCCCTCACTCACTTGTGCCCTCTCTCTCTTTCTCAAAAAAAAGGGGGAGCATATTGATGGTAAATAGGCATAGAGAAGACAGTAGTGCTCCCAATGGAAATGCAAATAAAATCACAATGAAATACCGATGTACATCTATTAGAACAGAAAAAAATCCTGAACTACCAGGTGTTGATAAAGATGTGGAACAACTGGAATCGTCATACTTCGCTGGTAAGAATGTGGCATGGTATGGCCACTTTGAAAAACAGTTGGATAGTTTTGTTAACTTAAACAAATTTAAATATATACTTATATGTTTACCCAAGAAAATGAAAAACTTACATGCACACAAAAAATCTGTGTATAAATATTTCTTTCAGCTTTATTTGTAATTTTCAACAACTCAAATGTGAGTTGGATGACAATTGGAATTGTGAATTGGATGGATTGTGGATGTGAATAAGAAACAACTCAAATGTGAAAGAATGAATGAATGAACAATCTGTGGCTTATCTATGCATTTGGATACTACTTAACAATAAAAAGGGGAAAGAAACCATGAAGGATTCATGCAACATGAATGAATCTCTAATGTATTTTGTAAAGTGAAAGAAGCTAGAACCAAATGACATCAGATTGTATAATTCCACTTATATGACATTCTGGAGAAGACAAAATTATTGAGATGGAAGAGAAATCAGTGGTCTCCAGGAGAAGAGTGTGGGGGTGGGGATGGTAGTTGATTACAAAGACACAGCAAGCAGGAATGTGAGTGGTGAAACATTTTGGATTATGACTGTGATGGTGTATACAGCTCTATGCATTTGTCAAAACCCATTGCAAAGAGCAAATTATATGATTTTAAAACATGTAGTTTTATTATTGATTTCTAGTTTAATTTTCTTGTGGTTGGAAATCAGGCATTGCATGATTTCTATTTTTTTTTTAATTTATTAAGTTGTATTTTATGGCCCAGAATGTGGTTCATCTTAGTGAATGTTCCTTGTGAGCTTGAGAAGCATATGTATTCTGCTCTCATTGAATGAAGTAGTCTATAGATGTCAATTATATCCAGTTGGTTAATGGTGATGTTGAGTTCGAGCACATTCATTCTGATTTTCTGCCTGCTGGATTTGTCCATTTCTGGGAAGGATTCTGGAAGACTCTAACTATGAGATTCGATTTGTTTACTTCTCTTTCCAGTTCCATCAGTTTCTGCTTTATATAGTGTGATGCTCTGTTGTTAGGCATATACACATGCAGAATTATGTCTTCTTGGAGAACTGACCCCCTTTATCATTATGTAATGCCCTTATTTATCCCTGATAACTTTCCTTGTTTTGAAGCCTGCTCTGTCTGCGATTCATATAGCTACTCTTGCTTTCTTTTGATTAGTGTTAGTATCATCTGTTTTTCTCTATCCATTTACTTTTAATCTATCTGTATCTTTGTATTTAAAGTAAGTTTCCATAGACAACATATAGTTGGGTTATGGTTTCTGATCCCCTCTCACAGTCTCTGGTTTTTTTTTTTTTTAATTTATTTATTTTTGAGAGAAAGAGCACTAGCAGGGAAGTGGCAGAGAGGGAAGGGGACAGAAGATTGAAGCAGGCTCTGCACTGACAGCAGCGAGCTCGATGTGGGGCTTGAACTCACAAGCTGTGAAATCATGACCTGAGACCAAGTCGGAAGTTCAAACAACTGAGCCACCCATTGGTGCATTTAGATCGTTGACATTCAAAGTGATTTTTATATAGCTGTATTAATATTTACCATACCTGTTACTGCTGTCTTTTTTGTTCCCATTTTTGTCTTGCATTCTTTTTCTCCCTTTTGTGGTTTTTTTTTTTTTAATTTTTTTTTCAACGTTTATTTATTTTTGGGACAGAGTCAGACAGAGCATGAACGGGGGAGGGGCAGAGAGAGAGGGAGACACAGAATCGGAAACAGGCTCCAGGCTCTGAGCCATCAGCCCAGAGCCTGACGCGGGGCTCGAACTCATGGACCGCGAGATCGTGACCTGGCTGAAGTCGGATGCTTAACCGACTGCGCCACCCAGGCGCCCCTCCCTTTTGTGGTTTTAATGGAGCTTTTTATATGATTCCATTTTCTCTCATTTCTTAGCATATTAGTTATACTTCTTTTTAAAACTTGTTTTAGTGGTTGCCCTAGGGTTTGCAATATACATTTACAACTAATCCAAGGCCATTTTTAAATAACATTTTACTACTTTATAGGTAGTGTGAATACCTTATAATAACAAAATAATCCTAGTTTCTTCCTCCCAGTCTCCTATCATTGCTGCCATTCATGTCACATATATAAGCATGCACATTATTCACAGGTATGCATACATAATCAGATACATTGTTACCATTATTCTTTTGAACAAACTTATCTGTTCAATCAATTGAGAATAAGAAAAATCAGTTTTTATTTTCCCTTCACTTATTCCTTCTTCAGCAGTTTTCCTTTCTTTATGTGGACCTGAGTTTCTGACCTATATTATTTTCCGTCTCTCCAAAGAACTTTTAACATTTCTTGCAAAGCAGATCTACTGGCAACATTTTCTCTCACTTTTTGTTTTCCCGAGAGTCTATTTTTGACATTTGAAGGATAATTTAATTTGAAGGATAATTTAACATTTGGAGGATAATTTAATAGGGTATAGAATTCTAGGTTGGTTTTTTTTCCCTTTAAACACTTAATAAATATTTTATTCCATTCTCTTCTTGTTTGCATGGTTTCTAAGAAGTAAGGTGCAATTCTTATCTTTGTTCCTCATAGGTAAGGTGTTTTTATGTTCTGGCTTTTTTCAGGATTTTTCACTTATCTTTGATTTTCTATCATTTGACTATGATACACCTAGGTATAGTGATTTTATGTTTGTGTGTGTGTGTGTGTGTGTGTGTGTGTGTGTGTGTGTGTGTATTTATCTTGCTTGACATTCTGTGAGCTTTCTGGACCTGTGGCTTGGGGTCTGACACCAATTTGGGGAAATTCTCAGTCATTATGCTTTCTAATATTTCTTCTGTTCCTTTCTCTTTCTTCTCTTTCTGGTATTCCTATTACGTGTATGTTACACCTTCTGTAGTCATCTCATAGTCCTTGGATACTCTGTTCCTTTTTTTCCCTCAGTCTTTGCTCTTTTTGCACTTCAAGGATTCTATTGATATATCCTCTGACTCAGAAATTCTTTCCTCAGCCATGCCCATCAAATAAGCCCATCAAAGACATTCTTAATTTCTGTTACAGTGATTTTTATCTCTAGCATTTCTTCTTGATTCTTTCTTATGTTTTCCATCTATCTGCTTATATTAGCCATCTGTTCTTGCATGCTGTCTACTTTATCCATTATATCCCTTAGCATATAAATTATAATTGTTTTAAATTCCCAATCTGATAATTCTAACATTCTACCATTATCTGTTTTTGATACTTGCTCTGTCCCTTCAAATTATGTTTTTTGCCTTTTGGGATGTCTGGTAATTTTTCTTGATATTTGGACATAATTTACTGAATAAAAGGAACTGCTATAAATAGGCCTTTAGTGATGTGGTGTTGAGATGTGGGCAGAGGGGAAGCATCCTATAGTCCAGTGATTAGGACTCAGTCTTTTAGTGAGCCTATCTGTCTGGGCTATGAACTTCACTAGAATTTTAGTTTTTTTCAGAACCCTTAGGTGGGACAAGACAGCAAGAGTTGGCTAGAGTTGGATATTTCCTTTCCCTTATGTCAGTTAGGTTCTGGTAATATTCCAACAGATTAAGCTCTAGTTGAATAATTTCCCCTGAAGGCAAGCTTTGTTGCCTTCAACAGGCAACAGAACAGAACAGAATGCTCTGGTGTATTTAAAAATGGTTCTTTTTTGCGGTACCTGGGTGGCTCAGTCATTCAAAAGTACAACTCTTGATTTTAGGTCAGGTCATGATCTCATACTCCGTGGAATCAAGCCCCATTCTGAGAGCATGGAGCTGCTTGGGATTCTCTCTCTCCCTCTCTCTCTGCCCCTCCCCGGCTCATGTTTTCTCTCTCTCTCTCTCTCTCTCTCTCTCTCTCTCTTTTTATCTCAAAATAAATTCATAAACATTTTAAAAAATGGTTCTTCCCCCCCTCTTTCTGCCAGAAGCACAAGGGAATTTTAATCACATATTTAGTGTGGGAAACTGGTCCAGCTATTGGCGATAAATCTCACAATATTTGGGGGACCTTTCTATGACTGGGTCACCTTGGAGTTTTTAGCTCTCAGTCTTGTCCATTGTTGGCCTCCAGCATCAGCCAATTACAGTTAGGGCATTCCTATCCTGGCAGTGGTTCCCAGGCAATTTTTCCTCCTGAGTCTCTGGCCTAGTAAGCTGCTGCTCCCTATATTCTCTTATCTGTCTCTCTAGTCTTGGGGGAGCAATTTTCCCCATGTCCTCTCTTTTCTGTGGATCCAAGGAGAGTTGTAGAATTGTTGATTTTTTAGTTTGTTCGGCTTTTTACTTGTCATTAAAATGGAGTGGCAACTTCCAAGTTCCTTACATGCAGAACTGGAGATTGGAAGTGAAAACATGTAAAATTTTTAAAAGTCAAGAAAGATAAGCATCAAGACAAGGCTTTTGGATTTTTTTAGCTTATATATGTCTTTGGTGACTGAGCAGTTTTGATAAAGTGGGGCTCATTGAATCCAAATTACATTAGTTTAAGAAGAAGTAAGGAGAGTAAATATGAAAGGTAGTGTGGGTAATTCAAGAAGTTTGCCTGTAAACGGGAGAAGGGAAGTGGCTAGATGAGAATATGTGTTCATAAAAGTTTTACATTTTTTATGAGAGACCAATTAGCAGTAAAACTAATAAGAGAATTATATAATTTAATAAAAGATATAAAATATCCAAATAAGTAGCTATATCATGTTCAGTGATGAGATAACCTAATGTTATTTTTAAAAAGACAGTGTTTCCTGAATTATTTTACAAATCCAGTCTTGTTAAAAATGTTAATTGAATTTTTTTGTGTGTGAATTTTGCCAAATGGATTCCAAAATTCATTAGGACAAGCAAATGCATAAGACCACCAAAAAATCTCTGAAGAAATTGGGAATTGCCTTATAAGTTTTCAAGACACATTATAAAGCTGTATTAATAGAAACAGTTTGGTACCAGTGTAGAAATAGATATCCAAAATCGAGATGTGAATAGGGTTCCTTTGAGGAAGAATGCTTCCCTTCTTTCATTAGTGTATACTTCATAATATCCTCTTTACCTTCCTGAAAGTGACATAGATTATTTACCAAGGTATAGAACACATTTACAAGCCAACAGACTCTGCACATTGGCTCCTTGGCCTGTGAAGTAATGGCTTATATGATAGGATGGACTGAATGGAAACCACTGGAATTGCCCTGCTCAGCCAAAATAGTGAATCAAAGGCAATACCACTTCCCTGAGGAGGTCTATGGAGATTAATGTCACCATGAAAGTCTGGAGAGATTCACGTGTTGACTTGGCCTGAGTGGTAGAGGATTTTCATAAACTTAATCAGGTGATGACCCTAAATGCTGCTGCTTTTATAGACGTGGTCTCCTTACTGGAACAAAACAACATGATCTCTGACAAGTGATATGCAGCTAGTGCACTGGCAAATACTTTATTCTCTCTTTATCAATCAAGAAGCAGTTTGCTTCTACATGGTCAGATCAACAAAACATATTCACTATTGCCTTTAGCTCTAAGGCTCTCTGGCATAATCCAGACTACAAAATCTATGAAATCTTGCTAAGAGACCTGTTGGGCAGGAAGTAGCAAATATTTGTGCCAGAAGGTAGGAGATAAGCCCATGGAAACTTGATGGGGTTCTAGGGCTCTAGAGGGTTGAAATACATTGAGATCTTTCTTTCCCAGTAAAAGTTAAGTTAATATATCTTCTACCTACTAGCATTAAGAAAGAGATATAATACTTTGCAGGCCTCCTTGGGTTCTGGAACCAATATGTGCCTCATTTGAGTGATTTACTTTGCACATTTAGTAAGTTTCAAATGGCACTCAGAGGAAAAGAAAGCTCTGAAGCTGGTCCAGGATACAATACAAGCTTGTCTACCAGTTAGAATCAGCAGGTCTGTGGCTTTTTTGGCCTGTCCAATGAAGTTTCTGGCAAATCCCTATAGAGAATGAAAATCCATGCACCTAGAATTTAAAGCAAAACCACGCAGGTATCCATTCTCCTTGTGAGAAATGGCGCCTTTCTTGCTACTAGTACCATTTAGTTCTGGTTGGGACTAAATACCTAGTCATGGCACACCAAGTGACCAGGCAATAGGAGATGACTGTCATGAGCTGGGTATTATGTGATCCACAAAGCTCTAAAGTTGGACAGGAGGGGCGCCTGGGTGGTTCAGTTGGTTAAGCACCTGACCGGTTCAGGTCATGATCTCACAGTTTGTGAATTCGAGCCCCATGTCGGGCTCTGTGCTGACAGCTCAGAGCCTGGAGTCTGCTTCAGATTTTGTGTCTCCCTCTCTCTCTGCTCCTCCGCTGCTTGCTCTGTCTCTGTCTCTCTCTAAAAAATAAACATTAAAAAGTTTTAAAGTTGGACATGAACAGTACTCCATCATAAAGAAATAGTGGTGTGAGACCAAACTCAAAGAGTTTTTAAATATATAATTTGTATCATTTGAGGTTCAGACTCTCATGACACCTTCTCCTACTTTTCCTTCAACTGACATCAGTGATCTCATGAGGAGTTCCCTCTAACCAGATGACTGAGGAAGAGGAACTTCAGGCCCAGTTTACAGATGCTTTTTCATGGTATACTGCCACAGATAGACGTGAATTGCAGCATAATTATGGCCCAATTCAGGGGTGGTCTGGACAGATAGTAAGGAAATGAAATACTTTCACTGAGAAGAACTTCAAGCAGTATATCTGCTTGCCCACTGTGCCTGAAGGGAGAGAGGGCCAGAGGTATGGATTACATGAGTAGGGGCTAGTGGTTGATGCTGGATATTCAGAGACTTGTAAATTATAATACTGGAAGATTGGAGACAAGGACATCTGGGGAAGACGTATGTAGATGTACCCCTTAGAAATGAGGACAGTATATGAAGATTTGTTTTATGTGAATTCCTACCAAAAGTCACAAACTGGAATCTGGCAATTGTTAGCCAGACATAATGACTGATTATGTGGATAACACTTAGCCACTATTTTCAGTGGCTTACTTAAGAGCTTACAAAGTGGCTTGATAGCAGGAGTGGGGATTATACAGGGACCCAACACCATAAACTTACTCTCATCAAAGCTCATCTGGCTACCACCATTGCTGAGTGCTTGACTGGTCAATAGCATAGTTCATCACCAAATCTCTGAAATGGCGATATTCCCTTGAAAGAGCAGCCAGTAATTTGGTAGCAGGTTGATTACTTTAAATACATTCTTATTTGGGATACATTTGGATAAGTTTTCAAAATGTAACTTCCCTTCCTGAAATACCTCTATCAGTACTACCATCAATGAACCTAGTAATATTATATTCACTATTGTAGTATCCCGTACAACAGTATTTCTCTATGTGTGGCCCATGGAAACTTAGGAATCTCAAAGACTCCTTAAGGAAGGCTGTGAGATCAAAACTGTATTCATATAGAACTAAGATATCATTTGTCATTTTCTTAGTGTTCACTAATACTGATGGCGCAAAACCAATAGTGGGTAATATCTTTAGTCCTTTCGCGTGCATCAAGGAAATGGCACCAAATTGGACTAAGAGTCAAATAATAATTCACTACTAGGCACTCACAGAAAAAAAAAAATTGTTCACAGAAGATGCTGATGAGGTAGTAAAATGATTAAATTTATTAAAACTTGAGTCTTTAGTACATGTCGTCTTAATATTCTATGTGCCAAATGAGAAGTCTTGCATATAGCACTTTTGTTACATACCAAAATACAACGTTTGTTTTGTGTGATTGTGTAAGTTGTAAGCTGAACTACATACTTTTTCTCATGGAAGGGTACCATTTTTACATGAAAGGGCTATTGACAGACACATTAGGATTATTCAGATTTGCATATTTGGCAGATATTTTCTCAATAATGAATGAAGTGAGCCTGTTACTTCAAGGACAATAAATGACAGTATTTTGTTTTCAATGAAGAAGTTGTAACTTTCAATTAAAAGTTAGAATTTTGGGAAACATCCACCCTTGTGAGCTTAAAAGCTTTGAAATAAATATTTTAAAAATGCTTTTTATGGTGATATTAATAAATGTGATGTTATTTTTGATATTGGGTAATGAAATGTGTCACTATTTGGAAGGTCTGAGTAACTCAGTGAACCAACAGTTCTCAAAAGATCAAAGCATGAAGTTACAAATCATGCATGTAAAAAATTCATTTAAAGTGCAAGGAGGACCAATAGTTTTCATGTAACAGAGGATATTAAATAACAAATTTAAATAAAAGGCAAAAGACAAATTGAGAAAACTATTTGCAATACATATTAACACTGTCAAAGTAAAAAGTACATTACATTAATGAGTATAACAGATCATTGAGCTGTTTCTACTTGCTCAGGTATAAAAATGAAGACTTCCTTTTTTTTGTTACATCGTTGGTTAAAAGTGTGCTGTGTCAAATTTTCTTTTTCATCCCTTAACACTTTCTTGGACAGGTTCCAAAACCTTCTAGTCGCTTTGTTATTAAGCAGATGCTAAATAGTTTAAAGCCATAACCTCATATCCCCATCTTTAGTACCACCAAAAGCTGTGTCTCTGGCCAGTGGGAACGACTTCAGGGAATGGGTGTAGGGGTTGAGGAAACACTAAAAAAACTGTCCAGTATTCAAATACTCAAAAACAGTAATTCTGAAACTTATTCTGTGCTCTCTAGTCCTGTGCTTTATCTGGAGTGGCAAACAGTGAGTGGGAAGAGGCTGGGAGAAATAGGGTTGTTTTTACTGCCTCTTCATAAACCTTGGCAAGAGAGGAACTGTCTGGTCTCAATTTTTGGTGGCATTTTGATGTTGCTATTTATCATGGAGGATACATTGTGCCTCTGGGCCTCAGCTTTAAACTTGAGCCTAGACTACAGATAGAAGACATCCTATTCTTATAGAAAACTACAAATACCACAATAGAAAAATAACTAAAGAGCTTAAAAAGAAAATTCATAGCAATATAAATGACTAACAAACATTTACCATTCCAGGTAATCAAAAAATTAGGCCAGTATAACAATTTTACTCATTGTATTACCATTAAAAGTTATAATACCAAAATGTTTCAAGGTTAAGGTGTGATAGTGCTTTTTATACACTCCCGGTGGGACTTTCTTTCTTTCTTTATTATTATTTAAAACATTTTTATTTTAATTTAAAGAGGGAGAGAGAGAAAGCACAAGTTGGGGAGAGGGGCAGAGGGAGGGAAAGAGAAATCTCAAGCAGGCTCCACATTCAGCGTAGCCCGACAAAGAGCTCGATCCCACGAACCTGAGATCATGACTTGAGCCAGAATCAAGAGTTAGATGCTCAACAGATTCAGCCACCCCGGCACCCCCATGGTACTTTACACCAGAATAGCAGATATGAAGAGCAATTGATGACTTGTGTTGAGAATCACAGATATATCCATACCAATGATCTAGGAATTCTTTTTCCAGTAATCTACTCAAGAAAGTGATCTTAGATGTTACCAAAGAACAAAAATAATCTTCATGAAATTATAAGAGTAAAATTACTCTTGGGGTTATATTGGTTATAAAGAGGAGAATTGTTAAAACATGGTATAAACATATGATTGCAATAGTAAATAGCTATATTAGTCAGCATTCTCCAGAGAAACAGAGAAAATTATATATTCTATGATACCATATGTATACATACACACATAGTCTTTATACCTGATACTCTTTCTTTCTATATAAATACACCTATTTGTATAATAAATTCACATATATGATTATAATAAATTCACTATAAATTATGAATAAATTAATATGCAAATTTATTATAGACATTGGCTTATGCAGTTATAGAGGTGGAGAAGTCCCACAATCTGCTATCTGCAAGCTAGAGAACAAAGAAAGCTGGTGCTATAATTCAGTGTGAAACCAATGGCGTGAGAACCAGGAAGCCCCTGGTGTGAGCCCCAGAGTCCGAAGGACAAAGACCTAGAGCTCTGATATCTGATTTCCAAAAGATGGATTCCCAACTCAAGAAGAGAGAATTAGCTCTTCCTGAGCCTTTTTGTTCAATGTAGCCCCCCTCCAGAGATTGGATAATGCCCATCTACATTGATGAGAGCTGATGTTCTTTACTCATTCTATTGAATCAAATGTTAATCCCTTCCAGGAACTCTCTTACAGACACACTGAGAAGTAATATTTTACCAGCTATCTGGGCATAACCTTAGTCTGGTCAAGTTGACACATAAAATTAACCACCACAACAGATAATAAAAATAATGCTTTTAAATATTTTTTAAATTTATGGGAATTTCTCAGAGTACATTGCTAAATAAATGAAGTTGAATTAAAAAACGGAGTGCATATTATGATTCTAAGTTTATTCTTTAAATACCACATAAGCATATAAAAATGGAAGAAAAAGATTTTATGATCATTATTAAAGGAATAGTAAATGATTAAAGTGGAATATAGAACTGAATATATATATATATATATATATATATATACACTATGAGTCTAAGTTTGATCTTTACACAAACATATAAAACTAATTGGAAGAAAAAGTTTGTACTGTTGGGTGTATTATTTATGGAATTAGAGTACATTAAAATAATTCTTGGGGCACCTGGCTGGCTCAGTTGGTTGAGTGTCCGATTCTTGACTTTGGTTCAGATCATGATCTCACAGTTCCTGGTATCAACCCCACGTCAGTCTCTGCCCTGACAGTGCAGATCATGCTTGGGATTCTTCCTCTCTCTGCCCCTCCCCTGTGCATGCCCACCCCCGACCCCTTCTTTCTGAAAATAAATAAATAAACATGAAAAAAACTTAAAAACATTATTTGAATGATATGGTCATTTGTGTTTACCATGTTTCACTGAATTATTTACAATATAATTGTGAGACAACATCATGTCACTAAAAATATTCATTCAGTACTTTTACATAAATCAATGCTAACCTAAGAAATATCAAAAGATAAAACACAGCCACTGTTCAAGGTCTAGTATAAGGAAAAGAACATATGCATTCAAGCTAAATACCTATGGGATATAATGAATTGTCAGTATTAAGAACACAGGAAATGCAATAAGAGTTCCAATTCCAAGGAATGATTGTTTTTCCAAGGGACAGTGGCAACAGAGGAAGTAAGATATAGTTGGGTTTCTATAAAAGGATATCATTTTTTAAAGAAGAAAAAAATAGAAGCAAAATAAATAATATTAAGAGAAGCTTGAAATTTGCTTGACCATTATAGTAGTTTCCCCGGGCTGTCGTAACAAACTACTAAAAACTAGAGGCTTAAAACAATAGGCATTCATTATCTCACAATTTTGGAAGCTAGAAATCTGAAATCAAGTTGTTGGCAGGGCCATACTCCCTGCGAAACCTCTAGGGGAATTCTTCCTTGCCTCTTTCTCGCTTCTGGTGGTTTGCCAGAAATCTTCAGCGTTCTTTTGCTTACAGATGCATCACGTCAGTCTTCCATCATTACATGGAGTTCTCCCTGGGTCTTCACATCATCTTCCTTCTGTTCATGTCTGTCTCTGTCTAAAGTTCACCCTTTTAAAGGACACCAGTCATACTGGATTAAGGCCCATCATAAGGACTTCATTTTAAGTTGATTGCCTCTGTAAAAACCATGTTTCCAAATAAGGTCACATTTTGAGGTAGGTTAAGACTTTGACATATCTTTTCAGGGGACACAACTGAACTCATGGTAGCAGTTTTATTGAACAATGATTTGGAAGTAACACAGGAAGTTTGGAGAGATCTTCTAGGGCAGGAATACTAGGCTGAGGAAATTATTATTATTTTTGTAAATAGGTGATAAAGAGGCACTGAAAGTGTTCAAAAAGAAAGACCATGCTTCCCTGTCAAGCTCCCACTGAAATGACAGGAAAGTTTTATTTATTTTTTTGGTTTTATTTGTTTTGGTAATGAAATCATAACATCACTCTTAAATAGGTAAGATATGAGGAATGTGTGGAAGGTAGAAAGCAAATGATGTCAGATGGATAAAGAAAAAAGAGGGAATAGCAGCCTGGGATGGTGGAGGGAAGCTGTTCTCCCTAAGAGAGTTCTGGAGAAGCTCTGAGTTGAATCCATGCAAACCAAAACAAAAGAAAACATGTGGGATGTGGAGAAATCTGAAATGTTTTATGTATAAAAGGTGCCAAAATTTCTATGAACTGGAAATTCTATTCAAAATGTGCACTGTTGACACTATTCAGTGACTATAACTGTGGTGACTCATCGCATAAAATCTATAATGGGTTTAATTTTCACAGACCACATGTTAAGTAATTGTTCTTGATATACAGCTTTACTATGACATCATTCTGATTTAAAAACAACTTTATTTTTATTTTTATTTTTTTTATGAAATTTATTGACAAATTGGTTTCCATACAACACCCAGTGCTCATCTCAAAAGGTGCCCTCCTCAATACCCATCACCCACCCTCTCCTCCCTCCCACCCCTCATCAACCTCCAGTTTGTTCTCAGTTTTCAACAGTCTCTTATGCTTTGGCTCTCGCGCACTCTAACCTCTTTTTTTTTTTTTCCTTCCCCTCCCCCATGGGTTCCTGTTAAGTTTCTCAGGATCCACATAAGAGTGAAACCATATGGTATCTGTCTTTCTCTGTATGGCTTATTTCACTTAGCATCACACTCTCCAGTTCCATCCACGTTGCTACAAAAGGCCATATTTCATTTTTTCTCATTGCCACGTAATATTCCATTGTGTATATAAACCACAATTTCTTTATCCATTCATCAGTTGATGGACATTTAGGCTCTTTCCATAATTTGGCTATTGTTGAGAGTGCTGCTATGAACATTGGGGTACAAGTGCCCCTATGCATCAGTGCTCCTGTATCCCTTGGATAAATTCCTAGCAGTGCTATTGCTGGGTCATAGGGTAGGTCTATTTTTAATTTTCTGAGGAACCTCCACACTGCTTTCCAGAGCTGCTGCACCAATTTGCATTCCCACCAACAGTGCAAGAGGGTTCCCGTTTCTCCACATCCTCGCCAGCATCTATAGTCTCCTGATTTGTTCATTTTGGCCACTCTGACTGGCGTGAGGTGATACCTGAGTGTGGTTTTGATTTGTATTTCCCTGATAAGGAGCGACGCTGAACATCTTTTCATGTGCCTGTTGGCCATCCAGATGTCTTCTTTAGAGAAGTGTCTATTCATGTTTTCTGCCCATTTCTTCACTGGGTTATTTGTTTTTCGGGTGTGGAGTTTGGTGAGCTCTTTATAGATTTTAGATACTAGCCCTTTGTCCGATATGTCATTTGCAAATATCTTTTCCCATTCCGTTGGTTGCCTTTTAATTTTGTTGGTTGTTTCCTTTGCTGTGCAGAAGCTTTTTATCTTCATAAGGTCCCAGTAATTCACTTTTGCTTTTAATTCCCTTGCCTTTGGGGATGTGTCGAGTAAGAGATTGCTACGGCTGAGGTCAGAGAGGTCTTTTCCTGCTTTCTCCTCTAAGGTTTTGATGGTTTCCTGTCTCACATTTAGGTCCTTTATCCATTTTGAGTTTATTTTTGTGAATGGTGTGAGGAAGTGGTCTAGTTTCAACCTTCTGCATGTTGCTGTCCAGTTCTCCCAGCACCATTTGTTAAAGAGGCTGTCTTTTTTCCATTGGATGTTCTTTCCTGCTTTGTCAAAGGTGAGTTGGCCATACGTTTGTGGGTCTAGTTCTGGAGTTTCTCTTCTATTTCATTGGTCTATGTGTCTGTTTTTGTGCCATAAAAACAACTTTATTTCTGGAAAACCTCCTTCTGTAAAAATTATTTATCTATAACCATTTTGCATTAAATTAGTGCAAAAGTCTCTCATCAAAATATTAAATGCCTTGTTGGAGACCCATTCACTGCAAATCCAACTTAACATTCTCAAAGCTGGAATTCTGGATGCAGGCTTACACTTGAGGGGGCAAGGTACAGGGTCGAGTTTTTATAGCCTTAACTGTTCTCCTACATGAGATGTAAACAGGATTCCAACTTTGTACACTTATCTCTAAAGCAGAAACAATAAAATGGACTTTTGAGAACCAACTAATCTTATAACTAAAACTAGTTTAAATGTAATATTGGATAAATTTTTAGTTATTGGAAAATAATACCTTCTTTCCTGTTGGTCTCAAGAATTTCAGATTGTTTGTTAGAAATATCACAAAATATTGGGGGAAATGGGCATTGAACAAAGTATTCGATTGTAGTCAATTGCTGAGATCTTATAAAAATGGGTAAACTGTCATGTATATCCTTATTCTTTGCCCTGGGATTTATTTTTCTGTAGTAACTTTATTTCAGGAAAGGAAGACTTATTTGGATACATATGTATTTGGCAGTCTGTCTGCAGTGAAAAGAAAGAAAATCCGTATGAGTAATGATTTTTCTGACTCGTATCTGGTTTCCAGTTTTAATTTAACCTGAATTTAACTGTCCTCCCCTCCCCTCCACATTCCTCCCTTCAACTGAAAGCTTGAGGATAGTAAATGTAACTATCTTTTATTTCAAACAGATCATTTTACAGTCATGAAGAGAATGGATTAAATGACAGATAAGCATTGAAGAGATTAATACGTGGCAAAAATTTCAAGATAGTGACCCTCAGATCCAGGCTACATGTATTTCCAAAAATAGTTCTACAGAAAAAGGGCCCAGTGCACAGCCAAGGATTCTTGACAGTGAGGGTCATATAGAGCAATTTAAATATTCTCTAGATTGGCCTGGTTAATCTAGGACCTGATCTATTTTATGGATCCAATCTAAAAAAGACGTAATCTTCTTTTAAATTGCAGAATTTACAGAGAACTTTCTTCCTTTGGCAGCAGCCTGAGTTATTGAGAAAATCAAAGCCAAAGAGATGTGGTTTTTTTCCCCACTGTGAATTAAAAAAGGAAGAATAAAGCATTTCCTTTCCCCGAACAAGAGAGGAGTAGCCAGCAATTTATTTCTAAAGGCCTCAGTTAGAACGTCTCCTCCTGCCTCTGTTTTGTCAGTGGGGGAAAGTAAAGTGAATATGGCAAAAATTCCCTGTGTCCATAATTACCATGAAGGGAGTGGATTGCTGGTCTTCAGGGGACATCACAGGTTTTAGACAATGACAGAATGCAGACTGGAGTCCTTCTCCAAGTTATCAGGGCAGCATCAACTCACCTCAGGGAGGACTTCCTCAGTTGTCTCCCCATGACAACTAACACCTGCTGATTTTCTTTCCTGTGTGAGGATGGGTGTGACTCCAAATTTAATCTGATTTAGGAAAATAAAGCAATGTGATGCTTCCTGCACCTGGGTATTTAGAAGATAGTTGCCTTCTAGAAAGCCAGAGAAGTTTGTTATAAGATTAGATTCACATCCAGAGCTGTCCCCCCAATTTTCAGGTACTCTGAGATGTTTGTGCCAGAGGCACAAAATTAATTCAATGCTGGATTAAATTTGCGTGAATAATCTGATAATAAAATTCTAGAGGGATGACTGATTGATCATTCATAAGAGCCTGAAATTTGTTGTTCATGAACTGTATTAACATACCTTTCTTCTGTATTTGCCTACCATTCAGTCTCTTTTACCTACTGTATTTATTTTTTTGCTTTATTCGTTTTCTCTTTTATTATTATTTTTTTTAACGTTTATTTATTTTTGAGACAGAGAGAGACAGAGCATGAACGGGGGAGGGGCAGAGAGAGAGGGAGACACAGAATCGCAGGCTCCAGGCTCTGAGCCATCAGCCCAGAGCCAGACGCGGGGCTCGAACTCACGGAGCGCGAGATTGTGACCTGAGCCGAAGTCGGAAGCTTAACCGACTGAGCCACCCAGGCACCCCTCTTTTATTATTAGTTTTTCTCTAGACAAGTTGAAAAGTCAAGTATCTAAAGCCAGAAAAGTAATAGAAATTGGTAAATGAGGCTGTACTGAAAAATGATAAATGGCAAGTGGCTTCTGGCTTTGGGGTTAGGGAAGAATATGGAGTTGCATGTTTGTGTGGGGGCAGGGTACAATATTGAGTACACATGCCTTATCTCTGGACACTAGTCATTAGTCAGCTGTTAACCATCTGGGAATGTGAGTGTAGAATTACTAGATTTCAGACTTTTAAAAAGGGGAATTGGAACCCTATCTTTTTTTCCTTCATGAAATACCCTGCATTTAAAAATGTTGGCTATCCAAGAGCGCCTGGGTGGCTCAGTCAGTTAAGTGTCCTACTCTTGACTTCAGCTCAGGTCATGATTTTGCAGGTCATGATTTTGCAGTTCATGAGTTCGAGCCCCGTATCGGGCTCTGTGTTGGTAGTGCAGAGCCTGGTTGGGATTCTGTCTCCCTCTCTCTGTCCCTCCTCTGCTTGCTCTCTATCCCTTTCTCAAATAAAAATAAACTTTAAAGAATTATTAAAAAAATAAAAATGTTGGCTATCCAAATACAAACCATAGAGACTTAATACTCCATCTACAGATTGGCTAAAGTCAAATAGTGTAGTATAGAGAAATAGATGCTCTCATATATTGCTGGTGGGAACATGAGCTGAGAATACCTCCATGTGGAGCATTTTGGCAGTGACAGTCAAAATTGAGTATATATAAATGTACATATCTTTGACTTAGCAATTCTACTTTTGGAAATTTGCCCTACGAATATACTTGCATACATGCAAAATGACATGTGCGTAAGGACACTCACTGCACCACTTTTCTAATAGTAAAATATTGGAAATGTCTTAAATGCCCATCAAAAGGAACCTGGTTAAATGACTTATGGTACCTAAATACCATGGAATGCTATGTAGCCATTAGGGTGCATAAGGCAGCCCATATATACTGACGTAATACATATTGTTAAAAAAAAAGGCAATATGTAAAATAAACAGTTTATGTTGAATGCTACCATTTGCATTTTTGTTTTTTAAAATAACATGTATATGCTTTAACTTGAAGAATATATATAATAAATACTACATATGCTTACATTATATATAATATATACATACATATTATACATATTTAAAGATTAACTGTGGGAGGATATGAAACAAACTGAAAACAGGCTTGTCTCTGTGATGGACGGGGGGCGGTTGGGAGCCAAGATGGAAAAATTAATTCCTTCTCACTGTACATCCTTCATTACTTTTTGAAGTTTGTTTCATGTGCATGTACCAATTATTTGAAAACAAAAACAAAAACAAAAATGCTTACCACCTCATGCCAGTCAGAGTGGCTAAAATGAACAAATCAGGAGTCTATAGATGCTGGCGAGGATGTGGAGAAACGGGAACCCTCTTGCACTGTTGGTGGGAATGCAAATTGGTGTAGCCACTCTGGAAAACAGCGTGGAGGTTCCTCAAAAAATTAAATATAGATTTACCCAATGACCCAGCAATAGCACTGGTAGGAATTTACCCAAGGGGTACAGAAGTGTTGATGCATAGGGGCACTTGTACCCCAATGTTTATAGCAGCACTCTCAACAATAGCCAAATGATGCAAAGAGCCTAAATGTCCATCAACTGATGAATGGATAAAGAAATTGTGGTTTATATACACAATGGAGTACTACGTGGCAATGAGAAAGAATGAAATATGGCCCTTTGTAGCAACGTGGATGGAACTGGAGAGTGTTATGCTAAGTGAAATAACCATACAGAGAAAGACAGATACCATATGTTTTTACTCTTAGGTGGATCCTGAGAAACAACAGAAACCCATGGGGGAGGGGAACAAAAAAAAAAAAAGAGGTTAGAGTGGGAGAGAGCCAAAGCATAAGAGACTCTTGAAAACTGAGAACAAACTGAGGGTTGATGGGGGGTGGGAGGGAGGGCAGGGTGGGGGATGGGTATTGAGGAGGGCACCTTTTGGGATGAGCACTGGGTGTTGTATGGAAACCAATTTGACAATAAATTTCATATGAAAAAAAAGAAAAGAAAAAAAAACAGAAAAATATGGACAGCTAATTAAAAAATTTAAAAATTCTTGAGTAGACTAGCATTGAATGAACCACTCATTTGCAGCCTGTCCTTGGCCCGCAGGTCCGCAAGCTTGCCATGTCTGCTAATGCCTGAGCTCTTTGAGGCATTTGTCTCTTCCTTCCTGTACCAAGATTTAAAGTAATCACTCAATAAACATTCTAAGGTGAGTAGATCTTCTTCACTTTATGTTTCACTTCTCTTGCTCCCTTATCTGTTTTTCTAAAGTTTATTTATTTTTGAGAAACAGAGACAGCACTAACAGGGGAGGGGCAGAGAGAGAGGAAGACACAGAATCTGAAGCAGGATCCAGGTTCTGAGCTGTCAGCACAGAACCTGATGTAGGACTTGAACCCATGGGCCATGAGATCATGACCTGAGCCAAAATCAGACACTTAACTGACTGAGCCACCCACGTGCCTCACCATTATCTGTTTTTCTTGTTTCTTTCTGCTGCACCCCAAACCAGTCTCCCCTCAGATCTCTGGTTCTTATTTATCCATGCTCTTCCTACCACCGTCCAGGATAAGAACGTGCATGTGCCAAACTGTAGTGTCTGTCAGCTTAGGTGTCTGACCCGTAGGCATGAATTTAGATGCTGGCTACCACTTATAGTAAACCGTTCCTACTTTCTGAACCTGTTTTCCCTTCTGAAAACTAGGAATAAGAATGCCAACATGGCAGAATTATTGTGAGACTTTAAAAAAGTAATACACCAAAAGTGCCTTTAAAAAAGTGTCCAGTCAAGGGCTCAGAACATAGCAAGTGAACAATGACCCTTAATTCATTCCCAAAGTGATCAATAACAGTTAATTCACTCAAAGTCTTAAGCAGTCATCTATCAAAATTGTTGTTCAGATTCTTCCACTGCAGTAGGTGTAAATAATTAATAATAGTGCAAAAAGCATTTTAATTTTAGCGGCAATTAAACCATGAAGCCAAAAGAATAAAGCTCAGATGAGTAGCTTTTAAGTATTAACTGAAAGAGAGAGTTTGTTTGTTGTGTGGGAGAGAGGCTCGGCTAGGGGTTTGGAAACAGAAGTAGTAGTTCGCTACATCTGGTTTACCTGGAAAAGGCATATAAGGCTGTGGCACTGTGGGACTCTGTAAGGTAAATATTGTTAATTAAGGCCATGCATCTCAAGGGAGGAAAAAAGCAACATGGGCTACAAGTGGCTGTATGTTAACAAAGCTACCTCTAGAGAATTTCTGAAACACACTGAGGATTTCAGAATCCATCCTGAGGATGGAATCTGAGAATCCCAGAGTTTGAGAAA
The DNA here is from genome assembly GCF_022837055.1 of Prionailurus viverrinus. Taxonomy (NCBI): domain Eukaryota; kingdom Metazoa; phylum Chordata; class Mammalia; order Carnivora; family Felidae; genus Prionailurus; species Prionailurus viverrinus. The sequence goes on from NC_062561.1 coordinate 161,128,718, forward strand.
TGTCCCCTACCTGCCAGTTGCTACCATTTTCATTACAGGTAGAGAATATTTAAACTGCTATCATTTTCATTATAGGTAAATTACATTTAAAATGCAAGTGTAGGGCAGCCCTGAGAGGGATAGAATATTCCAGAAGAGCCAGAGATGGCCTAAACTGAGTAGGAGATCTTATATATATTGAGTTGGTGGACAGAATAGAAGAGAGGGAAGAATTTGTGTGAATAAAAAAAAAAGACTTATTTTAGCATAAATTGGCAGTTAAAGGCTACAGAGCTAAAACCGTTCTAACAGGTTGCATTTTGGTGACTTTTCAAAATGAGAGGCCCAGAATACCCATCTTAAATCACTGTGTCCTGCAAATGACACTTGATCCATATATTGCAAAGTTGGAGCAGGGTTCTTACAATGCCTTCCAAGTTGCTATTTTAGAGTACATAATTTTCTTCCAAGATGACTAGAACACTTTGAAGACATTGCCTAGTATGTCTTTGTACCACTTAAAAAACAAGTCAGTAGTGCTACGATTTCAGTTTTCCAGGTATGAAATGAGAGGATTAGGCTACTGATGCCCAGGGTCAGAATTATTCTAGCTCCCAGCTTCCACTGAATGTCTTGTGGAGAGGAAGACCTTAAAAGCTCCAGAATGGAAGAAATGTGCCTAAATTTGCTTAGAAAGTGCTGATAGAGCTAGGAGTTTCACCAGCTTTTCCTGTCTCAAAAACAAGTTCTCACTTTGGTCTTCAGTATAGTAAAACAGGGATCAGAAACTGCTACTGTTTGTTCAAAAGCAGAAGCTACAATCATTTCAAAGAAAGGGAGAGCAAAATCGAAACTGAAACTCTACTTGCACCTCTGTGTAGCGCTGTGCTCTATACCCGCCAGGGGCTGCTGCTCCCTTGTCACAAGTGAAATTATTAACCACAGAGGTGTCTTTCACTTAAGTCCTAAATCAGGACATAGCTGACCATTTTCCGTAGTAACCCAGACATCTTCTGGGTATCCCAAAATAGTATGAGGTGGCTTTATGAAAAGTCTTGCTTCTTTTCCTTTCTACAGCATGTGTATTCACTGACATCATTTCTGAGAGCTTTGGTCAGAATTGGTAATTCAAATAATTTGCACCATTGATCAAAATGCTCTGTAAAATAACCCAGACCCCAACGCAAAGAAGAAAACTTCATGGTATGCAGATGTTTTCTTCTTCTCCTCCCCCTCCCCTTCCCCTCCTCCTCTTCCTCCACAATTCCAAAACCTTGGCATCCAGGACCAGATTTAAGGGAATTAGCCCCCAAACAAACTTTTGTTGGGAGCTTTCATTCATTCTTCATGGCTGTGGTAGGCCACTCAGTATTTTAATATACTTTCAACTTCAAAGATACTGATAGAAAAGAAATAAAAACAGAGGGAATTATCAGGGCATCATGTGTGTTAGGAAGTTATGTGGGGAGGTGTTACACAGGAGGCAAAGAATGCCAAGAGACTAACATGTAAAGTATTTTTGTGCCTTCCTCAGCCTTCTCTTTGCCTGAAATGGTTTTTTTCTTATCTCTAAGCAATCTCCTCATTCATCAAGGCTCACTTCAACTATTAATTACTTCCTGCCTGAAACTCTCTTAAACCTGCCCCCAAACCTCAGATTTATTGCTTTTCTTATTTGAGTTTTTGTAGACATTTCTTAACACATCATATTATAGATTTTTATTTCAGTAGCTTTATCCTCCTGTGATAGACTCTGAGTTCCTTGAGGATGGAAGACATTTAACTTTGCCATTCTTGCAATATGCATGGTAGTTAGTACCTAGATAATAAATGTCTGTTGAAGGGAACCAATTTGGGAAAGGGAAGTAGTAGCTGAAAATGACCTGAAATGCTTTCTTCTTTCATTTGATCCCACACATTCTTCCATTTCTCTGGATATGTCTGTCACCACTTAGATGATGCATGATCAGACACCCTAACTATTAAGGCATCTTTCAAATGTCAGGCTTCCATTTCTAACAAGGCTACACAATTGTGTTATTTTAAACTTTTCAAGCCTCTTTTGCATGTTACCTTATTTAGTCCTTACAACAATTCAACAAGCTTCTAGATGAGAAAACTCAAACTTAACAAGCATCAATGACTTGGACTAGAACTAGGGTCTTTTGAACTCTCAGTATATTCCATTTGATTTAGAGCTTAATCATTTGAATTTTCTATAATAGTTTCAAACATATGGAAAAGTTGCAAGAATAGTGCAAAGAACATTGTATACTTCACTTATATTCACCCATTGTTGTTGTTTAGCCACATTTGATTTCTCTCTCTCTTTCATCTATCTAATTTTCTAAGCCATTTGAAAGTTGCAAACATCATTATCCTTTACCCCCAAATATGTCAGTGTATATTTTTTTAAGAATGAGGATATTCACTTACATACTATAGTAAAATAATCCAAATCAAGAAATTAACATTGATATAATACTTTAATCAACAGACTTATTAAAACTTTATACATTTTTCTAATCATGTCTTTTGTAACTTGTTTTTCTCATTTAGGATTAAACAGGATCACACACCGCATGTAATTTTTAAATCATTTTTGTCTTCCTCACTCTATTTCATGATATTGATATTTTTTAAGAGTTTAAAGCATTTATTTTGTAAAATGCACGTTAATTTCAGTTTGTCTGATGTTTCCTGATGATTAGATCCAGGTTACACACTTGGGCAGAATCCTACATAAGAGTAACAATGTTTCTTTCTCAGTGTATCACACCAGGAGGCATATGATATCATCTGGTCCCATCACTGGTGATATCTGCCAGTTTTCCTTCTCTATAAATTTTTCCTTATAAACTTACAATTTTTCCATTTCTTCTTATTCCCAGAACCTTTTTATTTTTTAATCTCTAGTAGGGTTAATTGTTGGATAGGCAACCAACTCATAGCCTCACTCCAGCCATCACCGAGGCACCATCCTCAGCTAGGGGGAAACTGACATCATTCTTCTCACCCTCCACTTGTGTCCTAGCTTCTCTACCCAGCAGCTGAGATGCCTCACATGTTATACAAGAGAATTAATGTGTTTGGGGCAACTCTTGACCAATGAAGGAGGACCCCAGTGGGTAAATGATACTCTCTTCTATCCCTTGGATGCACACTTCTGAGGCTCATTCTACATGGCTCTGTAGCAAGTCCCAGTGGATCATGCCCTGGTTGCCTGTGGTCATGTCCAACTCCAGAACATCCCCTGTACTATTTTCCTGTATTCTGTTTTATTCTCTTCATTCTCTCCATCGCTGATCCTTAAGATCATTTCTCAAATAATCTCTTGCATATAAATCATTGTCTCATACTCTCTTCTCTTTCTGAACGGACTGAGATTAAAATTATAATGCCTATAGGTTACTAGAGTCAGTGGACTGAAGAATGATACAAATAGAGTTATACATCTTTCTTACATGCTGTCCTTGTCCCTTCTTTTCCCCAAAACAAAACACACTCTCTTCTACACTAATGCCTCTTTATTTAGGTTCTGATTATGCCATTGACCCTCTTATCCAGTCCAATGTTTCTCCCCTGCCCACTTGCCCTAATAGGGCAATGCCTTCCCAGTGCTAATCCCTAAGGCCATTGCAAGAGAATGAAAAGTGAACATGATGGCTCAGCTCAACTGCACATACCTTTTCCTCCTCCTTCTCAAGGTCCTGTCCTGCAAATTTGCTTTCTCTTTCCACTAATTATTTTCATTTTGCTCTTGCTCATTTCTTTCTGATAGGCAACTCCTCATTCTTGTGGAAAGAAAATGAAACTGAGAAAAGGTGAGACTATTTTCTATTTCCTATAGGAGCAAAAAAAATCCCAAGCACTCTGTGTGTATGTGTTTGGGCGTGCATGTGTGTGTCTTCTAGAAGAAAGCAGCACCATGATGAAGCACCCAGAAAATAATTTGGGATGCTAATTAAATTAAGGAGGTCCCCTTGACAGGTCTGTGGAATGAAAAGTTTTGAGAATTGGTAAATTCCCTTTCTTGGACATTAGGAAGACTGACAGTTGTTTCAATTCCAATTCAATTCAACTACATAGGTCAAAATTTAAAACTTCCACAATCAATTCCCTTCTTTTTCAATTAAAGAATATAGCAGCTATCTTCTTTAGTCATCATAGAGTTGAATAGAAATCAGAAATAATGAGATAATATGATTTCAACATGTTTTCAGATGATACAAGAATCACTCTCAATATCATGTAAACAATTTCTTCTCTGCCCCTATCATCATGCAGGTATGTGGCTTAATTTCTTTTCGCACTGGTTGTGTTCTATTCTGTCATATCTCCCTTAAGTCCAATAAGGCTGGGTTGTAGGTCTGGAGCAAACCTTTGCGCTCCAATTGTTGACAGGCCCTGCAATTAAGTTGATATTTTGAACATAATCTCTCTGAGCTGGAAGACACCACAGAGTATCCTTTATCCAACCTTCTGGCCAGTAGGAAGTCTTTCCCCAGCATACCTAACAAATGGCTTTTTCTCATTGTAGTAATTTCAACTGCTGGTGTCAGTTGTGAGGAGTACATAAGTATTTTGTTGCAAAGTTATCAGTCTAATTGCACTTACTTGCTTTTCTCCCTCTACATTAGAAAGTATGTGCTGTCAGTCATAAACCAAGGTGAAACTATAAACATCAAGTAATAAAACCTTGTGGTTGATTTTTTATGCCAGTCATAGAGGTGAAAATGCAGCAATTCAGCAACATTCACTCCTTGCAGAGATAAAGGCACATTTGGAGGGATTGTGCCAGGGAAAGGAGAATAAGTAGTCTATGGCACATAGTATCCAAGTAAGCTAACCAGCTAAGACACTTTCAAAGTACAATTCAACAGGAAGTCACAGCAGATAACGCCGCTCTCCTTACTGGTAATTACTGGCCTTACAATTTTAATACATGGCTGCTATGGACTAAAAGCTAGGTGGCAATTTATGCAACAGATCATTGTTTCATAGTCAGTGGTAAAGAAGGGTGGCACTAAGCAAGAGAATTTTTAAACCTATGAGGTAAGATAGTAAAGATATTATTAATAGAGGAAGACTAAAAGAGTAATGTCTTAATTATGGTCCATTTTTTTGATTCTCTCTTAAAGGTGATTTCTTCTGCCAGGGAAGAAAGAGAAAGAAAGGATTATGGTTAGGCTGGTAATACAGAGAACAGTAATTGTTGAGTTAAATCAAAGAACCTTTCCAAATCTTAGTTGATGGGAGTACCAGTGATCAGATATTTTTCCATTGGAAACAATAGAGAATAGGTAGCTCATAAAAGTGAAAACAAAAAAGTGCTTCCCAATAAATCCTGTTTAATGTACTAGGCCAAACTAAACTACATAATTTAACCGATAGGCTGACATTTTCTCTGCAAGAGCCCCACCAAGTGGTCATCCACCCAGTGGGTGAAAGTCACAGAGAAACATTAGGAATCCTTCTAAGGAAAAAAAGTAGAACAGAAGATGGATGGACACAAATCCTCCATCTATAGAGAGATCCAGATTTAGGCTTCATGTGTAAGCAAGGCATCTGCTTCTCTCCACCATTTGTTTCTGGTAACTTTCTTGTCCTTACTTGAACTATGCTTGCTCTTTGACCTCATGACCCCATGAGCTTTGAATCCTTCATTTTCCCCTAATCAATCAACCCTCCTCTGTCTTCCCATTTTCTCCTGTCCAGCCCCAGACACTGGTGTCCACCACTTAAATCATGCTTTCAATATTACTTTCAACTCTAATATAGTCATTGTGTTTCTTTGGCACTGGAACTGAGCAGCTGAGAGTTTCTGGAGGAAAATATATAGTGACAGTTGTGGTAACTACATATTGTTGCTTTCTAACTAAGGTTGGGGCCTCAGTTATGGTCAACATGTGTCTGATAAACTGACAGTGGTTATTCTAAATCTTCCTTTTCCTCTCAGATCCCCTTTCTGCCATCAACCTATCTCAGACTCAGCAGATGATGGTTCTGCCATTTATCTGAGAAATGCCAAAGGTATGAAGTGAGAAATGCATCTTCCTCTTCCTCTTATGTATAAGCAAATTGACATTTCTACCTCCCCTTTGTGATGGAAAAGGTGCCCAACTAAAGGCTCATTTTTCAACCTGGGGCTTGGACTCCATTCCATCTTGCCTACTCAATGAGTTCATTATATCAGTCACTTCCACCCCCATCCCCACCATCTTCACCTCAGAAAACAAAGAGAACAATGCTTTATTTATCTCATCAAAAATGAAAACAAAAAACAAGACTACTTTATGAGTTTGGGGTTTTAACTATAAGCAAAAGAAACCAACTCAGAATAACTTACAGGAAAAAAATGGAATTCATTGGAAAGATACTGGTGTAGCATAGAAGAAAATGCAAAATAACCAAGTCTCCCAAGGGCAGAACGTTTAAGGATCATAAAAAATGGAACTGTGGACCATCATGGTCACATACACTTACAAACTCAGGTTCAATTGCCTTCCCTTCCTGTGTGTCAAACTCAAGATTCAGCTCCTAGGAAGAAATCATTTGATTGGCCTTGCCCATGAGAAACATGTCTAAAGGAGACATTCTTGATACATTCACCACTGACCTCCATACGACACAGTTCAGTGGACATCATTTGCCCTTATCTTCCTGATTTCCTTGTAGCACATGTCATGGAAAGATATTGTCTCCTTCCCGAGTTCTTCTTTCTCTTTAGTTTCTGTGACACCATCCTTTTATTAAGAAAAAAAAAAAAGTTGATGATCTTTTTAGTCTCCATTGTAGGTTTCTTTTTTTCTGCTTAAACATTATGTACTGGCTTCTCCATGGCTTTATGGTTATTTTCTTCTCAGATGCATGGCTTCATCTTCCACTACAGTTATAGCACAAACTATACCTCATGTCAAAACTTTCACTTGAGTTTTAGACTGAATTATATACCTGAATATCTACTAAAACTCAGTTTATCTAAATGAGAACATCCTTTTTCTTCTTATGTTTTGGTGAATGGCCCATATCTTATCAGTCTCCCAATTCACTTCCCTGGGAGTCTTCCTAGATCACTCACACCCAACAATCCCTAATCAGTCACCAATCAGTCACTAAACCCTGTGGCATTTACTTCCTAAATATTTCTTGTTCTTCTCTTTCCGTTACTTATAACCACTCTTTTGATTAAAGTCTTCGTAATTTCTTACTTAGATTACCACATTAGCTGCCTCAAGACCGGCTTTTCTTGCACACCACACTCCATTTTCCAGAATGATCTTTCTGAAATGCTAATCTGATCTGCAAGATTGGATTCTGTCCTTTATCTCTCAGGATAAACTCAAATCTTACCCTACACATTTTATCTCTGGCCACTTTCTAAGGCTTGTTGATGGCTGCCGGTTCCTTACCTTTTTACTTAAAACAGCCAGGCTTCCAGTTGGAGGGACCAGAATTGTTTTGAAACTTTAAAGTAAGAGTTTTTTGAAGGTGTTGTTCAATATTCTTTGCCTGACCCTAAATTTGGTGAATTGGAATCTCCATGGATGGAGCTTAGGAATCCTGATTCTTTTTGATGGAGCAAGTTTATGAAATATTACCTGAATATTTCTAGACAGTCCATTTACTTATGTTGTTTCTTCACTCCCCAATACCCTTCCCTCTTGTCCTTCAGAATTTAGTTAGTGTCACTTAACCAGAGACCTTCATTGTGATTTAGATGTCCGTTTTCTGTGCTCATATACCTTCTAGGCCTATCTCTGTCATAGTACCTACCACACAGAAAACAATATTTGACTGACTTTGCCATATTACAACTGGTCTAAGAATACATTGTTTACCTTTGTTTTCCTAGCACATAAGAGGCAAATAGTAGACATTTGGCAAAAATTTCTTTGATATGTAAAAATGTATAAAAAAGCTCAATGCATTTTTTGTTGTTATAGGTTTTTTTTCTGTTGCTTCGCCTCTAAAAATAGGCATAAGATGAACACTGTCTAGCTGCTTTAAAATACCCTATTACTGTGATTACATTAGAACAATTTATAGGAAAATTTTTTTGCTATGTGAAAATACAATAATATATTGCTCGAGGAAAAATAGGCTAAGAAAATATGTGCATCATATAATCTTTTTTGTTAAAAAAAGAAAATCGAGGGGCGCCTGGGTGGCGCAGTCGGTTAAGCGTCCGACTTCAGCCAGGTCACGATCTCGCGGTCTGGGAGTTCGAGCCCCGCGTCAGGCTCTGGGCTGATGGCTCGGAGCCTGGAGCCTGTTTCCGATTCTGTGTCTCCCTCTCTCTCTGTCCCTCCCCCGTTCATGCTCTGTCTCTCTCTGTCCCAAAAATAAATAAAAAACGTTGAAAAAAAAATTAAAAAAAAAAAAAAGCAAATCGAGTAAAACATGTATACACACACACACACACACACACATATATAACATATTGTAAAGATATACAGGGCAATTTCACTACTGTTATCTTTGGATCATGGAATAATAGGTGATTTTTATCTGCTTTCTACCAGAAACATGTGAATTTTATAATTAAAAACATTATTTAAAAAAGCCAATAAGCACTGTCTTCTTCAATCAACTTTGAAGACAGTGTGCACGTGCACACACGCACACACACACACACACACACACACAAACACAATAAACAAAAGAAATGTTTGGGTCCTTTAAGACTTGACTTTTCTATAGAAAACCAGAAACTATTTGGTAAAAATATAGTCCTGTACTGATCAGGAAGGCTTAGGAATACAATGAATATGTAACTATCAGAGATAATAGTTAAATAGAGAAAAGGGACAGGTATGTTTGGAAGCTTACTCATAATACACAATTCTTTGTGATTCATAACTGGATAGGATGCAGGAAAGAGTGAAACTCTCTCCAAGGGGAGTTGTTTTCTTATGGAAAATACTGGGTGGAGACGAGGTTCTGGAGGTTTATAAGCCAGTTAAACACATGATATTCATCCTTAGGGCAATTTAGTCAACAGTACAATTAACATCATCAGCTGCCAAAAGGAACCAGTTTTCTGGAAGTAGATTAAAATAGGAAGGAAGAATAGTCTAAAAAAAGATTCAAGTTGAACAAAGTCTATTATCAACCTTTAAGTGGATGATCTCGGAAGACTCTTATCTACTTTTTTGTGTTTCTTGAAGTAGTGTTTCATGTTTATTAATTTTCTTTAAATATTTCTGAAAATGTTAGTGTCTGCTCTGTGGGGAAAAGAAACTTAAAAAAATAAGAATAATAGGATGGGCTGTGAGCCACTTTTGCTTTTTCTTAGCTCTGTCAAGGACATGGTCATATCTCAAAGCACCATCCTTCACTGGTACAAGCAGCATGAATGGTAGTGGTATTGGCCTGGAGGAAGTATATCAACCTCCCGGCCAACCTCCTTCCTGGAGGAAGTATGTCAACCTCTCTGCAGTTGGTCTAATCAACCCTCACTCTGCAGATGTTATAAGAGGAAACAACCGATTGTTCACTTGTAAATTTGATTCTTAAGTCCATATATAAGAAATACTAATAAATTTAAATTTCCACTTGTTTCATTAAAAGCTATGTGTTACTTGATTTAGAATTCTAGGTGCACTTGAAATATACTCAAACACAAAGGTAATACCTAAAAGCAAATATAAATTTAGTGTAAATGATTTTTCTTACTACATAAGATCTTTTTAATTTTTTTCAATGTGTGTTTTATTTATTTATTTTATTTTTTTAAATTTTGTTTAACGTTTATTCATTTTTGAGAGACAGAGAGAGACAGAGCATGAGCGGGGAAGGGGCAGAGAGAGAGAGAGACACACAGAATCCGAAACAGGCTCCAGGCTCTGAGCTGTCAGCACAGAGCCCAACATGGGACTCGAACTCACGAACTGCGAGATTCTGACCTGAGCCGAAGTCGGACGCTCAACCGACTGAGCCACCCAGGCGCCCCTCAATGTGTGTTTTAGATGCCATTATTTTAAGTAAGGGCTCCTGGTGAAGTTTAAAATATATACTCCACAAATATTTGATGTTCATTCAGACAACTTGCCAGGAGTAGGCCTATTACATAAAAAGGGGCAAAAAAAAAATGTTTAAACACCATGTAATTGAATTCAAATTACAATATATGAAGTAAAAATTCTTTCATGCACAAAGGGTTAATAATAGAAAACACTGAAAGCCACAGCGCTCTAACTAATAATGACTAGTGGATCTTAAACACGTCACCAGGAAGGTTTGACATTTGACCTTTGATTTTTAAAAATATGTTGCTTACTCTGCAAGAGTGTCAAGTCCTGAATGATCCAATGATAAGCAACTTCTTTCTCCTCTGCTTCCGCAAAGCTGGGAATTATTTTGACAAGATTCAGTACCAGGAATGCTTTTTTGAACAAAAGACCTGAGATTTTTTTTCTTGGCCTTATTTAGAGTTAGCATACAAATGGCAAGCAATGATTTATGGTCAATTAATTAAATGCGACCAGAAATTCTATAAAACATCCTTTGTTTTTTTTTCACTTTGGTGGGAATTACAGGTTTAAATGGTTTTATGATTAGCTTCAAAGAACTAGCATAAATACATTTGTGCTGTTAAAAAGGTAATCGGAATCTCTTAGGGAGTATGATGTGCTTTGTAGTAAAAAGAAAAAGGCAAGGGATTTGTAATTTAACTATCCCTTGAGATTGTTGAGATTAAATGGAGCATTAGCTTTGGATTGAAAATAGATATCTGGTTGTTATTTTATATGAAAAACTAAATAAAAGAATAATCAATCATTTTTTGAAATTTCCCTTAATTTAAATTAGACAAAAACAGAAGTTTCACGGTCTTGAGGTTTGTCTTTACATACCTTAAGATCTTTAAGAATAATTCTCCATCCAGTCAATCATTGTTTTTGCACTCCACACAATGTTAACCCGCTTGGGTAGCTGAAGTTATTCTCTACAGCAGTCTATCAGACCCTATTTCAGACTGACATAAGCACTACATTCATTGCTCTTTCAGAATTCAGTTCTTTTGGTAGGTGGTTAACGACTTGTAATAGTTAGGTAATAGTTAGACCCCAGGTGAAGAGTATAGGTCTCTTTTCCTTCACCCTAGGTGTGAAGTGATACATGACAATGTGAGAATTAAGGCAAGCCTCAGACTGACTTTTGGAACTCAGCAAGCACTGATTAGCATTGATTAACACCAACTCGGTCACACCACCTGTCTGTACTTACAGTGAAGTCCATCTCCTTTTCTGTTTGGGTCCTCTGTCAAGCAATGTGCATAGGTTTACTCCAGGCAGATCCAACAGTATTATAGTAATAGAATCCACAGCCAGTGTGCTTATAAAATATTCCTAGACAACCCATGTACACTGAACACCAGTCACTTCTCTAATGCAAAATAAGTCCTAACTACCATTATGTTTGTTAATAAATACTTTGGTGACTGGAGATAAAGACAGTTGAAGACAGAAGCAGCTACTTTTGAAGAGCTTTTGAATGAACCGTCTTCCAAATACTGACTCAGTATCCTTGGTGTACGTATTCTGCTTTTAGTTTCCACATTAAAGTGAATGCGTACGTACATACACATTCTGTGATGATGTATTTTAAGTTAAATAGATATGACATTCCATCCTAATATTTCAGTATGTTTCTTTAAAAGTGAAAGTCTTCCATAGCCAAAATGACATTATGACAACTAATACAATTAATAATTCATTAATATCACCTAATAATCCATATTTAAATCTATTGTCCTTTTGCAGGTAGTCTGTCTGAATCAAGATCCGATCTAAACCCACCTTGTTAAATCCCTTGAGTCTCTTTCATTCTTCCACAGTACCTTTTGTGATGGCATTCTGACTTGCTGAAGTCTTACTAGTTGTTCTTTAGAATGTCTGACATTGTTTGATGCATTTTTTTTTTTTGTGGTGGTATCTTGCTCCTTACCAGTTCTCTCTGTAATCTAGGAGTTAAATCTAAAGGCTTTATAAAATTCAAGTTAAACACTCTTGTCAAAGTTAAAATCATAGGTAACGTTCAATATTTTCCATCGTATCACACTGGTAATTGTAAATGTCTGGTAGTTCCACCAAAGGTGATACTAAATTTGGCACTAAAATGAAGGGTTTTGAAAGTCTGATTCTCTTCCTCCTCCTCCTCCTTCTTCTTTTTCTTCTTCTTTTATTGAGTTTATTTATTTTGAGAGAGACAGAGAAAGGAGCCAGGGAGGGGCAGAGAGAGAGAGAGAGAGAGACAGACAGACAGACAGACAGACAGACGGAGAGAGAGTCCCAAGCAGGCTCTGTGCTGTTAGCAGAATCCAGTAGCAGGGCTCAAACCCACGAACCATGAGATCATGACCTAGGTCGAAACCAAGAGTTGGACGCTGAACCCACTGAGCCATCGAGGCACCCCAAAAGTCTGATTCTTCTATTGTTTTGTTTCCCAGCTTGTGACCAAATTTTTTTTGGCTGGAACTATGTAAAGTTCCAGGTTACCAACAGCCATTTGCCTAATCCTTTTAACACCAAATGATAAGTCTTGGCTGCATCAATGATCTCATGAGGGCTTGCTAAGTAGTTACATTTATAATTCTATCACTTATTTCACAGTTATTTGCTAGCTTTCTTCTGACAAGTAGGCCTTCTCTCTTCAAGTAGGGCTACTTAATTATTCTAGATGGCAATTCTTTCTGGAAAGGTGGAATAAATGTTGATTTTTTCCTTTGCCTCTAAAATTTGGAGGTAATTTACTAAGCAGATATCTGTCTCCAGAACTCTAATCAGCCCTGTACAACATGGCCACTTTCTAATGCATATTCTGCTAATATATATATGCATATTCTGCTAAATTTATATATTATATATAATTCCCATTGGGTTTGTGCCAAAATGGCCACCTGGGAACAATTATTATGGTATATTGCCTTTTCTATTTATTTGTTGTTTTTATGTAAAATTCCTTTAGTATCTGAAAATATAGTAATTCACTGCTCTTATTCTCTTCATTATATTTCCTTTTAAGGATCTAATTGGTTTGTTTACTGTAATCTTTTCCTGCCAGGTATTCCCATGGTGTTTCATGATTTCTTTTGTGTTTTGATTTTTTCATTTGTAACATTTATTTGGTGCTGAGTGGATTCCGACAAATTGCTCATGTTCCAATGCTGATGTCCTGTTACTTCCATTCTGCCATCACTGATACTCTTCTTGGGTATCTGAGCAGATCATGGAACTCTCTTGCAGGCAGTGTCAGAAACAATTTATACGTTCAGTATTTGTTAAAGGATAAATACCAGAGATAGCACATCAGGCAGGAAATCACCATTTGAAAATTTTAGTTAATTGTAAGACTGACTTAGATTTGACAGTACCTAGACTTCTCATTATAAGATTCCAATAGTTTGTCTTCTGGTGTTGCACCGAACACTGAAATAATTTGTTACACTAGTTAGGCCAATGTAACACGTGAAATTTTGTGTGGTTTCAGAGATAAGGGCCTCTGTGGAAGAAAATTACCTTGCTTTCCATGTTTAAGATTTTTTTTTTTAATTACAGAAAATATGGGGCGCCCGGGTGGCTCAGTCAGTTAAGCGTCTAACTTTGGCTCAGGTCATGATCTCATGGTTCATGGGTTCGAGCCCCATGTCGGGCTCTGTGCGGATAGCTCAAAGCCTGGAGCCTGCTTTGGATTCTGTGTCTCCCTCTCTTTCTGCACCGTTCCCACTCATGCTCTGTCTCTCTCTGTCTTAAAAATAAATAAAACATTAAAAAATAAAAAAATAAATTACAGAAAATATGACAAAACCTCTATGAGAGCAGGTCTCAGTGCTGAATCCCCAGAGTGAAGCCTCTCATGTAATAGAAACTGAACAAATATTTGTTGAATGAATTAATTTCAACTCATTCGTTTCTGTGGGAAATAAAAATCTGAAGTGATACAGATGAGGGTTGCAAAAATCATCTTGTTGAGATTTCTTCTCTTGACTGAGATTCTAGATTTTCTTCTATAGGAAAGGATATCAAAGTCCTTTTGCCTTTCCTAAAGGAGTTTATAACATTGAAAGAAGATCTGTATCTCACCCTCCAACATTACAGATATTATTACTCAACTTCACTTCACAAGTAAAATAAAAGCACTACTTGAAGAAAATATTCCCTTATCTACCTCAGGTTCTCTTGTTCGTGTTCACATATCTAAATACTCAGAAACACAATTTTTCCTAATCACTTAGATATATTTAATCACATACACTCACTAAAACTAGATCAGACTAATGTGCCAATCAGAATGTCAGGAGAGGGGCGCCTGGGTGGCGCAGTCGGTTAAGCGTCCGACTTCAGCCAGGTCACGATCTCGCGGTCCAGGAGTTCGAGCCCCGCATCAGGCTCTGGGCTGATGGCTCAGAGCCTGGAGCCTGTTTCCGATTCTGTGTCTCCCTCTCTCTCTGCCCCTCTCCCGTTCATGCTCTGTCTCTCTCTGTCCCAAAAAAATAAATAAAAACGTTGAAAAAAAAGTTAAAAAAAAAGAATGTCAGGAGAAATATATCTGCTAAGGAACAGAACATTATTGACTACTCAACGTGGATCTTTCTTTCCTTTTCCCTAACCAAAATCTACAGCAAAGTGTTCATGAGCAGGAAATGAGATTATTTAAATGGTTTATGTTGCTATGGCTGGTATTTGATATATGATGGTGGTTTAACTGTCAAATTAACACTAAGTTCTATGGTTGTCGGACCTCTCTGTCCTGTAGAGTGCTAGAAACCCAGAACCAATTAAAATGTCTTTCAAATTTCCCTTTTATATTTAACAAGCACACTGTTTCATTCTTATTGATAAGTTCTTTTTTAAAAAATTTTTTAAATGTTTATTTATTTTTGAGATAGAGAGACACACACAGTGTGAGTGGGCGAGGCATAGAGAGTGGGAGACACCAATCTGAAGCAGGCTCCAGGCTCTGAGCTGTCACCACAGAGCCCGACGCGGGGCTCGAACTCATGAGATGTGAGATCATGACCTGAGCCAAAGTTGGCTGCTTAACCGACTGAGCCACCCAGGCGCCCTGTTTTCTTTTCTTTTCTTTCCTTTCCTTTTCTTTTCTTTTCTGTTCTTTTCTTTTTTTAAGGTTAATCCTCCAAAATTGATTGGGTTTAAGCTTCCCAATTACGACCATAACCTAATCATTTAATCCTATCACCTCTGAGTTTTTATATGGGTCCACTTTATTTGAATTTTCATTCTCTACCCAAAGATGTCTGATCTTATTCTTTCCTTATTTCCTCCTGTTATGTATATTGGGGAGGAAGGAAGAGGGGGAAATGCTATTTTCCACAGCATTTTGTTTTGAAAATTTTCAAAATTATATTAAAGTTAATAGTACAATAAATTCTTGCGTATCTCATACTTAGATTTATCAGTTGTTAATAGTTTGTGAAACTAGCTTTATTTCCTCTTTTTCTCAATTTCTCTCTCTCTTCTTCTCCTCTTTAATATTATGGATTGTGAATTTTTTTCAGTGCATAAAATCGATCAGCACTATTATTTTTTTGATCTTAAATTGTCTTAAATTTGGACAGAAGGAGGCCCTCCCGACTATTCCTTTATGCTTTTGAAGTGACCTTATTCATATCTATTATACTTTCATTCCTCTTGTTTTCAGAATATTTAACCCCTTCAGGTTTTCTGCTGTTTTGCTATCTGCCACATGCATCTCCTACTGATATGAATGCCTTAGTAATGTGAAATATTACTTGATCTATTCAATGTCTTTAATACAAATATATATGTATATATGTATATATATATATACACACACATATGTATATATGTATATACACACACACACATAGCTTGATATTTTTATATGCCTTGATAAATTATATCTTTTTGATAAAAATTTTCTCTATTAAGTTCAAAGACTAAAGTTGGAGATGGGAAAAATATACCTTAATTGACATTTGCTTCTTGGTGTAACTTTACTTACAACATTATACTCAACCCCTCTTTTGGTGTTGACTGTCTCATGATATGATTTATGAATTTTTATATTAGGTCATGAAATTTAATGTACCTTCGGAATTCTGAATCCAGCTAGAGATTAAAATATTCAAAACACCATAGAGACATTCGGAGGAACAATCCAGTATTATTCAGAAATGTTAAATTATAGGATTTCCTTAAAGATTTTTCCTGGTGAAACAATACTTTAAAGCGCATACACTGTCCAATGCTTGCCATTCTTTATAAGATGGCTATGGGTTAACGTGTGTCAATTTTTAAGGAAACTATCACTTCTTTATAGTTGTTTCTAAATATTTTCTATAAGTGTCACTAATGTTTTCACTTTGAAATGAAGAAAAATATTTTCCAAAAGTGGGTTGTTGTCATGACATAGAGAAATTTTTTAATTCCTTTATCCCATAGAACATAGTTTATTTCATAAAGCAAGATTTAGCCAAAACGTACACTGTGACTCTGAAGATTTAAGTATCATTTCTCAACATACCCAGGCAGTCACTTGCTCCCAAATTGCTAAAGAAGTGTTATCTCTAGTCCCAGTTCTTTTCTTTACCAACTTTATTGTGTTACCTTAGGCAAATTATTTGACCATCTCTGGGTTTACTTTCTCTATATGGAACATAAGAGTTCAACTATATGATTTCTAAAATCATCTCCCATTCTAAATTTCTGTGAATCTTTGGTAACAGATCTAAAATTTAAATGACTGGAGAAAATTCAAAGAGAAATACTTTCTTTTATCTGCAGATTCCCTTTTGCTAGAGACATAAGAGCCAGCACCTGGGACCACCATGTGACTATAGTGCACTTCTGCTGGCTCTTTCATTACTTAGCCTTTTCTTACTCATATTTTGCAAACACAGAGTATTGCATATGCTGAATTTGTAACATGCTCTGTAACAAATGTCTAGAAGAGGACAGATGGGAGATCGGGCATTAATCCTTTTTTTCCTTCCAAATTTTAAAAATACATTAGTGCTATTCATACCACTCTCCAGTATAGTGGTGATATTAGGGCAACTATGTTCATTTGAGAGACATTACAGGTTCTGTATCTGTAAGAATTATCTCTGCAATCCTATCTCTCTACCCCTTAAGTTTTCCCACATCCAATTATTTTCTAAGACCTTGTAAAGGAGTCAATATACTAATGACAATAGGCTATCTCCTTGGGACAGTGACTCCTCTGCCTTCAAATAAATCACTGGAGAAAATTTATTCCAGTATTCCTTACAAACTTTCTGGAAAATATTCCTCAAAATGTTCTAACTCAGACATCTACTTATTGCTGGCTTAATGATCAAAAGGATTTAGAGAGCACAAAGCATTTTGAAGCTGAAGTGATTTAAATGCTGGTTCTGCTATATCCCTTGTTTTTGAATGTGTTCACTCACTTGCTGAATTTATAGAACCAATTTGGGAGAGGAACAATGTTTCTGCCTCCCCTAAGAAATTCCTCAAATTCCTTACCATGACAATCAAAAGAAAATCTGGGTTGCTCTTTGTGAGACATTTCTTACGTACTCAGCAGCAGTAAAAGTCTTGATTGTTCAGGTTTCAGAAAAAAAGTCACGAAATTTCTTTATTTCGTCTACCTTTAAAAGCATAGTTTAGAGTGCTGCAGTAGATAAAAAACAACAAAAACCAGAGAAACAAACAAACAAAACCTCCACAATTAACTACAGGTAGAGTATATACAGCATGAGTTTTATAATCATACCGGCTTCAAATATTAGCTCAGACATTTGCTAGTTCTATGATTTTGCATATTTCCCTTAAGGAATCTGAATCTCAGTTTTCATCTTTAAAATGGGACCCGATGTTGAGTGTTATAAGTTTTAAACAAGATAATATATATAATATACTGAGCATAGTCCTTGGAACATACAAGATGTCCAGTAAATACTAGCTATTGTTAACTGGTTGCTAACCTTTTAATTTTATTTCTTAAAGTTGAAGAGCATTTTAAACATGCAGTTAGAATATCATTATAACTCCGCAAAGTAGTGCAGGATTCCTCACTGTCATTAACTACTCAGTGTTCACATTCTTCCAGCAAGTTTATTCAAATTAGTATCTAAACAACACCCATATGTTAAATTGGGTAACCATTTTTCCTAAGTCTTTAATCTATTGGCTTCTCTCCCTTCCTTTCTTTCTTTCTTTCTTTCTTTCTTTCTTTCTTTCTTTCTTCTTTTCTTTCTTTCTTTCTTTCTTTCTTTCTTTCTTTCTTTCTCATGCTTTTTATTTGTTGAAGCAATAAGATCATTAGTTCTGTAATAATACTCATATTCTTGTTTGTCTGGTTACATCTGACGTTGTGTTATTGAAAATGCTAACTTGAAAAAACTCAGACTTTAAAATTTAACACTAACGGAGCTTAGATAGTTAGTCTAGCTAGACTTGACCAAATTGTAAATTCCATGAGGTCATGCTTTATTACTCTTTTGCATCCTTATGGGGCCTGATGATATAGTACTAGGCAAACAAATACTTGTTGCTTGATCAATTACTGAGAGTAATATCCTGCATTTGACTCATTTATATTGACATTTATATTAGGGATGAAGCATGAGTTGGGAATTTAAGAATAAAGACTTGCCTTGCCATAATTTTGCTGTTTGACACTGAAAAAAGTCATTAAATATTTCTGAGCCTTAAAGGTGAAGGTCTCTAAAAGAGAGATGCTCTGCCTTACACATTTACCATGGGAATAAAAAAATGCATCAGTGGTAAAGTGAATGCTGGTTAAACAATAAGTGTTATTATTTTTGAATAAAAAGGGTCAACACTGATATTTAATTTTAACATCAGCACTTGAATAAAAGGCTGAACGGACTTACTGATTGGAAAGCCACCCTTATATTTAAAAAATGGAAAATGATTTTTCCTACTTAGTTTCCATTTCTCTCTTAGCCATTATCATGCAGTTTTACATGTCATATTATAATTGGAGAATGAGCTTTCTCCTGATTCTCTCATCAAGTGAAAACCCAATTGAAATAATGATTGGCTTAGTTGGCCAATGAGACGAGACACTTTGGTTTATACAACAGAGTTCCTCTGAAAGTGGTGAGGACAAGTCTCCTGTCTCAAAGGGCAACTGAAGAGTCATCAACTAATTTTTACCCAATGGCAAATTAACATGGAATATTCAAGGAAATAGATATGAATTCATGTGAATACAAATGTTGTTACAAAAAGCATCACTCCAGTGAATACTGGATACATTCGTAATGACTGTCATTTGAAGTAAAAAGAGTGTCCTAATTTTAGTTTTAACAAAGGCTCAGTAAGTGCCTAGTGTTTGGGCACCAAATATATTTTATCATTTACAAAACAGTTTTTAAGTTCCATTTAAGACTTATTTATGAAAATTTCGATTCACAATTAAGATATGGATTGTGGTGGGAGAACTACAGTGAATGGTCCAGGACACAGCATAGTTGCAAATTACAGGAATGTTGAACATATGAGGCTGAATCTGCTTGTAGATTTAACTGGAGGATTACATCTATCTATTCTCTTTGGTTTGGATTGAAAGTGTTTTTAGTAAAGGAATGATGCGCCCCATCTGCATATACAAATAGGCCAGAGCAGTGGTTCTCGCCCAAGGGAGAGTATTTAAAAATAGTAGTATCAAAGGTTCACCCAAGATCAATTACAAATCAGAATTTCTAAAGGAATAGCTTACGCATTTAAGGCCGTAAGGTCAAAAAGCTAGAATTAGCTCCTTTTAAATTTTGTCCTTAGTTAAAAATGGGATGCTGGTGATAAAATTAATTTTGGGAAAGTGCATAACATTTGAAAATTACAATAGGCCAGGAAGGAAGCAAATGAGGTAGCTATTACATTGTGCCTTCTGTGAGCACGATTACAAACCCCAGAGCAAGCCACTGTTTAGGGTTTCAGCTCCTTGAAAGTATTTCTGGTACTTATGCTTTTCCTCATTTAGAGATTACTTCCTCTAAAATTTGTCAACTTCAGGGGCGCCTGGGTGGCACAGTCGGTTAAGCGTCCGACTTCAGCCAGGTCACGATCTCGCGGTCCGTGAGTTCGAGCCCCTCATCGGGCTCTGGGCTGATGGCTCAGAGCCTGGAGCCTGTTTCCAATTCTGTGTCTCCCTCTCTCTCTGCCCCTCCCCCGTTCATGCTCTGTCTCTCTCTGTCCCAAAAATAAATAAACGTTGTAAAAAAAAATAAAATTTGTCAACTTTAAACACTCTTTAGATAATTTAGGTTTTCTAACAAGGTTTCTTTCTCAAGACCACTGTTTTAAAATTTTTATTAAAAAAATTTTTTTAACGTTTATTCATTTTTCAGAGACAGAGAGAGAGAGTGCAAACAGGAGTGGGGCAGAGAGAGAAGGAGACACAGAATCCAAAGCAGGCTCCAGGCTCTGAGATGTCAGCACAGAGCCCAACACGGGGCTCGAACTCACGAACCATGAGATCATGACCTGAGCTGAAGTTAGATGCTCAACTGACTCAGCTACCCAGGCACCCCTCAAGACCACTTTTATATATGAAATATTTTATGAAAGTCATTTTCTCAACCAAAAACACTGATAAAAGATTTTTTTTTTTCCCTATGACTCACCATAATGAGTAGGTTTTCATGTAAAAATAGTTTGGTCCAAAATATCCATATGTTTTTCACAGGCTTTTTTTTCCCCCTCAATAACTTCTAAAAGAGTTAAAATGTATAACTTGCTGGAATGGAAGTCTTGTTTGGGAAATCTGTTTAATTTTCAAGAATGATCTATATCTGGAGGTGAAAGAAAAGGAAAGGTTCTTTGTCCAACTTATTTCAGTCTCTTCTAAGTTGGTATGGTTTTCTGGAAGTTAGAATGTGTTACCATTTATCTCACAACTTTCTTTAGTTTGACTTTTTTTTTTTAAGTTTATTTATTTTGAGAGAGAGAGCGAGCTTGTGTGTGAGCAGGGGAGGGACAGAGAGAGAGAAGAAGAGAGAGGATCTCAAGCAGGCTCTGTGCTAGGGCTCAGGCTCATCATCCTGGGATCATGACCTGAGGCAAAATCAAGAATCAGCTGCTTAACAGACTGAGCCACTGAGGCGCTCCTACTTTGACTTTTTTAAAGTCTCTTATCTTACTGCCAGTTTTGAAGTGAAAGGATGAATTAATTGATGAGGAAAAACAATTTTTGAAGTTGCAAATTTTGAACTTGTGGATTTTTTTTTTTTTTTAAATTTTTTTTTTTCAACGTTTATTTATTTTTGGGACAGAGAGAGACAGAGCATGAATGGGGGAGGGTCAGAAAGAGGGAGACACAGAATCGGAAACAGGCTCCAGGCTCTGAGCCATCAGCCCAGAGCCTGACGCGGGGCTTGAACTCACAGACCGCAAGATCATGACCTGGCTGAAGTCGGACGCTTAACCGACTGCGCCACCCAGGCGCCCCATGAACTTGTGGATTTTTTAGAAAACACACAAATAAATATTCTATTAGTTTATTCTTTTGTGTTATTCAGTCATCATTAATCTTCAATTACTCTTTGAACATTTCTATGTCAGTTAGTCAATTTTGCTTTCTATTTCTTTTATGTTGTGCACCCAATGATTTCTCATTTATTGGTTTAGATTTAACACAGTCTGTTGAATGGCTAATAGATAGATGACTTATCAATGTCCTTTCAGAGTTATATTTTGATAAACTTATGACTAAAATTAATCTTGGCCTCACCAATGAGTTTATCTATTGATCTGCATGGCAAGGCTCTCAGCACGATGTTGTCAGTTTCACACTATTAAAAATAGCTATAAAAATGAAACATTTATTGACTGCTCTGGATTTAGTTGTATATGATCAGGTAATAGCTTTGTTATTCTATCGCCATGTGTCACACCTGACTTTTAGGCTTTCCCTATTGTAGTATTTGATAGCATTTTAAACAGATCTTGTAGATTCTCAGTCACTAACAGGTATTAGAAAGTCTGTTCTAAAGCAACATTTTAATCTTACTTCCAGCGTAAAGTTTTTTCCCTTTTGTTTCAGCCCTGACCCTGTTTTAGGAACCAGTTATGTGGGCAGGGAGGGGGACTTGTTAGCTGTTCTTTAAATCAAATTACTTCAAATCCTCTTCCACTTCTTCTCCCCTCACTATTCTGCACCTGGCTCTTCCAGCATCCATGTGGGGGAATGTGATGAGCAGTTAAGGGGTAAAAAAAGGAGGCAATAAAGTACCGTGGTTAGGAACATGGACTGTGGAGTTCGATACTGGGGTTAAATCCTCTACTACCCACTGGTTTTGTGACCTTGGTTATGACTCTATAGTTTCTTTACCTATGAATGATTTTGCTTGAATAACTTGATTTTAATAATGATTTGTGGTTGTAAGGATTATATATGTTAATTTATATAAAGTATTTACTCAGTAATTGTTAGTTGTCCCGGGTATTCCTGCTGGGTTTATTGGTGCTTTGTATCTGTCTTCCTTCTGGGACTGTGTTCTGGGACTCTCTATCTTGGCAGGCAGGTTCTCCTCCGGATGATTGGGTAGGCTCTCTGTCCTCCCTGCCCTCCACAGAGATCTCTGCACTGCACTTTTCTGATGCTTTCAATCTACTTGCTGGCTGACACTTTGCAATCCCTGGCCTGACTCCTGCCCTAGCACTAGACTCCTGAGGGTGTTGTCCCTGGGCAGGCAGCTAAGAGTGACCATTGGGAAGATTGAACATGGGAAAAGTTGTGCATCCGGGCCCAGCTGATTGTCGGAAGTGCAGGCCATTCCTTCTGCTGGTTTCCCTCTTTACCTGGCCATCATGGGCTGTCCTAGCCCCTTCCTGCCTATAGGTTCCTTTAGGGTCCAGGGTCTGGTACCAGTCTGTAACTTTATGTATGCCTCCAAACACCTAGAGATAGATGTTAGTGCTTTCTCAAATACTCTCATGAAAGTTCCCCAACATTTTTGCCACTGAGCAAGCTTCTACCTGAGCAGTGAACTATCTCCTGGAGAGAAACTTAATCTCTTTGAATGATTCTCTCAGGGCTGCTTTTATATGAGTTGTTTTCCTGGCTAGCACACCACTCCCTCCTCCCACACTGCAGGGTTAAGGGGGACACCATAGCACTCTCTTCCTTGAATTCATTTCAAACACTCCTCTCCAATGAGTCTACAACTTTCTCCCTAAGTTGGGCACTGAGTGTGATGGTTATGCGATCCCTTTGGCTCTGCCCTGAGGACATGTTTAGATTGTAGGATATTTATCAGTTTTTCTTGGCTGTAGCCAAAATTTAGTCAACAAAGAACATCGTATTTCACATGCTGCTGTAAGTATCTTGGTCATACCTTGTGCTATAACAAAGGCTGAATGATGCAGCAAATTAAATTCCAACATATTTGTGCTCTGAATGCCTGGAACTGTGTTTGCTTGTATTGTTTATTTTAACACAGATGCAGATAAGTGATTTCACTTGGAAAAATATCATTATTTTCATTACAGAACCTCTGCTGTATGAGCAGGGAGAAACCACAAACTCAGAGTAGCTTTCTGTAATTCCATGTAGTTAAACTTTACATCATTCTTGTTGAATATCACCAAATGGCAGCTTCTATAGCAATGCTAGCCTCCTTTCTAAAAAACCGAATATTTCATGTTGATAGCCGTTATTAATAGTTTGAGTCTAATGTTGTGATTATACCTCAAACACAGTCAGAAGGACCTAATCAAAGCATGGTCATGTTTAGTTTCAGTCATGTGAGTTTCAGAATTATGGAAGAACCTCGAAAGGTCAACCATCTATGCTTAGCAGTGTCAAGTAGAGCTTTTTGTGAAGATGCCCTGTTGCTGTTGAGCACTTGAAACGTGATGAGTGTGGCTGAGGAACTGCATTTTTAATTATATTTCATTTTAGCTCATTAAAATTTAACTTTAAATAGCCACATGTGACTAGTGGCTACTGTACTGGAAAAGTCACTTCTCTCTTTACACAGACTTGGTAAAGTCTAAAATAATAATTATTTTTAAAGTTTATTTATTTATTTTGAGAAAGGGAGGACACATGTGTGAGGGGCAGAGAGAAAGAATCCCAAGTAGGTTTTGCACTACCAGTGCAGAGCCCCACACAGGACTCAATCCCACAAACTGTGAGATCATGACCTGAGCTGAAATCAAGAGTTGGATGCTTAACCGACTGAGCCCCCCAGGTGCCCCCAAACTAATAATTAAAAAAACTTGTATTTTCCTTTTGTAAGACTGATATTTTTCTTTTAAAGAAAAAAATTAGGGGCGCCTGGGTGGTTCGGTCGGTTAAGCATCCAACTTTGGCTCAGGTTATGATCTCACCATTCCTGAGTTTGAGCCCCATGTTGGGCTCTGTGCTAACAGCTCAGAGCCTGGAGTCTCCCTTGGATTCTGTGTCTCCCTCTCTGTCTCTACCCCTCTGCTGCTCAGATTCTGTCTCTTTCTCAAAAATAAACATTAAAAAATAAATTTAAAGATAAAATTAGAATTGCTGAGTAATATAGATATAAATATAGATTTATCTGACTTAGATGACCTATTTTATTGAATAGAATAATTTCGAGGAGGAGGTCAGCACTGTCTCTTCACTGTTAAAATGATCCTAAGGTGATAACATTTTAGTATTATTGATTTGGAGACAGCATTCCTTCAGAGCTCTCCTGTGACTTGTATTTGTGTAGAGATGCATAGTTCACAGCATATTATCTCCTTTTTTTTTTTCTCTGGAAAGAATCCCTCATATAATTATGCTTCTCATGTTAGGGGTGGGAGGTTGAGCATCCAGGAGCTGAAGTGACCTGCCAGACATCATAGCATGAGGAGTGGGGCCAGGGGACGATGGGCTCATGTCACACAAAACATTTCGTAAGGACTCATCTCTGGCAGGTACTGTTCCACATTAAGGATTCATAAAGGAATAAAATCCTGTCTTGGGTATTTGGGTTACCTTCCCCTCTGTCTCCTGGTAGGAGATTGGTAGAAGCAGGAAGGATGAGACTGGTTGTGAAAGGTTGTAGGTCCTTCCAGGGGGCTGTCATCAGGTTTCTCCAGTGGGGTGTCAGAAAGCTGTCCCTCTTCTAAGGCTGGCAGGCCACTCTGCCAGTCCAAGTCCTAGGGACTTGTGCTTTCTCATAAGGCTTGTCTGCATCCCACCATATCTTCAAAGCTCATTCCTTTTAAAGTAAATCCTCCAAGGGGCGCCTGGGTGGCGCAGTCGGTTAAGTGTCCGACTTCAGCCAGGTCACGATCTCGTGGTCCGTGAGTTCGAGCCCCGCGTCGGGCTCTGGGCTGATGGCTCAGAGCCTGGAGCCTGTTTCTGATTCTGTGTGTCCCTCTCTCTCTGCCCCTCCCCCGTTCATGCTCTGTCTCTCTCTGTCCCAAAAATAAATAAACGTTGAAAAAAAATTTTTTTTTTTTTTAAAAAATTTTTTTTTTTTTTTTTAAATTTTTTTTTTTTTTCAACGTTTATTTATTTTTGGGACAGAGAGAGACAGAGCATGAACGGGGGAGGGGCAGAGAGAGAGGGACACACAGAATCAGAAACAGGCTCCAGGCTCTGAGCCATCAGCCCAGAGCCCGACGCGGGGCTCGAACTCACGGACAGCGAGATCGTGACCTGGCTGAAGTCGGACGCTTAACCGACTGCGCCACCCAGGCGCCCCGAAAAAAAATTTTTTTTAAGTAAATCCTCCTTGCTTGCTGGGTGGCTCAGTCAGTTAAGCATCAGACTCTTGATTTTGACTCAAGTCAGGATCTCATGGTTCATGGGTTTGATTCCCACATTGAGGCTCGGAGCCTGCTTGGGATTGTCTCTCCCTCTCTCTCTGCCCCTCCCCCACTTGTTCTCACTCTTTCTCTCTCTCTATCTCAAAATAAGTAAATAAACTTAAAGAAATAAAATAAAACCTTCTTTTTGAATTATCTGGTGAGTGTCAGGTATTTGTGGTTAGGGCCCAGTCTGATCTATCCCCTCCCTCTCTCAAACTGTTCTATTTCTGGTGGTGTATCTCCTCTCTTTCTGGTTGGATGGAGCATCACAAAAGGTGTCCTGAGAATAGCAGCATGGAGGCCTCTATTCTTGAACACTGGCTGATACTGTATAACACTGGAATGTGACACTGTAGATTCCAGGGTTCCAAATGCCTGGCACACTGGGGGCCTTGACTCCATCACAGATGATGTCTCTGTATTGAGCTGTAGGTTTAAATCAAAGCAGCATCTTTGGCAAATCATTCCATTGTGGTATACCTAACATAAGAAATATTTAAATTCATCAGTAATCTGGTAGTAAATTCTGCCAACAGGTATAAATTTATTTATTGACCAACCATGGAAGGATTTCATTTATAGAATAGGCACTCAATAAATGATTTTGTGGATGACAAGGTTTGGATTTACTCTTGAGTTATGATGCACTATAAATATGTACCAAGAAATGCATAGATACACTGGTTAATTAAGAGGTCAGTATATTACCATTATTTAATATATTTTGTCTCAGATCATGCAATTCTATTTTAAGAGAGATTTATGAATCTTTACTTAGATTATCATGAGGAAACAAATTTTAGTCTCTTAAATAATATATTGAGGTGGCTGCCTATTTTATACTAAGTGATTATTAGAGTATCTTGTATGTGCCACACACTGAGGCAGGTACTGGGATTAAAGTAGTGAACAGGTACATACTGTCTGCATTTGGGAAACTTATACCTTATTAAATGAGATGTATGCCAAAGGAATAATTTAAAAATAATTTATGGATTGCAATTATTGCATGGTAATGTGGTTTTTGTTTTCTATCCCTTTCCTCATCCTATACTCTCTCCCCTGTCCTACCTGGAACCTGACTCATACTTTCATACGGAGTACAAGAAAACAGGGTTTTTGACTCAAGAAAGAGCCAGATATCTTTAGCATAATAAAGGGAAAGAACTATACCTAAAGGTGTTAATCTTAATACTATGAAGAAGCTAATGACTTTATACTGAGAATTTAGGGGTGCCTGGGTGGCTCAGTTGGTTCTAAGTGTCCAACTTCAGCTCAGATCATGATCTCATGGTTCATGAGTTCGAGCCCCACATTGGGCTCCATGCTGATGGTGCAGAGTCTGCTTGGGATTCTCTCTCCCTCTCTCTCTGCTGCTCCCTGACTCGCTTTCTCCCTCTCCCTCAGAATAAATAAATAAACTTTATAGTGAGAATCTAAGACTGACCTCAGTGAAGAATTTTCCCCCCTTCTCTTTTGCCCTCAGCAATGAAATCTCTGGAACAATTTAACAATGGAACATAAAGGAACTAAACAAGAAGCAGCAGACTATGGGAGTACAGTTGAAGGAGCTGAGAGTGAGGAGCAAAGAACACACAGAGGATCATAGAAGCTGTGGGAGGAAGGAGATAGAACAGGCCTTTGGCAGAGATATTTTTCTGCCTACATCTAGGCTATCTGGGAATACCAGGACTATCTAGGACACTGGAGGAGCTGGGTGTTCTCAGTGATTTTTAGTCCCCTGGCATTCATGTCCTTATGTGTTCTCCCCCCACACTGGAAAAGGCTGGCCTAAGTAACCAACAGGATACTGTAGAAATGATTGAGTATGTCTTTTGAGACTGAGTTATAAAGGATATGTGGCTTCTGCCTGCTCTTTTGGACCACTCAATCTGGGAAAGCCAGCTAGTGTGTTGTGAGGATTCACAATAATAGGTGAGGTCCATAGGTGAGGAGCTGAGGTCTCCATCCAGTAGACATGAGTAAGCAATTCTGGAGGTAGATTTTCTAGCCTCAGACAAGCCTTTAGATGAAGCAACCTGGACTGATATCTTTTTTTTTGTTTTTCTTTTTTTTTACGTTTTTAAAAAATTATTTATTTATTTATTTACTTACTTACTTATTTATTTATTTATTTATTTTTATTTATTTTTAAATTTACATTCAAGGTAGTTATCATATAGGGCAAAATGATTTCAGGAGTAAATTCCTTAATGCCCCTTACCCATTTAGTCTATCCGCCCTCCCACAACCCTTCCAGTAACCCTCTGTTTGTTCTCCATATTTAAGAGTCTCTTATGTTTTGTCCCCCTCCCTGTTATTATATTATTTTTGTTTCCCATCCCTTATGTTCATCTGTTTTGTATCTTAAAGTTCTCATATGAGTGAAGTCATATGATATTTGTCTTTCTCTGGCTGACTAATTTCACTGATCAAAATGCCCTCCAGTTCCATCCACATAGTTGCAAATGGCAAGATTTCATTCTTTTTGATTGCTGAGTAATACTCCGTTGTGTATATATATATATATATATATATATATATATATACCACATCTTCTTTATCCATTCATCCATCAATGGATGTTTGGGCTCTTTCCATATTTTGGCTATTATTGATAGTGCTTCTATAAACATTGGGGTGCATGTGTCCCTTTGAAACAGGATACATGTATCCCTTGGATAAATACCTAGTAGTGCAATTGCTGAGTCGTGGGGTAGTTCTAATTTTAATTTTTTGAGGAATCTCCATACTGTTTCCCAGAGTGACTGCACCAGTTTGTATTCCCACCAGCAGTGCAAAAGAGATCCTCTTTCCCCACATCCTCGCCAGCATCTGTTGTTGCCTGAGTTGGTGATATTAGCCATTCTGACAGGTGTGAGATGTTATCTCATTGTGGTTTTGATTTGTATTTCCCTGATGATGAGTGATGTGGAGCATTTTTTCATGTGTCCTTTGGCCATCTGGATGTCTTCTTTGAAGAAGTGTCTGTTCATGTCTTTTGCCCATTTCTTCACTGGATTATTTGTTTTTTGGGTGTTGAGTTTGATAAGTTCTTTATAGATTTTGGATACTAACCCTCTATCTGGTATATCATTTGCAAATATCTTTTCCCATTCCATTGGTTTCCTTTTAGTTTTGCTGATTGTTTCCTTCACTGTGCAGAAGCTTCTTATTTTGATGAGGTCCCAAGCAACTATTTTTGCTTTTGTTTCCCTTGCTTCCAGAGACATGTTGAGTAAGAAGTTGCTGTGGCCAAGGTCAAAGAGGTTTTTGCCTGATTTCTCTTCAAGGATTTGGATGAATTCTTGTCTTACGCTTAGGTTTTTCATCCGTTTTGAGTTTATTTTTGTGTATGGTGTAAGAAAGTGGTCCAGGTTCATTTTTCTGCATATCGCTGTCCAGTTTTCCCAACACCACATGCTGAAAAGACTGTCTTTATTCCATTGGATATTCTTTCCTGCTTTATCAAAGATTAGTTGGCCATTCATTTGTGGGTCCATTTCTGGTTCTCTATTCTGTTCCATTGATCTGTCTGTTTTTGTGCCAGCACCATACTGTTTTGATGATTATAGCTTTGTAATACAACTTGAAGTCCGGGATTGTGATGCCTCCAGCTTTGATTTTCTTTTTCAAGATTGCTTTGGCTATTTGGGGTCTTTTCTGGTTGCATACAAATTTTAGGATTGTTTGTTCTAGCTCTGTGAAGAATGCTGGTGTTATTTTGACAGGGATTGCATTGAATATGTAGATTGCTTTGACAATTTAACAATGTTTGTTTTTCCTATCCAGGAGCATGGAAACGTTTTCCAATTTTTTGTGTCTTCTTCAATTTCTTTCATAAACTTTCTATAGTTTTCAGGGCATAGATTTTTCACCTCTTTGGTCGGATTTATTCCTAGGTATTTTATGGTTTGTGTTGCAATTATACATGGGATAAATTTCTTGATTTCTCTTTCTGGTGCTTCATTATTGGTGTATGGGAATGCAACCGATTTCTGTGCATTGATTTTTACATCCTTCAACTTTCCTGAATTCATGGATCAGTTCTAGCAGTTTTTTTGGTAGAATCTTTTGGGTTTTCCATATAGAGTATCATGTCATCTGCAAAGAGTGAAAGTTTGACTTCCTCCTGGCTGATTTGGGTGCCTTTTATTTCTTTGTGTTGTCTGATTGCTGAGGTTAAGACTTCCAATACTATGTTGAATAACAGTGGCAAGAGTAGACATACTGTCTCGTTCCTGACCTTAGGCAGAAAGCTCTCAGTTTTTCCACATTGAGGATGATATTAGCATTGGGTAGTTCATATATGGCTTTTATGATGTTGAGGTATGATCCTTCTATCCCTGCTTTCTTGAGGGCTTTTTTTTTTAATCAGGAAAGGGTGATGTAGTTTGTCAAATGCTTTCTCTGCATCTATTAAGAGGATCATGTGGTTCTTGTTCTTTCTTTTATTGATGTGATGAATCACATTAATTGTGTTGCAGGTATTGAACTATCCCTGCATCCCAGGTATAAATCTCACTTGGTCGTGGTAAATAATTCTTTTAATGTATTGTTGGATCTGGTTGGCTAATTTCTTGTTGAGGATTTTTGCATCCATGTTCATCAGGGAAATTGGTCTGTAGTTCTTCTTCTTAGTGGGGTCTATGTCTGGTTTTGTAATCAAAGTAATGCTGGCTTCATAGAAAGGGTTTGGAAGTTTTCCTTTCATTTCTATTTTGTTTGGAACAGCTTCAAGAGAATAGGTGTTAACTCTTCCTTAAATGTTTGGTAGAATTCCCCTGGAAAGCCATCTGGCCCTGGACTCTTGTTTTTTTGGCAAATTTTTGATTACTAATTCAATTTCTTTACTGGTTGTGGGTCTGATGAAATTTTCTATTTCTTCCCGTTTCAGTTTTGGTAGTTTATATGTTTCTAGGAATTTGTCTATTTCTTCCAGATCGCCCATTTTATTAGTATAATTGCTCATAATATTCTCTTATTATTGTTTGTATTTCTGTGTTGGTTGTGATCTCTCCTCGTTCATTCTTATTTTATTTATTTGGGTCCTTTCCTTTTTCTTTGTGATTAAACTGGCTAGTGGTTTATCAATTTTGTTAATTCTTTCAAAGAACCAGCTTCTGGTTTCATTGATCTGTTCTAGTGTTTTTTTGGTTTTGATAGCATTGATTTCTGCTCTAATCTTTATTATTTCCTGTCTTCTGCTGGTTTGGGGTTTTATTTGCTGTTCTTTTTCCAGCTCTTTGAGATAAGGTTAGGTTGTTTTTCGGAGATCTTTCTTCCTTCTCTAGGAAGGCCTGGATTACTACATACTTTCCTCTTATGACCACCTTTGTTGCATCCCAGAAGTTTTTGGCTGTGGTGTATAATTTTCATTGGTTTCCATGTACTTTTTAATTTCCTCTTTATCTTCTTGGTTAGCCCATTAATTCTTTAGTAGGATGTTCTTTAGTCTCCAAGTATTTGTTATCTTTCCACATTTTTTCTTGTGGTTGATTTCAAGTTTCATAGTATTGTGATCTCTGTCCTCTCTCTGCAAGCAAAACCAATCCCTGCCCTCCATGGCTTCTCTCTCCCCTAGTTCACCTCTCCGTGCCATGTACCTGCTGAGTTCTGTGGTTCAGGTTTTTCATATTGTTGTGTTAATCCTCAGATCAGTTTTCTAGGTGTGCAGGATGTTTAGTGTTGATCTGGCTGTGTTTCATGGACGCAAGACGTAAAAATCTTCCATGCTATTCCGCCATCTTGGCCCCTCCCCTGGACTGATATCTTAACTTCTCATGAGACCTGGAGACAGAGCTACCAGCTGACCTTCTAAATTCTTGACCTAAAGAAACTCTGAGTAATAAATCTGCTGTTTTAGCTTGCTATGTACTTGGGTAATTAATTATGTGGAAGTAGGTAATTACCCTACTGAGAGAAATGTAAATAGAATCCTCTCCAAATTTCCACTGCCCTGTGGAATCCATAGGAATTGAACATTGTGCTCTAACCTGGGCTATTTGTTCTTTTGAATTCAGCATCTGCTTGATTAGCTCAAATCAAGACTTTAGGACAACAGACTAGACTGTCCTACCTTTCCATAATACAGGGTGCAGTATTCAAGTTACAATTTTAAGTGCTGAAGGGAGAAATACAGGGTAAAATGAAACAATATAATTTGTTTGTACTGTTACTGTTTATGTATAAGAGTAATACAGGCATGAGAGACTGAATAATCGGAATAAAACCATACTGTGTACACCTGGTATAAGATCATCTGCTCGACATTTTCCCACTGAAAGTATCTGGGCAATTAGTGCCTTAGTACCATTGATTTTTTTCTTTTCTCTTTTTAAACACATTTATTTAAATCAGTTTCTACTGTAAATTGGATCATATTTCTGCCTCTCTCCCCCTTTTAAAAAACAGCCCTGTTGCCCTCTTTTGATAATGTAATATTCTAAAACCTCTCTTTGTATTCTATATTACAGCTTTATTTCAAAGCCCAAATCCTTAAAATTGGCATTGTTTAGCAAATTAACAATGACTTATACCGTAGTAGATACCTTGTTATGCTTTTTATTGTTTAATGTAACAATTTGGCCATTGCATAAAAGGATATGTACCAATGATTCTAATAAATGAAACACCATCCTGAGTTCCTTTTTAAGTAGAGAAAAGCCTATTAAAATTAATTCATGAACAAAAATCCAACTGTATTCAGCAAGGCAATTTCAAGTTGAATGATAACACTATCTCCCTTGGTCAGATGTTGCTATTTACATATTTAACATCCTGAACCACTATGGAGATTTCAATATTATTTAAACATTTGCATAAAACAAGCATGTGAACCAGATACATCTGCCTATTGCTTTTAAAAATTTGACTCTTTTCCTCTTATAACTTGGTCATCAAACTCAGAAATCTTCACTAGTTCTACAGATTAGATTATTAAGGAATGCCAGCTTTTGGCGCCCTCTTGTGGAGAAATGCTCCTGGTGTGTGTCTTATTGGCACGTCAGTTGGTTTGTTCAGGGGAATCTGAAAGGATGAATCATTTCTCCATTTATTTATGCAACATGATTTTAATGACTGAAACAATGTGAGTCATTTCTTGCTCAGTTATAGGATTGAGGAACTGAGATAGATTTCTATTAAAGCAAACATGAGACGTTAAAAAAATTCTTGATAAAGCCATTGAATTGCATTTTGATTTGTTAGATGGGATCTTTTTATTCTCACTTGTATTGATAATAATTAATTTCTGAAATACAATGGATTAAGTTAGCTAATGGGGAGCCTTCCATTCAGCATTTATCCTCTCAAGTCTGGGGCCAGGATCTACCAGTACTGCCAGCAATTGTGTCCTTGCAGGATGGCTCACCGGACACAACCCCATAATTCATCCCTGGTGCCCATTCCTTCCCTGGCCTCTTCCACATGTGTGCCTCCTTCAGTCTGTCCTCTGCTAACATGTTAATGTTCTTTCCTGAGGGCAGAGCACTGAGCACTTTTCAGGAGCTGGAGTCTGAGTAGTGGTAGTGAGCTAACACAGTGCTTGGGTAACCCATACCTAGACCACACTAACTAGGAATAAAATTAGGTCCAAAGCATGTGGATGATTTCTCTCATTCTGTTTATACCTGCCTCTGTGGAAACTCCAGCTGCATCCAGGTACCCCCGTCCCAATTATTTCTGGAAGTTTCCGTAAGTGCTCATACTCAATTTCTCAGCCACCATACAGTGAAGCATTTTTCTTTCTTCACACCAGACCCTGGGGATGTTCAAGCTGCCTGATGTTGCCTATTAGTGTGGGTGTAAGACGCTGAAGGATGTGTGGCTATAAGGATTCCGCCTCTGTTATGTTGAGACCAGTTGAGGTCACTAGGGCTTTGCTCTGTGGATGGAAATGTCATGCACACTGCTGGTGTGCTAGAGATCTAGTTATGTCAAGGCTTCACTCTGTACTTTGTACTGGCTTCATCTCCAAATAGGGAAAATTCCTACCCTTGTTTTATCATCTTCCACAAAGTTCGAAAGCAGTGCTGATTTGGGTGCCCAGTATTTCTCATACCTCTGAGCCAGGCAGCTATCCTGTATCTATGTTACAGGCCCTGCCCTTCCATGCCTGGCCCTCTAGGAAGTGAAGGCAAAGGCCTGGGGAAGAAGAGGGGGCGGAGTCATGGGACAAGTTGAGGCACATTTGCCTATTAGTCCTCCTGTCACTCTTTACTCGGGACATTTTTATTAGAAGAAACAGTGAGTTTCACTTCTCTTTCTTTCTTTGCCTAAAGGCTCCCCCATTCCCAGGTTCTTTGTGCCTCTGATTCATTTGTTTGCCAGAAATGCTCAGACATGTCTGAGTCTAGGAAGAATGTAACTTAGGCTCCAGTGGGGTTCTCTGCATATTCATTAATGGTGACAAAAGTGATAGTGGATGGTGGTGCCAGGCTGTAGAAAAGGAACATCTTTAGATGGAAAGCACTGGCAGTGTTCATGCTTCTAAAATATTCTAGCAGTTGTGCTTGAGGGGAGACTACATCTCAGAAACTGCATATAGTTTCAAAAGTTCTCGAACATATCATTACAGCATGATACTAAAAATGAGACGTTCTCACATTATTCTATTTTATAAAGTACTTCTACCTTGTAATGCATTCAGCAAACATTATACAGATTATTGTAAAGCTTCTTGTTTACAGTTACTGAGGTTACAAGAAACCCAGTAGTCAAATGCCTTGATATGTAAGTAGACATTTTTATTTATTTTTATTTTTTTTTAATATGAAATTTATTGTCCAGTTGGTTTCCATACAACATCCAGTGTGCATCCCAACAGGTGCCCTCCTCAATACCCATCACCCACTTTCCCCTCTCCCCCACCCCTCATCAACCCTCAGTTTGTTCTCAGTATTTAAGAATCTCTTATGTTTTGGCTCCCTCCCTCTCTAACCTCTTTAAGTAGACATTTTTAAAGGAAGATTGACCTGACTAGCTAGAAATCTGCATAAAGACTTTTTGTTTCTTCTATTCTTCCAGGTAATTAAATCAGACTGGTTCTAGTACCACCTAATCTCTGCCAGTAGCATTTTGTGGTACAATAGTACAAACCCAGCTCCCCCTGATATTTACAGTTAGGTAGACTTGAAGGCAGTGTTGTTGAGGGGAGGCAGCCTGCCTAGTTTTGAATGTAGGTGCCCTCGCCCTCTAGCCAACTCGCCTTTGCAGTAATCTTTGCCTCCACTTAAGCCTGCATTTCCTCTAAGCCTCTATTTCCTGACATAGGAAATGCTAGTACCTACCTCATAGGCTGCAAGACTTTGCTGAGACGATTCATAAAAGCTAGGACAGTGTAGGCTATGCAGTGAAACTGTAATTAGCTTTTGTTCTTACTGAAAGAAAACATACATTTTCTTACTGAAGTTTCGAATGCCAATGATTCCTCAGCAAAGCTGTTAGTAAAAGTGAGGGAACAAAAATTTAAATGAAAATTGTCTCACTAAAATAAAATGCGAAGCTTGACTCCTGAAAAATCAGATTTTTTTTTTTTCAAAGGAAGATAAAATTCTGGGAAAGACAGATGGGCTGTGCTTCCTGAAGAACTTTATGAAAAGAAGTGTCTGGGGACAGCATGAAATAAGGTCATAAAGTGTCCTGGCTATGAATTTGCATCACCGCCTACTTTGCTCTGTTTTATCTAGGCCAGCACAATGGGAAAAGTAGCCAGTAGCCACATGTGGCTGTTAATCACTTGGAATATGGCTAATCTGAATTAAGATGTGGTGTCAGTATAAAATATGCACCAGAGACTCTAGTTAATAATGCTGTATTGAATATTTGAAAGTTGCTAAGAGAGTAGATCTAACAGTACTCATTACAAGAAAAAAATTTTGTAACCCTGAGTGGTGATGGATCAAATCATGTTGTACACTTGAAACTAATATAATGTTCCATGTCAATTATACCTCAATTAAAAAAATACACAGCACATTTTTTAATGTTTATTTATTTATTTTGAGAGACAGAGAGAGAATGCGTGAGCATGAGCAAGGGAAGGGTGGAGAGAGAGAGAGAGGGACCTGCGCTGAAATCAAGAGTTGGACGCTTAGCCCACTGAAACACCCAGGTGTCCCAAGATTTTGAAGATTTAGTATAAAAAGAGTGTAGTTTATTTGATATTAAAAAAATATTGATTACACGTTGAAACAATATTTTTGATGTTTCTTAAAGGAAATAAGAAAGTTTATTTCACCTGTTTCTTTTTACTTTTCAAAACGTGGCTGCTAGAAACTTTACGATTCTAGATTTAGCTTCACTTAGATTGCTATAGGACAGTGCTATGATCCAGGCACATTTATATCTTTTCTTGGCAACCCAGGGATGCACAGAAAGGATACAACTTTTGGAAGAAATGAAGCAATGAAGAAGTTTATTTATTTTTTTTAATTTTTTTTAATGTTTATTTATTTTTGAGACAGAGAGAGACAGAGCATGAACAGGGGAGGGGCAGAGAGAGAGGAAGACACAGAATCTGAAACAGGCTCCAGGCTCTGAGCCATCAGCCCAGAGCCCGACGCGGGGCTCGAACTCACGGACCGTGAGATCATGACCTGAGCCGAAGTCGGACGCTTAACCGACCAAGCCACCCAGGCGCCCCAAGAAGTTTATTTTTTAAATGTCAGACTATTCCCATTACATCTGTAAAATTTTTGTATATACAGTACTGAACTCTAGTTTCAGATGTTAGGACTTTGAATCCAGGCACCATTACTGAATATTTGTGTGATCTTGGACAAGTGTCTGATCCTCCCAATTCCTAGTCCCTTTGTACTCCTTACCCCTATCGGGGGGGCAGGTATGTCATTACTTAGGTCTACAGACTCAGTTGTACAAGACATAGACATTTATTTTTCCATAACTGAAATTAATTTCTATTATGAATGCCCATTCCATCTATTGCTGGAAACCATCTCAGTCCTTTCAGGGTTCACTTTTCCCATGAACAAAGTGTTTCCTTCCTTGCGAGTGCTACTTACGTAAGGGGGGATGAACATGTGATTCTGAGTGTCATCATCCATCCCTCTCTGATGTCAGCTGGGATGTTGTCCTCCATGTCGGGTTTAATCATCAAGGTTGTCTATTTCCTCCTCGTCCCAGCGGCAAGGCTCTTCAGGTAGCCTAGTTCTTTCTTCCATGTCCTTCCTTTCAAGGGTTTATGGAAAACAATCACCCAGTTGCAAAACCTACTTCAAAGGTGCATTAAGAGGAACAAAAAAGATGATCCATGTAAGGTGCTTAACACAATGCCTGATACAAATTAAGTATCTAGTAAAGGTAATTATTATTGCTAATGTTGTTGATGCCGTTGCTCTTGTTCTCAGCCAGTGCACTTTGGGTTTCCAGACATCTAGATGCCAGAAAAATGGAGGGGTCGTTACCATTTCTTTTCCTACTTTTTTTCAGTAGTTGACAGTGAGGAGAGAAAATGGATACACTGGAGGGGAAACAAAAACAAACAAACTAAAACAATGGTCTCTAATTACTCTTTGGTTCTGATCAAGAGATTAGTGTCTAGGATTGGTGCTGGGAAGGCACGTGTGGATCCATATGAAATCGGGAGAAGGCTGTTAGATCTAACTTTGGAAGGTACCATTTAATGATACAAATAAAAATGTCATAAATACTTATTAAACATTTCTGACAAGCTAGTAATGGTGTGGAGGATACAGAAGAAGTGCTGGTCATAGTCTATGCATGTGAAGAACTTACAACTGGATAATAACATATGTTGCATCTTTAAAATGAGACATGGTGGAGGTTGGAAGGCTGACTGCTTCTACATGGTCTCATATAGTAACCATACTTTGGTGGGGATGTCAAAGCTCATAGTGAATACTAAAACTTCAGATAAAGAAACTCAATTTGTTAGTGAACTTCGAGCTAATAGAAACTCAGATGCTTACTCTTTCCCAAACTCAAAAGAAGCTAATGGATAATCAGAATGTTGATGTATTAATGTACAGTAAGGGATATGCCTCTCAAGTGAGAAGAATTCTCATGTAAAACTTAATGACAGCTAATATCCACCAGAAGATAAAATGAGTCATTTTTTCTGTTTTCATTAATATTCATTTATTAATGCATTCATTTTGTCATCTGGTAGGTATTAGCTGACACTAAAGTTGTTTTACTTTAGATGTATAAAAGAAATTCATTGGCATTGAAAATTTCATCCATTAATTACATTTTTTAATATAAGGATTGGGAAAAGACTTCTAATATTAAGATTTTAGTAGTTAAAATATTTCAGATCATCATGTGGGAAACCAGTGTTTTGTGAGAAGATGGCTTGAAAACCACTGGCATAGATTTTGAAGGCCTTATTATTTTGATGCTTCTCTTCTACACACTTGCATTATTAAAGGGTTAAGACTTGATCTGCTCTTTGAATGAAGTATTGGATTTGGATTAAGGTAAAGAAATGGGACACAGAAGCTGGGGAGAGAATTAAGTGTAGGAGGAAGATGTGCAGGCAGACCTTTACCAGAATGCAGAGGAGAGTCAGCTGGAGCCTGGTGGGGGAGTGTGTGCTGTTTGGAGGCCAGAATTGATAGGCAATATGACTTTACTGTACTGTATTAAATTCCACAGTGCTCTGAAGAGTATGATATTTGTTGGAAGAGACCTGAACTAAAAGGCTCGTAAATCTCTTAACAAGAATCTTGGAATTTGAAGTGATAATTTCCACTTGGCATGGGTGCTGCAAAGATGCTGAGTGTAACATACCATTTAATAAAATGTATCTAAAGTTTTTCTACCCCCACGAACCCCATTTCCAAAATGTTGAATTTTGGGACCATAAAGGAAGCTTATTTTGTGTTTAACTTCTGTCAGCACTTGTTAAAAGTCACTTTACAAGCAGTTCTTTGAAATACTGTTTAGAGAATCAGCTATTCTGAACTCTGATGTGAACTAGAAATGTGTCTGATTTTAAACCCTTTTGCCTCTCAAAGCTGTCTTTTTGATGATAATTTAATAGGCTCTTTGAGGCAAAAGGTAGGTAGCATATGTCACTAATACATCTAATGTAGAATTATTATCAAATATTCTTGTTTCAATATTTCCTCCCCATCCCCTCTAAATCTCATTTAATAACATCAAATTGAGTTATAGAATATTAGAACTGTAAGGGATGATCTTGGGTCATGTAGCTGCAGTCTCTGTTTTTTGGAATTCTCTAAAGCATTGGAGGAAATACAATTCAAAGTACTCTGTTTTTTCTAACTAATTCCTAGGGACTGGGCCAACCTCACAACCTAGCCAAAATAGCAGCATTCTGCTCTGTATCGACTGCCAATTTGTTTTTCTGACATCATGTGTATATGCAGCAAAACAAAATTTCTTTATCTGATCCCTTTTTTGTTAATTTAGATACTCAGTTTCATAGAAGATGTCCTTCCACAAATGAAAAGATATGGTATAGGTAGATTTTCCCGCCCTGACTTAGGTAAATATGTAGCAGTGAGAGTCTCCTATCTTTACTGTGTGTTCAGCAGGTGATGGTTAATTGGATGTGTCCACTTGGCTGAGCCACAGTACCCAGATATTTGCTCAACACTAGTCTAGATGTTGCTGTGAAGTTATTTTATGATGAAGTTAGCATGTAAGCCAGTGGATGTTTAGTAAAGCAGATTACCCTCCATAATGTGGTTGGAGGCCTGAAGAAAAAGAAGACTGACTTCCTTGAGAAAGGAGGCATTTTACCTGCAGTGTTTCTTCAGACTTGAGCTGCAACACCAACCCTTCCCTGGGTCTCTTGTCTGCAGGCCTACACTGTCACGGACACAACCCTTAGAACTTGTGCTTGCTGGCCTCTGTGTTGCATGCATCAATTCCCTAAAATAATTTCCTTCTCTCTTTTTCAAGGTCTCTCTGTCTCTGTCTACACACACGCGCGCGTGCGCGCGCACACACACACACACACACACCCTGTTGATTCTATTTCTCTGGAGAACCCTGACTAATACAGTCAGGATTAATGATCTACTTCTGACCAAAGTTCATCTATAACCCTGCATGTTAGAGTTTAAAGTGAAAGCAAGAGATTAGAGTCACATTTTATAGATGAGTGAATCAGTCTTCATGAGAAAAGAAAAGAAAAATGGAAATTCAAAAACAAGGAGGCATGATTTTATTATTGTCCAATAGCTAACCCCTCAAATAGAAGATCTCACTGTATCAGAGCTTAATCACCTTTAGGAGCAGATCCAGGTTTGTGTGGATAGGTTGGGAAGCTTTCTTTCAGAGAATATGAAAGTATTACTGCTAAATTAGGTATGGGAGTGAATATTTTTTTAGGTTCAGAACAGAATTACAACAACTTCCAAGAGTTTAAAGGCTAATAGAAACTGTAAACATAACAAAATCCACAAAGAAAACATATTTTTAATTAATTAATTGCCTGATATACCAGCACCGTATATAGTTTTTTGGAGTATGTTTTTATTATTACCACTTCAGAAAAGAAAGAATTTAGTCTGTAGATTTCAAACCCTGTTTCTTCTCCACTACCAGACTTCTGTGCCAGACACAGAATGGTCTTCTCCTGTTTCTTCTCCACTACCAGACTTCTGTGCCAGACACTGTTAGGTACATTAATGTGGAGATAGGACCTTGACCTCTGCCTTCCTGGCACAATGCGTGTGTGTGCATAGTGTTTACTGGAAAGATGCATTTCTGAAACCTTTTCCTTTTGTGGAATAACTTAACTGTAAATCAGTGAGACTGAACACCGTGGAAATATATCCCATAAAAATGCCCAAAATGACTTCCTGACTTAACTTTTCCTTATCAGAGTCTAAAAATGCACAGCTACTCCCATGCCACCATATACGAGGGGACATGTGATAGAGGGGAATTCACAATGGAAAGGGACACATACCCTAAGATATGCTAAAATATTCTCATTTTGTAAATTTTATCAAAACAAAAACATGATTATGTGAACTGGATAAACGAGAGGCCTCAAAGCATAAGCCTTTGGCTACCATAATTATGTGTAGAACATTCTTCTCTTTTCCTGCTTCTAAATAATTTTTCAAAGAATCACTTATTAATGTAAATTTATTAATATATTTTCATGCTACTGGGATAATGTGTGAAATTTTCCATAATTAACTGTAAATATTTATACTGTGAGTGTGGGAACTACACATGAATAGGAAATGAAATATCTTTAAATCATAAATTTGCAATGAATATTTTAGAGCAGTATAATTGAATCTTGCTTATAATTATGGTAGACATACAATAATGGCTGTGTTTTTCTTTGAAATAGTTTTTTCTTTTTCACCCCTGGAAGGGCAGAGGAAAAGAACAAGAAAAAAGTGAAACAGGCTAGCTTTTATCAGGGGAGGCTGACTTCAGAAATAAAATATGTACTGGAGCCATTCACAGCTAGAACTGATTTCAAAATGAAATTACCATTGGCTTTCAAATGGAAATTTCAGGGAGAAGATGTTAATAAAAATGTAATGGTTATAATGGCAACTGTAATGATGATGATGCTATGTGTGTGTTGTTAGAAGAGTGATTATCATAATCTCTGACACTTTTTTTAGTCCATAAAGAGGTAGATTAAAATTGGTACTTACAGAGATCATAATTTATTCACTTTTCCCTAGCTCATTAAAATGACTTTGCCATTATTTTGAAATTCTCATCGTATGATGGGGCCATGCACATATGGCACAGACAATCAGACTGACAGGAACTTTTAGGCAGTTCCAATTCTGCTTTCATTATTCACAGGACTAAAGACTCTCTTTATAAAATCAGTTACTTGGCATTTTCTCATTGATTCCGAAAGAGGTTTACGTATGAATATGCATAGGAATCTGTGGCTGGCTGGTATATTGGTGCTCCCCCCCCAGCCCCCAGGAAAAAAGACAACTATGCCTCTCAGTACTAATGCCCCTGTGTAGCCCCCTTCCATAGAACTATGGGCTTGACCATGTAACTTGCTGTGGTCAATGGACATCAGCAAACGTGACCCAAGCAAGTTTGTTGAGGGCTTGCACTTAAGTTGTGCAACTTAAGTGGTCCTTTTGAAAAACTTCACCTTGGAACCCAGATATTATTCTATAGGGAAGTCTAGGTTATATTGCTACAGAGAGATGACATGGGGAATGGCTCTGGATGGGGAGACACAGCAAAGAGAGAAAGGCGACTTGGAAGAAAACCAAGGTCTCCCAGACAGGTTTCCAGTTAACTCTATGAAAGACCTCCCCTGACACTACACGGAATAGAACCACCCAGTCAGTCCACAGAAATGGGACAGATAACACATTATTGTGGTTTTAAGCTGGTAAGTTTTTGTTTGTAAAGCAGCAATAGATAAAGGAAATGATTATAGAGAGATTTTTTAAAACCATTTCACTTGTATATGAAAGTCTGAAAATGATTTAAGTGAAATTAGAGTCTTATTAAGTTGAATGCCCATAAAATGAGGTTTATTCAGCCATTTACGTGTACAGCCTTATGATTTTGATAGCTAACGTTTATTAATTACTTTCTGTATCTGTATATTAGTCATTAACATTTTATTTATTAAAATTATTAAATTTTACTAATTTATTATAATCAATTAACTTATTATTAGTTAAAAAACTCTACACAACAATTGTATGTAGGTGCTGTGTTTGTTCCCATCCTGTAGATGGGGAAAATAAGACTTAAAGACAGTAAATATATTGCCTAAAGTTATACAGGTACCTACAGTGTGTGGAAGATATAACAAAGAATTATAAAATGCAGTCTGTATGCAGTGGAATGTACAGTTTTTAGAAAGGTCTATATCCATGAAATTATTGTAAGAAGAGATGATACTATTATATTAAACAGTGTGGTGCTAGTTAAAAGTGTTTTGAATCAGAATGACACCAGTTTATTTTATTTTATTTTATTTATTTATTTTTTCTGAGACAAATATTTTTTTTTTTGAGCTTCTCCACATTTCACCATTTATTATTTTCAATTTACATTTGTTATAGCCATCCTAATTGGTATAAAGTGGTATCCAATTCTGGCTTTGACTTGCATTTTCCTAGTAGCTAA
This sequence comes from Prionailurus viverrinus, assembly GCF_022837055.1. Lineage (NCBI taxonomy): Eukaryota > Metazoa > Chordata > Mammalia > Carnivora > Felidae > Prionailurus > Prionailurus viverrinus. The sequence continues at coordinate 161,171,575 of NC_062561.1, forward strand.
TGTTAAAGTCCTTGTCATGTGCTTATTGGAGAATGACACCAGTTTAATTTTTTTTTTCAACATTTATTTATTTTTGGGACAGAGAGAGACAGAGCATGAACGGGGGAGGGGCAGAGAGAGAGGGAGACACAGAATCGGAAACAGGCTCCAGGCTCTGAGCCATCAGCCCAGAGCCTGACGCGGGGCTCGAACTCACGGACCCCGAGATCGTGACCTGGCTGAAGTCGGACGCTTCACCGATTGCGCCACCCAGGCGCCCCTGACACCAGTTTAAATGGTGGCTCTGCTCCCAGCTTTGTGACGTTAAACAACTTATTTAAACTCTCTGAGCCTCAGTTTTCTTATCTATCAGTTTAAAAATGTCTGTTCCATGGTTGTTGAGAGAGTAACCTGGGCCAAGGAGCCAGCTTATATCTAATTCTGTGGATTATTCTCATCTCCTCCCAAATCCATGTTCTGAGACATAACATGGGTGGTTTAAAATCAGACAATCAGGGAGTATTAATACTCCGAAAATATTAAAGCCCCATCAGCCAAAAACTTCCAGCCTGGAGTCTGACAAAACCTGATTTACCGACTCAACAGCATAGGAGTGCAGTGTCACCCTGACAAAAGGGAGGAGCTGGTGTCGGTCAGTGCTGGGTTCCTCACAGAGGATTCTGAGAAGTATCTACAGGAAGAGGAAGAGCTGATCCATTCTGGATTCGTTGCTGTTTCTGGGACAGGGTTATGAGAGGTAGGGATTAACTACGGGTTGTGTGCTGCCAGGAGGGTGGAAAGGTTTAACAACTGAGCCTACAGTTGGAAATAGCAAAGGGCATCTGGGAGAGTCACTGTTGAGAAAGTAGTCATCACTCATCCAGGGGGTCATTATGATGCTTGACGGCCACATAAAGAAACAGTTAGTCCTGTTCACTTTGCAGCCGGCTCTATGGGTCTGTCCTTCCAGCCTGATTAGCTGCAGGGCTGCTTTTTGTTCTTCCATCCAAGTTGATTCTGACTCTTAACTGTCTCAGAAAGTCTCTCAGAGATCAGCACACACTACAAATCAGGGTTTTAAATATTCTTTCCCGGAAACCCTGTTGTTGAACATTTACCAGCATATCACTACTTGTTTGTTTTCATATTTCTGTCTTTTCAGGACAGACTCCTCTTCTTTTAAGACTCAGTGGACACATTTAAGTCCCATATGTGTAACTAATGTCTACAATCTTCCCTAGTTGTTTTTTAGAATCCCCAGGGAATGCCTATGTTTCTCAAATCCAGTGTTAAGTACTTACCTTTGAATCACTTACCCATTGCAGGGTTTCTATGAGAACATGTGAAGATTCTGTCCGAACTGCCTGACTGAAAAATGCTTAGGAAAACATTTCTTCTCAGAACACAGGAAGACTTTCCTCTAGGAAAAAGAGAGTTCCATTTTCCACCTTAGTCTGTAAAAGTTTCTTAAAATCACTAAAAAAAAAAAAATCCAGATTTTTTTTTTTGGCTTCATCAAATTGGCACAGTGACCATATAATATATATGACAATGGGAATGGTTGGGTTATGCTTGTTTGCTTTTGTCCAGAACTCCTCTAATGGAGAAAACAAGTACATATTAGTCCACTGCTTAGGTAATGTTGATGGAGAAATGACCGTGCACGTACCCATCCAGTGTGTGTGTTCAAAGATGCAGGTGCAATTGTTAGGCAAAAGACAAGGATGCACCAGAGAACTTTTCAAGCATGAAGTTTCAAAATGTGGAATTATTTTTTATCTTCTACAGTATACATTTTGGAAGGAAAACAAGTTGTCTCCACAATGGACAGAAATTAAGGTGAGGAAGAATTATGACTCAGAATGAAAGATGCACTTGCTGACTTTGGAGTCGAAAGAGTTCTTAGAGAGCATCTTAAGCTTTTTGGTTGACAGACCTGCTTGACAGTCTGAAGCCATGGATCGTCTTCCCAGAAAATGCATATGTCTTAGTGTATGTACACATATATACCACCATCACAAAATTTCAGTGTTCCTTGATCTCTTGGAGCCCATTAATAGATTCTAATAAGGGAAAAATCTGGATTCAGTCTGTTGACTTTCCTTCCCTTTATTTCTGAAGTTATCAAACCAAAGTGACACATTGAAGTAGTGGCAGATCTAGTAACAAGTAACAGATCAAATAACAACTCTTAGCTCATTAGGCTGCTGCCACCCATGTCTTCTCTCATCAACTTCTTTTCCCCCACCAGCCATGAGACAGCTAACATGGTAGATCCCAAGGCTTGTGACAGGAAATAATAAGCCATACAGTGTGCTGGTGGTTCAGGGCATAGGCTTTAGAGTTGGGCCAGCCTAGGCTCAAGGCCTGGCTTTGCTTCAAATTTTAATGACAGTTGAAACTTCCTAAGCTTCAATTTTGTCATGGTAATATGGGGAAAATTACGGAATTGAAGAACTGATATAAAGATTAAATGAGAATAGCATGTACAAAGTACTTAGCGCTTGTGTCCTCCAAAACTGGAGAGCCAGACAGGTGGACACAGAGAATCACATCTTACTGGAGCAGAAACCCATGAGCAGAAACCTCTGGGAGAACCGGTGTCAGGGTAAGAAAGAAATCCTAAAGTGTAAATGACAAATTGCTGGAGGCTCAGTGTGGACAAGTCTGAGAGTTAAGACTTGCAGGGAGGCTCAGTTCAAGGCTGGGTATGCCCACACTTCTTTGTGTTTATCTCCAGGAGCTCTGCCAGGTTCTTACAGTAAAGACTGGAGACATCCCATTTTGAACCATTTTGAAGCACATTGCGTTCTTCTTTGCAAGGCCTGCCCTGTGACTTCAGTTTTCTGATGGATCTAAGAAGAGTTGTTGATTTTCAGGCCAGTTTCTTACTTTTTATGGCAGAGTGACAATTTCCAAGCTCTTTATATGCCGGACTGGAACCAGATACCCTGAGCAAGACGTGTTTTTACTTCTCTTGGGTAAATATCTGGAAATGAAATTACTTAATGAAGGCTTTTAGTGTTCCTTTTGTTGGTAATACAAAATTATGACTTTATTTAAGCACTGTATATCAAGTTTTTTCTTTTTTCTTTTTTGAAATTCACCAAATAAACATGTATTTGGGCAATAGTTCTTTAAAAAGTACATTATCGTAACATACATTGTTTTGTTGTCAGCTTTATGATATGCTGCTACAAGTTTAATATTGTAAACACAAGATCTCACCAAAAAACCCCACAAAACTTTACTGAAAGTTTTTCTTTTTATTTGCTTTATTAAGAAACCCCTTGCCTGGCTTTGGGTGATAGACTAGTCTTTAGTGAGGGTTGGAAGGTATTTCTTTCTTACCTGCCCTTCCATGTCTATCTTTCCAAGAAGGATAAAAAAGTCTTGGGGTTCTAAGATCTACACATTGACTGTGGGTATCAAAGGGGTTACCAGGAGCAGAGACTGGACCCATTTGGCACCTCAGCCCAGAGCTGATGACCAGGTCAAAGTAAGCCACCACATGGGTATGAGTGCAGCTTCTTGCCTAAACACCGTATGGGGATATTCCTGGGACCCTGGTAAAGCTCTAAGGAATAACTAAAAACTGATGGGGATGGGAGGAGCCTAATCACCCATGATTGAGGGAAAGGATTGGAACTTATCTGCATACCAAGCTGGTGACAAAGGGCAGTTATGCCTATTATATAACTGGTAACTATAAATGAAACAAATGTAGGAAATGATGTTCATTAGAAAAGTTAACCTTATATTATTAACATTATCCCAGTTATCCTTTTAATACCACTTTTACTTATTTTTATTCTACTATTTTTGTGAGAAGAAGAGGTATAGATCTCAGTGTCTTTGGATATAATTTTTGATCTTAATGAGAAATTTTCTATCTTGCAGTTTGGTTTATAAAATAATCTAAAATTATAATAAAAGCAGAAATAAGTATATTATGGATCACCTGATAGAATATTTATAACTGAAAATGGTCCTAGGACTTCATGTTTATGACTTATATGTTACTCAGTAAAGTCCAAATGACATAATGATGTGTTCTTACTGATTAGATTTTTCAGAGTGATTAGGGTTGGGATAAGTGACTGGAGAATTGAGTCTTCTTTTGGTATGTGATAGTATCATATTAACATTGCACAATTTCCTATAGCAAAAATCTGAATTCACCTCCTATCTTAGAGAATTCTCTTAATACTAAGAGTAATAGTAAATATACAAAAGACTTTTTAATTTTATAGAAATTTTTACTTCTCAGTGTTGAATGTTAGCAATAGATGATTGATTCATCATAAAATGGTTGACAGTTTAAAAGAAATATGTTATTAAAAAGTAATGACCGTGGCGCCTGGGCGGATTAGTTGGCTAAGTATCTGAGTCTTGATTTTGGCTCAGGTCATGATCTCATGGTTCATGAGATTGAGCCCCACATCATGCTCTGTGCTAATAGTGCAGAGCCTGCTTGGGATTCTCTCTCTTCCTTGCTGTCTGCCCCTCCCCTGCTCACGCTCTATCTCCGTCTCTCAAAATAAATAAATAAACTTAAAAAAAATAATGGCAGAGCATAGAGCATATTTAGGGAAGTGAAAATAATCTGTATGACATTATAAGGATGGATATATATCATTATGCATCTATATAAACCCATGGAATATACAACAGCAACCTTAAATTAAGCAAAGGACTTTGGGTGATTATGATGTATCAATGTAGGTTTATCCCTGGTAAAAATTGTGTATGGTGTATCAATGTAGGTTTATCCCTGGTAAAAATTGTACCATTTTGGTGAGTGATGGTGATATTGGGGGAGGCTATGCATGAATAGGGGCAGGAGGCATATAAGAAATTTCTGTACCTACCTCTCAAGTTTGTTGTAAACCTAAAACTAGTCTAAAAATAAATAAAATAAAATATTTAAAAATAAGTTTAAAACATCTCCCCTCACCCAATGGCAATAATAACAATTCAAATGGGGGACCATGATACTGAAAATCAAAAGAATCAAGGTGAACATTACTTATCTATTGCTACATATCAAATCACCATGAACCTAGTAGCTTCAAACCACATATGTTATCTCACAGTTTCTGTGGGTCAGGAGTCTGAGCATATCATTTTTTGTGTTCTCTGCTTAGGATTTCACAAGGCGTTAGTCAAGGCTTCCACTTGCCTATGTTCTCATATGGAGTGTTGTCTGGGGGAAGAGTCTGGGGAAGAGTCTTCTTCCAGGCTCACTCAGATTATTCACAGAGTTCATTTACTTGCAGCTGTAGGATTCATGGCAACTTGCTTCTTCAAGGCCAGCAGGAGAGAGAGTCTCTAGCAAGATGGACATGCTGTAATTGTGGGAGTGGCATCTCATCACCTCTGCCATATAATGTTAGTTAGAAGGGAGTCACAGGAGGAGATAATACAAGGATATAAATACTAGGAGGCAGATATCTGAGGCCACCTACAAGGCTGTCCACCCCACAATAAATGAAGTATAAAACTAAATATAATATATAGCAAATAATATATTATTAACCCCAGGAGTTGTCGTTTATGTTCAGCTAAACAATATCATCTATTACATAAAACGAATGTAATTAATGATGCAAATAGCTTAACAATGGTAATAAAGAAGAATTTTTATTCTTTAAAGAAGGATTTATATATTACCTAGTCTAATCTGATTGTTTGCTTCAGAAGAAAAAAATTCTGTTATTGGGATCCTCTATAGAATTATTCTTTAAATTAGCACCCATTTAAAGTTATTAGTTTCCTAGGGCTTGTTGTAACAAAGTATGACAAACATGGTGGCTTAAAACAACAGAAATTTATTCTTTCAAAGTTCTGGAGGCTAAAAATCTGAAAGCAAGTTGTCAACAGGACCCTGCTCTCTTTGAAAGCTCTAAGATGAGATTCTTGCTTGCCTCTTCATATATTCTGGTGCTTGCTGAAAATATTTGGTACCCCTTGGCTTCTAGATGCATTGGTCCAAGTTTTGCATCTGTTATCACCTGACATTCTCCTTGTGTATTTCTGTGTACCTTCTGTTTTTTATAAGGATCCTAGTCATGTTGAATTAAGGGACTGCTGTAGTCAGGTATGATCTAAGTTTGATTTAACTAATTACATCTGCAACCATCTTGTTTTCAAATAAGTTCATATTCGGAGGTGCTGAGTGGACGTGAATATTGGGGGAACACTATTCATTTCAGACAAGTTCAGTAATAGTGGCACCATATAGTAGACCATTTTTGAAATTGCTCTAAATGACTCCCACCTCCTGCTCTGCACTCCTTGTATCATCCCCTCATCTTTGGTGCATGCTGGATCTACTGACTTTCTTCTAATAAATAAAAATAGGAAAAAGAGATAGGATGTCACTTTGAGATTAAGCTGTAAAAGTCCGTGATTTTAGTTTTGCCTACAGACTCTGTCTTTGGCTCTTCTTATTTGTACTGATGAAGCAAGCCACCATGCTGTGAGCTATGCTATGGAGATGCTGGCATAGCAGAGAAGTGAGGGCAGCAACTGCCAATAGTCAGTGAGAAACTGAGGCCCTTAATCCGACAGCTGGAGGGTAACTGAACCCTGCCAACAGTCACTGGAGTGAGCTTAGAAATAGACCCACCACAGGTCATGTTTTAAGATGACTACAGACCCAACTGACAGCTTGACTGTAGCCTTCCAAGATCCTTGTGAGAGATCCCAGGGCTGGAGGATCCAGCTAAGTTGTGCCCAAATTCCTGACTCACAGAAACAGTAAGATGATAATGTTGTTTTATGGCACTCAATTTGTTACACTTCAATAGATAAGTAATATCCACTATTTCTCCTATATTATTCTCAGCAAATATTATGAAACTTGAGAATATGTTTTACATTTTCCTTTTATCTAAAAAAAGTCAAACAAGGACAGTCTAGTGTAGCTTAATATACCATAGCTTCTAACGGTGTCACTGTAAACTTTCTATGGATGATTTAATAATGTCAGGTGAAATTCTTGCCTGGTATGAACTCTGAAGAAAATTCCAGAGATTTAATCATTAAGGTTTAATTAGAGTTGATAGGATTAATTATATAATCATACCAACAACATGATTATGCTGTGTGTTTGCTTTTAACTGAAGCACTGGTGTTTTTTGTCCTGGACATTGGAAATAAATAAAACTAGAAAAGCCAATTTCTTTTAATCAAGAAAAAGTCATTTTTCTGGTTCTTCTAGAATAAACAGAGATAGGACAGGGGTATGTCAAATGGCTAATTTAATTTATTTTGGTTTGGCAGTTTAGATTAGACAGGCATGGTTTTATTATTGTCTTCTGAAGGGTACATAAACCTGCAATATAAAGCCTTGGGAAAGGAGAGTTGGGCGTAGGTGAGTTATATTTTGTTTTTAATTAGTCCACTGATATTAATACCTTTTAAAGTAAAGACAGTGGTAATAAATCTATGGTATACTAGGATGTTAAACAGTTTTAAGAAAATTACAATATAATTTTCCATTAATTGAAACATTAAAACTCTTCCTATGCTATCAAGTTTTCCTTTATTTTTTTTTAACGTTTATTTATTTTTGAGACAAAGAGAGACAGAGCATGAACGGGGGAGGGGCAGAGAGAGAGGGAGACACAGAACTGGAAGTCCTGTACAATTGGGAAGGGAAAACTGAGGATGATTTCTTGAATTTATATGGTTAGCTTTTTTTTTTAATTCAAAGAATTTTTTTCTATCAACTTTTGTTTGAAGCAGGTGTTAATATATAACTGGTTTATGATTTTTTTTAATGTTTATTTATTTTTGAGAGAGAGCATGAGCGAGGAAGGGTCAGAGAGAGATGGGAACAGATGATCTGAAGCAGGCTCTGTGCTGACAGCAGGTAGTCCCAAGTGGGATTCAAACTCGTGAAATGTGAGCTCATGACCCAAGCCAAAGTTGGAAACTCAACCAACTGGGCCACCCAGCTGCCCCAGTAGTGTATTTTCCCCCACATGTTATCTTCACTTAAGGTAGAGGCTTTAGATCCATACTAAATGTAACTGAAATCTCAGCCCTGACCTAGTCAGATCTGAATACATGAATTACAGAACCATATATTCAGATGGGTAAACCAGCTGGATCTCTAAACAGAAAGTAATTCAAGCAAAGAATTGGCATATGTTTTTGTGGTCACTGGCCTGCAAGATGGCCCACCATGATCATTACCTCCTAGAATCCATGATCTTGTGTAATTTCCTCCCACATGATTCAGAGCTGGTCTGTGTAAATAACAGAAGTCCGTGGAAGGGACAATGTGTGACTTCAAACCTGGGTCCTAGAAGGCATTACAGCTTCTGCCTTGGTGACTTTTGGGTCTTCATTCTGAGGAAAGCCAAGTGTAAGGACTCATAGGCAGCCCTGTGGGGAGGCCCAGGTAGACAACACCTGAAATCTTTTTCAACTTGCCAGGTAAATGAGTGAGCCACTTTGCGGGGCACCTGGGTGGCTCAGTGGTTAAGCATCCAACTCCGACTCAGGTCATGATCTCATGGTTTGGGAGTTTGAGCCCCGCATTGACCTCTTTGCTGTCAGTGCAGAGCCCATTTCAGATCCTCTGTCTCCCCTTCTCTCTGCTCCTCCCCAACTCATGAGCTCTCTCTCTCTCTCTCAAAAATAAATTAAAACAAAAAGAGAAACAAAAAACCTGACTGCACTCTCATAAAAGACCCTGAGAAAGAACTACCCAGTCAAGCTGTTTCTGTGGATCCACAGAAACCATGAAAGATAGTTTTTCTTGCTTTGAGCCTCCAAGTTTTGGGACAATTTGTTACAAAGCATTACATGCTTACCATAGTTACTTATTTCCCCACAATATGAAGATGCAGATATCTGACTTGAAAAGGTGATCTTTGGTGTGCATAGCTTATAGGAGGTACTCAAAAGTACTAATTGAATGAATGAATAAATGCATAAATGGAAACAGTTAAAAATATAGCATTAGAATTTAGTTAAGATTACAGAAATGAATTAGCATTCTGATGACCAGAGAAATATTTTTATATTGTTAAAACATTTAGCCTCATGGCATGGGGAGAAACTACATAGAATATGTTGAACAATAGGACATGACTGTAAAATCCCAGCATATGGAAGAGATGTTCATCTTTACAACAATGTTATGAAAATAAAATTATAAGGGCATTTAATCTGTGGCAGAGACAGTGTGATGGTAAATTTAATGTGTCAACTTGGCTAGTCTGTAGTATATAGTTGTTTAATCAAACACCAATCTAGGAGTTTCTATGAAGGTATTTTGTATATGTGGCTAACACTTATAATCAGTTGACTTTAAGTAATGTAGGTGGGCTTTATACAATAATTAAAGGCCTTCAGAGCGAAAACTGAGGTTTTCTGAAGAAGAATTTCTGCCTCTGTAGCATCGACTTCTGCCTTTTTCCAGTCTGTTGCTTTATGGATTTAAAATTTACTGGCCGGGGGTGCCTGGGTGGCTCAGTTGGTTGAGCGTCCAACTTTGGCTCAGGTCATGATCTCGTAGTTTGTGGGTTCGAGCCCCGCGTTGGTTTCTGTGCTGACAGCTTGGAGCCTGGGTCCTGCTTCGGATTCTGTGTCTCCTCCTCTCTCTGCTTCTCCCCTGCTCATGCTCTGTCTCTCTCTGTCTCTCAATAATAAATAAATGTTAAATAAATAAATAAATAATAAAATTTACTGGCCCCTACAATTGTGTGAGCCAATTCCTTAAAAGAAGTCTCTCTCTCTCTCTCTCTCTCTCTCTCTCTCCACATACACACATACACATACACACACTATCAGCTCTTTTTCTCTGGAGAACCCTGACTCATACAGTGAGTATGAATATACTCCCTTTTAAATTAGTTTTGATGCCAAGTGGTCAGATTGGACAATAGGCTGTGAGCAGTAGTGACCTGTGTCATATTTAGTACAAGCCACTGAAAACCAGGATGTTTTCTCCTGTTTCTTCTAGTCTGGAAGTATGTTGGAAACTATGTGCGCTCTAATGTACCACAGCCAGAAAAAAAAAGGCATGCCAACTTTACTGGACTGTGATGTGAACAGAATAAAACCTTTGTCGTATTAAGTGAGATTTCAAATTTTATTTATTTTATCCTATCTTGAATAACATATTATCAAAATAGAAAAGAATGCAATCATCGGCTTATTAATCAGAGATCATTTGGTTGCAAGCAAATAAAAAGCCATCTTAATCCATTTCTTAAAAACGAATGGCTTATATAATTGAGTGGTCCAAGAGAAGATCTCCAGATTTATTCATAACTGAATCCAGAGAGTCAAAAACTGTCATCAAGATTTGGGTCTCATTCTTAGCCTAATTTATCTTTTCCTTTTTTTTTTTTTTTTTTGGTACCAACTAGTCATAGGGAATGATTTTGAGATTTTGATTCATCTGACTGGGTTATGTCCCTAACTCTGAATCATTCACTGTGGCTGGTCCATGAGGACTAAAATCCAGGGGCCAAGTTTGTTCAGAGGCCTATTCTTAGAGATAAATAAGGTGGCTGGGGAACTGGTATGATCAGCTCCACTCACATCACAAGGTTTGGGCATGGGTTAAGGGAGATTATCCAAAGGAAAATTGGGCTGCTCTGATTAGAAGTACAAAGAAAGTCAGGCAGCAAAAGCAACAAATTTTTACCGGGGGGTAAATAGAAGTTTCTATGTCCTTTGTATCAGGAGAAAAGAAACTGGATTTTATATGTAGAAACACAAATGTATTTGTTGAACATGCTTTTTAAAACTACTGAAATGTTGTGGTGGTGAGTGAGTAGTAAGCTGGCTAGGCAACTGACAATTGGGAGAGTAGCTGTTGCAATGTAATAATTCATTTTAATCAAAGATGAAAAAGAGAATTTTCTACATCAAAAGCATGTATATCAATACTACATCTATCAATGTACAGAAGATGTCACATCTGATTGAAAGCAATTGAAGGGCTATTACATCTCTCAAGAAATAAAAGCCAAGGGCAAGTTATTCCATATTGAAATCATGATCATAATTATTCATTATTTAGATAATAATGACACATTTAGAACTTGTTCAGAGAGCAATTAACAAGCTGACTATTCAGCCACATTCTAACCTATTTTATATAATCTGAATAAAACTAGTCAAATAGAAAAACTGATGCAAATGGAAAGCTCCTTGTTTTTCCATTATAGTATTTATCTGAATAACTTGCAAGAGGTTATAAAGCACATATATGAATGTGTGTCTGTGTGTATCCATTATTGATCTAGTTTTGTGATATATAGTTTAATAACTAATAAAGTTAAATAAAAGTAAGTATGAGCACAATTATAAGTCTTATTTTATAAGAAATAATTTTTCTCATTTAAAACGTTTAGGGAATGGCTTAATCAGCAACATAGATTGGTAGGGTGCCATTAAGAAGAAAAAAAATATCCAAATAATCTTTTTTCCCCTTTCTTTTCCTTTATGTTTTTTTTTTTTAAAGAAAAAAATATTGACTGCAAGTATAGAAATCAAGAGTCTACTAGCAGATGGGAAAACAGTGAAGTTTGGAATATGTTAATTTCCTGCCAACTTTCAGGAATCTGTTCCTGAATTATAACGGGCATGATGAAAGTGGAGCTGGTAAGATCAAAGTTTCACAGAAGTTTGGAAGTCAACAGAAATTCAGTAAATATTGCGATATATAACAAATATAGATAACATAAATACAAAAGTTGTGAATAAAAGTTTAAAAAGCACCCACTTTCAAAACAAACCACAGGTCAAAGCTATGAAACCTGCACCTATAGGTAATTCTTTTCCTGAATTACTTCAGGAAACTTCCTGTGATATTTTAATCTGTTGTAGCAGATTCTTTCCTAAGGTTTTGAATCAGGCTCACTGCACCTCTATTCAAAGTATGTGGATCCAGTACCTACTATGTCCTGGGCACATTACATGCATTTAATTTTTCTTTTTTAAATTTTTAAATTTTTATTTATTTTTGAGAGAGAGAGAGGGGGAGGGAGGCTGAGTGTGAGTGGGGGGTGGGGGGGAGGGGCAAAGAGAGAAAGAGACACAGACTCTGAAACAGCCTCCAGGCTCTGAGCTGTCAGCATAGAGCCCCATGCAGGGCTCGAGCTCACAAACTGTGAGATCATGACCTGAGCCAAAGTCAGACGCTTAACAAACTGAGCCACCCAGGTGCCCCTACGTGCATTTCTCAAAGAGGTGACAAGAATTCAGGTCTGCCTGACTCCAAATCCCATCTGCAGTTTCTCAGTCTGCCACAGTGCCTTACCTGTCACACATGATTTGGGGTATTATGGTTGTACCACCCTATTCCTAATGATTCTCTGTTCACTCCTCCCTAATATGCACAGAGACTCCATGGAACACTTTCAGCCACCTGATCTCCAGTCCCTTACATAGTTCCAAAAGTATAACATGAATCATGCTTCTTAATACTGAATCCCCATGGCTCTTTAGTCTCACAGGGAGCAGAAGACTCTTGTTAGTATTTTAGCTCTCTTACCCTAGCTGTGTGATCTTGGACAAATGGGTTAGTGTCTCAGTCCTCATTCTTTATTCCTCTCATTTACCCATGAGATCCTCTGACCTCTGCCCAGCTTTGTGGAACTTCTAGTGATGCAATGAATTTGACCTTATTTTAAATTATCTTATATTTTTTCTGTTCTTTTATAATTCTTGTGTATTAGGTATGATTTTGATCTGCAATTTTGGGGGAACAATATATGACATTTTTTTTTTTTGCAACTAATGTGGATTTGAGCCCTGTACTTTTAGTGTAATCTTGTGTGTGTGTGTGTGTGTGTGTGTGTGTGTGTGTGTATGGGTAAATTACTACTTTTCTTTAGGATTGTGCAAACATTCAAGTGTGTGAAAAATGGGAGAAGATCCTGGTCCTTCATCCATTGTGTTGGTTGTCATTTAATATTCCTCCTAACAAGTGATGCTGCTGGAAGAGTGGCTTCTCTAACATTTTTTAAGTACTGCTGCTCTGGAAATACTCAGATGGCTTCACACAGGTTTTCTGTGCTGACCTTAGGCTTTGTGACCTCTTCTTTGTGAAGAGCCTTAGGTCTTTGAGGCCAGGATTCCAGAGATGTCTAAAAGCTTTCTGTTCTTTTTAGTCTCTGGCACTGCAAGCAAGAGTATGCGAATGTGCACTAAATATGAAAACCATAAAGTCCTCCAATGCCTTCACTAGTCTCCCAGGAGCTATTCTTTCTTCTCTAGGATGAGCCCTTTTCTAAAATTACTCTAAGCACAGTCTCTCTCCACTCCTTCTACTGGGATTACCCAATCTAGTAACCACAGGTGCTTTGAGTCCCAGTCAAAAGCCTAAAAAGGAGTTGTATTCTTGATGTCCAACAAACTCTTTCTGCCTCTGAAACCCAAAGCTGTTAACAGGAAAGGAAATCAGTACAATGGCAGAGGTTCCTATTTCTAAGTCTGGGTAGCAGTAATCAAATTAAAATTGCATTTCTTCTAAGACTGTCATATAGGAGTGGGGATAAGGCAGAAATTATTATCTTAATAAATTATTCTACAACATTGTTTTTCATGTATATTTTAAAAGGATGTCAAAAAATCTAAAGAAGGGATGGTGAATGCATAACTTTTGCAACCACTGCTTTCTGCCTCACTCATGGAAGATATAGCTAATTAATCATTTCTGTCAATGGTCTACACTTGCTTGTTAATTCACAACATAATGGATAAGACAGCCAGTACTAATGAATCTGAATTGGAAATTGAAATTAGAATATACTTAACATCTGTTCCATAAATATTATGTAATGTGGAAAATTCTGAAATTTAGTGATGTTGCCAATGGGGTGGGGGCACAGCAGAAAGATGAAGGTCGGGGGTGCGGAAGGAGAAGGGATGATTGAAGTACTGTGTTTCAGAACAGTTGTATGGAACATGCAGCCATCTTCAACCTAGAATTTGCTCTTTAACCTTTGTTCTGAGCACTTTTATATATTGAGTCCGTCCCAGAAAAACCAGGTTTTAGAAGACAGATATATTCTAAATTTTTTTTAACGTTTATTTATTTTTGAGACAGAGAGAGACAGAGCATGAATGGGGGAGGGGCAGAGAGAGGGAGACACAGAATCCAAAACAGGCTCCAGGCTCTGAGCTGTCAGCACAGAGCCCGATGCGGGGCTCGAACTCATGGGCTGTGAGATCATGACCTGAGCCGAAGTCGGCTGCTTAACCAACTGAGCCACCCAGGCACCCCGACAGATATAGTCTAAAGAAATGTTTAATAATCTTTCAAAGTTACTTGGTTAAACATGAAATTTCTAGATAAGAATTCTGGAAATTACTTTTTTAGTGGTCTACCTATTCTCTTACTGATGATGAAGACCCTGTGAAACCAAATTAATATCATAAAGTTAATAAAACAATTTAAAGAAAATACAAAAGAGTTGGATGCTCCCAAAGCTTACTACCTTCAAGATAAGACAGTATCATGGATCCTTCTCTAAAATAGAAATGTACATGATGAACAGACTAGTGAACTCATGTTGTGAATGGTCTAGTATAGTAGGGTTCTCTAGAGAAACAGAACCAATAGGAAACGTGTGTGTGTATGTATATATGTGTGTATATCTATATCTAGATCTAGATCTAGATCTAGATCTAGATCTAGATATCTATATAGACCTAGAGATAGATCTATATATCTAGATCTATAGAGCTATATCTATATCTATAGATATAGATAGATCTATAGATCTAGATATAGCTCTATAGATATCTATATAGATATCTATCTATAGATCTATATCTATAGATCTAGATCTAGATATCTAGATCTAGATATCTATATAGATATCTATAGATCTATATCTAGATCTATATATCTATATAGATCTATAGATCTATAGATATCTATATCTATATACCTATATCTATATCTATACATCTATAGATATCGATATCTATATCTAGATCTAGATCTATAGATGTATAGATATAGATATCGATATCTATATCTATAGATGTATAGATATAGATATATCTACATAGATATATCTATATAGATATAGACATAGACATAGATATAGATATAGATATAGATATATAAGGAATATAATTGTTTCATGTAATGCTAGAAGTTGAGAAGTCCCAGACCCACAGGATGAGTCAACACCTGGGGGAGAGCCGATGGTATAGTTCCAGTCTGACGCTGTCAGGCTTTAGACCCAGGAAGAGCCAATGTTTCAGATTGAGTATGAAGGCAGGAAAAAGTTGAAGTCCCAACTACAGTCAGTCAGTTAGAAGGTCAGTTACACGGTCAGTTAGGAGGAATATTCTTTTCTTAGTGGAGGACCATATTTTGTTTTCAGGCCTTCAACAGATTGGATGAGCCCACCCACCCTCATTAGGGAGGGCAATCTGCTTTACTCAGATTATCAATGTAAATGTTAATTTCACCCCCAAACACTGAAACACCCAGAATAATATTTGATCAAATATCTGGGCACCAAGTTAATTTGATACAGAAAGTCAGCCATCAAATCTGGGAACTCTTTTCCCTGAAAGAGCTGAACTGAATACAATGGGATTTTTACCCTTTGAATATAGCTTTTAAAAAACATCATGCAGACTGCCACTTATTTTTTTAATTAGATTTATTTATTTACTTATTTATTTAGTTTCCCCGAAAGGATTTTAGTAGACCATCCAGATTCACTAGCATTACAATTTCCAGTGTTAGTTCAGGATGTTACTTACCCAGATAACTTAATAAAAGCATATTCAATTCTAGTTCAGAAGCTGACATTATCTAACCTAATTCCAAGAGGCCAGCCCATCCAAAGACTAAAAACTCCACTACCTTATTCATATGTTTGCAACTTATTTACTGTGCATCTAATTTGTGTTAGCTAACGTGTATCAGAAATCCACACACAGGCACACTTATACATGCATTTAAACCATGCAACAAATTTTAAAGTAAAATTTCCCTGTAGAATTTTCCACGTATTATTACTTTATGCCCATTTTCCTTTTTTCCCAATTTGTTTAAATAGCATTTGAAAACTAACTTAGATACTTGGTAAACATTCCTAAGATTTTTGGCTTTTCTTCCCTTTATTTTCTAATGTAAAAGACAAGCAGCTGAAAGAAAACAGAACCAAATTTGGTTGGCCCTGGTACAAATTTCAACTATTTATATTCCACAGTTACCAACCAAAGTTACTTTTAAGAAAATATTAGCCTTAGTCACAGTCTAAATTTTTATCATATCAGCAAAACTTGTAAACTCTGAAATCAAAGCTAATTATATCTAGAATTAAATCTAGTTTAGTGGCATTGAATTTATAAAATAAAGTCGCAAGATAATGCTCACTTTTCCAATTCATTTCTGGAAAATGCATTATAAACACATTGCATTTTCCCACAGGAACCTAAAATTGAGAATGCATTCCTGCTAAGTTACTCACCATCAAATAAGTCATGGTTGTGACTAGCGACACATGATCAAATCCAAGATAAAATGACAAACCTACAATAAACTTAAAATTATTTTACAAATTCTATAGGACTAGGGAAATGTTTTGTCTATTTTTTTGATATTTTACTAAAAAATTCCACTCTAAAATGTTAGCAAGTAATTTAAAATATTAAAAAAACCCACACCATAAATACCATAGTGGTCACAGAAAACACGGATATGGGCCCTCTAGGGCACCAGTCCCTAAGCTCCTTTGCAGTTCAAATTTCTGTTTGAACAAATGGATACAAAGTTAAATAACTTGTGTTAGGACACACAGCAAGTCAGAGTAAGAGTCAGTACTAAAACCCAGTCCATTTTCTTTTTATGTTTGTTTATGTATTTTTGAGAAACAGAGGGAAAGGGAGGGGCAGAGAGAGAGAGAGAGAGAGAGAATCACAAGCTGACTTTGCACTATATGCACAGAGTGCGACTCAGGGCTGGAACCCATGAACTGTGAGATCATAACCTGAGCTGAAATCAAGAGTCAGACACTTAACTGACTGAGCTACTCGGGTGCCCCATAAAATCCAGTCCTTTTGAAATTAGCTAACATTCTTTCTATGTCAGGGAAGGAACACTTGGAGATGCACTTTTAAAAATGGGCAAGACTATGGGAAGAAAGAGGGCATCCTGGGCCCCAAATATCCTGCCATCAGCCAAGCCAGGCAGTTCCCAGTTTGAGCAGGAAAGTATTTGGGACTGCACGCAAGGAGAACCTACCGCCCTCTCTATTCCCCAGGAGAGGGGCAGGCAGGGTAAGGGCAAAAGTTCCTGCCATGTGGCCTTTTAAATTCATTTATTCAAGTGTATTTGTTTAATAGCTGCTGTATTCTACATTCTATGGGAAATATAAATATAACAATATGTTTTCTGGCTTCCAGAAATGGAAAAATTTTAAAAGTAAAGCTAACATACATTAGACATAGATAAAATGAAGACACTAACGACTGAGCAGCAAATCAGTTCAACAGTAAGGTTGATTGCCTTCTTAGAATTGATCTTGGCTTTGGGACTGGTTGGAATGAGCCAGGTGGCTTAATAACTCTCCAGGGAAGTTCTACTGAAGGCTTGTTTCTGATTAGTTTTCTTGTAGCAAGCAGAAACACTTAAAATTATACTGTTAAACTTACTCTATACTCAATATTGTGTTTACCCTGTTAAAATTTAGACACTGCAGCATTTAAATATTTGAAGGCATCATTAAGTACTTTGGAGACTGTAGAGAGGTCTCTTCTTACCCATCTTTGTTCTGTCTTCAGACCTTTTCTTTTCTACATCTACTCCACACGTAGAGGACAACTTTGAAAGAAAAAAAAATCAAGATGGATTTATTCAAGCAGAGACATGCAAGTCCCTAAGTCATATACAAACAGACTTTCTTTAGCTTGGAGGTCTGCTTCCTTTTTCTTACCCTTTCAGGCCTGCGAAACATTTATTTTCTAGACAAACCTTCTATGGACATTATAGACTAAGGAGGTGAAGGTGCTGAGAAAGGAAGTTCAGGTGTCAATTAGGCAGACTTGAATGAGCAAGAATACCCAAAGTACTAAACAAAAAAAGAAAATGATGTTTGCTACTGCTTCCCAGTTGACAACCAAAATTATTCAGATTTCCCACTATATACTCCAAAAACCCTCTACTTTTAACCACAAACAATTTAACAGGCTTCCCTTAATAGAAAAAAAAAATTCTATTTTTAGAAGGTTTTTCTTTTTTTTTTTTTTTTTTTTTTTAATTTTTTTTCAACGTTTTTATTTATTTTTGGGACAGAGAGAGACAGAGCATGAACGGGGGAGGGGCAGAGAGAGAGGGAGACACAGAATCGGAAACAGGCTCCAGGCTCCGAGCCATCAGCCCAGAGCCTGACGCGGGGCTCGAACTCACGGACTGCGAGATCGTGACCTGGCTGAAGTCGGACCCTTAACCGACTGCGCCACCCAGGCGCCCCTAGAAGGTTTTTCTGCTGTAATACATCATACTTCATAATTACTGAGTTTGTGCTACTATCTACTCATGTGCTGTTTTAGATAAACATAGACATTCTTAGGTAAATGGCTAATGATTTCATTTATATTTTTCTGATACTTGAGTAATATCTAGTTTCTCTGATGCAAGTCTTAGGTTTGCATGTGAATTAACCACATGCCATATCCTATAATAAATACATAACTCTGAAGTATTCTCATTTGATGATCTTTTCTTTGTCTGATATTTATATAACAGTGATATGGATCCACTTGATAGCTGTGTGAACTTAGGCCAGTTACTTAACCTCCTAATGTTTCAGTTTCTTCAATTGAAAATGGGAAAGATAGCAATAAAATCTTCTCATAAATTGTTGGAAGAATCAAATAAATTAACATTATAAAACATACAAACCGTGCCATATACATTGTAAGTGCTACATGCATGTTTGTTACATAAATAAAATACGGGGCGCCTGGATGGCTCAGTAGGTTGTGTGTCCTACTTCAGCTCAGGTCTTGATATCACGGGTTTGTCGGGCTCTGTGCTGACAGCTCAGAGCCTGGAGCTTGCTTTGGATTCTTTCTTTCTCTCTCTCTCTGCCCCTTCCCCACTCATGCTCTGTCTCTCTCTGTCTCAAAAATAAATAAACACTAACAAAAAAAATTGAAAAAAATAAAATACTTTTTCCCTCTTTTTTTTTTTTAATTTTAGAGAGAAAGAGTGCATGTGCAAGTGGGGGAGAGTGGCAGAGGAAGAGAGAGAATCTTAAGCAGGCTCCATGCTGAGTGTGCCTGATGCAGGGCTCAATCCCATGGCCCTGGGAGCATGACCTGAGCTGAAATCAAGAGGTGGATGCTCAACAGACTGAGCCACCCAGCCACCTCAGCCCTCTTCTAAATATATATGCAAACAACTATGTAGCACTGGACTTCTTCTCAAATAATAGACTAACTTGCTTTCTTCTCTGGTCTTCATTTTTCTTTTTCTACTTCCTATTCTCTTATTAGGCTTCAGAACAAAATAAGAAATTATCTGAAAAGACTGATCTTGTATATGCCACCTTTTCAACCCTGAGATTACAAATTATATCAGGTAGCATACTTTGTAAGGAAGAGATAGAAGATTCACTTCCATCCCACTGGTTTAAATTGGCTCACAAAGTCATGCACACAGGCAGAATGGGTGTCAGGGCTAGCTTAACTCAGTGAGGGTAGTTCCTTTTAGTACAATGGGTTTTTCTTTAGGCTGACTTGCCTCATGGAGGCAAAATGTCTTTTGGAAATCTAGGCTGTCTATAGTGGAGCATATAGAAGTTGAGGGGTAGTCTAATTTGCTTTTAAAAACAAAGAAGTTTCTTACCAGAAACATCCAGAAAACCTTCCTTTATGACTCCCTGGCCCATATTATGTTACAAGCTAATTCCTGAACCAATTTTTGAGGCTAGGGTCCATCAACTTCATTTAAAAAACATTGATAACGATGTGAGAAGTAGATGGCTGTACAAGAGTGGAATCATGTTAGAAAGATAGAGGAGGAATAGATACTAGTAGGAAAATCATTGATGTCTACTACATAGGTTATGTTCTCTATAGAACGAGAATAGAAATGCATTAGTGTCAGTAATAGATGTCTGAATGAGAAAATAGTTATGGATAGTGCACCCTCAAATTCCACAAAGTGGTATTTTAAATTATATGCATCATTTTAAGAATTGTTTTGGTTATTAAGACCAGGCATAATCAAGATGATGTAAGCAACCTTATCTGTCCATGGTACTGACCCCAGCACCTCCCTGGGTCACACAAATCTACCTGTAGTTTCTGGGCTTATTAAAAAAAAATAATATAGTATTAAATGTTTTTCTCCTTATTTTGAAATAATTTTAAATTTGTAAAAAATTTGTGGAAACAATGAACTTTTTTGTCTGAATCATTTGAAAGTAAGTTACTGACATGATGCCCATTACACTCCAATACTTAATGTCTAATTCCAAAAGCAAGGACATAATACTACCTAAACATTGTATAATCATCTAAGTCAAGAAATTAATATTATTCCATCACTTCTAGCTTGTTTCTGGCCCCATTCATGTTTTGACAACTGTCCCAATAATATGCTTTATAGGAGAAAGATCCAGTCCAGGATCTTATGTTGCATTTAGCTATTTCTCTTCAATCTCCTTCAGCCTTGAATCTCACTCATCTTTTACCTTTATGGGCCAGTTATTTGGTAGAAAACACCTCAATTTGTTTTAGGCTTCCTCATGATCAGACTCAGATTATGTATATGTAGCAGGAATATCACAGAATCACAGAAGTGACGGTGCATTCTTTTTATTGCATCCTATCAGGTGGTCTATGATTTTAATTTGTTCCATTGTTGGTGATGTTTACTTTGAATTCTTGTTTAAAGAGGTGTCCGTCAGGTTTCTTCACTGTAAACTTACTTGATTCTCTTTATAATTAATAGTTATTTGGGAAGAGTTTGTGTGCAGAAGTAGATTGGACTTCAGGGCTAGCTTAATGCAAGTTTTTTTTTTTTTGTAGTTTTTTTGATTCTTTTAATATGCAATTATGTAGATATCCCATTCTTTGTCAAACTTTCACTCATTAGTTTCAGTATCTATTTATATATTTTGGCTGAATTCATTGTGTTATAATGGTAACAGTTGCCAAATGTTTAATTTTTCTAATTTAAGCATTCCTTCTATATTTATTAGTTGTCCTTCTGGTGTAAAATTCTTATTTGTTTGTTTGTTTATCTCTTCATTTACATTGATATGGACTCACAAATCCGTATTTTGTGAAATGAGCTATAAGGTGTTGTGATTATTTATCTTGATGCCCACATTGTTCTTGATTTGGTCAGTAGAAGTTCCTTCATGCTGGCTTCTGTGTTAATTTGGCATGTCCTTTTCATTCATTGAGTACTTTATTACTTCCTGGCACAAATAATGTTCCAGACTCTTCTTGTATTTTCCAACTTCAGCTCCAGAATCAGACATCTCTCTAATGGGCCCTGCTTCTTTTAATGGGAAATGGTATTTAGAAACCAAGATTTGGGTGCTGGTTATGCTCATTGCTATCGGGTGTCACTATTCCCAGGATCTCTCAGTAGTCAGAGGTAGAGAAGATATTTGAGTTAAATATTCTGTCTCTCAATTCAGCATACCCCAAATCTAATTTTAGCTTTTTTAGAGGGATATTTCTCTTAATTATGTAGAAAATATTGGATTGCACACAAAATGCTTCCATGAAATGTCCAACTGAATTAGTTTCTGATGGCTGCTATAACAATTTATCAGAAACCTGGTGGTTTAAAATAACACAAATATGTTCTTGTGGCATTATAAAGGTCAGAAGTCTGAGATCAGTTTCACTGGATTAAAGTCAAGATGTTGTGAGAGCTGATTTCTTCTAGAGGCTGTGGGGCAGAGTTTGTTCCCATTTTCTAGAGACCATCTACGTTCCTTGGCTTATGGTCCTTCTTCCATTTTCAAAGCTCATGCCTCCAAATTCTGCTTTCCTCTTCCTGTCTCTGCAATTGGCTTTCTGTCTTTCTGACTCTGACTCCTGCCTCACTCTTTTTAGGACCCTTTTGATTACCCTGTGTTTACCCAGACAACTGCCTCATTTCAAAAACCTGAATTTAATTCCAGCTACAAACTCCCTTTTACCATGTAAAGTGACATAGTCATAAGATACAGGAATTACGACATGAACATCTTTGGAGCCATTACTACACCAACACTCAGTTGGTCTCTTTCCATTTTCTAACTATTTATATGGCAGAAATTTCACTTTTGAATTGTATTAATCAGGACACTTGCATTTGCAACTGTTACAAAACAACAATAGCTCAATTTGGTGTGGGCAAAAAAGGAGGCTTGATTGGCTTCCATAAATGAAAGTTACAGGCCTATGTTGCAGGCCCCTGATGAATCCAAGGAGTTGCAGATGTCAGAAATCTTTCTCTCTATCCTTCATCTCTCCTTTCCTTTGTATTTATTCTCAGCCTGCCTCTCATCTCCTGTTGGCAAGATGGCCTCTGCTAGTTCCAGGATTTACTCATCCATTTTGGAATTCTGGGACATAGACATATATTTTTCTCTTTAGCGTCAATAAAATCTAGGGAGTTTCATTGATTCAACTTTAATGGGACTCTGTAAATCAAAATGTTCATTGCTGTTACTGAAACTGTAACCATTTTATATAGTTTTAGTTTATTTACTACTTGATATATTATTATTGTTTTTTAATGTTTTATTTATTTTTAAGAGAGAGAGAGAGAGCAAGCAAGGAAGGGGCAGGGAGAGAGGGAGACACAGAATCCGAAGCAGGCTCCAGGCTCCGAGCTGTGAGCACAGAGCCTGACATGGGGCTCGAACTCACGAACCACGAGATCATGACCTCAGCCAAAGTCAGACGCTTAATTGACTGAGCCACCCAGGTGCCCCACTACTTGATATATTATTAATTTGCTCATTTATTTGTTTTACTTAACTTCTTCCATCTCCCTCCTCCTTTTTTCCTTCCTTTTATTTTATCTTTTATTTTTTTTAATGCTTATTTATTTTGAGAGAGAGAGCAAGGGAGGGACAGGGAGAGAAAGAATCCCAAGCAGGGTCCACACTGTCAGTGCAGAGCCTGATGTGGGGCTCGAACTCATGAACTGTGAGATCATAACCTGAGTCAAAACCAAGAGTTGGACGCTTAAAAGACTAAGCCACCCAGGCGCCCCTCCTTTCTTTCCTTTTAAATATTCTTATTTCAAAAAGAATCAAATAGTATATCTATAATTCTTAAGTTTCTTTTAACTTTATTTTTACTTGTGTTTGGAGATAAAAATAACTTAGTAAGAAAATAGGATCTTAAGGTTTTTTTGTGGTTGATAACTTTATTATTTAACAATTATTGATTAACTTAATTACTAATTATTACATTTAGTAAATTTGTTTTTCTTAAAATTATTTTTATAATCATTTAAGTAAATTGTTTAAAGTTCTTTTTTTATGTGTTAGTGAGTCCTGGGGTGAGAATAGAATGCATAGTGTTAAAGACACTTACACATATAAAAATATGTAAAAAGTATGTTTATATTGAAGAGGTTAAAAGCTTTATGTGCTATTAGCGTTTCCTGTGGTGTTGATTTTGGGGGTTTTATGTTGCTGCTTTCTTTTGTTTCTATAACTGAAAGTTTTATGAAGTGCAAATAGATTTGGGCCACCTACTGATTTCAATAGGTAATGTATGTTGTCTTTAGTGGTAGCTCTTTTTCAGAATTTTCTAGGATCAACATCCTATTTATTTTCAGGAATAAGCAAATATCAAATTCAATCAAAACCAAGCTTACTTGAATATTAAGACACACTTTTGAAAAACTGAAGTTTTTATAAAGAAAGATTTACTAACTTCTAATATTGTTTTTTTAATTGCAAAACTCTTACTGTACTTTTAGTTGGAACTAGACCTTATAAATGTTTTAATGCCTCTTTAATCAGAATTTGTACTTCTTTGAGAGAGGGAGAAAGAGAAATGGTCACAAAGATGGAATTTAATCAACACTTTTAGACTGACTGATCTTTATATTATAAAGCTGGAGTCTGCTACTTAACAATGCCTCTTTAGTTGAAGCACCATAATAAAAACTTGTCTTTTTCATATTGTGGATTTCCAATTGCTATTGACCTACTATGACCATCAAATACTTGTAGCCTGGAGATACTATTATATTTTTCATTTTAAAAATAATACTTTCTTGGGGCGCCTGGGTGGCACAGTCGGTTAAGCGTCCGACTTCAGCCAGGTCACGATCTCGCGGTCCGTGAGTTCGAGCCCCGCGTCGGGCTCTGGGCTGATGGCTCGGAGCCTGGAGCCTGTTTCGGATTCTGTGTCTCCCTCTCTCTGTGCCCCTCCCCCGTTCATGCTCTGTCTCTCTCTGTCCCAAAAATACAATAAAAAATGTTGAAAAAAAAATTAAAAAAAAATAAAAATAATACTTTATTTTGGCTTAGTGTAGAAGCATTTATTGAAATAGGGGAACAAAGAGAAAGCATACAATCATGAAGCAACTTAGTTTTTATCTCTAGTATTTTTTAAAACCTTTCTATGGAACCAATTCTCCTCTTGCCCTGTGGATAAACTTAAGGCTAGTTTCATGACTTTTCAGGTTGCTTTTAGGTCCTCTTATTTCCACAGACAATCTTAGGTCATTCAAATATTTGTTTTCATGAAATAGAATTTTCAAGTTCATTGAAGTTAAAGATTCTCCCCTTCCTTAGATTGTGCCATCAGCTGTGGAAGGAGGAGGCTAGTTAGCCTTTTTTTTTTCCTTCTTCTTCTGAGAGTGCTTCTTCTCCTTTCTCACTCTTGAGGCTGCCTCTTGCTCCTCCTCTAGACTTGAAAGAGGTGTGGGGAGGGCAGATCTATTTATTGTCACTACTTGTCAGGCATTGATCTTTATCGCTTTCCTCTAGCCATGTCACATGTGTAGGCAAAAGTGTTTTTGTGTGTTCTTTGGAGAACACCACACCTTCCTTCTTCCATTGTTGGAGATTCTACACCTACATTTCCTTGATGCTAGTGAACACATTTTCCCGATGACTGTTTATAGTTCCTCTTTCAGCTCTTAGAAATTAAAAGGTTGACTCTCTTCTGGGTTATCTCATGTGGGAAGGCAATCTTTTTGGGCAGGGCAACACCCAGGCCATTTGTCTCTTGTCAACCTTCCTCCTCCTAATCTCTTCTAATCTTTACCTCCCCTTTCCTCTTGGATTTGTTTATTTATTTATTTATTTATTTAGGCTGGAGATGACAGATTAGCCAAGAGGTCTGTTTGACTTTACATGAATCTGGGATGAGGGAGCAAAACAATTTCTCAGGCACTTTATTTGCAAATTCTGCTTTAAGTGGTCTTGAAATCCCTTGGGGATATAGGACTGGTACCATCTATATTCTTCAAATCTGAGATATAGAGTCCTGAGATATATTTAAATCTTGTCACAAATAAGAATCACTAACTAGTTAAGGACATGATCCATTTCATTTTACTATTCAGGAGCCAGTTATTTGATAGTTTAAGTATGATGTGGGAAATCTATCGATTTTCTCTGCTACTGTCACTACTGATGACTAAATTTTTGTTACTCCAGTTCCTTTATTAGTAATATTCTAATTGTGTCGTGTTGAGATTAGGAAGATTATAGTAGTATAAATTGCCTGGACCTAGTGTGGGGCATCTAGTAATTATCTGACAGACATCACATCACTTTTTTTTTTTTTTTTTTTGCCAGGCAGCCATTTTGTAAGTGCTATTATCTGTACCTTGTCAGGGGAGAAATTTAGGCTAAAATAAACACTGTTTTGGAATAAAGTTATATTAAAGTTGGAATCTGATTCCCAGTAGCTATGAAATATCTCATAGGATAAGAGAAAAATGAGCTTCACCTTCCTTGAGTAATATTTTTGTATCAAGTAGGCTGCTCAAGTTTCAAGGCATTAGCATTATTAGTGCTTGATCAAGTTCATTCAACTCAACAATTAGCCATTATTGGTACTGCAGTTTCATTCTTCAACAGTTTGTAAATAACAACAGCTAGTTTATAAATATTAGGCATATCATAAAATGTTCACTTACTATCAATATTTTGTTAATGGACTACTAAGAAGCAAGATAAAAATATTGTCATTTTAACAATTAGTTAAGTAAAAGATACAAATCATAAATATCATATACATACAAGCATTAATATACACTTGACTTCAAAATCAAGGCTCCAAAATAGCTTAAAAATTTGTTTTAATGTTATACCTCATTTGGTATGCTGTGAAATTTGTACATTATTTCTAGAATTTATCATTTAAAAATTTTTTTTTTCAACGTTTTTTTATTTATTTTTTGGACAGAGAGAGACAGAGCATGAACGGGGGAGGGGCAGAGAGAGAGGGAGACACAGAATCGGAAACAGGCTCCAGGCTCCGAGCCATCAGCCCAGAGCCCGACGCGGGGCTCGAACTCACGGACCGCGAGATCGTGACCTGGCTGAAGTTGGACGCTTAACCGACTGCGCCACCCAGGCGCCCCTAGAATTTATCATTTTATATAATTTACATGTGAATATTGTTTAGGCCAGCCATTTTACCCATAGAAATTTATCCTTAAAAGATACATAAGTATGATGTGTGTGTATGTGTATGTCATTTACTGCATTTTATTTAGTATAGAAAATCAGAAAATACGTAAATGTTCATTGGTAGATATCAGTTAAATAAAGCAGGATAAATCTATATGATATAATACTTTACAGCCACTAATAACTGACTTATATCTATTTATTCACACTTAAATAACTTCCCAAAATATTGTTATTTGGGGAAAGATAGTCTACAAATTGATGTGGATAGTTTCATTCCATTATTATAAAATAGATAAATATTTATATATATATGCCTAGAAAATTCTGGAAGGATATACATTAAATTGTTGTAGTGATTACTTCTGAGTTGGTGGGATTGATATACTCATATATATTTCTTTACTTGGGCCTGAGCATTATGCTAGAAACGGGATATGAAGGAGAAAAAGATGAAGTTGTTGCCTTCATACAGCTTATGTTTTAGACATTAAAAGAATAAACATAAATAGAGTTATAATGGACTGGGGCAAAGAGTATTTTGATAGGCCATAGCTATATGTCATCAATTTTGACATCTTGTATTTTTATTTTCATTATTTCAAAACACTTTATTATTTCCTCTTTGAATGTTTTTTGACCCAGGGGTTACTTAGAACTATGCTATTTAAATTCCAAATAATTGGAGATTTTCCAGATATATTTCTGTTATTGAATTCATATTGAATTCCACCACAATCATAGAGTATACTTTGTATAATGTGATTTACATCTTTTTAAAATGAGAAGTAGTAGATGGGAATTAGTCTTATTGATTCAGCCTGCTTTCCCCTTAAGACCTTCCTTAACCCTTTTGCCCTTCTTGACAGCCTAATTTCTTCTCCTAAATCAACAATAAATTAATTTTTTTCCCAGTGTACATTCATCCAAGTTAATGGCTATATGTCACATTGGGGAAAGGACTGGGGGAATCATCATGGTATATAATGGAGGACTTTCTTTATAGGGTTCTGGCTCTCTTTTCAGGCCCATGGGTTCCAATAACCTACAAATCAGCTCAGGTCCAGGAGCTAAGCAAAGAATTGTACATCTTTATTGGAGCAATCACCTTCAGTGTAATATCTTGCTTCTCCAGTCTTGCTCCCCCTGGTCCAGGTTATAGGTTAAACAGCACCTTGGTTGGCTGTCAATTTTGCCTGTTGGGACACCCAGTTCTCTAAAACTGTCTCAACACCTTGAAGGTCCAGAGACCTTGGCTGCCCCTCTGACTTTGCTGGTCCTCATAATAATTATAGCTGCCTGAAAATTACACAACCTTACCTCAATTACATCATGATCCCATCATCTCTTAAGATATATTTACAAGGGGCACCTGGGTGGCTCAGTTGGTTAAGCGTTCAACTTTGGCTTAGGCTGTGATCTCATGGTTCATGAGTTTGAGCCCTGCATCAGGCTTTCTGAGGTCAGTACAGAGCTGGCTTCAGATTCCTTGTCCTCCTGTCTCTTTGTCCCTCCCCTGCTGGTTCTCTCCTCTGAACATAAATAATAAGCCTTTATTTATTTATATATATAAATATATAAATAAGCCATATATATATATATATATATATATATATATATATAAAGACTCAGTGAGTTCTGGCCTCACATAGTATTCCTCTTCTACTAGTCTCTATTCATTTATGTATTTTCTGCTAGGACAAATCAGGCATTTCAGCTTTGTTGACAGTGGCTATAATTTTTTTTTCCAGTCCTCTAAGAGCCATCTGAGAGTGAATTAGTCATTCCCTGGAGGTTGCTAAGGTGCTAAATCTCATGTCCCAAGAAAATGTCCCCAAATCAATGAATTCTTGGTTTTCCAGTCTTCTTTTCCTTCCTGCCTTGATCAAGTACTTTCAAAATTCAATCCTAAAAGTTCTCCATTAGCTTCTGCTGTTCATTGCTGACTAACTCTTGCAACTCTTGAGGTATATCATTACTCTCCTCTCTTATCAGATCCATTATGTTTTCAGTCAGGTTCTGTTGAGTTTAATGCCTGGTTATTATCAGCCTGATAGGTCAAATAGGAAATTCCTGAGGGGAACACAAAATGTTCCCCTGGGACTCTAAGACTAACAGCTAGGTCTTTGAAAAACAATCCCAGTCATTGCTAATTTGCCATCATTGCACATGCCATAGCATACTCCACTGGGACATTTTCCTAGCTTACTGTTGTGGAAATTTTAACATTTGTGCTGCTACCTGTGTTAAGGGAAATCTGCGTCTGCCCACTAACCAGGAGGCATCCTATTCAATTGCCATGGCAACCAGTCCAAATCTTGATCTTACTGCCTTTACCTTGGTTTACTTGCAGTACCACAGGGCTCATTTGGCTCAGATAAGAAACAGATGACAAGATAGGGTTAAATGTAGAAGAAATTAATTAATTAGAGAAATGTGTGACATCCAACAGACCTCAATACTAATGTGACAGTTTCAGGGTGCAGCAGCCGGAGGCCTCAATGATGTGAGGGAGTTAGACTCCCTGTAGTCACATCTGAGAAGCATATTCTCAGTCCAACACACATGTCAAATGCTAGAAGAAGTAAGTTCTGAATACATTTTTATTTTGAAATCTGTATAGGTGATATTAAGCATGTGTCTATTTTAGAAACAATGGTGAGGAATGAAATGAAAAAGGTAGATTCAAATGTAGAAAAAATTAACCTTGCATCACATAGATATTTTAGGAATAGTAAATTGGGAATTACATGGACAAAAAAGTGGCCAGAAAAGTCAGAAAAACAAACAAACACAACAGATAATGTGGCATCCAGCTATTTTTCTTCATCTCCTCCACCATCAGCCCACTTTAAACCATTATCATCTTTTACTTGAACTATTACAACAGCCTCCTATGTGGCCTGTCCACACAATCTACTCCACCAATGTTTTTTTTTTGTGAGATAGCTAGGGTGGGCTTTAAAAAACAAATTAGATTAGGGGAGTGGCCAAGATGGCAGAACAGCATGGACGTTTTTTTTACATCTCTCATCACTGAAATGCAGCCAGATCAACACTAGACCATCCTGCACACTTAGAAAACTGACTTAAGGATTAACACAACAATCTCTGCAACTTGAACCACAGAACTCAGTAGGTATGCAGCGTGGAGAGGTAAACTGGGGGAGAGAGAAGCCATGGAGGGCAGGGAGCTATTTTTGCTTGTGGAGAGAAGACGGAGATGGGGGGAGAGTATGGGAAAAGCAACTCTCTCCCCCAAAAGTAGTTGGAGAGACAGTGGAAAAGTGGAAACAGTGGCAGGGACTGAACAAAAAAAGGGAGGAAGGAGAAAGGAGAAAGGAGAGGGTTTAAATTCCATTAAGACTCTATAAACAGGGGAAGTGCAGAGTCTAAAACTCAGTATGTTTTAGTATTAGTTTAGTGTTAATACTAGTTTTAGTACTTCAGTATGGAACCTCTGAAGTTCCATACCTGGCGGTTCTCTGGTGGGAAGGGCAAATCCCCAGGATCAGAGAGCAAAGTCTCAGGGGTCCACCAGCCACATGAGGAGAGGTGGTTCCCCTGCTGGGAGGGCATTTGATAAAGGCTGTGAGACTTCCCCACAGGGAAAGGTCCCAGTGGACCCTGGAGAACAACCACCTTCACTGGTGTTAGAACAAGGATGGTAAGGATGAAGCCTGGTGCCAGATGTGTTTTGTGATTTTCCATAAACCCGGAAATGCTGTTGCTACAAGATCACTTGAACCTTTTCTGGGGCAGGCTGGCACCCAGCCACAGTCTCTGGACATTGGCAGCAGTGCAGTCTCATGAATGTTCCTGGGGGTGGGCTGGCACCTGGCCATTGCTCAGTGAGACCTTTCCCCAGAGGGTCTGAGCAGGTCAAAGCTGCAGTCCCTCAGAAGTGAGGGGTTGGCATACACAGACCCATTTGAGATAAAACTCACAGGGAGGTGTCACCTGGCAGCCTGACAGCTTGGTCACAGACAGTGTAGAAGCAGGGAGTGGACGGAAGCCGGAGACAAAGGAGGGGTGTTTGACTGCCAGTTGTGGAGAGTACAGAGTTCTGATACTAAAGACTAGGTAGCTGGATGACACCATTTTCACCCGTCCCACTCATGCCGTGCCTACATGTGTCACGGCAATCCACCCCAGTAAGCAAAGCATCTAGTGGAGAATGGAGCCATAGCACTAAACCCCACCCAACTAAGCCAACAGTGCTCTTGAAAAACACAAGTCTCTCAGCCTGCTTAGTTTACAGACTATAAAGTGGTTCATAGCTTGACTTCTACAGGAAACCAGATGTAATTTCAACAGTACTTCATTCTGTTCACTGGTCCTGTTATTCATTTTTTTTCCTTTTTCTTTTATTTTCTTATTCTTGAATACAGAAAGAGAAAAAATCTATTTTTATTAAAAATATTTTTCTTTAATTTCTACTTTTTTTTACTTTTTTATAATTTTTAAAAAAATTCTATTTTACTTTCAGCATTTCATTTTATTCTATTTTATTGTATTCTTTTTTCCAAATTTTCAAACGTTTTCCTTTTATTTCATTTTTTCCCTTTTTTTCTTTTTCCTTTTTCTTTCCTTTTTCTTTTCTTATCTTTCCCTTTTTCTCTAAACTATAAAACTTTTTCAACAACCAGACCAAAACACACCTAGGATCTGGCATCCTTTATTTGATTTCTTTGTATTATTTTTAATTTTTTAATTTTAATTTTTTTTCACTTTATTAATTCCTGTTCTTTCTCCAAAATGATGAAATGAAGGAATTCACCCCAAAAGAAAGAACAGGAAGAAATGATAGCCAGGGACTTAATTAATACAAATACAAGCAAGATGTCTGAATTAGAATTTAGAATCATGATATTAGAAGGCTAGCTGGGGTTGAAAATAGATTAGAATCCCTTTCTGCAGAGATAAAAGAAGTAAAAGCTAGTCAGGATGAAATAAAAAATGCTATAACTGAGATGCATCCTGAATGGATGCCACAGCAGCAAGGAGGAATGAGGCAAAGCAGCAAATCAGTGATATAGAGGACAAACTTATGGACAATAATGAAGCAGAAACAAAGAGGGAGACTAAGGCAAAAGAACATGAAGTAAAAATTAGAGAACTTAGTGATAACATCAGAATCATAGGGGTCCCAGAAGATGAAGAGAGGGAAAAAGGGGTAGAAGGGTTATGTGAGCAAATCTTAGCAGAAAACTTTCCTAATCTGGGGAAAGATACAGACATCAAAATCCAGGAAGCACAGAGGACTCCCATTTGATTCAACAAAAACTGACCATCAACAAAGCAATCATGGTCAAATTCACAAAATACACAGGCAAGGAAAGAATCATGAAAGCAGTAAGGGAAAATAAAGTCCTTATCCTACAAGGGAAGACAGATAAGGTTTGCAGCAACCTATCCACAGAAACTTGGCAGGCCAGAAAGGAGTGGCAGGGTATATTCAATGTACTGAATTGGAAAAATATGCAGCCAAGAATTCTTTATCCCGCAAGGTTGTAATTAAAAATAGAAGGGAGATAAAAAGTTTCCCAGATAAACAAAAATTAAAGGAGTTTATGACCACTAAACCAGCCCTACAAGAAGTTTTAAGGGGGCTCTCTGAGTGGAGAAAATATGAAAAAAAAAAAGACCAAAAACAACAAAGACTAAAAAGGACCAGAGACAACCACCAGAAACTCCAACTCTCCAGGCAACATAATGGCAATAAATTCATATCTTTCAGTACTCATTCTGAATGTCAATAGTCTAAACACTTCAATCAAAAGACATAGGGTGACAGAATGGATAAGAAAACAAGATCCATCTATATGCTGTTTACAAGAGACCCATTTTAGATCCAAAGTCACCTTCAGATTGAAAATAAGGCTTTGGAGAACCATCTATCATGCTAATGGTCACCAAAAGAAAGCTGGAGTAGCCATACTTATATCAGACAATCTAGATTTTAAAATAAAGACTGTAACAAGAGATGAAGTGAGGCATTATATGATAATTAAGGGGTCTATCCACCAAGAAGATCTAACAGTTATAAACATTTATGTTCCAAATGTGAGAGCACCCAAATATATAAATCAATTAATCACAAACATAAAGAAACTCCTTGATAATAATACCTTACTAGTAGGTACTTCAACACCCACTTACGGCAATGGATAGATTATCTAAACAGAAAATCAATAAGGAAGCAATGGCTTTTGAATGACACACTGGACCAGATGGACTTAGCAGATATATTCAGAACATTTCATCCCAAAGGAACAGAATACACATTCTTTTTGAGTGCACATGGAACATTCTCCAGAATAGACCACATACTGGAACACAAATCAGCCCTCAACAAGCACAAAAAGATCAAGATCATACAGTGCATATTTTCAGACCACAACACAAGAAATCAACCACAAGAAAAAATTTGGAAAGATGACAAAACTTGGAGACTAAAGAATATCCTGCTAAAGAATGAATGGGCTAACCAAGAAATTAAAGAGGAAATTAAAAAGTGCATGGAAACCAATGAAAATGATAACACTACAGCCCAAAACCTTTGGGATGCAGCCAAAGTGGTAATAAGAGGGAAGTATGTAGTAATCTAGGCCTTCCTAAAAAAGGAAGAAAGGTCTCAGATACACAACCTAACCTTACACCTCAAAGAGCTGGACAAAGAACAGCAAATAAAACCCCAAACCAGCAGAAGACAGGAAATAATAAAGATTAGAGCAGAAATCAATGCTATCGAAACCAAAAAAATAGTAGAACAGATCAATGAAATCACGAGCTGGTTCTTTGAAAGAATTAACAAAATTGATAGACCCCTAGCCAGTTTGATCAAAAAGACTAAGGAAAGCACCCAAATAAATAAAATCAAGGATGAAAGAGGAGAGAACACAACCAACAGGGCAGAAATATAAACAATAATAAGAGAATATTATGAGCAATTACACTCCAATAAAATGGGCAATATGGAAGAAATGGACAATTCCTAGAATCATACAAACTACCAAAACTGAAACAGGAAGAAATAGAAAATTTGAACAGACCCATAATCAGTAAAGAAATCAAAATAGTAATAAAAAATTTTCCAAAAAACAAGAGTCCAGGGCCAAATGGCTTTCCACAAGAATTCTACCAAACATTAATTTTTTAAATGTTTACTTATTTTTGAGACAGAGAGAGAGACAGAGTGTGACTGGGGGAGGGACAGAGAAAGAGGCAAACTCCGAATCCGAAGCAAGCCCAGGCTCCGAGCTGTCAGCACAGAGCCTGATGCGAGGCTTGAACTCATAAACTGCAACATCACGACCTTAGCTGAAGTTGGATGCTCAACCGACTGAGCCATCCAGGTGCCCTATCTACCAAACATTTAAATTTTTTTTTCTCAATGTTTTATTTATTTTTTTTGGGACAGAGAGAGACAGAGCATGAACGGGGGAGGGGCAGAGAGAGAGGGAGACACAGAATTGGAAACAGGCTCCAGGCTCTGAGCCATCAGCCCAGAGCCTGACGCGGGGCTCGAACTCACGGAGCGCGAGATCGTGACCTGGCTGAAGTCGGACGCTTAACCGACTGCGCCACCCAGGCGCCCCTCTACCAAACATTTAAATAAGAGTTCACAGCTATTCTCTTGAAGCTATTCTAAAAAAAAAAAATAGAAATGAAAGGAAAACTTCCAAACTCTATGAAGCCAGCATTACCTTGATTACAAAAACAGACATAGACCCCACTAAGAAGGAGAACTATAGACCAATTTCCGTGATGAACATGGATGCAAAAATCCTCAACAAGAAATTAGCCAACCAGATCCAACAATACATTAAAAGAATTATTCACCACGACCAAGTGGGATTTATACCTAGTGCAGGGCTGGTTCAATATCTACAAAACAATCTATGTGATACATCACAACAATAAAAGAAATGACAAGAACCACGTGATCTTCTCAATAGATGCAGAGAAAGCATTTGACAAAATACAGCATCCTTTCTTGATAAAAACCCTCAAGAAAGTGGGGATAGAAGGATCATATCTCAGGATCATAAAAGTCATATGAAAGACCCACTGCTACTATCACCCTCAATGGGGAAAAACTGAATGCTTTCCCCCTAAGGTCATGAACACGACAGGGATGTCCATGCTCACCACTGTTATTCAACATAGTATTGGAATTCCTAGCCTCAGCAATCAGACAACACAAAGGAATAAAGGCATCCAAATCAGCCAGGAGGAAGTAAGACTTTCACTCCTTGTAGATGACACAATACTCTATATGGAAAATCCAAAAGGTTCCATCAAAAAACTGCTAGAATGGATGCATGAATTCAGCAAAATTGCAGGATATAAAATCAATGCACAGAAATCGGTTGCATTCCTATACACCAATAGTGAAGCAACAGAAAGAGAAATCAAGCAATCAATCCCATTTACAATTGCACCAAAGACCATTAAATACCTAGGAATAAACCTAACCAAAGAGGTAAAAAATCTATACACTGAAAACTATAGAAACCTTGAGACAGAAATTGAAGAAGACACAAAAAAATGGAAAAAATATCCCATGCTCCTGGATAGGAAGAACAAATATTGTTAATATGTCAAAACTACCCACAGCAATCTGCATATTCAGTGCAATCCCTGTCAAAATAATATCAGCATTCTTCACAGAGCTAGAACAAACAATCCTAAAATTTGTATGGAACCACAAAAGACCTGAATAGCCAAAGCAATTTTGAAAAAGAAAACCAAAGCTGGAGGCATCACAATCCTGGACTTCAAGCTGTATTACAAAGCTGTAGTCATCAAGACAGTATGGTACTGGCACAAAAACAGACTCTCAGATCAATGGAACAGAATAGAGAACCAGAAATGGACCCACAAATGTATGGCCTACTAATCTTTGACAAAGCAGGAAAGAATATCCAATGGAATAAAGAGTCTCTTCAGCAAGTGGTAACAGGAAAACTAGACAGAATAATGCAAAAAAAAAAAATTAACATGGACCACTTTCTTACACCATACAAAAAATAAACTCAGAATGGATGAAAGACCTAAATGTAAGACAGGAAGCCATCAAAATCCTTGAGGAGAAAGCAAGCAAAAATTCTTTGATCTTGGCCGCAGCAACTTCTTACTCAACATGTCTCCAGGGGCAAGAGAAAAAAAAGCAAAAATGAACTATTGGGACCTCATCAAAATAAAGGGCTTCTGCACAGTGAAGGAAACAATCAGCAAACCTAAAAGGCAACTGACAGAACAGGAGAAGATATTTGCAAATGACATACCAGATAAAGGGTTAGTATCCAAAATCTATAAAGAACTTATCAAACTCAGTACCCAAAAAACAAATAATCCAGTGAAGAAATGGGCAAAAGACATGAATAGACACTTCTCCAAAGAAGACATTCAGATGGCCAACTGATACATGAAAAAATGCTCCACATCACTCATCATCAGGGAAATACAAATCAAAACCACAATGAGATCCCACCTCACACCTGTCAGAATGGCTAACATTAACAACTCAGGTAACAACGGATGTTGGTGAGGATGTGGAGAAAGAGGATCTCTTTTGCACTGCTGGTGGGAATGCAAACTGGTGCAGCCACTCTGGAAAACCATATGGAGATTCCTCAAAAAATTAAAAATAGAATTACCCTAAGACCCAGCATTTGCACTTTAGTTATTTATCCAAGGGATACAGGTGTGCTGTTTCAAAGGGGCACATGCACACCAATGTTTATAGCAGTGCTATCTGCAACAGCCTAAGTATGAAAAGAGCCCAAATGTCCATCAATGGATGACTGAATAAAGAAGATGTGGTATATGTACACAATGGAGTATTACTTGGTAATGAAAAAGAATGAAATCTTGCTATTTGCAACTATGTGGATGGAACTAGAGGGTATTATGCTATGTGAAATTAGTCAGTCAGAGAAAGACAAATCTCATATGACTTCACTCATATGAGGACTTTAAGATACCAAACAGATGAACACAAGGGAAGGGAAGCAATATATAAAAACAGGGTGGGGGACAAACATAAAAGACTCTTAAATATAGAGAACAAATAGAGGGCTGCTGGAGGGGTTGTGGGAGGGGAATAGTCTAAATGGGTAAGGGGCATTAAGGAATCTACTCCTGAAATCATTGTTGCACCGTATGCTAACTAACTTGGATGTAAATCAAACAATAAATGATTTTAAAAAAGAAAGAAAGAAAAGAAAATTAGATTATATCCCTCCTCATATTCATCCTTTCTTCTTAGGATGAAATCTACAATCTTACAAATGGCCTTCATGACTTAGTTTCTACCCATCTTTCCATTTCCTCTGGTGTGCTTATCCTCACTGTCCATATTCCAGTCAAAATGGCTGCACTTTATTTCTTTGAACTACGTCCCTTGTGCCTTGGAGTTTTTATATACATTGTTTTTGCTTTATTTTTATTTTTTAAGTGTTTATTTTATTTATTTTCGAGAGACAGTGAGAGAGAGAACAGGAGAGAGGCAGAGGGAGAGGGAGAGAGAGAATCCCAAGCAGCCTCCACACTCAGTGTGGAGCCTGATGTGGGGCTCAAACCCACGATCAATGAGATCATGATCAGACACTTAACCAACTGTATGACCCAGGTGCTGCTTCAATGATTTTGTTTTAAAAGCTTTCTTTTCCTCTTCATCCATCCTTCTGTAACACAAAAGGCAAGGGAGTAGAGTGTCAAGTAGATGATAGCATCTCAGAAGTCTAATGATGCAAACTGAATAATTTCCATTGGGATTATGGATAAAAATGTCATTAAATTAATGGCTATTATTTCAAAGGTATGGCAGAGGCAGAAGGCACAATGGAGTGGGTTGAAGGATGAATTGGAGGTCTGAAAGTGGAGACAATTATTATAGACTGATCTTGGGAAGCCTTTGGGAAGTCTTTAGGAACACTGTATTTGGGGAGGAAAGGATAGAATATTGTCTATCTAAGTAGGACATCGGGTCCAGAAAAATTTGGTTTATTTGTTTGATTTGAGAGACCTGAGTATAGTCACAATCAGGAAACGCTGAATGTAGCTTCTCTTGGGGATGCTGCGGACTTGTTTTTGCAGGGCCAGCTCCAGAATAGAAAAAACACTAAATCTTGTGTTTGAGAAGGGAAACCTCTTCACCAACTCATGTCATTTCAATTGTCTCTTCATTTTTTATCTCTATTTTCCATAAGCACTTGGGAATCTGAGCTCCACTATTGCCTAGCACTCCTTTTATTGACAGAGTTGACGAATTTTGCATTTCCCTTGGGTTTCCTTCTGTTTCAATGGCCTATCCTATGATCCTTTCCACTTGTCCTTGGGATGTAACGTATATTTAGCATGTTTATGCCAAGAGATAACTTACAATATAAATAAAATCAGTGATTTTCAAACTTCTGAAATCAGTAGAGTCCTTTATTCAAATAAATTGTCAAAACATTAAACTGATAAAATCACAAGATGACCTCTAGAAGAAGGCCTGCAGAAGTAAAGACTTACTCACACATCCCCTATTTTAGGAAGCTGCCAAGATACTTTTCCAAAACATAGGATTCAGTGAAATATGAAAATTTCTGTGCTAGCTCCTACTAATATGATTATTTTATTACATGAATTAATGTACAGTGCTCATAATTAAAAAGCATTATAAAGGTCTCTTGGAGAGAATACAGTGTAACCAATTATAGAAAATTTAAGATAGTGGTAAAAATATTTTAACACTGGTGGGCTTTACAATTTGGCTTTTTAAAAATGTTCCTAAGGTTGCTCTATTTCTTCAGAGAATTTGAAGATATCCTTTTCTTGTTTTATTTTTAAAGCAGAAGGAGATAATTTGATTTATTTAAAATTTTTTTTTAACATTTATTTATTTTTGAGAGAAAGAGCATGAGTGGGGAAGGGGAAGACAGAGGGGGAGACACAGAATCCAAAGCAGACTCCAGGCTCTGAGCTGTCAGCACAGAACCCATCATGGGTCTTGAACCTATGAACCATGAGATCATGATCTGAGCCAACGTTGGACACTTAATGAATCGAGCCACCCAGGCGCCCCAGAAAATTTGATATAGAGCAAAGATTCTCTGTCCTTTGGCCACATGCACAAAGTCAGTACTTAATAACTGTTGCTGATGTTTATGAACCCTGTTGAAGTCAAGAAGTGCAAATATCAGGTTAGAGTACTCAGCTGCTTACAGAGCAACTGT
This sequence comes from Prionailurus viverrinus, assembly GCF_022837055.1. Classification (NCBI taxonomy): domain Eukaryota; kingdom Metazoa; phylum Chordata; class Mammalia; order Carnivora; family Felidae; genus Prionailurus; species Prionailurus viverrinus. The sequence continues at coordinate 161,210,411 of NC_062561.1, forward strand.
GTTAGGGCATGAGTGTTCTAGTTTCTGGTCAGGGCCACAGTTCTTGTTTGTGCAAATTTTGGAATATACAACCAACCATGGAGCACTATTTGCAACAATGGACATTATAATGTGACTATGACCAATTTTTGTACATGGTGATTAAGTGTCTTGAAGAGGACATTTTTCTTATTTACCCAAAGTCATCTTTTAGATTGGCAGGTTGTTTAGTTATTGATTGGCTGTGTTCAAAGGACTGACTCAGATTCATCTGACACTTAAGAATCTGAAATGTAAACCACATGCTGAGAACAATAATTGCAAATGGATGGAAATACCTCTGTAGGTGGTATTGCATTGTTACCCTCACAGGAAAGTCTATGTGGAAAACAAAACTTTACATAAAGTGATGCAAAACTTGTGTGATGAATGTATGTGTTGGAGATTTCATGTTTTCTTTGTCATCTTTTCCTTTGGGAATTGCTCTTACTCATTCCATGTAGCTCTTTAGGACCTGCTAATAACAATGTCCTTCTAGCAAGCCTTGTGGATAGGCATGTAGAGTGAGACTACTGTAATACCCCCATTCCCTCAGCTGTAGTATTTGACTGAAAAATGAGCCTAGAATGGCCCAAGCCTAGAATATAAAGTGCCTGAGAGAAAAGAGCTTTCCTTTTCCTCTTGCCTCATGTTGAGTATGGCTGTCAGTCCTCTGCCTCAGAGTAGTAATGAAGGAGATGCATGAAGAAAAGTAGAGCTGGGAGATTGGATGTTGGGGAGACAAAAGCAGGGAACAAGTAAGGAAGAACAGATGATAGTATTTGAATTCCTGAAGAGCCTGAGACCAGTTCCACCCATAAATATTCTTTTTTTTTTTTTTTAATTTTTTTTCAACGTTTATTTATTTTTGGGACAGAGAGAGACAGAGCATGAACCGGGGAGGGTCAGAGAGAGAGGGAGACACAGAATCGGAAACAGGCTCCAGGCTCTGAGCCATCAGCCCAGAGCCCGACGCGGGGCTCGAACTCACGGACCGCGAGATCGTGACCTGGCTGAAGTCGGACACTTAACCGACTGCGCCACCCAGGTGCCCCCACCCATAAATATTCTAACCAAGTTCTCTTTCCTACTTAAGTATCCTTGAGTTGATTTTTTTTTCACTAGCAATTGAAACATTTCTGACTATTGCATTTTGGAATCAGAACAAGAGGTCTTATCTGAGGCCATTAGCCTGCTGTTCTAATGACATGGGCTGCACCTGCCGCATGATGGGAGCCATCCTTTGGAGGTGAACTTACACATCCATCTTCTTTGACTCTACATTTTAAGATTTTGGTCGGACACTTCCCTCTGGCAACACATTTTCCTTCAAATAGAGGATAGTACAAATTATTATATTATAGTTTATTTAGTCATGACCCCTGTTATTTTGAAGAATTTTGTTTCTCTGAGTCTCTTTAGACACACATTTCTGAAACATTTATTAGGTTCATCTGTGGGTGCCAGTTTTCCTTTCTTTTACTTTGCTATGGATTATAAGACATATCATTTGCTTAGTAACAAACTTCTTCAGAAAAACAATAGCATCAATAGTATTATGCATTATAGTTTAACTAATGTTAAAAAAGTCTTAGAATTCTAAAAATACAATAGTAAATTTCATCCTTAAATTGTTCATTCTTATAAATTTCATTCCCAGTAGATTGCTTTATGTCACTGTTTTAGGAACATCTGACAGAATCCTCTATGATATTTACTATTTCTACTCAAAATAATTTTTCCTAGAGCTGAATTTTGTTATTAAGTTTCTCTAGTCTTTTGTAAGATAAAATTAGGTGTCTCAGGATAAAGAAGCCTGACTATATAATGGTGCTTTTAAAGAAATTATTGTAATAAAGAATAAACTTCCTCTAAATTATGCTATGATCTCTTCCTTGGAGTCTTAGAATGCCACTGGCAGAGTCACAGAGTAATGGATGTTTAGTTTTGGCCCTACTTTTCTTTTCTTTTTTTCAACGTTTATTTATTTTTTGGGACAGAGAGAGACAGAGCATGAACGGGGGAGGGGCAGAGAGAGAGGGAGACACAGAATCGGAAACAGGCTCCAGGCTCTGAGCCATCAGCCCAGAGCCCGACGCGGGGCTCGAACTCACGGACCGCGAGATCGTGACCTGGCTGAAGTCGGACGCTTAACCGACTGCGCCACCCAGGCGCCCCATTGGCCCTACTTTTCAACTCTTCACCATGAGCTGAAGCTCTACTGAAGGTTTCAGGAAAACGCTTGTTACCATAGCTAAACTATAGAAAACAGTACCACTACAGGAGAGAAGGAGGGAGAAAGATTTCTTATTTCCTTTTTACCCGCTAATAACTTGCTACCCTATTTCCACTCACTTTTTATTAAATGAGATGATAATGAAATAATGTATATGAAAGGGCTGTGTGTAGTGTCACATGACCATTTAAAAGGCATTATTCCTTATTTTGCTATCATCAGTTCTTCTTCCCTCCAGTAGCTTTTTATGATTATGATTCTCTGGTATATGGTGTGGTAGAGAGAGAATCAGACTTAGAAGAGAGAAACCTGAATTTCAGTCTTGGGTCTTCTATATGTTTCACGACTTTTCTCCAAGCCTCAGTTTGTTTTTGTAAGTTAGGGAAGATTCTGACTGTGACTGTGTCCTGCCATCCAAACAAAATGAGAAAGGCATATCTACAAATGCATGACCTTTGAGAGAAAGACTTAGAACAATGTACAAATGGGCCCAGAAGTGTGATTTTTGACTAATATTCCTAGAACAACATTCATGCAAACACATACAAACTCACAACACATGCACATACACATACGCATAGACTATCTTTCCAACACATTTTAACCACTGCTTATTCAGAAGGACCACAAGGGCTAATTTCAGATTTGATACACCTCAAGAAGCACTTTTAAGGTCTTTTATAGGCAGCCAGGAAACTTGATTAGACTTATCTAGCTGCCACATATCATATTGATCCATTGATACCCTGGGAAGTTAATACCTGGATATGTTGGTGTTGAGATTCTTTTAATAAATACCCACCTGTTCAGTTTAGTAAGAATGACTCAGTGTAGTTGATGAACAGAGGAGTCAGGAAGTGAGACATTTGACTCTTGCTTTAAATTTTTTTTAAAATTTTTAATGTTTTTTATTTATTTTTGGAAGAGAGCACAAACGGGGGAAGGACAGAGAGAGGGGGGCAGAGGATCTGAAGTGGGCTCTGCGCTGACACAGAAAGCCCCATGAGGGATGCAAAGTCATGAACTGGAAGATCATGACTGAGCAGAAGTCAGATGCTCAACCAACTGAGCCACCCAGGCGTCATGACTCTTGTTTTTTCGAAGTGAAAAAAGCTGCATGGCCGGCTGACGTTTGACAGGCCCACTCTCCCCCTGCAGCTTGTTGTAGATCCACCTAATGAGCAGAAATCAAATCAATGGCATCTCCGCTTCATTCTCCCCCTTCCCTGAAACTTCAGCCTGTGTTCACTGGTAGTGGACTATACTTGTTAATTTCTACAGCTGAAACAATTACATACATACAATTTGTTCTGCAATATGCTTACACTTTTCTCTTTGATATGTATTTTAGTAATAGCTGTTAGTAAAGTTACAATTTTATTTTAATATATAATGCATCAGATTATCTCACAGGATTATTGAAAAGATGGAAATAAGTATGGTCTGAGGAAGTGCTATTGATCTAAGTAATTATTGTGGAATTGGCAGCAATTGGAAATGAAAGGAAATTGAGATGCAGTTCATACATGAGAAATGGGGTCTAGCCAAATTGAGATTCAAGAAGGTCAGGTGTGGTGTGAATATGTTAATGAGCATGTGAATCATCAGAGACAGGCCTTGTTTTGACTTCATTTTCTGCCATTTATTATCTGCGGGACCTTGGGCAATTAACTTCCCTTGTTCATAGTCTCCTCAGCTGTAAAATGAGGATATCAGAGTTGTGAGAACATTGTTGTGAAAGAGAAGAAAAAATCTGAGACCTGTGGAGGTGAACAACTTTTGCCTGTTCTTGCCAAGTCAGGGTGAGAATAACAAATAACTACTTAGTCCATCTTCCCTTCTAAGGAGATATCTCCTTGAAGTTGTTGTTGTAAAAATCAAATGAGATAATATGTTGTAAGTTAAAGTGCTTGTAACAAAGTAAGACACTCAATAGACACTGGTGTGGTAACTAGCCTCTGACATGGCACCCAGGAACCTCCTCTCCTGCTACTCACGCTCTCGCGCCGTTCCATCCTATATGGTACCTGAGTTGGTCTGTGCGACAAAAATACAGTGGAAGTGGGATTGGGTGACAGAAAGATACAATTTTCATTCATCTGAGGTTTTCCATCTGTCTATGCAGCCTGTCTTGGCCATGGGGGAAGTCGTGTTGCATGTGGTTGTACCGCGAGTCCTGTGTGGTATGGAACTGAAGTCTCCTGCCGTTAGTTTCTTGAGTATAGAAACAGATCCTCCAGATTCAGTCAAGCCTCTTAATTGCAGCCCCAGCTGGCGCTCTGATTGCAGGCTTGTGAGATACCATGAGCCAGAGCTCATGCAAACTGTGGGATTAGAAATACTCCTTTAAGATACTAAGTTTTAGTTACTGTGTTATGCAGCAATTAATAACTAATACATGTAGCTATTACTGGAGATCTGGGAGTGAGGGTTAAAATGGAAACGGAGATAGAGCCCATGGTAGAGGTGAGACTGTTCAAATTTTAAGTGGATTTGGGGGTGGGAAGGAAATGTAAGCACTCGTATCCTAAGCCAATTTCTTTTTTGTCATCTATTGGGGGATTCTAAGCCAGGGCTTCTTCCCAACTAGTGTGCTGTGAATTGGGTATTGATCTTATTTTGAGATGTTGGATTCTTTCAGTTGTTTAGGTAGTTTGATGAGATCTTGGACCTGGTCACCTGGGGTCTTGGAAGTCTCCTTTCTTTATGTCTGTGAGATGTACAGTATTCTTATTTTTCTATATGTGCCATCATGTGAAGACAGCCAGGGAGCACTGTCATTTATAGGGTCAGCATCTTTGCTTTGGGTACAGAGAGATGAAACCAAACTTCATATAAAATGTGAATTCAGAAGGTTGGACTAAGTCAAAATTATTTTATCTACGGTCCTATGGGCTATACCTTTTTAGAAGATTTCCAGGTAAAGACCATCAGACTATACGCTCTCTAGGGCCCTTTCCAGCTCTTAAATTTCCAGAATTTTAGATCTAATGGAATTGAACTACAGGAGGTCATTATGATTCAAGGTCAGGCAGATTCATGGTCATTCATCACCCCACAAAATTCCAGAGGGGGCCTTTTAGGATCAGTTTTGGGCTTATTATGTTTTCCCATAACGTGGGGTTAAGAGCGTAAGCTCTGGATCCACACTGAATGGATTCAAACCTTGACTGAGTGACCTTGGGGAAGCGACTTAGTCTCTCTGTGCCTCACTTTCCTCAATTATACTAGCAATTTTATCCATTGCACAGGATTGCTGCAATGATTACTGAGCTATCCCACGTCAAGTGCTTAGAACCATGACTGCCTGGCACAAAATTCATGATTAATAATGTTTGTTATGAGTATTATTATTATTGTTCCCAACCCGTGGATGCAAACTTTCTCCTAGTAGCTGTACTGCTCGAAACGAGGCCAGGATTAGGTCTTCCTGCTTCCACAGAAGGACTGAGTTATTGTGTCCCAAAGCTACAATTCTTCTGTCCCTTTCCTTTTTCTTGCCTGAGAAGATCTCTCCTTAGAAGATGTCTTTTGTAGTTATTTGTTCATCTTACCCTGACTTGGCAAGAATATACAGAGGCTGTTGTTCACCTCAGATTTTTTTTCTTTGTAAAATAAAAGGGTTACAATACATGACTTCTAAGGTTTATTACAGTTATAATAATCTATGAGTTTACAAATAATAGAAGTAATGTACAAGTAAGTGACATTAGTGGTGAAATGGAGTGAAGGGACATCAGTCCAATTGCATTTTCAAGCTTTAAAGGGTTGCTCTGGACAATTTAGATAAATACTTGGCTTCCAAGGATATCTAGGTCTATATTACATGAAATAAGTCTAGTTCCTGGAAAAAAGAGAAATAGTAATTATATTATTAAAATTTTATTCATTTTTGATACTAAATTTCATGTTCTGTATCACAAACATGTATCTATATCTGTCTATATCTACACCTTCATATACATACATATCTATATGTAGCTACTATGTAAAGGAAAGATTAAGGCATTATTAACAAGTTTAATTTGCTTTGAAACATTAATAGTAAAATTAATATTTTCATCCAGTAGTCTTAATTTTCATGCATTTTTTTTGAAAAAATAAAGCACTGTTCTGTAAATTAAACACTCAAATTGCTCAAAATGTGGCAGTAACAATAAATAAAGTTTTAGGAAGGCAGTTGAAGGATTCTAAGTAAAAAAAGAATTCTTTAGATTAAGTAGATACCTTTAGCTTCTCTCCTGTCCATATTAGCATGGTTAAAAAAAATGCCATAAAACTGCCAGCAGAGGTCCTCAGCCACATAGTTTATCAATTCTACTTCTTGAAAAATCTCTCTCCCTATGGTGTAACAGAGATTTCAAGGACTCCTTTGCTTACTGCGGATAACTAATCACAATGAATGGCCTACAGGCTTAAACTACTAATTTAAAAAGATATATTTAAGTTAAAAATACAACTAATATGTACAACAGTGTATAATGTGCTGGAAAACATTATAGAGATACAAAAGAACTAGGAAATAAAAATGCAAGTTAACCTGTTTTTAAATTGGTGGTTTTAGAGAAATTCAGCAGATAAAAGTTAAGAATGGTGATCTGCTTTGTTTTTTTTTTTTCCTCATTTTAATCCATTGTTCTATTTCTGGGAGGAAAATAAAAGCATTCATATAGGAACTGTTTTAGGTAAAAATTCTGAATAGTACATGTTTTTTCATTAAAGATGAATTTTAGATTTTTAAAAAAATATTTAATATTTATTCATTTTTGAGAGAGAGAAAAAAAAGCTAGAGCTGGGGAGGGGCGGAGGGAGGGGCAGAGCCTCACAAGTGGGCTCTGGCTGGCATGGGCTTGAACTCAGGAACCGTGAGATCATGACCTGAGCTGAAGTTGGATGGTCAACCCACTGAGCCGCCCAGGCGCCCCTAAAGATGAGTTTTAAAAAGGAAATAAAATAATCAGAAATAGAAATACATAGTGGGAGATTATTGTTTTTTGAAATAATTAGATGCTTTTTGAATTTCCAGTCTTCCTTATCCCTTTCTTTTTTGTCTTCACAAAAGACAAAAGAATTATTACTATAAATTCTCTTAAAAAGAAATGGTAGATAGAGTGGCCACCAGAGAAACAGACATCTTTGTTGATAGAGCTTACTGTTTCCTGGCGTTGTGTTGGCATTAGTTAACAATGTATGCAGAATATCCAAAACCCACATTTGGCCAGAAGACAAAATCGAATTTTGATATAATGGGCAAAGCCTTTTTCTCTCTGGACTTCAGCTTCCTCGTCTGTGTGATGTCTGAAGGTGTGGGTTGTGTTTGTGCAGGGCATGTGTCAAAGAGGGTGGGTAAAGAGGTCTAACTCCATGGCCTGACGTAGACACAAATGCTAAGCATGTGGAGTAGGTGTTATCTCATGGCTAAGAAGCAATATAATGGGGGTTAGATAAAGAGGAAGGAAAGATTAGAAGAGGGGAAATTATGGTAAATAATCTCAAAGTAAAAAAAAAAGGAGAAAGATACTTCTAAAGAACTGTCTTCTCACCTTAAAAAAATCTTTTTGAGGCTATTTTTCTGACATTCCTCTGCTTCCTATCTTTTTTTTTTTTTTTTTTTGTGGTCCCTGGCTGCCTTGGGAATTGCAAAGTCTTTAGAAGTCAAACAGAAACTAGCTAATAATGGGAATATGGGAGACATTCTTGGCTTTTCTAAAGCGTTGATCTAGGAGACTCCAAGTATCTATGAAAAATAAACAATCTTTTAAGATGTTTTAAAAAAGCTTCTGCAGATGAGGCAGGTGGCACTTAATTAAATTCTTAGTAGCTTTTAGAGCACATAAACATCTTTGGAGAAGGACTTGTTTCTTCTACTTCCTTCTATACCTCAACCAGCATAACCAAGTAAGAAAGAGTAAGCAAAGAGAATACTGTTGTCATTTTTAGTTTTTTTGTTGACTGTGACTGTTCATTTTCTTTCTAAAAAGCCAGGATCTCCGATATTCTCAGTGCTACCCAGAATGATTTGAGTAACTAATTTTCATATACACAGCAGTATAATAGGCATAGGCATGCAGGGTCAGTTATCAAAGGCTTTGGTTTTACATAAAGATGTTCGTGATACATATAATGTTTTATTAATTCAAATGCTGTATATACATAGTACAGCATTTTCTCAGTGCGTTAAAAATGATGTTTAAGTGTATATATTTAATTTTTATGTCTTTTTTTCATAAACCTCTTATGTGCTAGTGTTTATCTGAGGCATTCCCTTTTACACAATGTTCTTATGAACAATATTTAGACTCCTGAATAGCAATAACTATCTCTAAAATATTCAATGACCAAGTGAAAAATATAATAAAGTGAAATTATTATATGACATATTGCAAAGAGTTATACACAAACTCAAAAACATGTCTGTTTTATATACAAATTAGATCTTAGATTATGTCCAACTATATTATTGAATCCTTAAAATAATGTTCATGAGACCCAGAAGCTTATGTATTATTTTATAATTATGTTCATATTTACTCTTATATTCTCTTCAGATGGAAAGTGAATCTATAAATCTCATGACTTATTTTGGTAGATTTTATTTTAATTCTATGGCTGTTATCCTATGTTTTGGTGTTTTCCTGTGACTTAGAAAAGCTGAGGGAATTGGATTTTATTGTTCTCAATTTTCTTAAAATATCTTAAAATGTCTTAAAATATGGGTTAAAATATTATCTTTTTCTTACCAACTAAACTCAAATAAAATGAATCAGACTGCTCATTTATAAATCAAAGCTGAGGCATTTATTGCTCAAGAGTCATGATGCTCTTTTCTCTGTATTTCTTAATCAGTGGGGCTTCTAATCTAGCATGGTATCTACTATTCTTCTTTAGGGCAAAAGAAAAGCTAGGGGACCTGGCTAGTGTCCCTCAGGGACTGGCATTGGAAAAGCACTATACATTGGCCAGGGTGTGACAAAAGCTACTTAGAGTTCCTTCCTTACACGAGTGAATGTTCTAAGACACATTCGGAATAAAGTGGAAATCATGAAATTACTTGTGAGGGGTGAGTTTTAGAAGCCTTATTTTCTTTTAGTGCTTGAAAATTTAGTCAGTAATACCCAGAGTACGACCATTTCTTTTCACATATTTCAAAGCCATTTTATACTCATTTACTCCTGTTTAGTTCCTAGCTGATGAGTTACTTGCAACCCTTAATCTTTCTCACCTCATTAGTTTTCAATTTTGCACATCAAATATCTTCAAAGATGACTGCTGCCTTGCTATATAGAAATGCTGATGTGCTCAGGCTAAGTTACAGAGAAGAGTTGAAGGGGGAAGGAGACACAGGGAAAACAGGCAACTTCTTCAGCAAGGCCGTTTAACTGTAGAGGTGGCTTGGTTTCTAAACCCCCACATTGGAGTTAGACATTGGCATTCTGGAGAGTGATGGTGGTAGTTTTGGGACAATTTGATCTGCGGGACATATTAAAAATAGAAATAATTTTTAAATTTTTTTTTTCAACGTTTATTTATTTTGGGGACAGAGAGAGACAGAGCATGAACGGGCGAGGGGCAGAGAGAGAGGGAGACACAGAATTGGAAACAGGCTCCAGGCTCTGAGCCATCAGCCCAGAGCCTGACGCGGGGCTCGAACTCACGGAGCGCGAGATCGTGACCTGGCTGAAGTCGGACGCTTAACCGACTGCGCCACCCAGGCGCCCCAATTTTTAAAATGAAGTTTAAGTTTAAAATTTTCACATTAATATTGATTACTGATTTCCATCATATTAGATGGGCAAGAAGCGTTATTCTGAAATTAAATCAAACCCAAACAAACAAAAAACGCAGAAAACTTACAACATTTGATTGTGTTAAGAACTTTTACACTAAGATAGAGGCAAATATCCTGGGCCAGTATATAGTCCAGATTATTATTGATATTATTATAAATCATTTTTATGTCATTGTCAGTAACTCAACACAGGGATGTGTGCAAATAAAGAGACTATCTTGTTATTTTGTTAAAGGGACAATTTGAAGATCTTCTCCTGCTCCTAAAATTATTTTTGCCTTTTGGATATTTATTACTTCTATTTTATGGAAAAAAAAAGGGAATTATAATCTCTTTCCAATGCTATACTAACTTTTCCAGGATGTAAAAAAAAATGTTAAATCAAGGAAGGATTAAATTTAACATTTATTTAGTGTACATTTAATTAGATATGATGGCATAGGGGATAACTTGACTGGTATGTATCCCATTCCTTTTTTTTTTTTTTTTTTTTTTTTTACAGATCTTGTTCCTGGTACTATCTGTCCAATAGAGGCAGTAAGACTGAATGTATTTTTCAACATTTTTATTTGTTTTTTGTGGTAGTGGTGGGGAATCTGGGAGGAAGTTGGTCTGCCTTATGATCTGTTTTGGGCTGTGATAGAAGCTAGACAGAGAGGAAACAAAAACTTCAGAAAAAGAAGGTCAGTCTATATGCTTGCCTCTGTCCATAGTTTCGCCCTTCTACATTTATCAAATATATGAAGAATTAATTGGGACAGAATATTGAAATAGATCTAGTTTCTAAATTGTTCTATAGTACTGAAGTTTAAAAAATAAATAGAGGGGCGCCTGGGTGGCTCAGTCGGTTGGGCGTCCAACTCGGCTCAGGTCATGATCTCGTGGTCCGGGAGTTCGCCCCGCGTCGGGCTCTGTGCTGACGGCTCAGAGCCTGGAGCCTGTTTCAGATTCTGTGTCTCCCTCTCTTTCTGACCTTCCCCCATTCATGCTCTGTCTCTGTCTCAAAAATGAATAAACATTAAAAAAAAAAAAATAAATAAAAAATAAGTAGAGTTGACAAGGGGCTGGTGGAAAGGATATATTTGTTTATAAACTCTTTCTTTAAGCTTCCCTATTCTTTTCATTTTAGAAAATAGCATGATAGGGGTGCCTGGGTGGCTCACTCAGTTGGGTTAAGCATCTGACTTCAGCTTAGGTCATGATTTCATGGTTTGTGAGTTCGAGCCCCAAGTTCTGCATTGAACTCTGTGCTGTCAGTGCAGAGCCTGCTTCAGATCCTCTGTCCCTCTTTCTGCCCCTCCCCTGCTCATGCCCTTTCTCTCTCTCTCACTTTCTAAAATAAATAAACATTATAAAAAAGAAAATAGCATGATATTTTCCTCCACACAAGAAAATGATATTTTCTTGTCATTTAAATGTTGTCAATATACAAAAATATTTTACCTAGAATTTTATTCATTATGAATTTATATTAATTTGAAGAGGCATTTCACTGAAATTTACTTTTATGTTTTTAATGAAAAAAAGTTTGCTAAGAATGTTAATGGTAAGTGACGTTTGAATGGTACATCTTCCTAATTAGGTAAACGAATTATTTTCAGCCAGAATAGAAATGCTCTAAACATAATATGGTACAGTTGCTATTTATGAAATAACTATCTAGATTACATTTCAGGTAAGCAGTAATTTAATTAAAAATTTTCTTTAATGTTTGTTTATTTTTGAGGAAGAGAGACAGAGCATGAGTAGGGGAGGGGCAGAGAGAGAGAGAGGGAGCACAGAATCTGAAGCAGGCTCAGGCTCTGAGCTATCAGCACAGAGCCCAACGAGGGACTAGAATCCACAAACTGTGAGATCATGACCTGAGCCGAAGTCGGACTCTTAACCGACTGAGCCACCCAGATGTCCCAACAGTAATTTAATTAAAGTCATTCTTATGTATTCATTGAAGTAAGACTTTAATGTTGGGTAGCTCAATTAATATATACAACTGGAATAATAAACCTGTGCACTTAATATTATTTTATATTTATAATTAGATATATAAAAACACTTTCATTGGTAAGATAGTTATTTCTTTTTACAATTAATAAAAACTTGATTAAGTTTTATAGTATCAGTTTTTCAAAAGGCACTAAAGTACAAGAAAGATTTTGAAACAGTTAAGAGGCCAATTGAATTTTTCATTAAACTCCTTATAGTTAAAAAGATTACATTGCAAGTTACTTTTACACACTGAGGTAGAATCTTGGCAAAATATATTTTTTAAATCTCTGGAGATTGTAATATTGATTATGTAAGCATTCTAAAGTAATTGCTGGAAGTGTGGTTACTTTGATTATTTTTAATAGAAAACACTGTAGAGTATTAAAATAATATCAACAGTGCAGTAGTAGAAAAACAGTATATTATTACAAAACAGGATTAATCTTGTGGTTGAATCACTAAGCATGTCTGAGTCTCAATTTCCTAATCTGTAATATGAAGAATTTGGGCTGAATGATACGTAGGGTTACCTAAAATTCCAAAATAGTATATGTCTATAGTATTACTGTCACATAGCCTCAAAGAACATCAGTATCATGTAATTTTGTATATATTTAAAACAGCAAGACTTTTGGGATATGAGTTTATTTATGAAGTTAGTTTATTAGATCAAACATTTCATTTTGAGAAAACTACTGAACTATCATTATTGTTACCACTGAAGGAAAAGCTACTATTGTCTTTCCTGGTGGAGTAAATGATATGCCATCTGAAGTTTGATTCTATTGTTGCCACTCATGTTTGGGGACACCTGAAGAAACCAAAGTGGCTTCTTACTAGTGGTTACAGTTGGTATTGCTGTTATCAAAGGATGCAATCAGTTATTTGGAGTGAGATGTTCAATACTTTCCTTCCTGCATGCAACATTTTAAAAACCTTGCTTGGAAGAGAAGTTTATATTTCACACAGGAGCTAGTGATCCTTTTGAATTGGAATTATGCTTGTGTTGTCATGACAACATAGGATTCCACGCTCCTGCTTTCTACAATGTCTATTTCTCCGAGTCTGGGTGTTTTTAATTAGCGACAGTGTGTGGTTATTGGCATCAAGAAAATAGTTCAGCCAGATGACATCAGCGGTGTGTGTCAACTTTGAATTTCTAGAATACATTGAGCATTTCAAAGAAGGTGATTACAGTGTCCCTTTGAAGAAGGAGGTGAGATACTGTTGCTTTATATATTAATTAGTATATTTGATGCTAGTGGCTATATCAAGCAACCACTGTTTGTCATTGGTTTAGCACAACAAAGGATTTTTTTTCTTGCTCATGGCAGATGTGAACAGGGCAAATGTCTAACAGAGAGTGACTTGTCTTTGTTGACCCTAAGAGATTACTGTAAGTCCTCCACAGTATCTCCTTCATCTGCCTAGCTAAGAAGGAAAGAGAGAAAGCATGCAGAATTGTACAGGTTGTTTTACAGCTAGTTTGGGAAGTGGCCTACATAAATTATGGACACATTCCACTGACCAGAACCCAATCATGTAACCCTAACTAACTGCAAGAAAGGCAGGGGTATGGTATGTAGTCTTACCACGGCCCAGAAAGAGAAATGGGACTAACAAGCAGTCTGTCTTTGCCATTGTGGCTTTTTGTTTACAAATATGTAATTTAATTAGAATTAGAATATCTTTGGAGAAATTTAGATCTCTACTTCTATTTACTGTTCACTTTGAATCATGAACAGGTGCTAGCTGATATATTAATTAAAATTTATTCTTGTTGCTTTTTCATGAAAGATTTATTCACTTTTCCTTTGCTTTACAATTTGGGTATTCTAAATTTAACCATTAAGGTCTTATTTTTCATATTTCTTGCTACCTTATAATCTCACTTTAATTATCAAGCTCTTTGCTTCTGTTGAAGAGAAATCCATAACTTACAAAGAAATAATCATAACAAGACTTTTGTAATTCCTTAGAGGCCAGATGAACTTCATTTGAAGTAATTTAAAGTAAATTATTTTGTTCTGAAATATCACTTTTAGTTTACTTATCTGATAATTCAGAAAAATGTTCTTAATGATGTCTTTTCTGTTCCTTATATCTGCAGTGAGTGTATAGCCATGTGTGACCAGTTACAAGTGTCCACAAATTCTTTGCGGCTGAAGAGCTATGGTTCTTAGCATAGATGCTCTTGGAATGAGGCCGTGGTAGTGTAAAACTCAAGTCACATGTACAGGCCATATTTAGGAGTTCTGAAGAACAGCTTCAGTTGATCTCCCAGCCTACAGCCAGTATCAGTTTTCAGCCATGTGAGGCAGCCATCTTAGATGTTGGTCCAGTAGATCCTTTAGATGACTTTAGCCCCAGCTGCTTTCTGGATGTAATTGATGGGATACTTAAAGTGAAAACTGTTTGACTCTTCCAGCCATGTCAGAAATATGAGAGATAATAATACATTGTTGTTTTATGTGATAATAAAAACTTGGGACATCATATTAAGATTTTACTCCTAAAAAGTTTCTAATACTATCACAAGTTTTTGCCAATCTTTGAATATGGTTGAACAACCTTTGGATTTTGAGAAATGAACATGAATCACATTTCTTTCTATTATCTATCTATCTATCTATCTGTCTGTCTATCATCTCTTTATGTTAATTGCAGTGTAGCTTCCAGATGGGATAAGTGGTTAGATTACTATTTGAGGCTGAGTGTCATTGCCAAGAACTGAGTTCAATAAAATGTATTTCTCAAGGTTGGCAGCAGACAATATTCTTAGAGTTTTCTGGGTCACTGTCATAAACCAGAATTATAAGACATAATAATTTAGTTTAAAGGAACATGAAGCTCAATAGTTTGTTCCTGGAAGCAGTGTCAAAAAATACTTGGTGGGAAAGTTTTGTATTCATGGAAAAATTGCATACTTGAAGCTGTGTAGGAAATAGGAGATGCAAACATTACTAGTCAAATAATGTGAATACAGGCAGGTCAAGCTGTATGTAGGTTATAAGGACTTATATTCCTTATATAATCCTTATATTGCATGACTTGAAAGAGTCAGTAAGGATCAGATTACCTTAAGTACATACTTCTCTCAGATAGGAGTCTAAATCCTGAAATATGAGCATTTCAGATCAATCATTTGCATTTGTTTCTCCAAGATGTCCATTCAAGTGTGAATATTCTTTGGAGAATATTACTTGAACAAATTCATGTTCAGGTATTAGGGATTTTCAGATATAATCTTTCTCCTATAGGGAGAACAGTCTTCAAGGCATTGGTGTCCTTATTTAAAGAGCCTTTAAAGAGTTGGTGTTGCTCTTGACATGATGCTGAGTATTGAAATGGAGAAGAAGAGATGATTAGGAAGATGCGTACTTCCTAATTTTATCTGAGCTTATGCTAAATACACTGTGTACTTAAAATTCTATACATGCCACATTCTGCTGGTCTTCTTTGAAGTCATGTGCTCTTTGAGACAGGTTCGTACATTGTACAAATTTTAGAAAATACTAATATAGCAAGTTAATAGCATTTATTAAAACCTACTATTAACTAGTAAGCATTCCTTTTTACCAGTCTTATTCCAGGGCATATGTAAATTTTTAGAAAATGCCAGTGTGAATCCTGAACAGAACGTGTTAGTGTTTTCTTCACCAGGCACATGTTTAGAATTATGATTCTTTTGGCAGTTCTTTAATATGTTGTGTGTAAATGGAATAATAACCTAAGAGAACAGTTTCTCTTGATAGTACAGCTAAAGTAATTTCACTGGCAGACTCCCTTTCCTCGTAATCATCCCATTCTTTGGGAGCATACTGCCATCTAGCTAGAGACTACATTTCCCAGAATTCTTTTAGTTGAGAGTTCCTACATGACTAATTTATCACCAGTGGGAATGGAATAGATATGATGAAGACAACTTCTGTCTCATTTGCTTAAAAATAAAAAAAAAAGTATTCCAGTTTTCCTCTCTTTTGCTTCTTGTGAGTATGAACATCATGTGTTTTTGATCCAGTTTCAAGAACGTAGATGAAAATAATACCTTAGGAGAGTGGTGGAGTAAGTAGATAAAAGGGTCCTGTTATCCTGAAGGACCTTGTGGATCAGAGCTACCCCAGCAGCAGTGAATCCTCCCCTTGGGATCATTATATGAAAAAGAAGTAAACTGTATCTTATATAACCATTAGTTTAAAAAAAAATCACTTTGTCCAAGTACCTTAGCCTTTACTGTAACTAACATACCTCACCTTTTGTGATTAAAATGAATATTCTCTTCTGTGGAAGAGCTCAACATATAGCCTTGTGTATATGGTTGCCAATTACTTCAGTAATTCAAAGATGTTAAAAAAAGTTCTGAAAATGGTGTACTAAGTTAAGAATGTAGACTCAGTGGGAACAATGGGCATTCAGGAGGTAGGCCCAGTGGGAAGGCATCAAATTTCTTCCTGTCAAAATATTCCTTATTTTTATTGTTCACTTGTCTTTTTTTATTTAAAAAAAAATTTTTTTTCAACGTTTATTTATTTGTGGGACAGAGAGAGACAGAGCATGAATGGGGGAGGGGCAGAGAGAGAGGGAGACACAGAATTGGAAACAGGCTCCAGGCTCTGAGCCATCAGCCCAGAGCCTGACGCGGGGCTCGAACTCACAGACCGGAGATTGTGACCTGGCTGAAGTCGGACGCCTAACCGACTGCGCCACCCAGGTGCCCCCACTTGTCTTTTTTAAAACTTAGACTTCTATAGCTGCTTAATAGGTATCTCTTTCATTCACTTCCTATGTCCTTACTTTATTCTAAGTACTGGAGAAATTAAAGAAGTATTGGCTCTGATTTCAAGAAGCTCATGCCATTGTCTATTTTGATAAATATCATCTCCTCAAACTCAGAACAGTGCCTACTGTGTAGGGTATTTGATGAATATTTGAAGACTGGATGAATATAATTGATGAGAAAAGATATATAGAGAAAAGCTTAGTAATATGAGACAGTATTGGAATGACAAGTGGCCTTGAAATAAGAGCTATGGAGTTTAGAATACTGAGAGTCATCAGTAGAGTATACACATCTGAAGGCTGTATGAGATTTGGCTGGAGAGAGTTTATGTTGGTTCATAGAGACAGAAAAAGATAGCATGTATACAGTTAAAAGCAATATAATCTCTGTTCAGTAGAAATTTCCTCAATGATGGAAGAATTCTATTTCTGCACTGTCTGTATGGTACCAAGTAGCCATATGTATATAATTATATAAAATTAGCTCTACATAATTTCATTTAATTACAAAGAACATTTAAATAGCCACATGGGGTAATGGCTACCATATTGAGGGCATAGGTATAGATAATTCAAATGTAAGGGCATATATGCAGCGATTCAGCTATAAGAATGAGCTGGCTAAGTATTGGGCATAATGAGTGCCTGAACTCAGTAACTAAAGTGACTGAAGTGGGCGTATGGAAGTTTAAAATCTAACATAAGGCTCAGGAAGGGTATATGTCTTCCTGGTGGGCCAGGAAGCTGCTATGTTTGCACTGGATTTGCCATGGCCCTATTATAGTTGTGCACACATGCATGACCTTGAAATGAGAGCTAGTTATTGAAAGATATTGAGAAAACTAAAGGAGGCAGTCAAGATTTTTAAACTGAAGTCTGTGTTTAAATCCAAGTTACTATCTTTTAAAAATGTATAATTCTGAGATTATGTGTATCAAGACATCCAACTCCCTTTACAGGAGTTTTCCTTAAGCTATTTGTTTCATGGGAAGCCGTGGCTTGCTAGGTAGTTAATGAAATTATTTATTTCATGGAAAGCCAGGGACAACATTCTTTGAGTGTAAATATTTTCTAGGAAATTATGATTTGTGAAAATAGAATCTAAAATGGTTTCCTTGAATCTGCTGTAATTTGTTTGAAAGTTGTACATCATTTGTGTCAACTTGCTCCAAAAGATGTTTTTTATCCTTATTATGGATAGTGCTGGTAGTTAAAATTTAGCGAGCACAGTTGTGAAATGTATTCTAGTATGTTCAATTTTGCACATTTATGTGGGAAGGAGAATTGAATGAGAAGAGAAGATGAAAATGAAGGAAGGAAAGATGAGAAAACAGGACAGGGGACATATTTACTGACTTGCTTGATGGAATATCTACTGATATTGAATATTTGAGGCCAAGTTCGCTATTCCTGAGATGCATGCAAGTGAAAAGGAACAGCAGCAAGACCTCTCTAGAGTGAGAAGTATCAGAGTGTGATAAATCTCCCAGCTGTCATGGTGTCCTGCATAGTATAAGCAATGTGCATTTTCTGTGATATGGGAAAATGGAAGTGGATGGGCAAAGAATATTTTTCCTTCCAGATATCAAGGTCATTTTATGAGATGTAAAGACAGAAGTGTCTCTGGGAGGCATTCTGCTCACTCCCAGTGAGCTTTTATCGATCTACTATAAAAAGCCAATTTCTACTTTCATATGTGTAGAACTCCTATTGAGGTCAAAGGTAAAGGACACACCTGGATCCAAAAGAGATGTTTTAGCTTGAATTTTTCTAAAAATAAATTTCAGCAGGAAAAAAGTTAATATGAAATATTAAGCCCAGAAGTTTCATTCCACACAGTGATATCTCTGTAATGTTTCTTTCCTCTGCAGGAAACTTGATCCACTCTATATTTGTTTTGAAATTGCTCGGTTGGTCCATCTATCTCACTTCCAAAGATTACCTTTATTCTCTTCCTCAGCCATTTAAAGGAAAAGACAGAAAAGAAAATGTCCAACACAAAGCCTGCCAGAAACTTGAGTTTTTAACTTGAAGCTATTTGTTTTACTATTAAGTAGTAACAGTTGAGTAGTTTGGGGCAAGCTACATTAAACCCTTTGATATTCAGATTTAGCAGTTTTAGATTGGGCATAATGATCCCTGTCAATTGTTGATGAAAGAATTCAATAGGGCTTTTTGTGTTGCTGTTTTTAAATGGAAAATATTCATGGTTTAAGCCAGATGAGTTTTTGTGCCCTTCTATTTGCAATCTTGCCTTCATTTATACTAGACCAGTTATCGGGTGCTTACTGTGTTAAAAGATATTCTTCAGGTCCCATTGTAAAGAAGAGTTTTGTGATTGGAGTAAAATCAGTTTTTAAAAGAAATCCTAACAAAGATTTTTGATTTTTTGAGTAATTTTATTTTTCAATGAAACATATTTCTAAATTTTTAATGGATTTCTGACAAAGAAATTTTTCCCCACCTTGCTGGAACACTTATATTTCTTTAGAATATAAAGAATTAAGGGGCACCTGGGTGGCTCAGTGGGTTGAGTCTGACTTCATTCGGCTTAGGTCATGATTTCATGGTTTGTGAGTTTGAGCCCCGCGTTGGGCTCTGTGCTGACAGCTCAGAGCCAGGAGCCTGCGCTGACAGCTCAGAGCCTGGAGCCTGCTTCGGATTCTGTGTCTCCCTTTCTCTGCTCCTCCTCTACTCTCTCTCTCTCTTTCTCTCTCTCTCTCTCTCTCTCTCTCTCTCTCCCTCCCTCAAATATAAATAAACATTACAAAAAATTAAAAAGAAAAAAAAGAATTTAATCCTATGGCTCCAGAAGTCTTGATAACAGAGTCTTCAGACAGTCCATCCCTGATCCCTGATTCTGTCCCAAAATCTGGACCTGTAGAAAAGCTGTGGACACCCTCACAACAATTTAACGTAGTAATTGAATTAGTCTCTCTTGGGGTAGTAATGACCTCTTTAAGCCTTCTGAAAAGTCTGCTGGGACTCTCTACATCAAGGCTGGAAGCAAAGGGGCTTCTTGGACTTTCTGGTGAATTTTGGAATTGCAACATTATGTGCAGGATCAAGAGTCCATCTGAAAGACTGACTAGGTGTATGACTTATGGTTATGATTATTCACCTTGTTATTTCCTAAACACAAGTTGGACTTAATCGAACCTAAAGTATATCCCATCATAATCTTGCTCCACTAGTCCTTTTCCATTAGCAAGGTACCACTGACTGGTGGGGCAAGCTGACGGCAAAGTACAGACTGGCACCCCCCAACCTCTCCAGTGGAATATGTGTGATATTCCTTGGACACTCCTGGCTCCCCAAGAACTAAGGGAAGGGGTTTAAGTGCTTTCCATGCTCATGTGGGAAACTAAGGCAAATTAAAAATTAAATTCCCTTACTGCCTATAGCCTACAAGTCCTTGAGACTGGCAGAGTGGACCTCTCTCTAGGAGCTCAGCTGCCTCAAGGATGACACTTTGCTGGGGGCAAAAAAGAACGTTAGCTTAACATTATCCCAACCTCGAGGATCTGTAAGTCTACTTCCTTTATATCAACTGCCCAAAGATATATGCTGGCAATCATACTCCAAGTTTATGCTCCCCCCACCGCCAGTATACATCTGAAGGGTCTCATCACTGAGGTTTTATTAAACTGTAATAAGTGGCATTTCCCTAGCAACAGCTAGCCCCTCAAGGTCCTAGAAACCTTGCTTCCAAAATACCTTCGACACTTACTCTATCTCTAACTCCCTCCCAACCTGAGGGTATATAACCAGTTACCCATCATGACCCCAGTGCAGCTCTTCCTGCCCATGGGTCTTGTCCCTGTGCTTTAATAAAATCACCTTTTTGCACTAAAGATGTCTTCAAGAATTCTTTCTTGGCCATAGGCTCCGGACAACCCCATCATCACCCCAAACTTCATCACTGACAGTGCCTCTTCCCAGTGTTAACTAAGGGGTCCTTTTTTTCAGGGATGGTATATATGTGTATATGTAAATTTACACCTTGTTTCTTCAGTTTACTAGCTGTTTTCCTCTCCATTGATATATGCCATTTAACCTCCCAAAGCCCATATTACTCAAAGTTTTGAACTATTTAAAACAAGCCAAACTTCCTGTGTCCTTTTTTTTCCTGTCTAGGTTTCAGTGTTAGCATTTGGTGTCCTGTATGTATCGTTCAAGAAGAATAAAAATATTCAAGGTCATATAAGGAACAGGACAGGTAATTCTTTACATATATGTTTTTTCAAAATGGAAATTTTCAAAAATACATAAAAGAAGAGAGACTAGTGTAAGGAACCTACACCTATCTTCAAAAATTACCAACTTTTCCCAAATGTTTTATCACCTTTTATCTTGTTGGTCTATTTTAAAGCTAATCTAAAACATCATACCATTCTACATATAAATACACTGTTCTGCATTTCTAACATATAAAGAGAAATTTAAAATATAACTAACATTTCTAACAAATGTAACAATAATGCTTTCATATCATTTATATCTAAAGTCCTTACATTTTTCTGATGATCTCAGTGATGTCATTTTGAAATCAGGATCAAAAAAGTCCATAGTTGTATTTAATTATTGTGTCTCTAAAATCTCTTACTCTACTAAAGTCTTCCCTTATATGCCACTTTCTTTTGGGTAATTGATTTGTTTGAGAAATCAGTTAATTTTTCCAGTAGAATGTTCTGCATTCTGAATTTGACTGGTAGTTTTGTTGTGGTATTATTAAATGGCTGCTCTCTTCCCTGTTTCCTGTTCACTATTCATTGGAACTAGAAGCAGTATTGAGGTGGGAAAACAAAGGCAGAAGGAAATGGCAGATAAAATTAAATTTCCTTATAACCTGAAGCCCATTGACGAATACTTGAGACTGGCAAAGTAAGTTCCTCCAGGAAAAACAAACTTAGCTTGGCAATAGCTAAGCCTCCAGTATCCTGTGAGTCTTCTTTAGCAAATGAAAATTCCATTGGAAATTTCCCCTTGACTTTATCTCCCCTAGCTCCCGAATATATAACCAGTCTCTCCACAGGGTCCGGGGTAGCTCTTCCTGCCCACAGGTCCTGCCCCTGTGCTTTAATAAAATCACCTTTTTTGCACCAAAGATGTCTTCAAGAATTCTTTCTTGGCCGTTGGCTCTGGACCCCATGAACACCTCCCATAACCTCCAAACCTCATCATTATGAGACTCAGAACCAAACTGTGAGGGAAGAATACTTCATAGTAACGACTGTGCCCTTCATAGTACATCACATCTTGAAGCCTGTTCTCCTTTGTTGATTAATGATTGATGACACTAAGATTAATCAGTTGGTTTAGGTGGAACCTCCATTATAAAGAAGACCACATGGGACCTTAACCTGTAAGATACTGTAGTCACAAGATACCTTGTAGTTTTAGCACCCATTGTTGATTATTGTCCTGATTCATCATTTAATTGTGATTGTAAAATGGTGATTTCTTTTTTCTTCATTAAAGGCTTTTTTAAAAATAAATTTTAAGTTTATAGAAAAGTTCAAAGTACAGTACAGGAAGATTGTTTTTTCCTATATCTTTAAAAGTTTGCTAATGATATGATGCCCAACTATCCCCTAACAATTTAGTGTGTATTTCTGGCAACAAGGACATTCTCCTACATATATTCACAACTGAAACATCAACAAGAACAAATTAATATTGACACATTACTGTCATCTAATCTTAGACCCCATTCAAATTTTGCCAAGTATCTCAGTAATGTCCTTCATAAAAAAACGATCCAGTTCAGGATCATGCATTGTCTTTAAGATCCTTTGGTTTTTGATCTGAACAGTTTCTCAGTAATTCCTTGATTTTCATGGCCTTGGATTTCTTGAAGTCTGTTATTTTGTAGTATGTCCTTCAACTTGTGTTTGGTATTTCCTGATGAGTAGATTTGGGTTATGCATCTTTGGCAGAAATACTATAAAAGTGGTGTTGTATTCTTGTTGCATCCTATCAGGTGACTCATGATTTTGATTTGTCCCATTACTGATGATGTTCACTTTCAATACTTGATTAATGAAGATGGGGTCTGTCCAGTTTCTCCACTGTAAAGTTACTCCTTAATCCTCTGCAATTCCATTTTATGGAGAGGCTACTTCAAACTATTTAAATATTGTACTGTTTCTTGAAATTTTACATTTATTTATTAAGTTATAGTAATATGGACTGATATATAATATTTTATTTTACTCAATGAGTTATAATTCATTAATATTATTTTCAATTTTGATGCTGAAATCAATTTGACCAGAGCTCCTTGAACATTGGCCTTGTATGCTTTTGACATCTCCCCATTATTTTTCTAGTACCTACCTACTTTATGATATAAGATGATCCAGGCATATCGTGGCCTTTCATTGCTCAGCCATTTCTCCAAGAATCCCTGGTTCCTTTTTTGTGGAGATTAGTATTTAAAAACCAAGATCGGACACTGGGTGTGCTCATTGCTATTGGAATGTCACCATTCCCAGGTCCTCTCAGTGGACAGAGCTACATACCTATATAGATGTATACACACATGTTTGCATCAATATTTATTTCTCTTTATATCTGAATATATTGAAAATCCCTCCAATACTTCCACTGTCATCTAACATCACAGGATTTATTCTGTTTTTCTCTCTAACACTTTACTCTAAAAAATTTTTTTTTTATTTGATTATTTCTCCTTTATGTGCTCAGTTGTTCATTGTTCCCATAACCCTTTTCTAGGCAGATGCCTCTCCCCCAACTTGAGCTTTATTGTCCTAGCAATATCTGCTAGTGGTCAATGGGTTTTTTAGAAAAATATAATTGTGAAGTCCTGAACTTTTGTTTTTATAATCAAATTTGATGTGTTTAAATTTATTGTTATTCCTTTTGATGTTCAAGTTATCAGTATCTTTAGGATATTGTGAACCCCTTTATGTTGACTTCTATGTCCTTGTGACATTGACCCCATTTGTCTTGGACAGCGCTTTACTTTCTGGCACAGCAAAATGATCCAATCTGTGGTATATACTTATGTTCTAGATATGGAATAATCAAAGAAGCCTACTCAGAAATGATATTTAAAAATCACAATCTAGGAAATAGAGGTATCATTACTGTGTAATCATTGTTTCTGGGCATTTTCAGTGGATAGAGTTAGAAAACATACAAAGTTTATTTTTTAAGAGTAAAAAATTGTGAGTTATGATGTTTTTTATTCAAATTAGAATTTACTAGTACACAGAGTAAGATGAACATGAGCTTAAGGTTAAAATTAGACTGGAGGGGGGCACCTGGGTGGCTCAGTCAGTTGAGCATCTGACTTTGGCTCAGGTCATGATCTTGTGGTTTGTGAGTTCGAGCCCTGCATCAGGCCCTTTGCTAACAGCTTAGAGCCTGAGGCCTGTTTCAGATTCTGTCTCCATCTCTCTCTGTCCCTCCCTTACCTCACACACTATTTATCTCTCTCTCTCTCTCAAATATAAATAAACATTAAACAACAACAACAAAAAAAACTAGATCAGAGGCCAAATCTACCCAAGAATTCTGACACCAGCTGCAAGTTTGGGACTCCCTAAGGCCATCTGACTTCAGATCAGCTGGCTACAATTTTAAAGTCCCCATGGACTCCCTCAGGTATGAAAATTAGCTGGAATGAATCACAGAATTCATGACTGCTCTACACTTATGATTATAGTTTTACTACAGCAAAATATACAAATTAGAATTTGACAAAGGAAGAAACATGCTGGGAGGAATCTGCAACCAGGGTTGGGTGGGGATTCCAAGTTTGAAGATTCCATGTTCTCAGTGGTGTGTTACTTTTGCAGCATTGATGTGTGACAATATACACACGCAGTATTGCTAACCCAGGAAGCTCACCTGAGCTTCTATGTCCAAAGTTTTTATTGAGGTTTCATGGTCTAGGTTTGATTGATCAAATCATTATCCACATGGTTGAACTCAATCTCCAGCCTCTTCTTTCCCCTGCAGGTCAAACTTGTATCATATGGCTCGAAACTCCAACATGAAGCACATGTTTAGTCTTTCTGATATGGCTAGCTAACATCTTGAATCATTTCATTAACATAATCTACCTAGAAATGCACCAGGAGTCTATTGGGCAGAATAAGCTATCAAGTATGGCCTGGAATTCCTAAGAGTTTAAAGGTTACTTCCCAGGAGTTGGGCATATTTCTTTTTGGGGAAAATTAGTTGTTTACTACACAACAAGGTTTACTTAATGCTTTTGCTTTATAATCATGTCCCCTTTATGCTAAAACTTCTGGTTTAGTAAATATAAGAAGGCCATCTATAAGACATTATGCCAAAAAAATGAGGTCATAAATGAATATTATACTGTATGGTATAACATACAAGGGCTGGATGGGTGTGAATGAGAATAACCATAAGTAGTTTAATGGAAGAGGCAGATTAGGGTAAGTCAACTTGTTGTTATTAATAGAAACCCAAATGTAAGTTTCAACATATTAGAAGTTTATTGTTTGCTCATGTAACAGTCCAAGGGCTTCTGGGTTTCGTATAGTGATCAAGAATCCAGGCTAATTGCAGAAGCTGCAGCTTAAACACATAATTTTTAAAGTTAATCTGGATATCACCATCCCAGTCTCCTGGTTGTAGGAAACAGCATGAAGCAGTGAGTGCAGGAGTCTTTATGAATTATACCCGGAAGTGACTCTGGTATGAATATGTTCCTAGCAGGAAGGTAAGAATTAATTTGGTGGTCAGTTGGCAGTCTCCATCACATGGAGCTTGAGTTGAACTTTGAAGAAGAAATATGATTGGAGAAAAGAGGAATATATTTTGGGAGAAGCTAGAGAACAGAGAGCAAGGCAGATAAGAGTCAAGTTACATGGTTGGGAGAAAGTAAATTGTTAGGAAGAGCTAGAGGCATGATTTGATAGATTGTTCCTTGAATCACATGGATTTATAAGCACTTGCTTAAAAATTAGTTTCTTCGACTAGATTATCACCTTCTTGCACGGTATCTGTCACATGGCGGATATCCAGTCAATGTTATGAAATCAAGATGCTAAATTTAATTACATAAACATTTAGTTTAATCAGAACAATGCTCCCTTTGAGAAATAACTTATCTGCCATCTTCAGGATGCATCACTTTTTATTTTTAAAATTTTATTTAAATTCTATTTAGTTAATATACAATGCAGTATTGGTTTCAGGAGCAGAATTCAGTGATTCATCATTTACATACAACACCCAGTGCTCATCATAACAAGTGCCCTCCTAGTACCCATCTGCCATCTAGCCCACCCCCCCCCACCTCCCTCTATCAACCCCCAGTTTGTTCTCTATCTTTAGACGTCTCTTATGTTTTGTTTCCCTATCTCTTTCTCCCCCCTTTCATATGTTCATCTGTTTTATTTCTTAAATTCTACATATGAGTGAAATCATATGGTATTTGTCTTTCTCTGACTTATTTTGCTTAGCATAATATGCTTTAGTTCCATCCACATTGTTGCAAATGGCAAAATTTCATTTTTTGATGACTCAGTAATAT
Source organism: Prionailurus viverrinus (assembly GCF_022837055.1). Lineage (NCBI taxonomy): Eukaryota > Metazoa > Chordata > Mammalia > Carnivora > Felidae > Prionailurus > Prionailurus viverrinus. Next base: position 161,236,757 of record NC_062561.1, read on the forward strand.
TCTATTGTGTACATATACCACATCTTCTCTTTCTTTCTTTCTTTCTTTCTTTCTTTTTTTAACTTTATTTTTTTAAATTTACATCCAAATTAGTTAGCCTATAGTGAAGCAATGATTTCAGGAGTAGATTCCTTAATGCCCCTTACCCATTTAGCCCATCCCCCCTCCCACCACCTCTCCAGAAACCCTCAGTTTGTTCTGCATATTTATGAGTCTCTTCTGTTTTGTCCCCCTCCTGTTTTTATACTATTTTTGTTTCCCTTCCCTTATTTTCATCTGTTTTGTCTCTTAAAGTCCTCATATTAGTGAAGTCATATGATTTTTGTCTTTCTCTGACTGACTAATCTCACTTAGCATAATACCCTCCAGTTCCATCCACGGAGTTGCAAATGGCAAGATTTCATTCTTTTTGATTGATGAGTAATACTCCATTGTATGTATATATATATATATATATATATATATATATATATATATATATCACACTTTCTTTATCCATCATCCATCAATGGATCAATGGACATTTGGGCTCTTTGCATACTTTGGCTATTGTTGATAGTGCTGCTGTAAACATGGGGTGCATGTGTCCCTTCGAAACAGCACACCTGTATCCCTTGGATAGATGCCTAGTAGTGCAATTGCTGGGTAGTAGGGTAGTTCTATTTTTAGTTTTTTGAGGAACCTCCATACTCTTTTCCAGAGTACCACATCTTCTTTATCCATTCAGCAGCCTATGGACATTTGAGCTTTTTCCATGGTTTTGCTATTGTTGATAATGCTGCTATAAACAACAGGGTCCATGTACCCCTTCAAATCTGTATTTTTGTATACTTTGGTTAAATATTTAGTAGTGCAATTGCTGGATCTTAGGGTAGTTCTATTTTTAACTTTTTGAGAACCCTCCAGACTGTTTTCTGAGTGGCTGCACCAGTTCGCCTTCCCACCAAAAGTGCAAAGGATGCATCAGTTTTAAAAGAGATCTCTTGAACTAATACTCTAATCAATGTGTTATGTATGTATGTATGTATGTATGTATTTTAAAAGCAGAGAATTTAGGTGTATTTTAGAATGATTTACTCGGAACAACCAGATAACTTTTCATAGTTTTTATTTGCTCTTCTCTTATGCACACTGGATTTATGGTCAAAATGATCTGCATGGGGGCGCCTGGGTGGCTCAGTCGGTTAAGCATCCGACTTCAGCTCAGGTCACGATCTTGTGGTCCGTGAGTTCGAGCCCCGCATCGGGCTCTGTGCTGACGGCTCAGAGCCTGGAGCCTGCTTCCAATTCTGTGTCTCCCTCTCTCTCTGCCCCTCCCCCGTTCATGCTCTGTCTCTCTCTGTCCCAAAAATAAAAAACGTTAAAAAAAATTTAAAAAAAAGATCTGCATGTTATGAACAGAGATTGAAATACATTTTTTTACTGTAAACCTAGGTATTATATTTATAGTGAAGGAAGATATCTTTAAGATAGACTACAAATGAAGCTACTCAAAAGAAGAAAAATATGAAGATAGAAAAATATTAAATGATTATAGAGATGTATGAGATATAAATATCCTTTTTTATTCTTATCTCTTTATTTATCTGGAAGATGAAAAATCATTCTGAATGAAAGCACTTTGATTATAGTATTTACTATGATTTTGTGTCTACTGATATGAGTTTTGTTCTTATTTCTACTCAGAGCACAGAATTTAATAATAAAGCATAACAACACTGATAATTTTTATTCTGAGTATATAGCTTGACTTCTTAAGGATCTGAAAAAGTAGCTGAAAATATTGCAGGGAGAAAAATGACTAGGAAAAAAATTATGTGTCGCTTGGCCTATACCTCTGACTGAATTTGTTTAGAATGGAGAATTTCAGTTACTATGCAAGTTCTTGCTTTTGACCATTCAGTTCCAGTATCTATCCTCTGCCATGCACTGTGCCCAGAGACACTAGGATGGGATTTCTTGTCCTCTGGCTTCAGTCTGGGTTCAGACAGTGGAAGCATTTGCAGTATAGGTCACAGGGAGAGAGGAAAAATTTATTCCTCTAGTTTCTACACTGTGGCATTGTGCCACAAAATAAATGTATCCTTTGTCTAAAATTTACAGCTCCTTTCAGTTAGCTCTCTCTGTACAATGTGCTCTCCCTCTCTCTCTCTCTGTTTGTCTCTCGCTGTCTGTATGTCTTTCTCTATTTCTGTCTTGTGTGTTCTGGAGACACTCCATATGACTCTCATTGCTTCAGGCCTGCAGGTGTTAGCATTGTCCTACTGTTACTGGCCCCAGGATACTGCACTACCTTTTATGGTTTCCTTACATTCTGTCCACACCTTTGTAAACAGATCCATTTATGAAATTCTCCTCACATAACAAATTTGAGACATTATTATTTTTGGGCCAAGACCTGTCTGCAGTAATTGGAACCAAGGATTGGAAGGGGTACTGGGACTGAATTGCTTACTTAGTTCAAGAGAACCTTCTTGCTACAGGGCATGGGACATGGGTAATTTTTTGCATACAATAGCAACATGACCATCTCAATATTCATAGCAGTGGCATGGGATTAGGTATAGGTAGAGGGTGAGGTATTGAAAGATCAACTGTGAACTTAGCTGCTATCATGGGAATCATGATTATAAAAATTAGGGTCCTAGAGAGTGCATACAGGGAAATGAAGAATTTTAAAGCTTAGAATATGTATAGAAAAGCCAAACAGCCCCAAAGGCTATTTAGGAGTGCTATCTATCTTATTGCGGCAGGGCAGATACAACTGACAAAGTAATGGACGTAGCTGTAAGAGGTACAGAAATTGAGCCCCAATTAAATGTTCAGCATTTCCAAGTCTATTAGCTGAGGTAATAAAAATAAAGGAGAAGCATGGGGACACAGAAATATGGGAAAGAGTCATTTGGGCAGACATAGACAAGGGTGACCCAAATCACCCTGAACCTCTTATGCTGGCAAACGCAGAATCTCTCCTTAATCTGTAAGAACCAGCCTCACCCCGTATAAAAGATTTTTGATGGCAATATCTCTTGCCTCCCAAGGAGATGCTCAGTAACACAGGACTTCCCCTCACCAAGGCTGACCCAACCAATGCCATTGGTGTACAGTACCCATCCTGGACTATTCTCTAGGGTACAAGCCAGTTACCTGATGGAAGTCTGATTGCATGATACCTTGCATGTTCATCATGGAGGGGACAAAACTTAGTCTTTCATGATCTGGGTATGGATTTGTATTTCTTGCCCAAGTGCTTCTGCTAACACTACTATTAGTGCATTTATAGGATAGCTTAGCCATTGCCTTAGCCATTCTTCATGACATTGCCTCTGATCAGAGGACTCATTTGACAAGAAGGGAAGTGTAATAATGGGTTAGTTTTTGTGGAATTAATTGTTTTATCATGTGCCCCATTGAATAGAAGCAGCCGGATTATACATGGAGGAATGACTTGCTGAAGCTTAGTTAAAATTTCAGTTGGGAAGTAATAATTGTCAGAGAAATGAGTCCTATAATATTGCTTTATCCTTTATGATTTTCCTATACCTCAACTTTTATGAAATTTTCTTCCATTTATCAAGTAGGTCCATTTTTACTCTTATTTTCTGCCCCTCTGTATATAACCTGATTTGTAACTGATCAGCTGAAGTCAGGGTGCATTTCTTGGGATTTATGGAACTAAACAGATAAAAGGATAGTTGTGAAAGGTTTGGCACTTTAGCTGTAGAACGTTGCTAGTAATTAAGAAAGTACTTGTATGACACCCAAAATTTAATCTGAGAGATTAAATTCAACTGTGAATGGAGCAAACTGTTTTTTCCAAATGTTGTATCTTCGTTATTTTGACAACAGAAAATTTTTTAAAAACAAAATTCAGATACATTAAAACTATAGATGTGGCCTCAGTGGGCGATAAAAATTAATAACTGGAGACTCTACAGATATTAGCCCCTATTCAGAGACAGGTTAAGTAGCCTCTCTGAAGTCTGTATGGCATGGTTCTTTGCTAAATCTTGGTTTCATTTGTCTAAAAAGGAACATCTTGGAAGGGGTTTTAAATGCCTATGTCCCAAATAGCAAACTCCATATAGGAATCATACAATTTTCCTCCTATTGGTGGTGGAGGTTTGGGAGGGAGTTGAGTCGCTTGGTGACACAGATTTGTAAAGCTAAACATCCTAGGCTTCAGGGTTTATCTAAGGTTACTTGAAGGTTAATTTAAAATTTATTTTTATTTTTATTTGTTTCTTTTTTTCAATATATGAAGTTTATTGTCAAATTGGTTTCCATACAACACCCAGTGCTCATCCCAAAATGTGCCCTCCTCAATACCCATCCCCCACCCTCCCCTCCCTCCCACCCCCCATCAACCCTCAGTTTGTTCTCAGTTTTTAAGAGTCTCTTATGCTTTGGCTCTCTTCCACTCTAACCTCTTTTTTTTTTTAATTTAAAAATTAATATTTTTTTACACTTAGTGCTGAATCATATGTTCTGGCCCAGTACTCCAGAATCCAGACAATTGTGTTGAATTCTGTTTATGTCTCTTAATAGCTACACCCATTTTTCTGGTTCTATCCCTTTTGATAGCGTTTTCAACATTGAATTGTATTCCACAATCCTGAAAATTATAATTTTGAAAACCTATCTAATAATTTGTGATGATTCTACAAACTTTATTGACATACAGTTAGGCTGAATCTGTTCATAGCTACCCTTTTACGTACATAAACTTGAAATGCCTGACCACTAATGGTGAAAGCCTAGAGGTATTAAAGGGCAAATTGTACTTATAGCCCTAGACAGAGATCAACACATTCATTGTACATACCAGCAGAAGTTTGCAGCTCCTAGAAATCATATACTTTCCTGATCATATTTTACCAGAGGCTATTCTTGCAGTTCATATTTTAGAGATTTTAGCAAGTCATTGACTTGTAACTTTATATTTATATTCTTTTGAACTAAACTGATGCCAGATAGAGTATGGATAAAGGCCCAAATCAAGAGGCTCCAACAGTCTATGAACAGTATATGTCTTAGTGCAAGGTTCTGATGCCATGCATCAGGCCCTGTAAGTCCCATGGAACCACTTGGGGTTTTTCACAGACATTATGTGCATATTCCTCTCTCCATTTATCCCGAAGTACCCTTCTCTTTTTATCCTTCGTTTTTCAGGTCCCATCCCATGGAAAACATTCCCCAGTGCCTCAAGCCTATGGCAGGTTTTCATCTAATGTGCATTTACAGTGTGCATCCACTGTTTATTTTGCAGTTGACTATTCCCTCCACTAAATTATATGCTCCTTGAAAGAAGGAACTGTAATTATTTATAATTGTGTTCATAGTAGCAGCTTAATGCTTATGAATATGATCTTTGCTATCTGTGAAACCTGAATTCAAGTTCCGATTTGCCATTCATAAGTTGTGTTGCCCTGGATGAACTATTTGGACTCTGTGAGCCTTAATGTCTTCATTTGAGAAATATGAAAAATAGAATTACCTAATACAAGTATTTTGAAAATGAAATTGTATATATACAAAGCCCTTAGCTTAGACCCTAGAGGATATGCATACTAAATAATAAATAATTATTATAAAGTATTACTAACAGATGCATACAACAGATATGCATACTAAATAATAAATAATTATTATAAAGTATTACTAACAGATGTAGAATAAATCTTTAAGTTCCCATACATACCTGTTGAACTTGAATGCTTAACAACAATGGAACCATATAATTATTTTGAATTATTGGCTCACAATCAATCAAGTAAAAATTAAGGGCAATGAGCAAGATCTGACAGTTAGTTTTCATTACCGTGCCATTGCAAACATTACCCTACCACCCACACACATATTATTACATTTGAATAAGTTATAATATTACTATGAAAATGTCTTCAAAATAATGAAATTGAGAATTATTGTAACAGTTAGTTTGCCCTGATTGATAAGAATATTGTTGAAAGAATAAAGTTCAAGCTCACTTTTATGACACAAGTTTTTCATGATCTTTCTTTTTTCATTCCTAACCTAGCTTTCTGTGAGCTCCATTCCATATTTTTAGATTCTTGTCATATGCAGTTTTATCACAAATGCACTCATACAATAGTTTCCATTCCTCCCATTTTCCATAGTAGACACTCAATACTCTTTCAACATTCAGATCATAAGGCATTTTGCTGATAAAACTTTTCCAATAATCTAGTATATAATTTACCTTTTTATTTTTTGTGTTCCCACCATACCCTATAGATTTCATGGCACATTTCTTCATATGAATGTGTCTTCCTGTAAACCACATGAGGGAAGACTCTGGTATTATAGCAAATGCTTATATCTAAGCAAAGCAGCAAATGGCATCGTATTCTAAGCGTATTTAAGGGATATTAGTAACTGTAATGCTTATATCTCAATTCCACTTGTTCTCTGTGACATTAATAAACATCTATTTGTTTTTCAAATTTTCAGAAGAATTCTTAGGTTCTTAAGTGTGCATTTGTATATGTAGATCAATGTACTTGACTTCCATGATCTGGGAAGAGACTCTTTACAGGAATCAGAAAAACATGCTTATAAATATTTAGGGATATTTTACTTTAATGGAGTTCTTATTTTCTCTTAAACACAATCAGTACATTGCCCAGAGGAGTAAAATAATAACATATGAGAGAAGTGAAAATAAAGACAAGATTTCCATACAAAGCAAACTGGGCAGTATCCAATTTGTATATAAAATGAACTTCTATAATTTGGTCAATATAAAAACACTGAATTTAAATTTAGGACCATTATTTAACTCAAGTCAGACCAATAAGTGGACTCTTCTGAGTTCAAACTCAGATGAATACTGCCTGAGTGAGGTCAGTTGCAGGGCTAGGATTTACTGTATCCATTGTGCTCAGCATGAGACGAAACAAAATGGAAACTTGTGTTGGCCTATTTTGGCTCCTCCTTGTTTGACCTACGTTTGGGATGCAGACTCCTTCTCATTCTTCTGCTCTCTCTTATCTGTCCTTTTTGTCCTGATTGTACAAGGGAAGCTGGGTTACGGCTGACCTTCCTAAAGCAGTCACATAATCTCTCCCTGCTCTTCCCCTGCCCAAGGAATTGTTCAGATATATAGATTGAGACGCGAATGGAAGTTCAGCCTCTATTCGTTAGAAATGTGATATTATACAAGTTTCTTAAACTCCTTGAAGCACAGTTCCTGCCTTTGCTAAATGAGATTCCATGTGTTCACAGGATGTTTGTGAGAAGTGGTAGAATGCATATGAAAGCAGTAAATAAATTGCCACACACTATGCAAAAGTGAGTTTAGTGTTGTAAATCTGTGCTACACTGGGAGTGCCAGTAGGCAGGGAATGTTTTATCTTGAACTCTCCAGTATTTTTCTTTTAAGGCTGGTGTTGGTAGAAAAGAGTGTTCTGTTACCACCTGTTGAGAGTTAGAATGTGAACATGGGGGCATATCATGTTCCGGTCCATTCACTAGACAATGTTAGGAGTAATTGTCTGTAAAACCCAGTCTTCTATGTAGTTGAGGGTTTCATCTTTTGTCTTAGTACTTTAAAAATATTCTTGATGGAAATCATTTAAAAATATATTTAATAGCGAAGGAACTAATGAAGAAGGATAGGTGGATTATTTATTGTGAACAGAAGAAAACATAAAATATATTCTGGCTCTACCTAATTGCCTTATAAAGAGCTTAATCCCCATAATTTTCCATTTTATTAGTAATTTGGGGGCATCACTATGAATATTAGTTATATTATGCTATAACACTATAATGACTTCAGGGAATATGCTGCATATTGGGTTATTTGCCTTTATATCACATAACTCCAAATTGCATATTTTGAGATTTGATTGTTTTATAATTTTTATTTCCTCCTCTGCTGTCTCTTCCCTTCAGTATGGAGTAATACTTATATAGCCCTGTTTTTTGTTTTGTTTTGTTTTGCTTATTTGCTGATTTCTCTTTTTTTTTTTCATGGACAATAATTTTTATTATTTAATTTTCTTTTTTTTTTAATATATGTAATTTATTGTCAAATTGGTTTCCATACAACACCCAGTGCTCATCCTAAAAGGTGCCCTCCTCAATACCCATCACCCACCCTCTCCTCCCTCCCACCCCCCATCAACCCTCAGTTTGTTCTCAGTTTTTAACAGTCTCTTATGCTTTGACTCTCTCCCACTCTAACCTCTTTTTTTTTTCTTTTTCCCCCTCCCCCATGGGTTCCTGTTAAGTTTCTCAGGATCCACATAAGAGTGAAACCATATGGTATCTGTCTTTCTCTGTATGGCTTATTTCACTTAGCATCACACTCTCCAGTTCCATCCACGTTGCTACAAAAGGCCATATTTCATTTTTTCTCATTGCCACGTAGTATTCCATTGTGTATATAAACCACAATATCTTTATCCATTCATCAGTTGATGGACATTTAGGCTCTTTCCATAATTTGGCTATTGTTGAGAGTGCTGCTATGAACATTGGGGTACAAGTGCCCCTATGCATCAGTACTCCTGTATCCCTTGGATAAATTCCTAGCAGTGCTATTGCTGGGTCATAGGGTAGGTCTATTTTTAATTTTCTGAGGAACCTCCATACTGCTTTTCAGAGCGGCTGCACCAATTTGCATTCCCACCAACAGTGCAAGAGGGTTCCTGTTTCTCCACATCCTCTCCAGCATCTATAGTCTCCTGATTTGTTCATTTTGGCCACTCTGACTGGCGTGAGGTGATACCTGAGTGTGGTTTTGATTTGTATTTCCCTGATAAGGAGCGACGCTGAACATCTTTTCATGTGCCTGTTGGCCATCCGGATGTCTTCTTTAGAGAAGTGTCTATTCATGTTTTCTGCCCATTTCTTCACTGGGTTATTTGTTTTTCGGGTGTGGAGTTTGGTGAGCTCTTTATAGATTTTGGATACTAGCCCTTTGTCCGATATGTCATTTGCAAATATCTTTTCCCATTCCATTGGTTGCCTTTTAGTTTTGTTGGTTGTTTCCTTTGCTGTGCAGAAGCTTTTTATCTTCATAAGGTCCCAGTAATTCACTTTTGCTTTTAATTCCCTTGCCTTTGGGGATGTGTCGAGTAAGAGATTGCTACAGCTGAGGTCAGAGAGGTCTTTTCCTGCTTTCTCCTCTAAGGTTTTGATGGTTTCCTGTCTCACATTTAGGTCCTTTATCCATTTTGAGTTTATTTTTGTGAATGGTGTGAGAAAGTGGTCTAGTTTCAACCTTCTGCATGTTGCTGTCCAGTTCTCCCAGCACCATTTGTTAAAGAGGCTGTCTTTTTTCCATTGGCTTTGTCAAAGATGAGTTGGCCATACGTTTGTGGGTCTAGTTCTGGGGTTTCTATTCTATTCCATTGGTCTATGTGTCTGTTTTTGTGCCAATACCATGCTGTCTTGATGATGACAGCTTTGTAGTAGAGGCTAAAGTCTGGGATTGTGATGCCTCCTGCTTTGGTCTTCTTCTTCAAAATTCCTTTGGCAATTCGGGGCCTTTTGTGGTTCCATATGAATTTTAGGATAGCTTGTTCTAGTTTCGAGAAGAATGCTGGTGCAATTTTGATTGGGATTGCATTGAATGTGTAGACAGCTTTGGGTAGTATTGACATTTTGACAATATTTATTCTTCCAATCCATGAGCAGGGAATGTCTTTCCATTTCTTTAAATCTTCTTCAATTTCCTTCATAAGCTTTCTATAGTTTTCAGCATACAGATCCTTTACATCTTTGGTTAGATTTATTCCTAGGTATTTTATGCTTCTTGGTGCAATTGTGAATGGGATCAGTTTCTTTATTTGTCTTTCTGTTGCTTCATTGTTAGTGTATAAGAATGCAACTGATTTCTGTACATTGATTTTGTATCCTGCACCTTTGCTAAATTCATGTATCAGTTCTAGCAGACTTTTGGTGGAGTCTATCGGATTTTCCATGTATAATATGATGTCATCTGCAAAAAGTGAAAGCTTGACTTCATCTTTGCCAATTTGGATGCCTTTGATTTCCTTTTGTTGTCTGATTGCTGATGCTAGAACTTCCAGCACTATGTTAAACAACAGCAGTGAGAGTGGGCATCCCTGTCGTGTTCCTGATCTCAGGGAAAAAGCTCTCAGTTTTTCCCCATTGAGGATGATGTTAGCTGTGGGCTTTTCATAAATGGGTTTTATGATCTTTAAGTATGTTCCTTCTACCCCGACTTTCTCAAGGGTTTTTATTAAGAAAGGGTGCTGGATTTTGTAAAAGGCCTTTTCTGCATCAATTGACAGGATCATATGGTTCTTCTCTTTTTTTTTGTTAATGTGATGTATCACGTTGATTGATTTGCGAATGTTGAACCAGCCCTGCATCCCAGGAATGAATCCCACTTGATCATGGTGAATAATTCTTTTTATATGCCGTTGAATTCGATTTGCTAGTATCTTATTGAGAATTTTTGCATCCATATTCATCAGGGATATTGGCCGGTAGTTCTCTTTTTTTACTGGGTCTCTGTCTGGTTTAGGAATCAAAGTAATACTGGCTTCATAGAATGAGTCTGGCAGTTTTCCTTCCCTTTCTATTTCTTGGAATAGCTTGAGAAGGATAGGTATTATCTCTGCTTTAAACGTCTGGTAGAACTCCCCTGGGAAGCCATCTGGTCCTGGACTCTTATTTGTTGGGAGATTTTTGATAACCGATTCAATTTCTTTGCTGGTTATGGGTCTGTTCAAGCTTTCTTCAAGTTTTGGAAGAGTGTGGGTGTTCAGGAATTTGTCCATTTCTTCCAGGTTGTCCAATTTGTTGGTATATAATTTTTCATAGTATTCCCTGATAATTGTTTGTATCTCTGAGGGATTGGTTGTAATAATTCCATTTTCATTCATGATTTTATCTATTTGGGTCATCTCCCTTTTCTTTTTCAGAAGCCTGGCTAGAGGTGTGTCAATTTTGTTTATTTTTTCAAAAAACCAACTCTTGGTTTCGTTGATCTGCTCTACAGTTTTTTTAGATTCTATATTGTTTATTTCTGCTCTGATCTTTATTATTTCTCTTCTTCTGCTGGGTTTAGGCTGCCTTTGCTGTTCTGCTTCTATTTCCTTTAGGTGTGCTGTTAGATTTTGTATTTGGGATTTTTCTTGTTTCTTGAGATAGGCCTGGATTGCAATGTATTTTCCTCTCAGGACTGCCTTTGCTGCGTCCCAAAGCGTTTGGATTGTTGTATTTTCATTTTCGTTTGTTTCCATATATTTTTTAATTTCTTCTCTAATTGCCTGGTTGACCCACTCATTCGTTAGTAGGGTGTTCTTTAACCTCCATGCTTTTGGAGGTTTTCCAGACTTTTTTCTGTGGTTAATTTCAAGCTTCATAGCATTGTGGTCTGAAAGTATGCATGGTATAATTTCAATTCTTGTAAACTTATGAAGGGCTGTTTTGTGACCCAGTATATGATCTATCTTGGAGAATGTTCCATGTGCACTCGAGAAGAAAGTATATTCTGTTGCTTTGGGATGCAGAGTTCTAAATATATCTGTCAAGTCCATCTGATCCAATGTCTCATTCAGGGCCCTTGTTTCTTTATTGACCATGTGTCTAGATGATCTATCCATTTCTGTAAGTGGGGTGTTAAAGTCCCCTGCAATACCACATTCTTATCAATAAGGTTGCTTATGTTTATGAGTAGTTGTTTTATATATTTGGGGGCTCCGGTATTCGGCGCATAGACATTTATAATTGTTAGCTCTTCCTGATGGATAGACCCTATAACTATTATATAATGTCCTTCTTCATCTCTTGTTACAGCCTTTAATTTAAAGTCTAGTTTGTCTGTTTGCTGATTTCTCATAGCAGTCAAGAGAGATCCAGGGTGCCTGGGTGGCTCAGTTGGTTAAGCATCCACTTTGACTCAGGTCATGATCTCTTGGGTTCTTGGGTTCAAGCCCCGCATCAGGCTCTGCACAAATAGTGCACTCTTTGTGCAGAGCCTGCTTGGGATTCTCTCTCCCTCTCTCTCTGTCCCTCTCCCACTCGCTCTCTCTGTCTCAAAATAGAAAACAAAAAATAAATAAGTAAATAAATAAAACTTAAAAAAGAAAAAGTCAAGAGAGAGCCAATGTATTCCAAATAAGGCCATCTCTCTATAGGCCTCTCTCAGGAGAAGCCCAGTGGGCATTCCTGGACTCAGAGCTGCAGAGAGTCCTCAAACTTCCCCGAACCCCATAAGATACTCAAAAACTTTTCCCCAGAGTGTGCCTCAGGATAGTCAGGATTAATAATCAGGACTAGAAACCAAGGGTTTTCAGGTTATCACTCATTTCCTACACTTTAATCCTTTTTGTCCAGGATATGTACTTTTTGGTCCCATTTCTCACTTCTGAATCTCCTCTAATGTGTCTTCTGGAAGTCATGCTCAGTGAAAAGGCAAAGCCTATCTGGGACTGAAAGAGTGAATATCAGCTCAGACTGAAAAGCATCCCTACCAGTCATCAGGCTGGAAGGTCAGACAGGGATAAAGGCAGCTACAAAGTTAATAGGATGCAGCATTTCTGCAGAGTTCATTCACCAACTGTCAAATTTCCCCTCTCTGAGAGATTATTATGTTCTAGACCCACATTGCTATACTGTTATTGGAGACAACAATTTGCTAAACCACCCTCCTTCATGACAGCATTTAATCCCTAGTTCAGTCTTTTCCCAATTTTACCTCAGAAATAGCAACCAATCCAGAAATGATCCTTGCTTCCCTTAGATGCTCCTCAGAATCCTTCAGCAGGAATCCAACCCATATAAAGCATGCTTTCCCCTTCCCTCTTGTTGAAAACTGAATTCCATGATTCTTCTGGAGTACCTTTCTTCATGTGAAGTCAGTAAATTTTATTTTATCAGACTACAGGTTTGTCCCTCATGGTCTTTGGCTGAGTAGAGTGTAACACCGGTTACTGGAACATCCCCTTTATCACTAATATATTTTCTGAACATAACATTAATATCATGTTCTAACTGGATCTGGGCCCTTCTTCCCCTGCAGCCCCCCTCAAAGTAAGAGCTATATTTTCCTCATGTGTCTTATAACACTGGGCCTGCAGGTGAGTATATGTCCTCTTGGCTGATTTCAGGTCATCCTTCTTCTCCTTTCAAACACTCAGTTTTAGGGGTGCCTGGGTGGCTCAGTCAGTTAAGTGTCCAACTTTGGCTCAGGTCATGATCCCCTGGCTCGGGAGTTTGAGCCCTGCTTGGGCTCTATCCTGACAGCTCAGATAGGATGCTGAGGATCGGGGCCTGCTTCCGATTCTGTGTCTCCCTCTCTCTCTGCCCCTACCCTGCTCTTGCTCTATCTTCCTCTATCTCAAAAATAAATAAACATTAAAAAAATAAAACACTCAAGTTTTAAATCTTATTTCACCAGATTATATTACTGCCCCCTACTCACCTTGTTGTATTGCCATCATCTCCCTCACCCCTACTTATTCCCTGAAATTTTAGCTCTTGTCTTATTGACACTCTACAACAATACAGTTGTTACAATTCCTGGTAATGTTAACATCTGTATAGATGATACTTCCAGTACCCTGGTTCCTCAGTTCCTTGACTTATTCTTCTCTTATGACTTTTGTCTTCAGCCATCCCTAAATGATTCACTCCCACTGACATGTTTTAGATGCTGTTAGTACACATAACTTAATTCCTCCATAATCTCAATTTCAACCCTCTGCTCCCTGAATACCATCTTCTCCTTTTTTCTTATGCTCTTGACTGTCCAACTCCCATAATTTTTCAATCCTACTGGGTGTAATTCTACCAGCATTTAAGAGCCTGTAACCACCTTTGTGATTTCACTTTCCTCATTTTTTGCCTTAGGTCTTGTCCTTTATTATTATAATAACTTCTTATGTGATCAGGAAAAGCAAAAGAATGTTGTTTAATCCAAATCTGCCCCTACTCTATGTCTGCATGACTGAACCTGACTGGAGAAGAACACAAAATCATGCTGTCTGATTTCATTTCATTTTATAATTTTTGCTTGACAAATTGTGTTTTTTATTGTGACACAACATACATAACATAAAATTTACCATTCTAACTGTTTTGAAGTATACAATTCATTGGCATGAAGTGCATTTGCATTGTTGTAGAGCCATCATCACTATCCATCTCCAGAGCTTCTTCATCTTCCCAAACTAGGACTCTTTATCTAGGATAAATCTTCACTCCTCACTCTCCAATCCCCTGGCAACCACCAGTCTACTTTCTGTCTCTATGAATCTGACTACTCCTGGCACCTCAGGTAAGTGGAATCATACAATATTTTTCCTTTTGTGACTGGCTTATTTTGCTTAGTATAAAGTCTTCAAGATTTGCCCATGCTGTTGCATACGTCAAGAGTTTATTCTTTTCTTTTTAATGTTTATTTATTTTTGAGAGGGGGAGAGAGAGAGAGATTGTAAGCACAAATGGGTGAGGGGTAGAGAAAAGGGGGGAAGAGGAACAGAAGCAGGCTCTTCACTGACGACAGAGAGCTTGATGTAGGGCCTGAACCCATGAACCCTGAGATCATGACCTGAGCTGAAATTAAAGTTGGATGCTTAACGGAATAAGCCATCCAGGTGTCCCTAGAATTTCATTCTTTTTTAAGGCTGTATGTATATACCATATTTTGTTTATCTATTCAAGATTTTATTTTAAATTTATGATCACTTATTTCCTGTAAGCCTCCATGATGCTAGATTGTTTTTACTCTGTTCACACGTTTATTATACTCTCTCTCTTAGACTGTTATTTCATACCTTATTCTAGTTTCTCAAACCCACAAGACTTTACTCTTAGCTATTGACCTTGCTTTCTATATTACTGAGAAATTAGAAGCAATCAAGAGAGAATGTCTGTAAGATCCCATTGCCTTATCTACCAATGAAACTTTGCACCAATATACACTGTCTTTCCCCCTCTCATGATCATCTATTTTGCATCAGCTTACATTCCTTTTTATCATTACTCAAGGTCATTGCTATGACAGTTGTCCTCTCTTTTGCCTACATCATCAGATTTCCTCATGGATTTGACCTTTTCCATCAGTATACAATATGTTAGAACTTCTTCCATCTTAAAACAACAAAACCCTTCCTAATATTTTTCTTTCCTATGAACCCACCAACCATGAGATCATGACATGAGCCGAAGTCAGATGCCCAACTCACTGAGCCACCAAGGTGCCCCTGCTTCAATTTCTTTTTTGAAATTAGTTCTAATATTTTGCTTCAACATCTCTTATCAAAGTCACTAATGATTTCAAAATTCTGAAATCCAATGTAAACTTCTCAGTCCTCACATTACGTGACCCATCTAAAACATTTCGTGCCACTGATCTCTTCCTTTGCTTTGATGCACTTTTTCTTGCTTGGCTTCCTGGACAACTATTGCTCCTGACTTTTCTTCTATCCCACTGACCTTTTCTTATTAGTCTTCTTTGCTGTTTTTTTTTCCTTTCTCATTTCTCTGATTTCAAAATGATAGAGGGCCCAGGTCCTAGTCCTTAGTCCCCTTTTAATTTTGTGTTTAGTGCTTGAGTCTTCAAAATCTTAACCAGTCTCATGCATTGTATGTTAATAATAATCTGATGGCTACCAAATTTGTTTCGGATGGTCTTTTCTCTGAACTCCAGATTTACGTATTTAGTTGACTGATTGAAATCTCTACTTACATATGTGATGGCTGTCTCAAACTCAGTGTGTTCCAAACTGAACTTCTCGTGTTGTTTTTTTTCCCCCAAAACCTACCGCTCTACTAGTCTTTCCCTTAATAAACTGCAGTTGTATTCTTCTAATTGCTGAGATAAAAAAATATTGGAATAATCTTTGATTTTTCTTCTTCTTTTATAACCCACAGCCATTCTGTCAAGAAATCTTACTATCTGTACCTTCACAATATGACTATGCTCTGACCACCTTACATAGTTTCTTCCTTCACTTCCTGTATGTCTCTATTTAAACATCACTTTCTCAGGCTAGGTCACATTGGACATTCACACACAGACACAACAGTTTCTATTCTCCTTTCTTCTGGGCCATCATCACTAGTTAAAAAACTGTACATTTTAGTTATGTACCTTTTACATTGCACATGAGAGTAAAGGCATTTGTTTTGTTTACTGTTGTAAACAAATACTATTGTATTGTATCCTGAGTGCTTAGACCAATGCCTGACACATTTGGAATTTAATAAATAGTTGCTGGATGAGTGAAGGAGATATTAGTACTGAGAGTTAGGAAAAGTACAAGTTTTAGAGCTGTGTGTACAAGAGCAAATAGGTCCTTCGTTATTATCTCCATGGTTCTCCTATGAGTAAAATTTTAGTTTTATGAAGTAGCAGTTTAATAACAATAATAACAACTAAGTACTTATTATGTGCAGAAGCCATCCCACATGCTTTATTCACTTCTTGTTTAAGCCACACAACCATAAGAAATAGATATCATTATCTCTGTTATAGGCAAAGCAGCTTGTTCAGAATCACCTTGCTAGCGAGTGATTATGCTGAGATTCAAAATGAGTTTCATCTGACTCCAGAGCTCAATTTTTTTCCCCCACTATAACACATGGCTTACTTTTTGGCTCTTGGCTGGTGTTTTGGTTAATGGGGTATTAATGTAGGCAATAAATTTATCAGAATTTTGTTTATTATGTGAATTTAAGTATAATGCAGTTTTAATATTTTCTGTATTTGTGGGAGATCTGAATAGTCAAAATGTAGGGCAAACATTGTTTTTATTTTTAATTGAAAATTAAATTTTGTCCTGTGTCAAAATCTGCATGCATTTAATAGTAGAAATGGATATGCTTGATCTTTTTTGGTGTATTATTTGGTTATTAAAAATGGAATTTTATTTGGTTTGACTATTTCTCTTGCATTTAAGAGACTATAAAAAGGCTCTCCTGCAGCTAATTTAAAAATAACAGCAAATTCTCAGGGATGTAATGCAAATATCTGCTGGGAGGCAAAGCCTGTTTCATTTTATATATTTATTTCTGCATTCATTATATTGATTACACTGCAGTCGGATTCAGGGACCCTAACAATGGAAGAGAAAAATGGATTGGTACATGTGAGAGAAAATTAGTGGGCTATTTGTCCTGCATTTGGACAAAACATTGTGATTTTTGTTTTGAGTTTTATAAATCATTCATTTTGGGATTGTGATAAGCAGCATTGATAGCACCACCTAATTTTCCCAAGGTAAATTGGAGCATTTTCTTTTCTTTTGTCACATTTTTGGTTATGGGATAAAAACGTGTTGTTAAATTAATCTACTTTCATATATAAAACTTCCTTTCTTAGATCAAAGAAGATGTTCATTGTCAATTATACATACTTGAGTGACTGAATGGTTTAGGCATTGGAAGAACTGATTCCTAGCTCCAACTTTTACATTTTCTTAATCTCTGTGCCTTGATTTTTTTCTTCTGAAAACTCAGAGTAATCCTTATCCTGTTTATTTAATGGGCACATTGAAACCTTCATTAGGTAATTTATGAAAAATTACTTGGTAAGTTGGAATCCCTATGTAAATGTAAATGATAGTGGTTTTGTTACTATTCTATGGCTTAAAAGCATTACCAAATGTTTATCAACTTTATACTGTCTCCAAAGTTAAGGGTTTTGAATTGTAGCATTCACTTTTTAAAATTATTTTTTAGTTAACAAGAATTTCCTGGAGTATAAAGTAAGCCATTCATGGAGTTAAACTACAGTACTGGTAGCTAACCAAAATCCTAAAACTTACTCGGACTGTATTTTATTTTTCATCTTCATTTTTTTGTTACTAGTATAATTAATGTTAATATATATAAATTGTTTCTATTTTTTGCTGTTATAAACAAGCCAGTGATGCATATTTGAGTGCATATGCTTTCACATATTTGTATAATTTAATCCTGAGTTTTCTGGTTGACATGGCATGCAATTTATAAGAGATTTTGCCAACATCCTAGCTGTGTTCAAATGGAAGACCCTTTCGTTAGCCTTTCCCCAATTATTCATTTTTTTAAAAGTTTATTTATTTATTTTGAGAGAAAGGGAAAGAGGGAGGAAGGGCAGAGAGAGAGAGAGAGGGAGAGAGAGAAAGGGAGAATCACAAGCAGGCTCAGCACTCCCAGCTCAGAGCCTGATGCGGGGCTCAAATCCGCGAATTGTGAGATCATGACCTGAGCTGAAACCAAGGGCCAGACACTTAACTGACTGAGCCACCCAGGCAACCCCCCCCAATTCTTCATTTTAAATCTATAATTTTAAATCTGCAAGATGATCATCTGAACATCACATTCCATAATGTATGTAAGTAGTGAATCATAATCAATTTATATGTCAAAAAAGAAAAAGAAAAAAATAAGACTTTTATTATTGATTTCTAGTTTAATTTTATTGCGGTCAGAGAACATACTTTGTATAACCCGTGCTCTTGGTTTTATGGCCCAGAATATGGTCTATCTTAGAAAATGTTCTCTGTGCCCTTAAAAAGAGTGTATATTCTACTATTGTTAGGTAGAGTGTTTTATCAATGTCAATTAGACATTGGTTGGTTGCTACTGTTGTTCAAGTTTTCTATACCTGTATTAGCTTGCTAGGGCTTCTGTAACAAAATACCACAAACTGAATATCCAAAGGTCTCAGATCAAGGTATTGGCAGAGCCATCCTTCTCCTGAAGGCACTAGGAAAAAGATTTATTCCAAACCTCTCTTCTAGCTTCTGGTAGTTCCTTGGCTTGTGGTGGCATAACTCCAAAATTCACATAGCGTTATCCCCATGTGCTTGTCTCTGTGTCCAAATTTCCCTGATTTTTTTTTAAATAACTCAGTCCAATCATATTGGATCAGGGACCTATCATACACTGGTATGACCTCATCTTTAATTTAACTAACTACGTCTGCAATGTGCCATTTCAAAATAAGGTCACATTCTGAGATCTTGAGGATCAAGACTTCAACATGTGAATTTTGAGGGGGGGGACAATTTAACCCTTCACAATATCATTACTGATTTTTGGTCCACTTTCCTATATATTACTGAGACAGGTATTAAAATATCCAACTCTAACTATGTATTTGTCTATCTTTTTATTTCCTTACAGTTCTATCAGATTTGCTTTATGTATCTTCAAGCTCTATTATTAGATACATAGCTGTTAGAATTGTTATGTTCTTTTGGTGAATTAACTACTTTATCATTATGAAATAAACTTACTTATCCTTGGTAAATATATAATATTTTTTTGAAATTAATTTTGTCAAATATTAATATAGACTCTATGCTTTCTTTTGATTTGTGCTTACCCAGATCTATATTTATCTACATATCTTCTTATTAGTCATCTTTTATCCCCCCTCATTTCTGTGTTTCATTTCATAAGCTATGGATTCTTGGAAATGTTTTGACACACAGGCCCTGTAAAGATTTCATACAAAATGTTTCATAGCTTAAACAATCCTCACTGTGTGAAGAGATCAGCAATTCTTCTTTAGAGGCCTCATCTATTATTTTCAGCCAGACAACATACAGATGAGGCATAAAAAAGAACTTGGGGAACCTTGTGAGATGTCTGAGATATCTCCCTACTTTGTGCTTCTTAATTTTGTGTGTCCTTGAAATTACTAGTAAAATTTGGTCGTAATTAAGATCTCTGATTTGTAGGAGTCTAATCCATCTGACAATCAATCCTTTGTGTTGGCTCATACACCTAAACATTTAGATGCTCATCTGTGAAAAAAAGAATTTTAAGTTTTTAAAAACATTTTGATTTTAAGGCTTAGGGAATGGCAAGGAAACAAACTTGCCAATCAAAGATTGATTACTCTCTTCAGATTTAAAACAGATAAATAGTAACTCTGAAACTGGTAATAGTTATTCCATTCAAAGTTCTAATCCCTAATAAATCTGTTACTATTTTCCCTCTTCTATATTCTGACACGTGTTCCACAGGTAGGAGGAGGTTTGCTTGACCTTGCTGAGAAGAGGGATGATTTGTCTAAATGAGGGTCCCCTAATGAGCCATATCATCCCTCAAGCCCCAAACAAGACCTTGCATCACCTCATCCCTCACCTCAATGGCCCTATGTCAGACTCACTTGCTTCAGACTATGTGAATACTTGGATATTTTTCATAACCCACAGACCCAAAGGAGTCTCTGGAGAGGGTTGTTTCCTCCTACCATCTTTTGTCCAAATGTTCTTCACACAATTTGCTGCAGCTGTTCTATATGTGGTAGATGATTTTCCTCTACAGTCTCTAGTGGTAAGTGTGCTTTATGTCACCAACTCTTGCTAATAAACTGAGGGAATAATAAGGAGCTTCGCGTTCTACCTTTTTCCTCTACTCTTGGTACTTGCTGTCCCTTTTGGCTTATCTCTCACAATCTTCTTCTTTCTTCTTTTGAATGGGAGTTTCCCTACAACAAATACTTTTACCTTCTTTGAACCCATCCTCTGCTTCCTTATGCAGTAAATCTCAAACTTCAATGAACAACACACTTACAGTTTATTTCACATAGTGCTTTTCATTAACCTTATAAGTTAGATCTTGTAAACATAGGAGCGCCTGGGTGGCTCAGTTGGTTGAGCTTCCAACTTTGGCTCAGTTCATTATCTTATGGTTTGTGAATTCAAGCCCTGCATTGGGCTCTGTGCCAACATCATGGAGCCTGCTTGAGATTGTCTCTCCCTCTCTCTCTGCCCCTGCCTTGCTCACGCTCACTCTCTCACAAATAAATAAACATGGAAAAAACCAAAAAGAAACATAAATACTCCTTTATATATGAAGAACAAGAGAATAAAGTTATAGCTAAGTGTGACAACAGCAGAATGTGAACCCACAAATGCCCATTTTGTGAATCCCAAACCTGTGTTTATCTATCATCTCCTTCTCTAGGTGCTATAAAAGACCTGAGGCTCATGTCTGCAGAACGACAGGCAGTCTATAATCTACCCCACTAGCACCAGTGAAAAGGAGTAAGTAGGCCATTGTGCCCTATGTGATTTTTTTCCCATGTAAGTAAAGCCTGTTCCCACCTATTTTTCTGATTAAAATCTTACAGATAGACAAATCGGTAGGGAGACTATTCCTGAGTGCTGCATAGCTCTAGGGGGAAGAAAAGCCAATAAGTGAGATAAAGTTTAGGATTTGAAAAGGAGATAACTATAAATGTACATTGGCGTTTAGGGAGAAGCAAAGTGAAACATTTTTAGCAAAGGGTGTAGTAGATGCTTGAAAATATGTTGCTACAAAAAACCTAAATTGGACTCAACACTTCTTGAGACTTTGATCTAAATCAAAAGGTTTTTGGACAGCTTACAGATTTTTTTCTTCCCTGAAACTGTTGGAAGCCATAGATTTGAAAAGGAATTTCACACAGATATGATTATCACAGCAGCGATAAACTGTTATCTCTACAGAACAGAAGTAGGCAAGTCAATGTTTTGTGGGACCAGGTTCCCCAGCCATGGAGATACCAGAGGCTGGTGTGGGAAACCCAAACTGAAAACATGGGATATTACACATGTTAAAAGAATCCTGATGAAGTTTAACCAGCATAAACTTCGCCAAATCATTTAAATGTAAATAAGATGCTTTTATATTGAATGGCTTGGAAAAGGCAACTTTTGCTTTCTCCACAAATTTTATTCAGTTTTTATTTTTAAAGTTTTATTTATTTATTTGGGGGGGGTGCAGAGGGGCAGAGAGAGAAGAGAAAGAATCCTAAGCAGGCTCTGTGTGGTCTGTGAAGATCTTGATTTCATGGGGCTCAGTCTCACAAACCATGAGATCTTGGCCTGAGCCAAAATCAAGAATTAAACAGTTAACTGACTGAGCCACCCAGGCACCCCTCCACCAATTTGAATTTAACAAGAAAATATCTTATGCCAGCTAAAATTTTATCATCTAAAGCAATCGTTTCCACATTTTCCAAATTTTACTCCTTATTAATAAAACATTTTAAAACACACTTCTCCAAATTGTATTGCTTTTATTTAAAAATTTTAGTGTTAATGTATATTATAAAAGTCCCTAAAAATGGAACTTTAAAGCACAAATAAAATGAAATAAATAATATTTTAAAATTTAAAAAACTTTTGCTTTTACTTAAAATACTGGTATTATTAATAAAAATATAATTGAGTGTGTTTCATTCTTTTTGAAAAAGGTGGCTTAAAATTTTGTGATCCAGTTATCTAAAAGTCTGATTCTAAGGTCATACAATGTGGAGAAGATCCAATGCCATAGCTAGATTTCTGTGGATTCTTGAGTGAGTTATGAGTTTTAATAATCACTCTGGCTTTAAACTCTTATTCTTGTTGGATTGTCATTTATAGTGTCTGATGTCTACACTCTGTGCTCAATGCAGAGAACCAATAACTCTCCTTTCTGCAAACTGCATTGTACATATACAATGCACTGGGATATTTGACATCTCTGCTCTTAAATGTTATTGGTCCTCCCGACATCAAGACTTTCTCATTGACCAACTTTGTCTGCAGGTTCTGGCCTCTTCCTAGTGGACTACTTTTCCTCCTCTCCTCCCCTCAAATCCTTCTCTGATTGTTACATATGGTAATTTACTACTTGTCACTCAGCTCCTTCCATATCTGACTATATTTTAGGGTGATTTGTTGCAATAAACCATTGGCCCCAGTAAAGAACTTACAGAGACTTTAAATGTCTTTCTTTCTTTTCTTCCTCCATCATTCCTCTGTAGATGGAAGGGAAGAATACTGAGATTCAGCTTTGCGCTCTGAATGACCCCACTGGCTTCAAAAAGAGTAATGGCTAAACATAGTTCTGTTGTTTTTTTTTTTTTAATTGAGGTGAAATTCACATAACATAAAATTATCCCTTTAAAAGTGTATGATTCAGTGGGACTTAGTACATTCATAATGTTGTACAACTACCATCTCTGTCTAGCTCAAAAACATTTTCATTACCCCACATGAAACCTCATTCCCATTCAGTATTCTCTATTTCCTCTTCTCCCAACCCCTGTCAGCACCTGCTTTCTGTCTCTGTGGATTTGTGTATCCTGGGTATTTTATATGAATGAAATCATGTAATATATGACTTTTTGCGTCTGGTTTGTTTCACTCAGTACAATGTTTGTGAGATTCATCCTTGTTGTAGCATGTATTAGTACTTTATTTTTTTTAATGGTTGAATAATATTCCCCTTCTTATACATACCATAATTTGTTTATCCATTCATCTGTAAATGGACATTTGGGTTGCTTCTACCTTTTGGCTATTGTGACTAGTGCTTTATGAACATTTGTGTGCAAGCATTTAGTATAATTTTGGTTTTAAATACTTTTTTTCATTCCTTAATACTAGTTTCTCTTTTGCACATTTAATCAATTACTATAGTGATCTGACAGCTGTTGGAATACTTGAATTTTATATTGGTCACTATTTTGGCTTCCAATTCAATTTGTTGACCTCTGTTTTAGCTTCTGGGGAGCTTGTGTTTTAACTGTTTTCCTGGGGAGTGAGTAGAGGTCAATTATTTGGTCTGGCATCAGCTTGCACCTCACTGTGTAGGTGGGAATGAATATTGGGTCACCAGCTGAAGACATTCAGTATGAAGTTGACCCAAAAGTGATAATTTGAAGGAAAGACCCAGGAGTATTGAGCCTTGCAAATTGAAGACAAGAGGGCCATTAAATTAAAACCAGGTTCTGGGATTCAGTGGATATGATTTAATACAAAGACACGTTTCTGCCTCATTCCCATGTTCTTTTAGTGCATGTCTCCTCTGCTTGTGGTTTGCCTTGTCTTTTTTAGGTGAACTGTATTCATCAGCTACAGGCTAAGTGTTACATCTTCTTATCCCATAAATCAGAATTAAAAGACTGCTATCATCACTTTTGTTAGTGATCAGTTGTATTGATAAAAAAGTTTACTTAAACTGTGTCGGTTTCTGTGTAAGGCTTCTTCTGCCCTACATTGGAAGCACAAACAGATAAAAAGTAAGAAGCAATTGTAAGAAGGAGAGGACATTATTAACACTCAGTTACAACTTCTGAGCCATGAGTTAACTGCCTATCTACAAATCTATGTGTATGTGTTTTTTTCCAGCTAGTCAATTCCTCCTAAATCTTCCAGCAATTGTATAATCAATGCGGCTGCTTAAACACTTAAGGCAGATAGAGTCAATAAAATTTTCTAAAGAAATTAGAATTAACTCTGTGTTGTCTTTCATTCTTGGGGAAAAAGATCATATTTGTTGTTCATTTGACAGATTTTATTTGCAGGTTTGTTTGAAGGAGTCAAAATTAAAGCAAATAAACATTATTAAAGGGAGAATACTGCTTGTAGATGAAGAATCTTAAGTAGACTTTTTTGTTAATTGCCAATGGTTTTTGTTTTCTTCAGCTTTTTTGAAGTACAATTGACATAAAATTGTATAAATGTACTATCTATGATAGTTTGATAAACATATATATTGTGAAATGATTACCATAATCAAGTTAATTCATATATCCATCACCTCACATTGTTACCTTTTTTTGGAGGAAGAGTCAGAATACCTAAGATCTATTCTCTTAGCAAATTTCACATATTTAAAATGCAGTGTTATTAACTATAGTCACTATACTTTTCATTAGATCCCCAGAATTTATTCATTTTATAACTGGAAATTTATACCCTTGACCAACATCTTCCCAACATCTACACTCCATTCCCTGGTAACCACTATTCTACTCTTGAGTTTTGAATTCAACTTTTTAGATTCCACATATAAGTGAGATCATACATATTTGTCTTTCTATATCTGGATTGTTTACTTAGGATAATGTCTAATCCATGTTGTTGCAAATAGCAAAATTTTCTTCTTTCTCATGCTGAATGATATTCCATTATATGTGGATATATATATATATATGTGTGTGTGTGTGTGTGTGTGTGTATATGTATATGTATATATATGTATATGTATATATATATATATATGTGTGTGTGTGTGTGTGTGGGTGTGGGTGGGTGTGTACACACAAATACCACATCTTTATCATTCATTTGTTTGGTGAAACAAGTGAAGGTTGTTTCCATGTCTCAGCTATTTTGAGTAATGCTGCAATGAATTTAGGAGTGCAGATAATTCTTCAAAATACTGATTCCATTTCTTTTGAATATACATACCCAGAGTTGGGATTACTGGATCATATGGTAGTTCTATTCTTACATGTTTGCATAACCTCCATATTGTTTTCCAAAATGGCTATACCATTTACATTCCTAACAACAGTATACAAGGTTCCTTCTCTTCACCAATACTTGTCATCTCTTGTCTTTTTCATAAAAGCCATCCTATGGCACAAAAACAGACACTCAGATCAATGGAACAGAAAGAGAACCCAGAAATAGACCCACAAACGTATGGCCAGCTAATCTTTGACAAAGCAGGAAAGAATGTCCAATGGAATAAAGACAGTCTCTTCAGCAAGTGGTGCTGGGAAAACTGGACAGCGACATGCAGAAGAATGAACCTGGACCACTTTCTTACACCATACACAAAAATAAACTCAAAATGGATGAAAGACCTAAATGTAAGACAGGAGGTCATCAAAATCCTCGAGGAGAAAGTAAGCAAAAACCTCTTTGACCTTGGCTGCAGCAACTTCTTATTCAACACATCTCTGGAGGCAAGGGAAACAAAAGCAAAAATGAACTATTGGGACCTTATCAAAATAAAAAGCTTCTGCACAGCAAAGAAAACAATCAGGAAAATTAAAAGGCAACTGATGAAATGGGAGAAGATATTTGCAAACGAGGTATCCGATAAAGGGTTAGTATCCAAAATCTGTAAGTAACTCATCAAACTCATTACCCCAAAACCAAAAAATAATCCAGTGAACAAATGGGTAAAAGACATGAATATACACTTCTCCAGAGAAGACATCCAGATGGCCAACTGACACGTGAAAAAATGCTCAATGTCACTCATCAGCAGAGAAATACAAATCAAAATTACAATGAGATATGACCTCACACCTGTCAGAATGGCTAACATTAACAACTTAGGCAACAACAGATGTGGATGTGGATGTGCAAGGATGTGGAGAAAGAGGACCTCTTTTGCAGTGCTGGTGGGAATGCAAACTGGTGTAGCCACTCTGGAAAACAGTATGGAGGATCCTCAAAAAATTAAAAATAGAACTACCCTATGACCCAGCAATTGCACTACTAGGTATTTATCCAAGGGATACAGGTATGCTGTTTCGAAGGGGCACATGCAACCCAATGCTTATAGCTGCACTATCAACAATAGCCAAAGTATGGAAAGAGCCCAAATGTCCATCGACGGATGAATGGATAAAGAAGAGGTGGTATATATACAATGGAGTATTACTTAGGAATCAAAAAGAATGAAATCTTGCCATTTGCACCTATGTGGATGGAACTAGAGGGTATTATGCTAAGTGAAATTAGTTAGAGAAAGACAAGTATCTTATGACTTCACTCATATGAGGACTTTAAGACACAGAACAGATGAATATAAGGGAAGGGAAGCAAAAATAATATAAAAACAGGGAGGGGGACAAAACAGAAGAGACCTAAATATGGAGAGCAAACAGAGGGTTACTGGAGGGAGTGTGGGAGGGGAGATGGGCTACATGGGTAAGGAGCATTAAGGAATCTACTCCTGAAATTATTGTTGCACTATATGCTAACTAATTTTGATGTAAATTCAAACAATAAAATTTTAAAAAAAGAAAAAAGAAGAAAAAAGAACGATGGCTATATAGATGATAAATATACAAAAAAAGCTATTCTAACAAATGTCAGGTGATAACTCATTGTGGTTTTGATTTGCATTTCTCTGATGATTAGTAAAGTTGAACATTTTAATTGACTACATATGTGTGAGTCTCTTTCTGGGCTCTCTATTCTATTCCATTGGTCTATGCATCTGTTTTTATGCCAGTACCATACTCTTTTTATTGCTATAGCTTTGCAATATAGTTTGAAATCATATAGTGTGATGCCTGTTCTCTTTCAATATTATTTTGGCTATTAGGGGTCTTTTGTGATTCCTGCAAACTTTAGAATTGCTTTTTCTATTTCTATGAGAATTGTCATTGGAATTTTGATAGGGATTGCATTGAATCTGTACATTGCTTTGATTAGTATGGACATTTTTACAATATTAAATTTTCCAATTCAAGAACATAGGATATTTTTCCACATATTTATGTCTTCTCCATTTTTTCAACAACGTCTCATAGTTTTCAGTGTACAGGTCCTTCATTTGCTTGGTTAAATTTATTCCTAACTATTTTGTTCTTTTTGACGCTATTGTAAATGGAATTGTTTTCTTAATTTCTTCTTCAGGAAATTTGTTGTTAGTGTATAGAGATACAATTGATTTCTGTGTCTTGATTTTGTATCCTGTGACATTATGGAATTTGACTATTATTCTAATAGTTTCTTCATGGAGTATTTCAGGTTTTCTATATGTAAGATCATGTCATCTGAAAATAGAGACAGATTCATTTCTGATTTGGAGGGCTTTAATTTCTTTTTCTTGTCTGATTACTCTGGCTAGGATTTTCAGTATTATGTTGAACAGAAGTCACCATTTTTTAAACAGCTGATTAAGCTATAATTTTCATATCATAAAATTCACGTTTTTAAATGTGTAATTCCAGGAATTTGGGTCAGTGTACAGAGTTGTGTAATCACTACAATCTAGTTTTAGGGCATTCTGTTATTCCCAGAAGTTCCCTTACATCCATTTTACAGCAACCTTTATTCCTATGCTCAGCTTTAGGCAAACACTAATATACTTTCTGTCTCTATAGATTTACTGTTATGTAAATTGCATATAAATATAATCATACGACACTGAAGTATTTTGCATCTTGCTTCTTGTACTAAACTTAAAGATTTTGAGATTTATCTCTGTTGCGGCATGTGGCGGTATTTTTGTTCCTTTTTATTGCTAAATAACTCCGTTGTGTGAATATACTACATTTTTTTCTCCATTGATGGGTATTTAGGATGTTTTCACTTTTTGGCTATTATAAATAATGCTGCTTTGAAGATTTTCATATAAGTCTTTGTGTTGACATATACTTTCATTTTTCTTGGGTAGGTTCCTAGGAGTGGGATTGCTGTGTTATATACAAATTTATGTTTGCTATTTTAAGAAACTACCTTTGGTTTTCCAAAATGTATCATTTCACATTCCCACTAGTAATGTTTGAGATTTCCAGTCTCTCTACATCTTTAACAACACTAGTTATTATTTGTCTTTCTGTTATAACCATTCTTGTGGATGTGATGTGGTATGACATTGTGGTTTTAATTTGTATTTTCCTAAAGACTAATGATGTTTTGTATCTTTCCATATGCTTATTAGTAATTCTTATATCTTGTTTGGTGAACTATTTATTCAAATATTTCACTCATTTTTAATTGGGTTGTTTTTCTGGTTATTGAATTACAAAATTCTTTATGTATTCAGGATATAAATCTTTTATCAAATGTAATTTGAAAATTGTCTCCCAGCTTGTGACTTGCCTTTTCATTTTCTTAATGGTGTATTTTGAAGGACAAAGTTTTAATTTAGATAAACTCTGACTTCTTGATTTTTTCCTTTTATGGACTGTACACTTTTTAATTGTATTTAAAAGATCTTTGCCTAACCCAAGGTTATAAAGATTTTCTTCCATGTTTTCCTCTAAAAGTTTTATGATTTTAGCTTACATTTAGGCCTATGATCCATTTTAATTTGTATTTCCAATAAATTTTGATAGGATAGTAATTATAATAGAAGAAATTGGATATACTAGTTATAATGGTTGTTTGGTTAAAAGAAGCATGAACTTACTTAAGTGTCAAGTAAAAGTGTCATTTATTGAATGAATATGGGAAATCTGATGGAGGCTAATTTTAGGAAGTATAGTCAGGTCTCATGAGAATTGGAATCATTAGACATCTTCTCTCCCTTGTTCTGACTCATTTGTTCAAATAAAGTCAGATTTGTATTTTGGTCAAAATGTCCCTTTTCTTCAACACCCTAGCAAACCAGGTCTGTTGGAAACATTAGCCATGGACTACTTCATATGTTTTCTTTATGTTCTACCTTTATGCCAACTTGCAGGCTTCCAGATTATTGGTTTGGTATTCATTTTTGTATGTACTTTTGCTTCATATACTTTCATGATTCCAGAAGATGTGAACCTTAAAAGAATTCCTTTTCTCTGTTCGTTTGTTCCCATGGTTTTCTGTGGTTTATCAGGTTATTATTACAATGAGGTGGAAATAAATAATCCAGATGTTATCTTGAATATTAAACTTACCTGAATTGTTAAAAAGTGTTATCCTTTAATTGATGCACTATCATTAAAAAGAATTAATGTGACTATTTCACAATAAATGGGCATATCTTATTTTGCAGATCAACTGAACTTTTTAACTTCATTCAGAAATAGAATCTGGGGGGCGCCTGGGTGGCTCAGTTGGTTAAGCGTCTGACTTCGGCTCAGGTCATGATCTTGTGGTCCGTGAGTTCGAGCCCCGAGTCGGGCTCTGTGCTGACAGCTCAAAGCCTGGAACCTGTTTCAGATTCTGTGTCTCCTTCTCTCTCTGACCCTCCCCCGTTCATGCTCTGTCTCTCCCTGTCTCAAAAATAAATAAAACGTTAAAAAAATTTAAAAAAACAAAAACAAAAACAAAAATAGAATCTGGGTGGCCCTTATTATTAAGGCATGTTATGTAGTAACTATAATACTGGCTGGGGCATAGTTGAGGCATTTGGTGACATATTTCTTTTGCAAATGTTAAAGTCTGATCTCCATCCAGTTCTAAGCCCTTAATAAGAGCTTGGGAAACTTTAATTGTAAACTGTAAAAACTTCCACAATGGGCTAGTCACCTTCCATTTCCTTCTACATCTATTTTGCTCTTGTCACTCTCTGCTTTGTGCTTTAGGAGGCTGAGTTATGTGGACTGTATGAATAGTTACCTCGATCTCTGGATTTTGGTTGGATTTGGGTAATTAGATGTCCTAAAGATGGGTAACTATCTTTTTTTCACCACATAGAGAAAAAATTATGATTTGAGCTACTAGTCTCTTCTTGTGAAATCTGTTGGTGCATGTGATCTGCTGAATGGGTTGTTCCAAAGCTGTTTCTTGTAAAGAAATATCATTCACCAGAATGCTATTGGCCTTTCCCAGCAGACAATGTTTTTCTTGCTATTGCTTCTTTTCCTCTTCATCCTCACCTTTTTCCTTTTTATTAAAAAAATTTTTTTTTTACATTTATTTATTACTGAGAGACAGAGAGAGACAGAGCCCAAGTAAGTGAGGGGCAGAGAGAGGAGACACAGAATCTGAAGTAGGCCCCAGGCTCTGAGCTGTCAGCATAGCCTGAGCCGAAATCAGACGCTTAACCAACTGAGCCACGCAGGCGTCCCTTTCCTTTTTATTTTTGAAGTTATGCTGTACTGTGTACATAGAATTACCTATTGCGTTCTGTGCTTGGTCTTGCTTGGCTTTAGCTCATCAGATAAAGTTGCATTGATTTCTGATTACATATTATTTTAGTTGAATGTGTGAAGAAGACTTTCCCTGCATCAATTTTTACTAAGGCCTGAATACAATTGGTTTCTCATACCAAAGTGATTGTGAGCTAAATCCTTATACTCACCTCTTAAAGAGAAAAATGCCAAGAAGCATATTCATAAATCTTGGAACTGTTGCCCAGACCAATGATACAGAAAAAGGTCAAAGTGAAAAGGGCTTTGTAAGAAATTTTCTTGGTAGAGTTCTATTGTCATCTGTGAATCGCTACTTTCATCCCAGACACAAAGGGAGGTAAGAACAGGGTGCCTGGATGGCTTAGTTGGTTAAGTGTTCGACTTTGGCTCAGGTCACGATCTCATGGTCCATGAGTTCAAGCCCCAAGTTGGGCTCTGTGCTGACAGCTCAGAGCCTGGAGCCTACTTTGGATTCTGTCTCCGTCTCTCTCTGTCCCTCCCCAGCTTGTGCTCTGTCTCTCTCTTTCAAAAATAAATAAACGTTGGCACAAAAACAGACACATAGACCAATGGAATAGAATAGAAACCCCAGAACTAGACCCACAAACGTATGGCCAACTCATCTTTGACAAAGCAGGAAAGAACATCCAATGGAAAAAAGACAGCCTCTTTAACAAATGGTGCTGGGAGAACTGGACAGCAACATGCAGAAGGTTGAAACTAGACCACTTTCTCACACTATTCACAAAAATAAACTCAAAATGGATAAAGGACCTAAATGTGAGACAGGAAACCATCAAAACCTTAGAGGAGAAAGCAGGAAAAGACCTCTCTGACCTCAGCCATAGCAATCTCTTACTCGACACATCCCCAAAGGCAAGGGAATTAAAAGCAAAAGTGAATTACTGGGACCTTATGAAGATAAAAAGCTTCTGCACAGCAAAGGAAACAACCAACAAAACTAAAAGGCAACCAACGGAATGGGAAAAGATATTCGCAAATGACATATCGGACAAAGGGCTAGTATCCAAAATCTATAAAGAGCTCACCAAACTCCACACCTGAAAAACAAATAACCCAGTGAAGAAATGGGCAGAAAACATGAAAAGACACTTCTCTAAAGAAGACATCCGGATGGCCAACAGGCACATGAAAAGATGTTCAGCGTCGCTCCTTATCAGGGAAATACAAATCAAAACCACACTCAGGTATCACCTCACGCCAGTCAGAGTGGCCAAAATGAACAAATCAGGAGACTATAGATGCTGGAGAGGATGTGGAGAAACAGGAACCCTCTTGCACTGTTGGTGGGAATGCAAATTGGTGCAGCCACTCTGGAAAGCAGTGTGGAGGTTCCTCAGAAAATTAAAAATAGACCTACCCTATGACCCAGCAATAGCACTGCTAGGAATTTATCCAAGGGATACAGGAGTACTGATGCATAGGGGCACTTGGACCCCAATGTTCATAGCAGCACTCTCAACAATAGCCAAATTATGGAAAGAGCCTAAATGTCCATCAACTGATGAATGGATAAAGAAATTGTGGTTTATATACACAATGGAATATTACGTGGCAATGAGAAAAAATGAAATGTGGCCTTTTGTAGCAACGTGGATGGAACTGGAGAGTGTGATGCTAAGTGAAATAAGCCATACAGAGAAAGACAGATACCATATGGTTTCACTCTTATGTGGATCCTGAGAAACTTAACAGGAACCCATGGGGGAGGGGAACGAAAAAAAAAAGAGGTTAGAATGGGAGACAGCCAAAGCATAAGAGACTGTTAAAAACTGAGAACAAACTGAGGGTTGATGGGGGGTGGGAGGGAGGCGAGGGTGGGTGATGGGTATTGAGGAGGGCACCTTTTGGGATGAGCACTGGGTGTTGTATGGAAACCAATTTGTCAATAAATTTCATAAAAAAAAATAAATAAAATAAAATTCAGATGTGTTCCAGGAAAAAAAAATAAATAAATAAACGTTAATAAAAAAAAGACTGTTATTCATTTATTTTCTTCCAAGGTTTTATTTAAATTCAAGTTAGTTAGCATATTATGCAGTATTTGTTTCAGGAGTAGAATTTAGTGATTCATCACTTAAATTTGACACCCAGTGCTCATCCTAAAAGTTCTCTTCTTAATGCCCATCACTCATTTAGCCCCCCCCTCCCCTCCAGCAACCCTCAGCTTGTTCTCTGTAGTTAAGAATCTCTAATGATTTTCTTTCCTCTCTGTTTTTATCTTATTTTATTTTTTCTTCCCTTCCCCTATGTTTATCTGTTTTGTTTCTTAAATTACACATATGAGGGAAATTATGTGGTATTTGTCTTTCTTTACAAAATAAAAAAAGCTTTTATTCATGCTTCTAATTTCTTTTTATTTCTTATTTTTTAGCACAAATCCCCAGAAGTACAATAATTAAATTAAAAAGTATGACCAATATTGACAAATTTCCAAAAACTATGGTCACCAGTTTGCAAGAATGCCTTGCCCAAGTCATCTTTATTAGCATTATGTATTATAATTTTTAATACTTGCTAATTTTCTAGGCAAAATAAAAATATATAAAAATATGACCTATTATTCTTCACTTGCATAATGAGCACAAGGACCATATCTGATATTACCTGTGTATCTCCAGTGGCTAGCTCAGGGGTTGACATATAATAGGTATTCAATAAGTATTTGTTAATGGATATTTTCGAATAAACACTGTAATCTGCTGTTTTATTTATTTCTCACATTTAATATTTTTTGTATATGCACTTTTGGATTTATTTTTGCTCTTTTATAAATGGTCTTTTTGTGTTCTTTATCAATTATTTATTGGGATCATAGTAGTTTTTGTAATTAAAATATAACAGTTTTGAACGTTTATGAATCAAGCCACATAGAATGAAGTTATAAAACAAAATCTATCAGATGCAAAGATAGCTAAAAAGAAACACAATTTGAATGTTGGTCTTCAACAGATTATTTATGTTCATTCAAGTAAATAAAATAAATGTTGAGATTTCAATTCTGAGGACAGTGAAGGAAGGATGGTATAGATTCCATTCTGATGAAGGTGGAGAGATTGGCAAAGAGACTGCCAGCTCTCAGAGACAGTAGAGGCAGGAACCATACTTCAGAGTGATTTTCTGTGAATAGAAAGTAAATAAGCATGCCAATAAGCCAGACATGGTGTGGTGTGTGTGTGTGTGTGTGTGTGTGTGTGTGTGTGTTTCCTCTATCTCCTGTCTATATAACATCTCAAAAGCAGTTTTGGCTTCAAACTGATTCTCAGTAGCTTGTGTTGGGACATTACTAAGAAGATCAGAGTAGATAGGCACAAGCTTCTAATAGATAATTTTTCAATTTTAAATGATGTTGAACTAAGCATTATACTATGTTCCCATTTTCTTTACATTATTATAAGCTGCATATAAATTATTGCTTTGCTATAGCCTTTGGGTGGCTTGATCCATTCTCAGGGGCCAAAGCAACCATGAAAACAAGCATCTTCCTTCATGCCAATAGCATGGCTCATCTGACTATGGCATCATTTAAGGAACATGTTGATATTGTTGCCTAACTACTGTTAGAAATAATAGTTTAGGTTGTCAAGCCATTTCCAGTGGTAAAGTTTTAACACAAAATAGTCCTGTCCATAGTCAGCTGGCTTGAGGTCATTTCGCACCAATGACAAGGAAACTGACAGGAGGTGGTGTTATTTCAAAGCAGAGAGAAGTAATCCTGAGGCTCTTCTGAGATGGATGTCTGTAACAGCTGCTGGTCTTTTTCTGGGTTAAAATAATTTTTCCTTTGCTACAGATACAGAATTTGGGTTTGTTTTTCATCTTTACTTTAGAAACTCTGGCAGACTCCATTTAGCTATTTGAATCAGTGGGGGAATCATATGATATATAGGTTATACAATAGAAAATTGACAGGTTAAACAAATATGGCAACACCTTGCATTGTATATTAAAATAGAAATTAAACCTGAAACTTTAGTTACTGTAAGATCTAGAAATTGCTTTGCAGATATTTCAGAAAGCTATACAGTACTGTGGAAAATATAATTGCTATACTGTAGAGACAATTATTAGATAGAATGAACTCCATTTAGTGCTTTGTCAGTAAGAAATGCTAAAAAAAATAACGTGGTAATAGGACTAATGTATAACTTGGAATGAGCATCAAAATTAATGAATTATAGTTTGATCAACACTTTTTTTGCTATTGTCTGGCTTTACTAGTTATTGAGTATCACCAAAAGAAAGCAAAGAGAGGAGAAAGAAATGGAAAAAAAGGCTTAATCAATAGCAAATGGAAAAATGTATTATTATTTATATATTCTTACTTTCAGATAGAGGATATACTAAACATGTCTTTACGTGTTCATGTCAAAATTATTAAACTTTTCAAAATTCCAGGATCTCTTATCATGATTTTATGATACATATCTGAACATAATTAAAGATATCAAAGTGAATGTACTCGTGTACAATTAAATGTGTTACAAACTCTACTTGTTGGTCTAGTCATTCTAAACAATATTAAAAACAACCGAATCCTAGAACAAATTAGGAATGACAGACACTTGCTTGAGGTTTATTTCAATGTAATATAATCAGAAGGCAATACTAAATCTCACTTTATTTGCTTGTTATTGCCTATTCAAAACTGTAGTCTTAACAGAACATCAGATGTAGTAGTAACTGAAGATAAAAACATGGCAAATTGCTGGAGAATTTGAAGTGTCAGGCTATTAAGAGTAAATGCATAATTGAGACTAGCCAGTTGAGTATGCTATTCAAGAAAATTTCTAAATATGTCTCTAGGGTACTTGGGGTTACTGGGGTGTAAAATCAAGAAAGTGTGGGTAAGTATGAGTGTAACTTAAGAGAACTGAAGCCTCAATCAGTCTCTGCTACAGTCAAAAGAAAATTATATTAACAGAGAAGGAGAAGGTTTGCCAAGAGTCTGAAAAGAGGAGCTCAAGCTTTTTGTTTATCTCTGTTCCAGGAGGGGAGAGTCTTTATAACCACTCAAGAATTGTGATTGTACCCACTGACCTCTACTAAAGGGATGAGTGCTTTCGCCATCACAGCTCAGTGGCTCATTAAGCAGTGAATTTTCTCATTCTGATTCTACAATTGTCAAGCAAAAATATGTAGCTTTTAAAAACAGAATTTTTAAAAAAAAATTTTTTAACGTTTATTTTTGAGACAGAGAGAGAGCATGAACGGGGGAGGGTCAGAGAGAGGGAGACACAGAATCTGAAATAGGCTCCAGGCTCTGAGCTGTCAGCACAGAGCCTGACGCAGGGCTTGAACTCATGGACCGCGAGATCATGACCTGAACTAAAGCCGGCCGCTTAACTGACTGAGCCACCCAGGCGTCCCTAATTACAGAATTTTTATCAGGGAGACAAATAGCAGATCCTTTCTATCCCAATATCAAATAAGTTAATTGAATAATTTGACATATATTTATTGAGTATCTGTTTTATGACTGGGTCTTAGATCTATATTATTTAATGAAATAAGCATTATCTCTAGCTTCATGGAGCTTAGAAAATATTCTTACTCATCAGTGGTTATTTATCATTATTAAATACATTTTGAGGGGTGCTTAGGTGGATCAGTTGGTTAAGCGTCTGACTCTTGACTTCAGACGGGGTCATGATCTTGCAGTTCATAAGATCAAGCCCGGCACCAGGCTCTGCACTGACGGTAAGGAACCTGTTGGGATTCTCTCTCTCCCTCTCTGCCCCTCTCCCACTTGATCACTCTCATCCTCTCTCACTTAAAATAAATGAACATTAAAAAAATTATGATACGATACGGTATTTATTTGGGCTCTATTTCTTATTTTTATCTGCACTCTTATAATTTGATTAGCACATATTAGTCACCTTGACTTGTGTTACTCTGTAAGCATTGTCAAAAAATTATTTTTTGCAGATGCAGGTAAGATTAAGATTCTTGACTGTAATGTCCTCCCAAATGATTATACAGAACACACATATAATCTGCATGGTTAGCTTGTCACCTTCAATGACATCTCTACCTCTTTCTTGTTACCTGAAACATAATATTGTCAGAAGTAGTGGTGAGACGAGATTTCAAATGAAGTATCAAAAAGTGAAAATGATCTTCATAACACTATTCCTGAGTGAGGATAATGTGAGGGGATGTATTGATACTCATATTCTTACACAAATTAGAATAAATACAACTAAGTTGCATTTTAAGTCATCTAATTTGGTTTACAAAACATATTATTCCACTTATAAAATCAAAGCACAGATTTTTTTTGAGGAAGATGGCGACATAGGAGGACGCTGGACTCGCAGCGCATCCTGCTGATCACTTAGGTTCCACCTACACCTGCCTAAATAACCCAGAAAACCACCAGAAGACTAGCAGAACGGACTCTCTGGAGCCCAGCCCAGACAAGAGGCCCACAGAAGAGGGTAGGAAGGGCTGAGAGGCAGTGCGCGCTCCAGGGACTGGTGGGGGGTGGGGGGGGGAGCCAGGGCGGAAGGGTGGCCTGCCGGCCAAGCAGAGCCCCCGAAGCTGGCTTGCAAAAGTGGAGGAGCCGGACAGAGTGTGTTCTGACAGCAAGAGGGACTTGACATTTGGAAGGTTTTAAGCTAACAGCTCTGCTCGGAGAACGGGAGAGCTAGAGGACAACAGGAGGGAGAGTTGTTGAGCCCCGGACCACAGAACTCAGCTTGGTGGGGAACAAAGGCACTCGCCAGTGCCATCACCCTCACCCATCCCCCAGCCAAAATCCCAAAGGGAACCAGTTCCTGCCAGGGAATTTTCTTCCACTGCGTAAAAACCCAAAGGTGTGCTTCTGCAGATCCATCCCTCTGGTGGGTCTAACTCCCTCCTGGTGCCACAGGGTCCCTCCTGCAGCGGATCTCCAAGGAAAAGCGAGCTGAGCCTGCCCTCCCGTCCCTGTGCACCTTGCCCATCCACCCTAGCTAATACACCAGATCCCCAGCACCACAAGCCTGGCAGTGTGCAAGTAGCCCAGACAGGCCATGCTCGCCCATAGTGAATCCTGCCCCTAGGAGAGGGGAAGAGAAGGCACACACCAGTCTGACTGTGGCCCCATCGGTGGGCTGGGGGCAGACATCAGGTCTGACTGTGGCCCTGCCCACCGATGCAAGTTATTCAAGACAGCACAGGGGAAGTGCCCTGCAGTCCCGCACCACTCCAGGGACTATCCAAAATGACAAAATGGGAGAATTCCCCTCAGAAAAAGGTCCAGGAAACAACAACAGCAAACGAACTGATCAAAAATGATTTAAACAATATAACAGAAAGTGAATTTAGAATAATAGTCATAAAATAAATCACTGGGCTTGAAAACAGTATAAAGGACAGCAGAGAATCTCTTGCTACAGAGATCAAGGGACTAAGGAACAGCCAGGAGGAGCTAAAAAATGCTATCAACAAGCTGCAAAATAAAATGGAGACAACCACGGCTCGGATTGAAGAGGCAGAGGAGAGAATAGGTGAACTAGAAGATAAAATTATGGAAAAAGAAGAAGCTGAGAAAAAGAGAGATAAAAAAATCCAGGAGTATGAGGGGAAAATCAGAGAAGTAAGTGATGCACTAAAGAGAAATAATCTATGCATAATTGGTATTCCAGAGGAGGAAGAGAGAGGGAAAGGTGCTGAAGGTGTACTTGAAGAAATCATAGCTGAGAACTTCCCTGATCTGGGGAAGGAAAAAGGCATTGAAATCCAAGAGGCACAGAGAACTCCCTTCAGACAGAACTTGAATCGATCTTCTGCACGACATATCATAGTGAAACTGGCAAAATACAAGTATAAAGAGAAAATTCTGAAAGCAGCTAGAGATAAACGTGCTCGAACATATAAAGGGAGACCTATAAGACTCATGACCTATCTTTCTACTGAAACCTGGCAGGCCAGAAGGAATGGCAGGAGATCTTCAATGTGATGAACAAAAAAAAATATGCGGCCGAGAATCCTTTATCCAGCAAATCTGTCATTTAGAATAGAAGGAGAGATAAAGGTCTTCCCAAACAAACAAAAAATGAAGGAATTCGTCACCACTAAACCATCCCTACAAGAGATCCTAAGGGGGATCCTGTGAGACAAAGTCCCAGAGGCATCGCTACAAGCATGAAACCTATGGACATCACAATGACTCTAAACCCGTATCTTTCTATAATAACACTGAATGTAAATGGACTAAATGCGCCAACCAAAAGACATAGGGTATCAGAATGGTTAAAAAAAAAAAAAACATCTATTTGCTGTCTACAAGAGACTCATTTTAGACCTAGAACACCTTTAGATTGAGAGTGAGGGGATGGAGAACTATTTATCATGCCGCTGGAAGTCAAAAGAAAGCTGGAGTAGCCATACTTAGACAAACTAGACTTTAAATTAAAAGCTGTAACAAGAGATGAAGAAGGGCATTATATAATAATCACAGGGTCTATCCATCAGGAAGAGCTAACAATTGGAAATGTCTATGCGCCGAATACAGGAGCCCCCAAATATATAAAACAATTACTCACAAACATAAGCAACCTTACTGATAAGAATGTGGTAATTGCAGGGGACTGTAACACTCCACTCACAGAAATGGATAGATCATCTAGACACATGGTCAATAAAGAAACGAGGGCCCTGAATGAGACATTGGATCAGATGGACTTGACAGATATATTTAGAACTCTGCATCCCAAAGCAACAGAATATACTTTCTTCTCGAGTGCACACGGAACATTCTCCAAGATAGATCACATACTGGGTCACAAAACAGCCCTTCATAAGTATACAAGAATTGAAATCATACCATGCATACTTTCAGACCACAATGCTATGAAGCTTGAAATCAACCACAGGAAAAAGTCTGGAAAACCTCCAAAAGCATGGAGGTTAAAGAACACCCTACTAAAGAATGAATGGGTCAACCAGGCAATTAGAGAAGAAATTAAAAAATATATGGAAACAAATGAAAATGAAAATACAACAATCCAAACTCTTTGGGATGCAGCGAAGGCAGTCCTGAGAGGAAAACACATTGCAATCCAGGCCTATCTCAAGAAACAAGAAAAATCCCAAATACAAAATCTAACAGCACACCTAAAGGAACTAGAAGCAGAACAGCAAAGGCAGCCTAAACCCAGCAGAAGAAGAGAAATAATAAAGATCAGAGCAGAAATAAACAATATAGAATCTAAAAAAACTGTAGAGCAGATCAATGAAATCAAGAGTTGGTTTTTTGAAAAAATAAACAAAATTGACAAACCTCTAGCCAGGCTTCTGAAAAGAAAAGGGAGATGACCCAAATAGATAAAATCATGAATGAAAATGGAATTATTACAACCAATCCCTCAGAGATACAAGCAATTATCAGGGAATACTATGAAAAATTATATGCCAACAAACTGGACAACCTGGAAGAAATGGACAAATTCCTGAACACCCACAGCTTCCAAAACTCAATCAGGAGGAAATAGAAAGCTTGAACAGACCCATAACCAGTGAAGAAATTGAATCAGTCATCAAAAATCTCCCAACAAATAAAGAGTCCAGGACCAGATGGCTTCCCAGGGGGGTTCTACCAGATGTTTCAAGCAGAGATAATACCTATCCCTCTCAAGCTATTCCAAAAAATAGAAAGGGAAGGAAAACTTCCAGACTCATTCTATGAAGCCAGTATTACTTTGATTCCTAAACCAGACAGAGACCCATTAAAAAAAGAGAACTGCAGGCCAATATCCCTGATGAATATGGATGCAAAAATTCTCAATAAGATATTAGCAAATCAAAGTCAACAGCATATAAAAAGAATTATTCACCATGATCAAGTGGGATTCATTCCTGGGATGCAGGGCTGGTTCAACATTCGCAAATCAATCAACGTGATACATCACATTAACAAAAAAAAAGAGAAGAACCATATGATCCTGTCAATCGATGCAGAAAAGGCCTTTGATAAAATTCAGCAACCTTTATTAATAAAAACCCTCGAGAAAGTCAGGATAGAAGGAACATACTTAAACATCATAAAAGCCATTTATGAAAAGCCCACAGCTAACATCATCCTCAACGGGGAAAAACTGAGAACTTTTCCCCTGAGATCAGGAACATGACAGGGATGTCCACTCTCTCTGCTGTTGTTTAACATAGTGTTGGAAGTTCTAGCATCAGCAATCAGACAACAAAAGGAAATCAAAGGCATCCAAATTGGCAAAGATGAAGTCAAGCTTTCACTTTTTGCAGATGACATGATACTATACATGGAAAATCAGATAGACTCCACCAGAAGTCTGCTAGAACTGATACATGAATTTAGCAAAGGTGCAGGATACAAAATCAACGTACAGAAATCAGTTGCATTCCTATACACTAACAATGAAGCAACAGAAAGACAAAGAAACTGATCCCATTCACAATTGCACCAAGAAGCATAAAATACCTAGGGATAAATCTAACCAAAGATGTAAAAGATCTGTATGCTGAAAACTATAGAAAGCTTATGAAGGTAATTGAAGAAGATTTAAAGAAATGGAAAGACATTCCATGCTCATGGATTAGAAGAATAAATATTGTCAAAATGTCAATACTACCCAAAGCTATCTACACATTCAATGCAATCCCAATCAAAATTGCACCAGCATTCTTCTCGAAACTAGAACAAGCTATCCTAAAATTCATATGGAACCACCAAAGGCCCCGAATAGCCAAAGTAATTTTGAAGAAGACCAAAGCAGGAGGCATCACAATCCCAGACTTTAGCCTCTACTACAAAGCTGTCATCATCAAGACAGCATGGTATTGGCACAAAAACAGACACACAGACCAATGGAATAGAATAGAAACCCCAGAACTAGACCCACAAACGTATGGCCAACTAATTTTTGACAAAGTAGGAAAGAACATACAATGGAAAAAAGACAGTCTCTTTAACAAATGGTGCTGGGAGAACTGGACAGCAACATGCAGAAGGTTGAAACTAGACCACTTTCTCACACCATTCACAAAAATAAACTCAAAATGGATAAAGGACCTAAATGTGAGACAGGAAACCATCAAAACCCTAGAGGAGAAAGCAGGAAAAGACCTCTCTGACCTCATTCGTAGCAATTTCTTACTTGACACATCCCCAAAGGCAAGGGAATTAAAAGCAAAAGTGAATTACTGGGACCTTATGAAGATAAAAAGCTTCTGCACAGCAAAGGAAACAACCAACAAAACTAAAAGGCAACCAACGGAATGGGAAAAGATATTCGCAAATGACATATCGGACAAAGGGCTAGTATCCAAAATCTATAAAGAGCTCACCAAACTCCACACCCGAAAAACAAACAACCCAGTGAAGAAATGGGCCGAAAACATGAATAGACACTTCTCTAGAGAAGACATCCGGATGGCCAACAGGCACATGAAAAGATGCTCAATGTCGCTCCTCACCAGGGAAATACAAATCAAAACCACACTCAGAAATAAAACCACACCTCACACCAGTCAGAGTGGCCAAAATGAACAAATCAGGAGACTATAGATGCTGGAGAGGATGTGGAGAAACGGGAACCCTCTTGCACCGTTGGTGGGAATTCAAACTGGTGCAGCCACTCTGGAAAACAGTGTGGAGTTTCCTCAAAAAATTAAAAATAGACTTACCCTATGACCCAGCAATAGCACTGTTAGGAATTACCCAAGGGATACAGGAGTACTGATGCATAGGGGCACTTGGACCCCAATGTTTATAGCAGCACTCTCAACAATAGCCAAATCATGGAAAGAGCCTAAATGTCCATCAACTGACGAATGGAAAAAGAAATTGTGGTTTATATACACAATGGAGTACTACGTGGCAATGAGAAAGAATGAAATATGGCCCTTTGTAGCAACATGGATGGAACTGGAGAGTGTTATGCTAAATGAAATAAGCCATACAGAGAAAGACAGATACCATATGTTTTCACTCTTATGTGGATCCTGAGAAACTTAACAGAAACCCATGGGGGAGGGGAAGGAAAAAAAAAAAGAGGTTAGAGTGGGAGAGAGCCAAAGCATAAGAGACTCTTAAAAACTGAGAACATGGGGCGCCTGGGTGGCTCAGTTGTTTGGGCGGCCGACTTCGGTTCAGGTCATGATCTCGTGGTCCATGAGGTTGAGCCCCACATCGGGCTCTGTGCTGACAGCTCAGAGCCTGGAGCCTGTTTCAGATCTGTGTCTCCCTCTCTCTGAGCCTCCCCCGTTCATGCTCTGTCTCTCTCTGTCTCAAAAATAAATAAACGTTAAAAAAAATTAAAAAAAAAACAACTGAGAATAAACTGAGGGTTGATGGGGGGTGGGAGGGAGGAGAGGGTGGGTGATGGGTATTGAGGAGGGCACCTTTTGGGATGAGCACTGGGTGTTGTATG
The DNA here is from genome assembly GCF_022837055.1 of Prionailurus viverrinus. Lineage (NCBI taxonomy): Eukaryota > Metazoa > Chordata > Mammalia > Carnivora > Felidae > Prionailurus > Prionailurus viverrinus. Next base: position 161,279,693 of record NC_062561.1, read on the forward strand.
GAAACCAATTTGACAATGAACTTCATATATTGAAAAAAAAATCAAAGCACAAATGTTACTTTAAAGGAGTTTCTTTAAAATAACTTTGTTTAGGGGCACCTGGGTGGCGCAGTCGGTTAAGCGTCCGACTTCAGCCAGGTCACGATCTCATGGTCCGTGAGTTCGAGCCCCGCGTCAGGCTCTGGGCTGATGGCTCAGAGCCTGGAGCCTGTTTCCGATTCTGTGTCTCCCTCTCTCTCTTCCCCTCCCCCGTTCATGCTCTGTCTCTCTCTGTCCCAAAAATAAATAAACGTTGAAAAAAAACTTAAAAAAAAAAAAAAGCCTAATAAAATAACTTTGTTTAATTTGAGATATTTTGTTTGAAATACATTCTCTTTCTAAATTTTTCACATTTCTTCTTTCTTTCCTCCCTTCCTTCCTCTTTCTTTCTTTCTTTCTTTCTTCCTTTTCTTTCTTTCTTTCTTTCTTTCCTCTCTTTTTCCTTCCTCATAGCCCAGGTTATACTAATCTTCCCTATGACAATAATTACTGTGTATTCTAGGCTATGCTGTAATGTTAAGTACTTTTGTTTAGCCTTAGTATTAACTGCAAGTTCTTACATATACAAAGACCACTTCAGTTACTATATCCATATGACTAAGTTATAGTTCTGCATGGGTACAGTCCCTAAAAACTGTATGGACTCACTAACACACCTAGAAATGTTCCACAGTGGACTTGGCTTTTTCTTCATTTATATAGATGGTTTTGTTTAGATAAGTAACTTCCCTTTTAGAATCTAAGCTCATAAGACTACACTTACTTCCTTTGTGTCATTATTAAGCATCTCTTTTGTTCTAATTTACCAGTATGTGTAGGTTATAATGGGCTCTTTTGAGGACAGGCGGTTTTCATGTTGAGTAACAGGAAAATACACAGACACACACACACACACACACACACACACACACACAATGTAGGTGCAAATGTGTCTGAGTACGTATGTGTGTTTTAATATTTGCAGTTTTCATCTTTATTAATGTTATGGATTCCCAGAGAGGCAATGAATGCAAAATATAAGCTGAATAAAGTTTTGTGGAGTTGTAGCCCAGGGATCTGATTCAGATTTTGTTGTTGTTGTTGTTCACATATATTTATGGCAGCTTACTTTTATTATAGCAAAAACAAACCAGTCCCCAAAAATTATGGCAAAAAGAAAAGCAACAGTAAAAACAAAACAATGCTACATATGTAGAATTAAGAAATTATCAATAAAATTATTCTATATGAAGCTAACGACACTTATACAGGTGTTAAACCAATATTTACAAATAATTTTGACATGCAAACTAAAAAAAATACCATTAGTCAAAAATATCTAGTATGTTATTTTTCAAAAATGAAAGACAGGTACAGATTAGATTATTAATATTTGTTATTTCAGGGATAGCAAAATTATATTTATTTTAATTTTTTTACTTTGTGTATTTTTTACATAGAAAACATGTTTTTTATACTTGATACCAACAAACCTTATTAAGATAATTTAGTTGTATTTATTTTATAGCTTCCTTCTTCAGTGTGGCCTCTTTTCTCCCTTTGTTTGTGGAGTTTATTCCGTCAGTCTTCAGGTTGATTTTTTTGGGTTGATTTCTTCAATTTGATTTCTCTACATGATCTGGTAGTTATCTAGTTGTTTTGTGGGCTCAACGAGCCTAGGATCCTCTTAGTCCACTGCCTTCTTCCTGTCCTCCTGGTTCAGACATTAGCTGTAGAATTTAGGAAAGTCATCTGATTTCTCCTAGGTTTCTTCCTCCTACATGAAAAATATGTAATTTATGAAGTATAAATACTCATATTACACAGTTAAAGGTAAAATAAAAATAAAAACATTTTATACAATTACCTTTTAAGTTTTGGTTTTAGAGAAGAGGATTTAGAAGATAAAAATAAAAAAAATCAATTTTAAGAGCTATCCTCTGCATATATTAAATGATTATTACATTTGTGGATTAAGATAGAGATAGTACTTTTTTCCAGTTTTACTGAGAAATAATTGACATAAATCACTGTGTAAGTTTAAGGTGTATGGAATGATGGAATGATGGTTTGATTTACATATATTCTGGGATTATCATAGTAGGCTCAGGTAACATCCATCTTCTCATGTAGAAAAGAAAGAAATGAATAAAAGAAAAGAAAGAATAAAAAGAAAAAGAAAAAAAATCTCTTTGTGGTGAGAACCATCAGGGTTTACTCTAACAAATCATACAGCAGGGTTAACATTAGCTGTCATGTTGTACATTAAATTCCCGGTGCATATCTATCTTATAACTAGAAGTTTGTATGTTTTGACCATCTTCCTCCAATTCCCTCTCCCTCCACCCTCCCTCACTGGTAATTGCAGTCCAATATCTTTTCCTATGAGATTGCTTTTTTATTTTATTTTTTTAGATTCCACATATAATTGAGTTATATAAAGTATTTATATAAAATATATGTCTTTCTCTGAATAATTTATTTAATATAATACCGTCAACATCCATCCATGTTGTGATAAATGGTAGAATATCCCTTTTTTTGCTGAATAATATTCTAAGATAAAAATATATATCACCACTTCTTTATCCATTCATCTGTTAATGGACACTTAGGTTGTTTCCATGTCTTGGTTACTGTAAATAATGCTGTTATGAACATGGAGTGCAGGTATCTTTTCAACTTAGTGTTTTTATTTCTTTTGGATATATTCCAATAAATGGAATTGCTGGGTCATATAATAGCTTAATTTTAATTTTTAAAGATCCTTCATACTGTTTTCCATAGTGGCTTTACCAGTTTATGATTCCACCAATATCACACAAAGGTTCCCTTTTCTCCACATCCACCCCAGCATTTATTACCTCTTATCTTTCTGATGATGGCCATTCAAACAGGCACAAGGTGATATTTCACTGTGGTTTCAGTTTGCATTTCCCTAATGCCTTGTGATGTTGAGCATCTTTTCATGTACCTCTTGGCCTTTCGTATTTCCTCTGTAGGAGAGCTCCTCTGGCTACTTCTTTACAGTCCTGCCATGGTGTTTCATGGTGCTGATTCCTTTGATTTTAAGGGTCCCTCATAGACTTCAGCATGTCCTGACTCAGTTTGATTCCCATCAGAGCAGAACTGAAGGCAAGGACATGGGTGAGGCAGTTTATTTGTGAGATGATACCAGGATTCAAAAGTGAAGGAGTAAGGAGAGTAAGGAGGAAAAGAGCAGAAGTCAATGAAGATTGCTGCCTCAGGCCACGGGGGCTTGGACTATGACAAGTCCGTCTGGGAAACAGGAAGTTGTCGATCTAGTCCTGTCTGCTGCTTGAAGGTTGTGTTAACTACCCACATCTACTCGGTTTTGCTTGTAGGCAGATTTGGTGCCCTCCCACGATGGTGAAAAAGATTCTGGGACTTGGTAAGAACCTTGAAGTGTTAGGTGTCTGAATTCTGTCCCACAATTCTAGGTTAAAGAGGAATGTGACACAGGGCCAAGAGGCATTTTGTGCATACTCCCCTGAAGAAATCAGGGGTTCCAGATTGGTGCTTCTGTGAAGGAATGTGCCCAAGCAGGTCTATTTTTGGTGAAGAAAAGATTGAGAGCCCTGGTTTTCAATCTGTTGTCCTTGGAGTTCCTCCTCAAGGTGTGGGACAAAGAAATATGTTCAGACTTTAACCTATTACCTTCATTCAACGAAATGGATTTAGTTCAAATTTGTCTAGTATACATATTGAACTTCTGAATGAGCTCTTGGTCTGAAGCTAAGAAAAATTTTGAAAACCATGGAGAGTGGTGATTAAGAGTGTGGACTTAGGCTATAAGCTTGGGCTTCACCACCTAGTAACCAAATGATGTCAGGGAAGTTACTGAAGCCTCAGTTTTCATATCCTGTGACATTTCATTGTGAAGATGATTTGAAGGCAGGAAAAGGCTTAGCATGAGCCTAGCATAGTGTTAATTGCACTGTGGGATTAAGCTGGATAAGAAGCTTTGAGCAAAGGAGACACATGAAAGGCCTGGCAACCTGGTATGGCTCTAAGGCAGGCAAAAAGAGAAGGAGAAATTTTACTATTAGGAGTTGTACACTTTGCCTAGGAATGACACTGATAATGGGTGTCTAAGCATTAGAGGTACTGAAGAATTTTAAGCTTGACAAAGCTAAAGTTGAAAATTTATATGTACTTTATGCATTTGAAAATTGTATAGCTTTTTAATAATACAATTAGATTCCACTGCTTTCTTCAAACATCATCATCATTTTAAAGTTCAGATCTCTGCACACTTTCTTGTGTAGCTTCCTGTTTAGAGCCGGTGGAGTTGGTGTGTGTTGATGTTTATACAGTTATTCCATAATAATGATTAAATCTTTTTGGCTCTGAATATGTATTTAGCATACTAGCTTTCATTTCATACCAATTGTAATCCCATTTGAACCAAATTAGAGGATAAATTAATATGCTACATATGCAAACTCATTCAGACAAAATGGCTAAAAAGATTATTTTTTGAATACTGATATCAGACCTGAATATTTAATGTTGCTTTAAAATTTTTATTCTTCTAATTTAATTTTTGAATGTCCCTTTTATTTTTCGCATACTTCAGGAGAGTAGCGATAATTTCTATTTCCTAGGTCTTTTGTGTTAATTGTAAGTTTCTTTTATAAGGAAGTAAAACACTATTTAAATTAAATAAAATTATTGAATGTGTCTTCCTCAAATGGAGCAATACCTATAAAGTAAATTTTATTATGTGTTTTCATTAAAGAGATTAGTAGGCATATAGTTAACTACTCCTATAAGTGGGGATGGTTTTATAAATAATGAAGACTTGAATTGCTAGTTGATAGAGTTCCTCACTCTTCTATACCACTCATACTCATACAATACATTAGCTATTACATATATACATCTAATCTTTGCAGTTTTTTTCTTTGTTATCTCATTAATACAACATTCTATGCAGTAGGTGTTACTCACCTGTATTAAAAAGAGGCAGTAATGTCACACAAAATAATTAGCTCAATGTCACAATGATAGTATGTGACAAAGAAGAAATTAGTACCTAACTCTGTTTGAGTTCTAAGCAATGATTGTGGTATGTATCTTCAAAAGAGATCCAATTTGCAAACCAACTTCAATATTTTGGAGGGTCATTTCGTTTTAGATATTCAGACTTAATGAACATCCTGTGACTTTATTCCAAGATGATTTATTCCTTATATGAAAAGAAATCTTAACCAGTCAATATATCAGTTTCAGAACAATTTTTAAACCAGAGCATCTTAAGATATTCTGTATTTCACTTATTCCTTAAGTGACCATCTGTTAAGTACTTCCTGCATCAGGAGCTGTGTGATTGCTGGGAATATGGAGATGAGGGATGTATCTTGTGCCATACAGGGTTTCATAGTGTAGTGAAGGATATAGATAAGAAAGGGACCAAACCACTGTATAGCAGGTGGCAATCCTTCTGATAGAGGAATAAACAAAGTATTATAAGACAGGATATGAAAAATTATTTTCCAAAGGCAGCAATAGTGTAATGTGGGTGATTCAGTCTATTTGAAGGGACATATGAGTGTCCTGGGTGGGGAGTGTCACCATAAAGCAGTCATAAGGTTGAGAAAAATTATGGGGCAATAATTCATGTCACTTCTCCTGGCTAATCCAAGGGGATTGATGGAAGGCACTCACCAGATAGCAGCTAGAACAGGTGTTTCTTTATGACTGGACAAGTGACAGATGGTTTAGGCTTTGCTTCTACTTGCACAAATTTCCCTGGTGCGAACTCTGGATGGGACCGGAAATCTCTTTTTCTTCTTCCCACTTATTCCCCTGCTCCCCAAGGTCCCCAGCAGACTTAGTGGCTTAGCAGACCAATTAAAACCAACCCAACTCCCCTTTTCCCTCCAGGCACATGATTTCCACCTGACCTCCTGAAGAAAGGCTCTTCTGATGTTTCCTCAAACTTTTTTCTGGACAATTTTTTGACAAAAACACACCAGTGCTGAGCTTCCTTCAGTTCCTCACCTTCAGACTCCAGGAGTTATTTTTCCTATCAACCAAAACATGCATCTTGCACATCAAAGTCACCACATTTGAGACTTGCTTGTGATAATGGCTCCAGAAGTCTATTTTGTGGATGCCTCTGATGGGTACTAAGAACAGAAGGAAAGGAGCACCTGGGTAGCTCAGTCAGTTAAGCCTCTGACTATTGATTTCAGCTCAGGTCATGATCTTCACTGGGCTCTGCACTGCCAGAGCAGAGCCTACTTGGATTTTTCTCTCTCATTCACTCTCTGCCCCTCCTCTCTCTCTAAACAAATAAATAATCATTTAAAAATATAACAGAAGGAAAGAGCAACAGAACTACAAATATCTCATTTTCTATCTTAGGAAAATTATTTCTGTACATAATTTAGAAAATCAAATAGTTTTACAAGACTAATGATGAAATACAGTAGTCCCTTGCTCTTTCCCTCACCACTCCCAGGTTTTTCTCTGCAGGTGCAACCATTTTCAGCACTCTTAGCTAGTCCTTTTGACATTTGCCTCTTTTAAAAGAACTTGCTTGGTTTTCAGTTTTATATATTGTGATTGGCAGAGTAATGGCCCCCAAATATGTCTACATCCTAGTCTCCAGAAATCATGAATATGTTGTGAGTGGCAAGGGACAGGTAAGGTAATGAATGGAATTACAGGTGCTAATCAGCTGGCCTTAAGAAAAGGAGGTAAATCTGGGTGGGCCTGATGTAATCAGTTTCCTTTAAATGTGGAAGAGGGTCCTGAAGGTTCTGTGTTAGAGTGGTGTGGTGTGAGAAAGACAAATGGCTGGTGCTGGCTTTGAGGCTGGAGGATTGAGGCCAAGTCTAGAAACTGGGAAATGCAAGGAAACTGATTTTTCCCTAGAATCTCCAGGGAAAAAGCACTGACCAGCTGCACACCTTGGTTTTAGCACAGTGAAACCCATTTTGGACTTGTGAGCTCCAGAACTGTAAGTTAGCAAATTAATGTTTTTTAAGCTGCTGAATTTGTAGTAATTTGTTTCAATAGCAGTAGGAAATCAAAACAGATGTTATCAGTGAATTTCATACTATGAAACATAAGGATTTAATTTTCTTTCCTTTTCCTGGCTCAGTGTTTTCAGTAGGGATACATCACAATATTGGTTATATTTAAATTCAGTGTTTATATTTTTAGGTCCATTTTATACGTTTCTCAGGTGAACTGTATCTTGGACAAATGCTAATTTTCCCTGTAGCATTGCAGCAATTTGTGTTTGCTTGGTTTTGAAATACCGGTAGCTTCCTAAGAAAGGGCAAATGGGAAGTACTTTTTTGAGGCCTGTAGTGTGTGAAATGTCTTCATGCTGTTTTGATATTTGATGGATACTTAGCTGGATATAGAATTCTATGTTGGAAGAAAGATGTATTTTTTTTTTTTTTTGTATATTTTGAATCCATTGTTTCAGTCTGCATTGGTCTTTTGCATTGTTTGTCTTCTTTGCTTTTAGCCCTTAAATAATGATACAACACACCTACAGAAAACAATAGCAAGTGTGTCTTACAACAGATATTTTAAAGTGATAGTAGTATAACCACCACTTGGGTCAATAAATAGTACATTGCTGGCTCCAAGGCAGTCTCTGTATATCCCTTTTAGATTTTACTACTTTCTCCTCTAAAGACAATCATTCTCTGGATATATTTGTTAATTATTCTGTTTTATTTGTGTTTTTACTGCCTATGAATGCTTTTCTAAACAATATATTTCAGTTCTTCCCACTTTTTGAAGTTGCTATCAGCAGATAGTGATTATACATAATTGTGTGGGTCTTACTACTTTGCCAAATATTATGATCATTAGATTTATCCATGGTGTTATAAGAGGCTGCATTTCGTCCGTTTCATTTCTGTGAGAGTGTGCCATGGCTTTGGTTAGACCGCAGTTTACTTTTATATTGTGATTGGTGGGTCTTTGGGATTTTTTCCATGTCCATCCTCCTTTTAGTCTCCAAATTGCTGTTTACTTTGTTGTTGACCTTTTTTTTTTTTCAACGTTTTTATTTATTTTTGGGACAGAGAGAGACAGAGCATGAATGGGGGAGGGGCAGAGAGAGAGGGAGACACAGAATCGGAAACATGCTCCAGGTTCTGAGCCATCAGCCCAGAGCCTGACTCGGGGCTCGAACTCCCGGACCGCGAGATCGTGACCTGGCTGAAGTCGGACGCTTAACCGACTGCGCCACCCAGGCGCCCCTGTTGTTGACCTTTCTTAAGTCTTTTTAGTTGTCTATCTTAAAATCCCTTATGGCTTTTTTTTCTTTTTAATGATATTTTACTTTTATTTTCATGGGTAGGTTAGGGGGAAAGGTTTGGGAGGTAAATTCTATGTTTAAATGAAGCCAGGATTGTTATATGAAGATAATATCTGGTATTGTAGCTATGGAAATTATTTTAAATATTTTTTTATGCACTTGAATTGACTCGTTCTTTCTGCTGTCATAAAACCAGACTGACAATCTGGAGATTATGTTGAAGTGACATTTTGCAAAACCTAAAATGATGATTTGGTTGGTTAAGGAGGATATCTTAATATGTTTGATGTAAGGATTCTTTTGCACAAAGAGAATGGAGATAGCTGTGTATGTAAGAGGCAGGGCAACTACAAATGAATTAAAACTTGCTTTGGAATTTGTAATACCTTCTAATCCTCCAATATCTCTTTTGCTTAATGCTCCCTTTAGAAAGACTAGCTAGAATGATCCTTTGTTCACAGAGAAATACACATTTGGCAATGGTAAATAGAAAGAAATAAAATGGTGAATGAAAAATGTTTTTGATATTCTCTGACCTGAAGTGCATTTCAATATCCTCTGCTTTAAGTAAACAGGCAGATAGTTCTTATTTTGACCATTGTACCTCAACAGAGCTGAGCATACACAATGGCCAATGGATATTTTGGCCATGGGTAGTCATGATATTTGAGTACAGACCCAGATAGAATCATATTCAATGAAACTGTAAATAGAGTGTCTTGTTTCTAGGCAGTAGCACACAGCAAAAGGGGGAATATAGGTAATTAAATGCAAGCGATATAAACACATACTGTATTCTCAGTGCTAAATATAATTATATCACATGTATCACAAATGGAAAGTTTTATTTCAAAAAGCACAACCTAATTATTTCTAAAGCTCTTTTTTAACTCCAATGATGACCTTGATGATTACAGTTTAAAGAAGCTGTATTTAACAGTGTTTTTCTATGTAAAGAGTATTTTGTTTATCAGGTCATTAAAATGACTGTAAAACACTATTTCCTCTTCCAGGTTATATGGGATAATGGTAAATACACCTGCCTTATTGTATGTTAAAAAAATACATATAAATAAATAAAACAGTTATGTTAGGGAAGTGGAATCGTAACCATGAAGGATTTTACCTATGATGTAGTGGTGTTGCAAAGACAATTTCTATGGTGTCTTACACTGTCTGATCTTCAAAGGAGGGTATTGTCGTATTATTTGACAGAAAAATGAGGTTATATGGAGTCGTGCTACTTCTGTAAGAGACCCTGAACTTTCATTTTTTTGTTATGAATGAAGCATTTTTCAGAAATTGGCAATGATTTTTCTAAAGCAGAAATCTTTTTTTCTTGGAGCGTTTTTGTTAACTCCATTATGATCCCTACTAGAGCACAGACTTCTTTTCTTTGTTTATATTCTTTTTTGGTAAATAGATCTAGCATTCCTGTGGAGAACAGAAGGTGGCACTCTGCCTTCTATCTTGTGATATTTTCCACTTGAATGTTTATTTTAATTCTTCTCTGTTAAGATTCAGAACAGCACTCTGTTGGCGAGTTGATTGTTTCTTTGTGGTTAATGACCACTTTTGCACTTATCAAAAGGCAGGGACACATTCCGTGAAGTGTAATACCAAATGAGGCACCACTGTCATTGACAATTCAACAGTAAACAGTGGTTAAAGTTTGACAAGGTCCCTTACAGTTTACTTGCCCATATGAGCAACTTGTCTCCTGAATGATCTCCTCTCCATTCTGTTTTATAGACATGGGTAGTAGTAATAATAATAATAATAATAATAATAATAATAACAACAACAACAACGGGGCGCCTGGGTGGCACAGTCGGTTAAGCGTCCGACTTCAGCCAGGTCACGATCTCGCGGTCCGTGAGTTCGAGCCCCGCGTCGGGCTCGGGGCTGATGGCTCGGAGCCTGGAGCCTGTTTCGGATTCTGTGTCTGCCTCTCTCTCTGCCCCTCCCCTGTTCATGCTCTGTCTCTCTCTGTCCCAAAAATAAATAAACGTTGAAAAAAAAAATAATAACAACAACAACAAAAAAATCCATTTAGGTGTATAAACACTTGGGAAAGATTTACTATTACCAGTTCCACATATACTGAAATTGAGGGTTGGTTAAATGAGCATATAGTGATGTAGTCAGTGACCTTTGAGCCAGTTGTCAAATTAAACTTGTTTAACTTAAATCTTGTTTTATTTCCTTATGCTTGCTCTCATGTTGGCTAGTTCACATGAGTAAAGTTGAGATTACCTCATGGATGGCAATTAAAATCAATTCAATATCTTTACTTTATATATGGTACACTGTTTTCCAAAGGCATGAAAGCAGTTAAAGATACTCATCAAGTATTTTCAAAATGATGTTACTTTTTAGGGAGAATTAATGTATTCTATTTGGGGTTTTTTGAAGGTCAATTCTTTAATTATGCATATAAAACAGACCTAATAGATTTTCCAAATGATACCATTTTAGGCTTCATTATTACATACATTTTTAAAAATAATGCTTCACCTTTTATATTACTGTCCCTAAGTGAATATATTTGAATTACAAACATGATTGTTCTGTTAAAGATATAAACTATTAGGACATACGTGTTGGGAAGTTGTTGGGTTTTTTTTAAACTGGAGTTCTATAACTTGGTTTTATTTTTTAATGTTCTGGTATTAGTGTGGAGCCCCAAAATTGACTCTGCTCACCTCTTCGGTATGGCTTTTGGAAAAGTGGACCTGGCTGAAGATCATTGGGAAACTGTGTTTTTTAAGAGCTGACTAGGCATCTAGCACAATTCTGCCGTCCATATCCCGGGTAGTTGTAGTGCTATTTCAGTGACAGCACTCCTTTTCACCTAATAATTTAAGACTTAAGCCTTGCACTCTTATAAAAGCATATCTGTCAAGGAAGCAAACCAAAGCTCATAAAGTGTTAACTGTTTTATAAAAACTAGATAAAAAAAAATTGTTCCAATTGCTAGTAAGATAAGGGAATAGCAAAGTTTGGTTGTAACAACCATACCCAGAGACAGATGCTTGGATGTCTTGATACTCCTCTGTCTCCTATCTTTATTTGCTATACAGATCTTATCTGTGAACCCTCTTTCTGTAGTTGAACAAATAGAATGACTGGCCTATACAGAATCTTTACAAAATCTAACCCCCCAGGATAACTGAGATGTGACTCAATCTTTGAATTGAGAATTTGAAAGTTACGAAATCCAGGTACCAATCCGTAACTTTTTATTATATTGGGATCAGGGGCATCTATACAAGATAGGTATAGATATTCCCAGTTAGAGGGCCAGTGACATTTTGCAGGGATTCTGGAAACAGTAGATGTGGCTATGTAGCTAGTAGTACAGGTATCTTGCCTGAGTCTAGCAGCAGTATGCTCCAGGAATGAAGTCATGAGTCCTAGGAAAGATTGCTAATAAAAACATAGAAGTTTTGTAGCAAGGCTCAGCAAACTTGTACTAAGGACCCAATACAATTTTAGTATTTCTGGGTCAATTGGCAAATGAAGGATATTATATAGATATTTGTATAACAATTTAAAATGTGATCATTTCAACACATAAAAATCTTTCTTAACAGACTGTACAAAAATAGGCAGCAGGCCTGACTTAGTCTGCAGGTCATAGTTTGTTCATCTTTACCAGATTCAAAGATTTTGTGCCATGTGTACATTGTTTTAAAAAATCCAGAATAGCTTCAAAAATATTTGGTTGGTCGGCTGGATTGGAGCAACGACATGCTCACAGGTCTACTGTTTGTCTGAATTTGTAGAAGAACAGTAGCTGACAAAACAGATGAAAAGTTTGATTTGGTTGATTTTTTCCTTCAGTATTGAGGACAAAATTACATCTGGTAAACATAAAGTCAGGTCCTCAACAATCAAATGGCATTTATTTAAACTATTATGGAAATGTCAGAATCCCACGAGAGAGGAAGCCTCACTGCTGCAGATAGTTTCTGATGTTTTACAATTTTATGCTTGGGAAAGAATCTGATGTAGTTTAATAAGTTGAATCATTCAGGAAAACTTAAAATACTGCTTACTGAAAAGGAAAAAATATGGGGATGCCTGTGTGGCTTAGTCAGAGAAGGGTTGAACTCTTGATTTCGGCTCAGGTTCTCACGGTTCATGAGATCGAGCCCCATATTGGCTCTGCATTGACAGCACAGAGCCTGCTTGGGATTCTATTTCCCCTCTGTCTCTGCCCCTGCCACACTCACTCTCGCTTGTGCACACTATCTCAAAATAAATAAATAAACATTAAAAAATTAAAAGAAAAGAAAAGGAAAAATATAAAAGGATAGTTTAGGGATTAAATTTTGTCTGAAGTTACAGAGGCTTTTTATTGATTCTTGGGTCAATACGAACCTTTTGAGAATTTGCATCTTAGATAATTTGTAGGAAAACTTCCAACGGGTTGGCAAAAGGCTTTGTCTAGCAATTGAAAGAATTGTTACCCCAAAAGGCAGTCAGGTCATCCAATCAGACAAACTCATTCTCTTGAGGCTCTGCACACTTGCTTTTCTGGATCACAGATAATGATCAGGCCATATGGGTGCTTTTAACGTCTGGCTGAGAACTCCAGAGAGAGTTCAGTAAGTTCAGTCAATTAGTTGGGCTGAATCTTCCAGTGTTCATTTGTTTCATAATTTGTTAAAATATTATTTCCTTAGTGGGAAATAAGGTTTATAACGGTCAGGGTCATATTTGTCTTACAGAGTTCCCATGTCCATGAGCAATGTTATATACAGTGGTTTATGATTTTAAGAGACTCCCCCCTTAGTGTTGTCCTATGTAGGCTTCTCTATGGATGCAGTGTGTGTCTAGTCTTTCTGTTACGGGAGATAAGTCACTAACGTTTTTAGTTCATTTTAAATTTCATTTAGGACAGAAAATAGATGAAATTTCATTAGGGACAAATGATGTGGAAGTTTAGCAAGTGTCTCTAAAAAACAAAGCAAACGAAGAAGAATTTTTCTAGATAATAGACCAGAATTGTAATTAAAAAAATTTTTTTTTTCAACGTTTATTTATTTTTTTGGGGACAGAGAGAGACAGAGCATGAATGGGGGAGGGGCAGAGAGAGAGGGAGACAGAATCGGAAACAGGCTCCAGGCTCCGAGCCATCAGCCCAGAGCCTGACGCGGGGCTCGAACTCACGGACCGCGAGATCGTGACCTGGCTGAAGTCGGACACTTAACCGACTGCGCCACCCAGGCGCCCCCAGAATTGTAATTTTAAAAAGTAATGGAGAGGTTTACTCTAATTGTGACTAATGAACACTTACTGACTTGCTCAGTAAACATGTTTCAGCCATATTAATTTGGTTTTTAATAGCATTTCTTTACAGATTATCTTGGTATAACTTAAAATATTGATACAAAGTTAAAGTCCTTTAAAATAATTTGCCCACTAAAATACACATGGAAGAACCCTATAAAGACTTTACCAATAATCAACAACTAATAAATTCTCATTGTTTGCTAACAATGTTCCCTAGATTAACTGTCATATTGTATCTATTCTAAGAGGCACTTTTTTTCCCTTTTTTTTCCCACTTTAATATATTTGGAATTGGAATGCATCCTATACAAGATAGCATGTTATGGTATAATTGGCAGTCTAGAATTGCATAAAATGCCAGCATATCTTAAAATTGATGTTGTCTTAAATTCAATGAAATACATGATATCTGAGTTACCTTGGAAAGAAGCAAATAGAAAAAAATCATATGACAGAACAGAAACAGTCATAATTTGAGGATATAAAGCTCAATTCATCTAAAGCTTAATCTAAAGTTAAATACATCATTAATTATTCATTGGTGGCTTCTTTTATACATTAAGATAGCAAATGAAGGGATATAAAAAGTGTATGACACCATCCCTTATCACAAAGGAGTGAAAATATATATACAGGCCACCAATGAAACAAAACATTTATTGTCCAGCCATTTTATAAATATTATATATATAGCTACACATGTGTATTCACATATACACTATTGTGGTTAGATTAGTTGAGTTCTTTGGAATTTTTATCAACATAATGGTCATCGCACCTAACACTCATTGAATGCTTCCTCTAGACTGTATCAGAAACAGCATAATGTAAGACCTAAATTACAGAGGATCCTGAAGAAATGGTAGGGTTTATCCAAATTCTAGGACTCAAGACAACAAAGCATTCCAGATGGGAAAAATGCTGTCAAGAAATGTTAGGTGCCCATTATTGGAGGAAAGAGTTACAATGGCAGTAAGATGTAATTTCAGGGGATTCAAGACTAATGCTGGAGGCAGTGGTGATAAGGTGGCCTAATAGACTGATAGCAGATGGTAGAGAAAAGAGTGTGCCAGAATGAAGAAGGCCCTGAGAAGCCATCAGAAACATTTAAGGGCAGGGCCCCCTCTTTAATCTCTGAAAAACCTTCTCTTGCCTCTGGTGTTTTCTGTAGCTTTCACTCTGTTTTCATTTGCTGCCAGCCCTCAAAGTTGCTGTTCACTCCATGTCTTACTATATATTTAATGAACTCTTTATACCTCACAGCTTGCCTCACCCCCACCACCCATTACACTGAAACTGCTTTCAAGTGTCTGCACATGAAATCCATTTTATTTCAGCGGTGCCATGTTAGGTACTATTGAAAACTGCCATTGTAAAGAAAGAGAACTGAGGCCCATAGAGTTGATTTGACCCATCCAGGGTTATGTAGCTCTATGTGTAGTATCTGGTTGTAAAACCAGACCTGCCGACTCTCCTCTGTTTTTTTTCGCCTGACCCAGAGATCCTTTATTTGCATTCCCATGGCTGCATTCAACCATTCTGCCCTTTCCTTTATCACCTCATAGCTCTATCCTAACATCAGAATCCAAATTAGAGTTGGATGATAATGATAATAGGTAGATGTTATGTAACATGCTACAAAAGGAAAACCAAATAACTGAGGTTTAAGTAATTGAATGACTTAAACCAGTGGAAGCAGTTGCCAAGGTTCTGTATTGTGATTCACACTCTTCATCACTGATATTATGAAGAAAAGCTCTCAAATGATGTTGATCCATGTGTTTTCTTTGTCTTAAATGTCTTAATCTAGAAGACACAGATAAAGAGTTTTATTAATAACTGGATTGATTTGGTAGGTTACACTCTAGGAGAATTTGTTAATATTTGTAATGACTATACGTCATGCATATATTTTCTAAGCATGAGAAATTATGCTAACATTAAATTATCAGAAACCCTTAAATTGACGTTACCGTAGGCTTCCTGTGAATCCAGTGGTTTTCCTTTCCCTCTTCTAGTTCCCAACCTGTGGGAACTATTGCTTCACTTGAGAGGACCCTGGACAACAGATTTTTTTTTTTTTACCAAAGCATTTCTCTGCATTTCTGCTAAATTTTAAGAGAGATAAACCCTACTCTAATTGCATTCATCAAAATTGATAATAGTTTGATGCATAACCTAAAAGTGTGTGTCCAGATGCTCAATTGATAAGATTCTACTTATCCCTATCTCTTGGTCAAGTGACTGTAGGTTCTGGTTTGTCTGGGACAGTCCAGATCTATGTAGTTTTCCTGAAAGCCTATTTAGTGTTTGTCCCAGATGAAAGTGTCTTACTTTAGATGATGAATTATATGGTTACTCCCTCTGGTCCCTGAATTGGTCTTATGTATATTTCCTCCGTGGTGGTAAGGTGGGCCTTAACAATTCCAATCTTGAATCACAGTGGCCAGCTTAGTCAACAGCAGAAACTCTTATGTGGGTTATAGGACTTCCCTGAATGTTATTTTGGCTAGAAAAATGTGCTGACCAAGAGACCTCTGTTAATGTGGAGGGTTGGGGAGGGGGGTTGGCTTAAGCTATACCCCAACCATAAAGACTGAGGTCTAGGCAAGAGTGGTCCCTCAAAGCAAAATGTCCCTATATATGCTACTTCCAGATGAAAGGTAGAATGGACATCTGGAAAGTAAAACTGTGTTTGTCTTTCTATCTATCTATCTGTCCACATACACACACACAATTTTAAAGACGATCTGACCCCTTCTCTCATTTAGATCAGAATTACTGAAGATACTGTCTTCACTAGTAACTATTTACCAAGTTCTCCTCCTCTCTAGAGTTGTGTGCTTCCTTTTATGTTACTGACACTTCCATATTGCCTTCTCATGACATCACACCATCAGCCATCTCCCTTTTCTATATCTCTACTGTCAGTTATCTGCTTTCTCTGATATCTCTACCTTTTATTCGTTAATTACTTTCTGTTAATTTAAACACATAATCAAAATTTTGCATTTAAAAAAACCCTCTAAATTTAATGTCTCATGTCTTAAATATTTGTGGTGTCTTCTCTCTACTGGTTCAGTTTGTCAATTAACTAGTGTGCAGTTGTTGTCTGTTATTTAAAGTCTTTAAACTTTCAACACATTTTAATCAGCAAATGACTCACTCTCTCTAACCAATAATTGCTTGAAAATTTTGGCATTTGTTCTGAACTTGGCATCATGGATTACTACTTCCCTACTGTGAAGACTAGATTTAGCTGCTCTGCATTTCTCTTCTCCTTCCTCTTTGTTTACTCCATCTGAATTCCAGGTGGGCTCATATTTCCTTGTCTGCCTCTTCACGTTGGGTCTTGGTTCTTTTGCTTTTTTATCTGTATTTCACACTGGTTTTACATAATTTCATTCTAATATTTTTAGCTTTTATTTATATACTATTTCCAAACTCCTAAGCCTAGTTCAGACCATGCCTCATAGCCTCACAATATTATATTCCATTGCCTATTGGAGATCTCCCCAGAATATACTTTTGACGCCTCGTTCTTATATTCAGAGTGAACTCATTATCTTCCTTCCTACATTGACTTCTCCTCCTGAATTTTCTCTTACTGTGTACTTGAGTACTCCAGGGAAAAATTTAGAATACATGCTTGAAATCGTCTTCCTTTTTCTTACAGTTAATCAAGATTGCTAACTTGTACCCTTACGTGTTGTTTTTTCCAATTTTCCTTGCATACTAGTAATTGCTACTATTGCCTCTTTATCTTAGGGTTTCAAATCTTATGTGTTACTATAGTCATCTTCTTTTTGCAATTGTCTTTACTTCAAATCCATCTTGGACATGATGTTGAAGTTGCAAGCCTAAATGTGCTGCTCCTACTTTACTTAGAACCTTCAAAAGCTCCTCATTGACTGCTATGAAAAATCCCAAGTCTTTAAGAAGGTTATGCTTGATCTGGCCTGAATACATACCACTCTTACTTTCTTGCTTTTTTGCATGCTGATCCTTTTATATTATATGAAAAATAGGAGCAATAAGGTGAATAGAAAGATAAAGGCATTATGTGGGTGGGAAGGGACTTGGGGGGCACTTTCCTAGGCAATTATTTGTGACAGTTCCAAAATAAACTACCTGTAACGTTTGTTATGATTTGATCACAAAAAAGGAAAATTTTGAAAAGTAGACCTGAAGTAAGAATTGAAAGAGGAGTTGAGAGTTAATGTAGAAATTACCATTAGAGTGAGAGATCATATGAGCGCATATCCTCCCTCATTTGATCAACTACTGATTATATTTCCTGGTAAGATGATAAGGAAGTAGTGTGTATGATTCATGGGGAAAATTAGTGGGATTTGAAAAAGTTGAGTGCCAGGATTTTATAGTATGTCAGACCAAGATTAGTCCTTAGCTTGTGCCTATTTCAACTTAGTAATTTTATAGTAAAATAAATGTAAGCACACTGGTATTGCTCACAGAACTTGAATAGGGAAATAATTAAATGATTTCTGTATTGCTGTGTTGCCCTCTCTCTCTGTTCTAGGGTTTTTTTTCTCCTTAGTTAACAGCACTCTTAAGTTGTTCACATGTTGATGAATTGATTCACAGTAATCAGACTTTGAAGAGATGGATTTGTAAACCAGAATCCAGCTTATTTATAAAGGAAGATCTATCTAGTGCAATCTATAATGGGTACTAAGTGTCTTCTCAGCATGCCATTCTTTTCACATCAATATATGTGGGAAACCCAGTTTGTTAGTAATAGATGGCTTTGGCACACATAGAACCAGCCAGAGCAAAGGAAAGTGGATGGATTTAAGGGACATCTCCTTTAAGGTGAGATACAGCCTGAAGGAATTATATTTCCCTACCATAAGAATAGTTCCAAGTGGCAATCAGTGCCTGCTATTCAGAGGCAATATCTCTGCTCACCAGGTCAGTTCCTGGTAGACACTGGTAGAGTTTTTGTACTCTATTACCAGCATTCTTTTGATGCTAATGGATTCTTATTTTTCTATATTTACCCCCAGGACTGAGTCTAGATAATACTGGGAAGTAGATAAAAATTTCTTCAGTGTTTTTGCATAGTTTTTTCCCAATCCCTTTATTTTTAACTGTTTGTCAAAATATAAAAAGGAAATCACATGTAAATGTGCAGCTAGTTGAATTATTAAAAGCTGAACATATCAGTAAACAGCACCAAACTCCATTTTTAATAAGTCCTCTTTCACATGTGATCCACTATCCTTTGATCTTTTTTCACTTTGGTTTCTGTATTTTAAAACAAGCCCATAAAGCAAGATCGGTACTTAACACCAAGTGATGAATTGCTAAAGATGGAATATCATGTGCATCAGGGAAGATAAAAACTGTGCAGAATTGCCCCATTTTTTACTTGGACAAGTGCTGGGAGATTTGGAGGAAACAAAATTCAATGAGAGTTGGGAAAGCTTGATGAAAAAAACTAGGAATGAGTCTTGAATTAAGGGCAGAATCTATGAGAAGTCAGGGGAGAAGGAGTGAATAGAAGTGAGGGGGATAACCCAGCATGGCATTATAAAAATGGATGAGGAGAGAAGAAAGAAGGCAAGTGGGGGGTGAGGTAGGGGATGTAGGCCATGGTATAGAAAGAGGAAAAGTTGCAGAGGTACAGAATCCAGCAAATGGAAAACATTAAATACAAAGTAGAGACTGAGTCATGGTGTCTATAAAGAATGACCATGACAGACATGATTTAGACATAATGGTTTGACACAAATATGTTGAAGGGCTCAGAGGGTAAGGGAGTACAATTGAAAAGAGTAATGAGACTGTTGCTGTAGCTAAGCTATGGGCTGATTTAGCCTTGAACTATAGAAATGGAGAGAAATGAACAACTCTTGGGTATTTGGAAATAAGGGTCAGAATTAGGTTACACACTGAATATGGGGTGTCGATAACAAGAAAGTAAGACAAGATTTCAACTCTGTTCGATTGATTAAGAGCAGCTGGTTTGGGGGAAAAGAGTTTTAGTATGGACTATGATGTATGTGCATAACTTGATGGGACACACAGGTGGAAGACCCGGGTAGGCAATTGGAAATAGGATCTGCAGGCATCAGAGGTTAAGATTAGACATGCATTTGGAAATTATAGGCACTGAGAGAATAAATAAACTGCTTTTGGAATGCTAAGATGGGCAGAAACACAGTATACTAGACTTTGGATCTTGACATGGAAAACAGGATGCTTCAGACATAGGAACTGAATAAATAAAAACATAATAAGCAGTTTTTATATTCATGTACTGTTTTAAATATTTTGAGTGTATTTAATTGACATCATAGCAAAGAAAACTGAAACACTAAGAAAAAACAGAGGAGGGCCTTGAAAACCAAGGGATTCAAAGTGTCAGATTTTTGCTAAATACTATAGAAAAGTTGAATAGATTATGAAATATCCTTGTTGAATTTGAGGTAATAGTTTTATGAATATCAGTTCAGAAAAGAAACTGTAGAGAAAAAAGTCAAAAATATTTAGAAGCAGTATGAAGGCAATCCGTATTAATGGGTCTGGCATTGAATAGAAGAATAGAAACAGGATGAGGGTGAAACTACAGAATTCTAAAAAGGAGAGATTTAAATAGAATTAGAAGGAGTTGGGGGAGGAAATACATGGAAGAGGAAATACTGGAGATCCATGATGGAAGGAGCTATTGTGAAAGGGGTATCCTGGGAAATAATAAAAGAAGCGAAATCTAGTTTATGCATGGGAGCATTAACTGCAGGAATAGGTGATGTGTTCTTGGTTAGTTTTGGGAAGAGAGTGTGAGGGAACCTGGTACAAAGTCCTCTTGTGATGACTCCTTACATGAAGAGCTCACAAAAGGGCTTCCGTTGTCTTAATCAAGTCAAAAACAGAAGCAGACAGTACTAGGAACTAAGTGTTAAGGAATGGTGGAAGAGAGCGGGTGGATAGCAGGAGAAAGCTAATGTTCATTGAGAATGCACTTGATGCCAGGTTCTGTGATTAAAAACTCTGACAAATGGTCAGTATGAACTTTTCATGCATCAGTTTTATAAAATTGAAGGTATTCCTTGAGGTTATCTATGATTTTTCAATCTTTTATTTTACTTGGGATAATTTGTCCTCTTCTTTCGTCTTCCAATATTTTATTTTATCTCCCATTGACTCTGGGTTGACTTATTTTATTCTGTAAGAAGAATTCTGCTCAGGTTGAATTCCAATTTGAATGTTCGGTGTGTAAACATAATCTTATGTACCAGCAATTTCCTTGAATTTGAAGCTTGCATAAATACACTTTTGGGTTCTCCATCATCTGAGTAGAAGTCTTCAATCTCCTTAATGCAATCTTTAAATTACTTTACGTCTGTTGAAATGTTCATGTTTTATAGAGAAGTAGATGAGTTCTTATTCTTTGGCAGACTAAGAGAATTATGATCCCAGGAATAAGAAACAAATAATAAGTTTATTATGTACTTGACAGAATTTTACCTGGTGTCTTTATCATCTTGAAGATGATAGAATAGTTAAATGCTTCTTTTTGATAAAATTACACTAGGTAATAAATGTACAAAGGACTACCTTGCTATATAGTTACATTTGTATTTGTTTTCTGTCTCTGACCCTTTTTATCTGGCCATTGAATGCTCTTGTCTCTCATGTATTTAAGCATTAAAAATGGTAAAGGCTACAAAGGGCCATATTTCATTCTTTCTCATTGCCACATAGTACTCCATTGTGTATATAAACCACAATTTCTTTATCCATTCATCAGTTGATGGACATTTAGGCTCTTTACATAATTTGGCTATTGTTGAGAGTGCTGCTATAAACATTGGGGTACAAGTGCCCCTATGCATCAGTACTCCTGTATCCCTTGGGTAAATTCCTAGCAGTGCTACTGCTGGGTCATAGGGTCAACGTGGATGGAACTGGAGAGTGTTATGCTAAGTGAAATAAGCCATACAGAGAAAGACAGGTACCATATGTGTTCACTCTTATGTGGATCCTGAGAAACTTAACAGAAACCCATGGGGGAGGGGAAGGAAAAAAACAAGAGGTTAGAGTGGGAGAGAGCCAAAGCATAAAAGACTCTTAAAAACTGAGAACAAACTGAGGGTTGATGGGGGATGGAGGGAGGGTAGGGTAGGTGATGGGTACTGAGGAGGGCATCTTTTGGGATGAGCATTGGGTGTTGTATGGAAACCAATTTGACAATAAATTTCATATATTGAAAAAAAAAATAAAAAGTTCCATGATGCAAAAAAAAAAAAAAATTGTAAAAGCTACATTGGAAAAACACAGGTCAATAATAGGGAGGCTGGTGTTCAAATATCAATGAAAGGGTATTTAATGGTCCGTTACAGCTATGTTTGCTGATTTTTGTCTGCTAAGCCCTGGAAAGCATCTTCTGAGGGTAAATTTCCACTTGTTTCTGCGTGGGTTTTCCTTCTGGTATTGCTACCAGTGACTGCTGTGTCTTGTAGATGTACATAGACTCCTCAATGGCAATTTAAAAACATTTGGTTTTGGCCATAGGATTATCAGAAAGGCATTTGTAAGGATGAATATAATCTATTAATTAGATCAGCAGGAGCATTTTTCTTACACAAGGTGCAGGGTTTTTAAAAAGTTATTCTGGTATGTATCTGAATCACTGATGTAGACCTCTCTTAAAGATTCCTGCTTAATATACCTGAGAAATTTTACTGAATATGTGTTTTGAAAAATCCCCCTTGATAATTTTGAGGTATTCCCATTATTCAACCAAAATTACATATTTCACAATTGATAATTATGGGATATTTTGAAGTAAAAAATTTGAAACTTTGGAGAGTCTAGTTGTCACGATAGATTTCTTAGGCAGTTGTTAACTGATATAAAACACTTTATAAATGTATCAACTATTTGTGTGTTACTTTCAGGAATTTATCCCATGGAAGTTTATCTTTAAGCCTTAGTTAGAACATTAATAAAAGGGGGCTCCTGGGTTGCTCAATTGATTGAGCATCGACTCTTGAAATCGGCTCAGGTCATGATCCCAAGGTTGTGGGATCAAGCCCCACGTTGGGCTCCACGCTGAACCTGGAGTCTGCTTAAGATTTTTTCTCTCTCTCTCTCAAAACAAAAAACCAAAAAGAAAACAAAAAACAAGCAAAAGCCACAAAAAAATGAGAATTTTAAGAAACTAGTAAAACAATTGCAATAGATAGGATATAAGACTAGTTGCTGTAACAACTAAAACCAAGGACGAGGCTTTAGATTGTTAGACTATTTTTCAAGATGTTCATTCTGTTGCATGAACAAAGCACTGTCCCCAGCAACTTATCTGTATTCAAAGCTATTGGAGTAGGAAAGGGAGGTGAGTGTTTCTATTAAGAGTGTGATCTAGAAATTGCAATCATCATGTCTGCCCATTTCCCAGTGGCCTAAATTTAATCACATAACTTCACCTTGCTGCATTTGGGAGGTTGGGAAATAGAGTCCTTGGCTAAAATAGGTCACTAGCCCATCTTAAATTCATGAAGCTCTATTTCTTAAATAAAACAAAAACAAAAACAAAGGGATGATAGATATTAGGGAGCATTTAGTAGGCTCTTTGACAACACTCAGGCAAATTAGAAACAATCCATGGACTCAAAATTTTGAAGAAATGGAAAGATAAAAAATTATCAGGGGAAAGTAGCGAATTCCATGCAAGTATGAAAATTCAATTCAGCATTAGTATCATAATAGGATTTATCAGACCTTTAATTGCTAGACTATTTGTAAACTAGAGAAGTGTAAGAAACAATGCTAAAAGATAGTTGTTTTTTCTGGTTTATGGAAAATATTACAGTATTGAAAAAGTAAATAATTTCACGATTCCTGCCTATACATTGAGAGAAGGCTTCTCAGTGTTTAACATTCATAACCTCGTTTTTGTTTGTTCTGACAATGTGCTGGACTGTTACTGGGCCTCTCATCCATCCTAATTATAAAAATTGAAAAGCACTTGTAGTCTTGCTCATTCCTTACAAAAGAGAGTGACAACTCTGACAGTTTAAGTTAAAAAACCCAGTAAAACTTTCCCATAAAGCAATACCCACAGTGAAAACAGTTTATCACTTTACACAACAGAGCCAAGCTCAAGCCCATAATGAATTTTGAAAGATTTCCCTTTAAAGCTAGGGAATAAAAAAGAGATTACAGATAAAAACACAAATATAATTCAATAATGTGCATCTTGGTTTCTAGCCTTACTTAATTTGATTTTGGTGTGTAGTTAATTGAAATGTCCAAAGCTTATCCAGCTGAGCATACATACAGAACCCTGATCAACTATGCCTTGGTTTTATATTCATTATTTTGGTTTATTCGCTTTAATGGCTACAATGGTTTTGTTAACTTATTTCCACCATATGGACATATGTATGTCCCCATACTTGTATTTCAGTGTCTTTGTATTCATAGGAATGTGATTAATAAAAGACGCCTTTTAGTTTACATTAAAATTACTGGTTCCTGACATGGGGGGTCACTAGCTTCTGTATGCTGCAACTGAAGGCTGGTTGAAAGATTATAGCCAATCTGATTAAATCTCATATTTGCTACTCCATGCTTAGAATTCTTGGCTATAACCCCAATTTTTCCCCTTGATCATAACCAATTTACTCCTTATACTGAAGATGGAAAAGGGCAAATGTTCATCTTCAGAGTCCTAAGCAGACTTGAGCATAAGACTCATTGATATCTAGCTGATCTCCTTTATTTCAGTATGTACATCCCATTTAATTACAGTAGAAGGCAGGTAATACACAGCTCTCAGACTAAGATGGATAACTTGATTACATTTTATAATTTTTTTGACTAGACAAGTGTTGGCAAAGGCAATACATTAGTCGCACTGTCGAGGGCATCAAATGTCATAGTGATAATGGGGTTTGTGACCACGTGTTTCCTTTGACAGGCTGCCACATGCTGTTCTGTGGTTTTAGACTAGTGCTTGAAAGAGATGAGAGAAGGTTGTGAGGAGGTGAGAAGTATATGAATCAGTTCCTGGGGTGTCCTGGGGCTCCGAAGAAAATGAGTTGAAACAATTCCAGCTCTCACTTTTTTCCTTCAATCAATTCCCAGCTGGGCTGTGACAGAAGGCAGATGATAAGAAAAGAGGGGAGAGCAATAAAGTGCAGCCACTTTATAAGGGAAGTAGTTGTCTCCCAGAGGGAAGGAGAAAGAAAAAGAAGCAAAAGAGTTTGGGGGAGGGGTGGTAAGGAACGGAGCTTGCTTGGAGGAGGAGTTAGTACAGTAAAATCTTTAAATGTTATAAATATCAGCAGTAACAACAGTTAAGAAATTGAAACAGGTGTAATAGGGTTTAATGGAAAAAGGCTTTACTGTAACAGTACACTGATGATAGTAGTCAATATTTACATCTTTGACATGATAAATTGTTTGGTAAATTGAAAATGAAGATAGAAGAAACAATCAAAATTACCAAGTGAACTTTATGTAGTCATTAACAAGGCAGGATGATTTCTAAATCACCAAGAAAGCAACCAAGAAACCACCAGGGACTCCCCAGTCTCAAGAAAAACTGAGAACACATAATTTTATTTCACCTAATTCTGTTATTAGGTATATTATTATTACTACTTTTGTAATGGCTTCATAGATCAAAGTTATAGAGCACCAGCTTCATTCGACATGTCTTAAAGGGAAATGCTGGAGTGCTTCTGTGTCCCCCCCCATAAGCAAAAGCATTGCTAGACACGTGGAGGCACAGACATACTTGTAACTGATAAGACCAAAGTGTAGGATTGAGCAAATCCTGACGTTACAAATGAGTCACTTATATTTCTGTCATGCTCAATGATGTATAAAGCAAAGTCAGACTGAGGGGTATAAAATATTTTACACAGAACTTTGGAATAATGGGATACGTGTTAAAGCCTAAAGTATAACAATACTTAAAAGGAAATTAAATTAAAGCATATGTAAAAGGAGTCACAGCAATATCGGGAGAATATCATTTAAAATGAGCCATTAAAGGAGGGGTGCCTGGGGGGCTCAGTCAGTTAAGCATCCAAATTTAGCTCAGGTCATGATCACGGTTGGTTAGTTCAAGCCTCATGTCAGGGTCTGTACTGACAGCTCAGAGCCTGCAGCCTACTTCGGATTCTGTGTCTCCCTCTCTCTCCACCCCTCTCCTGCTTGTGCTCTCTCTCTCTCAAAAATAAATGAAACATTTAAAAAATTAAAAAAAGAAAAAAATGAGCCACTAAAGGAAAAACAAATGTTCTTTGTTTTTTTTTTTTTTTTCTTTTCTCTCTTCCTCCCTTTCTCCCTGCCTCCCTTCCTCCCTCCCTCCCTCCCTTCCTTCCTTCTGGTAACATGATTTTCTAGTTGCTTTTGTATAAGTCAGAATGTTAGAAACATATCTGAAATGTCTGATTTTCTTGGGAAAAGCAACCATAAGTTATTTTCTTTGACTTTTGGTAGTATAAATGACCCTAGTACACAGGAGAAAAGACAAAAGAGTGGAAGATTGCTGTTCAAATAATCAGAACCTCACTCCCACATGACTAAGAATAATAGTTGAAGTTATTCAGATTTGTAGTAGTTTTAATGATGGCAAGATCTAAGAAAGTAGCTATATTTATGCCTATTGGTTTATAATTAGATATTAAGTGCACTTCTTCACGGTACTCATGGTCTTTCTAGAAACACAGGAAAGGCTTTTCTTCCAGTGCACAGAATTATAGAGCAAAGAGTATTCTCTGTGATCCCATCTCCTCCCAAGACTTGGGAAATATACAATTCTAGACACAAGCTGTATGTTCAGTAACTACTTTTTTTGGTTGAATAGGTGTGAATCAGCCACCTATGTACAAACACTTCCTGTGTACCGTGAACATATATTTATTTTTGTGGACTATAGGACTGCCAGCATTTTCTCTGTTTTCCCCCATGCTCTGTACTAATACCATACTAAATAAAAAACATTTTCCACAACTGTAGTTCTGCTACCGAAGAACCAAATAATAAATATTAAGGTTGAGGCGGATCCTATAAATGTGTCTTATATACCCTCTGTTGAATTCTGACTCAGAAATCCTTTGTTTCAGTGTTTGGTTTTGGTCAAATGATTATTTTAACCATCTCATTGATTTGGAAAGACTGTATTATACTGCTAAAGAGAAAGAGGCAGAATTTCTGAAGAATTAGAAATGGAAGGAATTAAAAAAATTAAAGTTACATTTTAAAAGCAGAAATTCTCCCACAAAAATTAAGCTCATCAGGTCATTTCTTCAGCCTTAAGAAACAGATTTGAAAATAAAGTAGTTTTCCTGTTGATCTTCAGAGTCCTAGATTTAATCTTTCTCTTTTTTTTTATCTTAATCTCCAGAGAGATTTGCCAGTGGGTTGGGCTTAAGATATGCAATTATGATACAGTGATAAAGCTAATAAATTGCAAATCCCACAAGATCCAATGGTGACAGATGAGTGTCAGGTTTGTGCTCAATAAAATGAAAAAAAAAATCCAGTAAGACTTATTAGGGGGAAATTCCATTCCCCCCACTTACCCCCCAGAAGTAACACTGATTTTTTTTTTCACCATTATTTTCTCTGGCTATAATTGTACATTGAAATGCTGTTAATAACCTACTACTTAAATGCATTTCTTCAACAAAGAATTTTTTCTTAACCTTGAAACGATTCACCTTTTTTAGAAACTACATTTGCTTATTCCATGACACAAATAATCCTGTGTTTTCTTTCAACCAAAATTAAATTCTGACCCTATAAAAAGTGTTGGGATAAATATCTAGAAGAGAAAAAAGCACAGACAAGTTTAATATCTACATGAACTGACAGGACACTGATGAGAGTGTATAACTCAACGTATTTTTGGAAAGAAATAAATTGCATTACTCCTAATGCTGCGGTACCTCATCTTGTGCAGAGCTGTTGGGGTCACGAAGATGCAGTGGTCATAATGAAAACAATTTATTATGCATGAGTCAATTCCCTTATGTTGTGTCCAGAAGATGTTGGGCTTGGCACTAGGGGGCTAGTGGGAATAAGAGTCTTAAATTCTTTATCTGTAACCTTAAAATCAGAAATCGAACATGATAGTCTCACATGACAGAGCTCCTTTAACTCTTACAACACCTGAAAGGGAGCCTGGTTCTTTTCAATTAATAGACACATATGTTAAACCAACTGACAGAAAACCTTTCCCAGAAATCATTATGACCCCCTGATAGCCTGATTTATTTGGGGTTCCCTGGGGGGCTTATTTTTAATCAGTGATATAAAAAATATGTTTTCAGTTCGGGAGTACTTGGAGATAATTTGTGGTGATCCCTGTTTGGGATAGTCACATGGTTACGATGGTTGACTCTACATGGAAGCTTCTTGCAGGCAAAGGTAGTGCTGCAAGTTTTCAAAATGATGTTTGCTTTCCATAAAACACATGGTGGATTTCATTGGTTTTCAGTGTTTTGAGGAAAACTTATTAGAAAGTTTTCCTACTCATTTTTGTCTAATTCCTCATGGAAGCTTTAATGCTACATCCTTTGGAACCTTTTCTGATGTACCCTTCACTCCATACAGGGGTGTCTCTTCCCTTAAAAACCTGGCACTATTTTCTGCATCCTTTTCTTATAACACTTAGAATATGCTGCCTTGCATTATGGTTACTGGTGCACATATGTATTTCTCAATAGGGTTTTGGGCAATTAACTTTTTTTCCCTTTCTTCCTATTTGTGCTTTCTCCTTTCTCTCCTTCAAGCAGCAAGGTTACCAACTGAGTCTTGCCTCTAGGGAAAGATGTGACAAAAGGGAAGTCACATATAAAGAGATTTTCCTGACTAGTCTTCAGAATTTTAAGCCCTGAGGAAAATGAAGTGAATTTAAGTGTTTAACCAAAATGTTAGAAGGTTTGGAGATGGATAGAATCATCCTCTTCATCACTAGAAAAATTCTCCTGGGAGTTCAGGGGAAGAAAAAACAGACGGGAAGTGACTGGAAAACAAAACAAAAGTGAAAACGGCTACAGGGGGCCCTGCTTTGGGGTTTGGGTCTCTGGGGTCACAGAGGAAAGAGTGAAGATGGGTGGATAAGCTCAGAGACTTCAGCGTGTAGAGTGACCCAGAAGGAAAAGAATGACTATCTTGTTCTCCAGTAAGGGGTAAGTAGTTGGCAGTAGGGAATACCCCTTTACAGCTTTTCTTCTGTGACCTTAAAGTCAAGTAATTGACTCTTTAGACCTAAGAATATAAAAAGTAGTAATCTCTCAGTTTGCTACCTGCTTAGAAGAAGGACTAAGGAGGAGAGAGGGTGATGGAGAATACAGAAGAGAGGATGGAAGGCAGTGAAAATCATGTACTTATTCTTGTCCTTTAAGCTCTTTGATGCCTTGGCATTTTATAAGGCTTTAATTACTGGGATGCACATCGAAATCAGACTGAATGTGGCTGGGTAATTGGTTGAAAGTAAATGTGCTCCACCCTATTTGTAATGGGAGAAAGACCAATTTCTTTTAGATTTAATAAAATAAAGACTGTTTTGGGGAGATTTTGCCACACTTGAATTTATGAGGTCCACTTCATGTCTTAACTACATTTAAAAAAATTATCAAGGGGTGCCTGGATGGCTCAGTCAGTTAAAGTGTCCAACTTTGACTCAGGTCATGATTTCTTCGTTCATGAGTTTGAACCCTGCATCAGGCTCTCAGCTCTCTCTCTCTCTCCCGCTCTCTCTCAAAAATAAACATAAAAAAATTATCAAGCATTTATGATGTACCAGAATTTCTTTAGGTATTTTATGAATGTTAACTGATTAATTCTTACCATTCCACCATGAAAAGGTATTATCTTTGCTTCATGTCCTTATTATTACTTTTTTAATATTTATTTTTGAGAGAGAGAACACGAGCTGGGGAGAGGCAAAGAGGGAGGGGGACAGAGAATCTAAAGCAGGCTCTGTGCTGATAGCAGAGAGCCTGATAGAGGGCTCAAACCTGGAACCAGGAGATCATGACCTGAGCCGAAGTTAGAGCTTAACCGACTGAGCCACTCAGGTGCCCCCATGTCCTTATTTTTAAATAGACAGGGAAATTGAGCCTAGGGTGATGGTGGACACTACCCAGATAGTTTAAATGACACATGACGGGATTTGAACTCTCGTATGTCTCTGGAAGCTGCTCTTGACCATGACACTCTGCTCCCTCTCATACTTGACAGTTTTTTTTGTTTTTTTTGTTTTTTGTTTTTTTTTTTTTTTTTTTTTTAAGGCAGTCTATGTTTCAAACTATCTTTGCTTTACCTAGAGTGCCTGCTATACTATTTGGCTAAATATCTAATGAAATAAATTTATTGAAATCTATAGTCCAAATAGCGAAGGGATACTAAACACATTGAAAAAAGAAAAAGAACCAAGTAATTTGGGAGGGTGCTAAAGTCCACTGAGGAAGTGTCATTCTCTTTTATCATAAAATCCTTGCATGCTGGCTTGGAGACCTACAGTGAAAACTTCCAGTGTATTAACCATAGAACCATTTTTATTGTTTTTTTTTTTTTGATTGTTTGTTTTGTTTTGTTTGGCTTTTGTTTTTGTTTTTTTTCTTTCACCTTTTTGGGTGGAAAGCTATTTTGCATATTGTAGCAAAGTGGTAAGTAGTGTCATTAAATTTGAGCCAGAGCTGTATGTGAAGTTACTAAGGCAATAAATCACACAATGGAGCCATATTTGATGAAAAGTTGTCATGAAGTCCCTCTCGAGTCTCAAAACTGTTGTTTGTTTGGGTTTGTTTAATTTTTTGGTTGTCTTGGATTTTTGAGGAAATTGATGAGGCCATTAAAGATCTCACTAAATTGTTCTGAGCTGCTTGTGGTCAGATATTATGATAAGTCATTGGTCATTCTCTCAGGCAATCAAATAAAATTAACTGCCTGTAAAGGTGCAAAGGCTGAACTAATGATGTGGCCCAACTTTGAGAGGATGTGTTTAAAGGAGACTAGAGTCAGCTGTTCATGTCCATTGATGCTGGAGCAAGAGGTTGAGTTTAAGTTGCAGTTTCTCAAGTTACAAGAAAAAAGCTTTCAGACACAGAAATGTGTGGGCTTTGGGGGAATTTTTTCCTTGAGGTCATAGAAACAACAATAGTAACAAACTAGGGATATATATAGTGTTTATTCATTTTTTTGAGAGAGAAAGAGACAGAGCACAAGTGGGGGAGGGGCAGAGAGAGAGAGGGAGACACAGAATCCAAAGCAGGCTCTAGGCTCTGAGCTGTCAGCACAGAGCCTGGCAGGGGGCTTAAACCCACAAACTGTGAGATCATGACCTGAGCCAAACAAAGTTGGATGCTTAACCAACTGAGCCACCCAGGTGCCCCTAAACTAGGGATATTTTAAGGGCAATCCTACTCCAGTTTTATTCCAATTCTCCCAGTGTTGCCTTTTGGCCATTTCCAGTGTGGCTCACCAAAACAGTGTATTTGACTTATCAAATTTAGCAGTTTGTGTCTTTAGAACATAATTTTGTGTCCTCTGACCTTGATTTTCAAAACAGAGCCCTCCGGACTGCAGCATTGGAGTCCTCTAGGACCTTGTTAGACATGCAGAGTCCCAGGCTCTTGCTAAACCTACTCTATTGAAATCTGCATTTTTATAGGATCCTTGGGAGATTTATATGCACGGTAAAACTTAGGAAGCCCTCTTCAGTGAAAAATCCTTTGTTTTTCTTTGACACAGTGATCTAGGTGTCATTAAAGCCTATCTAGTGTAAGGGCAGCAGGGGTGAAATCTAGACTGAAATCCAATAAGCAGTTGTCTGGAATTGCCTGCACTTTCCCTCTGGTCTTCCCAATCTGTAGTGTGCATCAGAATCACCTGGACTTGTACACAGACTGTTGTGCCCTACCCTTCTAGATTCTGATTTAGTAGGTTGGGGGAGGATTATGAGAAACTGCATTTCTATAATGTTTTCAGTTGCTGCTGGTATTGGCTTAGAACCATTGCCCTGAAATCATATATTGATCCATGGATTACTTTGGCTGGAATAGATTGCAAAACCCAGTAAAGGGCATAACTCTGCCACCTTTGAACTACATGGCTTTAGGGAAGTTGTTTAATCTTTCTGAGCTTTAATCTTTTCATCTGTTTAATGGGGATGAAAAGAGGTAACAAAGATAGATAGCAACTATGTAACAACAAAACTAAGGCAGTGCCTGGTAAGAAGTTACTCTGCAGTATGTATCATTTACTTTGCTCTGGCTTTCATGGAATTTTAATTGCTTTTAAAACAGTTAAACACTACCTTTCCTTGCTTTGATTTCCCTCTAGTTTTCATCCAGTTAAACTCTCTGCATTAAATCTTAGGTTCTAGTATTATCAATTTTTTGATGATTTTCAGAACTATAATTTTATATATGCTCATGTCTCTGTTCTCTAATATTTTTTGTTGCTACTCATAATCAAATTATTCTGCAGTTGTATAATCTCTGCTAACTCAATACCCTGTCTGTGTAGATTTTATTATTCTCTCCTCTATGCTAATAGTGGAACTTGTTTATTTCTCTAGGGCTGAACCTACAACATGGCATTTAACTGATGAATAAATTAACTTTATCATCACTTAATCACTTATTTCCCTCACCACTGCCCCCTAGGATACTTTTCTCTCCATAGTAGGGTCAGAAATGACTCTTACTTGTGTTCTGAACATGTGCTACAATGGTTGACCCATATTAAGTGTTAGGTAGATTTGTAGGGGTAGAACCACTCTATATGATATCTTCTAATTTCTTTTTAGGGGTTCTCTGTCACCAACTCAAGGACAGGAGATTCCTTGCTGAAAGTTTAATGAGTTGGCATAGACTTAGCTTTCAAAGGAGCTAGGAAAAGTTCTCAATCTTTAAAATAGAGAAACCTTAAAGTGAATATGATAATGAACATGATTTTTAAAGATTATGTAACAGTTGAAAATAAAATCCATGGACAATCAGAGACTAAACTTATAATCTAATCGTTCAAAAACCTGAGATATAGAGTCTAACAGAATGTTTTCCTACATGCCTATAATACATCTCCCATGTGTTTATCTGCTGTAGTCTTTTCTTTGAATTGTCATGCATGTGACTTGCATTGCTGAATTGCAGTGCAGTTGAGTTCACAGGTATTGGAGAAACTGTCATAAGCTTTCTTTAAAAAAAATTTTTTTTAATGTTTATTTTATTTTTGAGAGAGCATGAGCAGGGGAGGGGCAGAGAGAGAGGGAGACACAGAATCTGAAGCAGGTTCCAAGCTGTGAGCTGTCAGCACAGATCTGGACGCGGGGCTGAAACCCACAAACTGTGAGATCATGACCTGAGCTGAAGTTGGACACTTAACAGACTGAGCCACACAGGCACCCCAGAATTGGGACTCCATCTTGAAGGAGTTTAAATATGGTGGCAGTATGAATAGACTGATTTTTTTAGGTTGTTTTAGTAACCATGTATACTTTGACTTACTTTCATGTCACTTGGTTATGGAGCATCATTGGTTGCTAGCACTTCTCTAAGTGAATATATGCCTCAACATGGTTCTCTATGATACCATTTGAAGGAGTTTTTTCTTTCTGCAAAAGACCTGCCTACTCCATAATATTTCTGTCACCAATCTGTCTTAGTCTTCCACCTTCCTGGTTCCTAATTCTTGCCTTTTACTTGATAGGTGATGTAGCATAGTATAGTAATACATACCTATAATAGGCATTAAACAAAGACTGAGTGAAGGAACAAGTGATACCCTGCTGTCTCAGCATACCCAAGGACACTAGGATGACACAAATGGTTCATTTACAAAAAGACTTTCTTTTTATACTGTGGAGTGTTGAAAATTTTAGCTCAAATTTGAAAGATAAAAATTCTATAAATGGGCACAATCAATGAAGGTTTTTTAGAAGTAAAATTATAGTAGCAGTGCTCAGAGGTCAAAATGTGTTATTTTCTTGAAAAATGTGCTGGAACTCAAATTCTCCTACTGGTACATAGTTACATTAATATGTTTTCACCCTTGTTTTTAATAGCCTTTGTACTCTCTATGTCACCTTAGCAAACTACATTGGAAAATGACATTTGCACATTTTGCCTTCACCAAACTGATGGTACGGGATTTTAAGTTAGATATTATACATCTTTTACAAGAGGACTTGCAGCAAATATTAATTCTTAAATTATAAAAAATCTTTTTCAAGAAAGAATGGTTTTCATATGGTAACCAGTCCAGTTCTAAACAACCAAAAAACAACGGTTTTGCTTATAATTGCCTGATTTCATGAATATTTATGACTAGTCATTATACTCATTTACTACTTTGTTCTTTAAGTGATATAGATGGGGACATTTACCGTGGCTTTCTGGTAAAATAAGTTACCTGGTAAAACAAGGACACTCACTATTCAGGATGAAAACTCAGTGAATTGCTTCCACTTCTCAATTTTCAGGTTTACTGTAATTCTCTTCCTTCTGAATAAAGGTCCTGTAACAACATTTTCTATTACATAAATTCTTGGTCCTGTTTTCTTATCTCTTGAAAATTCTGCCTATTATAATGTCATAGAAAGTCAGCCATGTTTTAACCTAATTTTCCTCCCCCACTTCTAGCAAGAGACAGGAAGAAAATGCAGAATTTGCTGAATACCTGGTTAATCTCCTTTTACATCTAACTCTAGCATTGGAAGTCATTTTAAGCATAATGGCAGGAGAGTCAAGGTTTGTACAGAAATTAAATTCCTTTTCTTGATTTCAAGGCAGAAGGAGAAAATATTTTGAAATGGGGGAAGACAAGCCTCAGATATTAATCTCCTATGCATAATGAGTAATTAAGTTTGCCTTAATAATATAATTTTGGTTCAATTTCAGAGTAAAGATGATATTGGTAACATGGACAGTCCAACGGTTATTGTATATAACAGGCAACTTTTAAAAATTTGGGTAGGGGTGTCTGGATGGCTCAGATGGTTGATCTTCCAACTCTTGATTTCTGCTCAGGTCATGATCCCTGGGTCATGGGATTGAGCCCCACATGGGGTTCTGCACTGAGTATGGAGCCTTTTAAAGATTCTTTCTCTCTCTGTCTCTCTCTCTCCTTTAGCCCTTCTCCCTGTTTGCATTCTCCTTCTCTCTCCAAAATAAATGAAATGAAAAAAAAAAAGTTCAAAAAAAAGTTGGGTAAAAGATGTAATATGTACACATTTCATTGTGTGTGTGTGCACTGCTTTTCTATGTAAAACAATTTTCAATATTTTGTTGGTATGGGTGAAGTTTTTCTAGATCAGTGGTTTAAAACCCTGTCAAAAACAAGGAATGTTTAATACTATGAAAAATTAGAATCTCATTTTAAAGTGATACTTTTAATATACGTTAAATGGAAAAATAGTAATGGTAAAATAAAACAAAGTTGGCAGCATTTAAATAGTGCCAACCAAATGGCAGACACATACTGAGCATATAAACAACTTGTTGCCACTGAACAATCACTTCAACTTTAAGATAATCACTTTTCATATGAGAATAGTGAGGTTTGTAACTTGTCCAGGGCCACACAGTTAGTGATGAGGCTGGATCACCTCTATGCTATACTGCCGTCATAAATTCAGCAGCTTTTAAAATTTTTATTCATTACTAAGTTATCGACATATATTTTAAATGAAGAACACATATGTGAGAAATGACTTGGTCCATTTACTGATGATACTTAATGTGCTGATGTTTGTAGTATGTTCTTGTCTCATGTGTTAACTCCTGCTTGCTGAACATGAATGGAATCTGCCAGAGTCAGCTTTGAGTCAGCGTTTAGATTCCAGCTTCCAGTCCTGTATTAAATCCTTAATATCCTGTCATAACCATTGCTGTTGGGCTGGAAGTCTGCATGTCTAGACAGGATCAGCTGTATACTCCTAACACAGTTGTGAGATGTGTGCCTTTTCCTTCACCACTCTCTCAGACTTGCTACCTTTCTTCCTCAGCACTTCTTCTGTCGGTACCCATTAGCTTTCTTGAATCCAAATCTTAAAATGGTAACTTTTCTTTTTTTAATTTTTTTTCAACGTTTTTTATTTATTTTTGGGACAGAGAGAGACAGAGCATGAATGGGGGAGGGGCAGAGAGAGAGGGAGACACAGAATCGGAAGCAGGCTCCAGGCTCCGAGCCATCAGCCCAGAGCCTGACGCCGGGCTGGAACTCATGGACCGCGAGATCGTGACCTGGCTGAAGTCGGACGCTTAACCGACTGCGCCACCCAGGCGCCCCATTAAAATGGTAACTTTGTAATTACCTCTAAGTGGCATTGAATACTAATTTCTACCATGAAGATTTTCATTTTAACAGGAAAGGCT
Organism: Prionailurus viverrinus; assembly: GCF_022837055.1. Classification (NCBI taxonomy): domain Eukaryota; kingdom Metazoa; phylum Chordata; class Mammalia; order Carnivora; family Felidae; genus Prionailurus; species Prionailurus viverrinus. Next base: position 161,315,696 of record NC_062561.1, read on the forward strand.
AAAAAAACTGGAGCTTTTAGATAGAATATCAATCCTGAGAGTACACCTTTCTTAAAACCAACCTTTACTCCTTGCTTTCTTCTTTTGCCCTCCTGGATTTTCTGGTGCTCTCTTTTCCTCACTTATATCTGTTTCTTGGCTTCTTGGTCTACAAGCAAGTGAAATTTCTCCATCTCCTTGATATCACACCACAGAGACCATGATATACCTGGCCATGAGGGAAGGTCAAAATCTAACTAGAACTAACTCAATCGATAGTCTGACTTGCTGGACCAATCTGTAATGAAGTGGTCTGAGACACTAAATACAAGGCTCTTCTTACTCCATTCACTGTTCAGGCAGGCAACCAAAATATTCACCAACCATGGTAGGCAGATACCTTCCAGATTTTGATAATGTGTCAAGCGATAAGTGCTCAGGCTACAGGCAGGTAAGATTCTGGCATGAGAAGGTGATAAATAAGATATCCCGTTTTCTGTGTCAAGAAGGATACTTTGTAGGCTCTGGGGAAGATGTGAATGATACCAGTAGAAGTGACTTCTCACAAGGTGTTGTTGGGGAAAAGTGTCAAGCACTCAGAGATGATGAATGATGGTGTTTAAGGAAGTCTGCTGCTGAGTGTAAAAATAAAATAAAGTGTGAATGCTAACTAGTAATTGGGGCTATAATAACATTTTAAATGTCTAGAAAAATGTATCTCAAGTGAAGTCACTGGAAAATGTTCACCAAGCAAATTCTAACATTCACTTGTATACTTGAGAAAGATGAAGAAACTTATTGATCTTGACAAAATGTCATCTTGTAGTTGCAAGGATTTGAGGATTCTAAATATTTCATGTAGATGAGTAAATTATCCATGCTGGCAAAGTTAGACTATTTTAGACATGATAACCTCAAAAAAAAAAAACACTATTTCAAGTTAACATTTCATGATAACAAATATTTTTCCAATGTAAATGAAGAAGCATCTGATTATAAGTCTTAATTTTCAGCACATAGAAAAACATGGGTCCTAGTAACCTTTCTACTTAGTTCATATACATACCACTTGCTTTAAAATATGTATAGTGTGTGTGTGTGTGTGTGTGTGTGTGTGTGTGATGTAAAATTACTCTTAAAAACAAGTCTGCTTAATTTTATGTGCCAACTTGGTTGGGACATGGTGCCCAGACATTTGGTCAAATGTTACTCTGGATGTTTCTTTGATCCTGTGGTGTTGTGTTTGGTTGATTTGTTGATTGGTTGCTTGGTTTTGTATCTGTTGGATGAGATTAACATTTAAATCAATGGAATTTAAATAAAACAGATTGCCCTCCTATATGTGGATGAACCTCAACTGAAGGTCTTAATAGGACCGACACAGACCTCTCCTGAGCAAGAAAAAAAGGAATTCTGCCAGCAGATGGTGTTTGGACTGGAGTGGCAGCATTGGTTTTTCCTATGTCTACAACTTGTGGAGCCACACTGCAGATTTTGAAATGTCAGTCCTAATAATTGGATAAGTCAATTGCTTAAAAGAAACGTTCTCCATAGATGCACATCCTATTGGTGTCCTTTCTCTGGAGAATCCCAACTGATACCAAGTGGTATTTCCATATTTCTCTTAAGTATCTTTCTGATCAAAATACCTTTCTTAATTCCAAGATGACTGTTGATAAAAGACAATGGTTTCTGGTTTTAGTATATTATGTGTTTTTTTTCTTATTATAATCACAAATGCCAACTTCCTTAACAATTTATATTCTGTAAGTAGCTTCAGATTGTTAGTAATATTAAACACATGCTCTTTACCTATGCTTGTTTTGACATAGTGTATATTTTTTTCAAGTAGGAAAAACTTAAAGATTAGAATACAGAGTCAGTTGTACCCTAAAAGTTTTCTGAGCAGGAAGCATATAAAAGCACAATGGTAATTATGAAATATTTTTCACAATCATACATGAAATTAAAAATACACAGTGACTTTCCAGAATGCTCCTTTGCCTTCCCAGTGTGAACTTTCAGCCCTTTACTTTGTAATTCATCCTTTTACATGAAACTCACTAGGTCCCAGTAGCACCTTGTAGTAGTGAGACTTAACGGTTCTCTTTTGTCTGAGTATCCACTTAAAACAGGGCACAGTTACCCCTGGTGGAGATTATGGTGATGCAGAATATGGCCATATACTCTTGAAAAGGTCTCTTTTATCCAGTATATAGCATTTTCCTTTCATCTCTAATTTGTTTTTTTGTTAGCCCCATCCTAAATCCTTCTAAGAAGAACCTTCTATACCAAACACCAGATGGAGGTCAACTCAGTAAATGGTGTTTAGTGGTGATAAACAACAGGCATAGAAAAAATCATCTATTTTTCTCTTGGGGATAAAATATCTCCTTTTTTTGTGCTATCTACTGGAAAAATAAACTGATGGAAAGTGTTTTTTGTTACTGTTATTTTTATCATAATTTTAGATATGTGAACTTAATCCTCACAAATTGTTAGGATCCTTGGGCCTTAGGCTATTTCACCTTCAAAACGAACTACACTTACAGACTTCAAGCTGTATACAAAGTTGTAATCATCAAGACAGTATGGTACTAGTACAAAAACAGACACTCAGATCAATGGAACAGAATAGAGAACCCAGAAATGGACCCACAAACATATGGCCAACTAATCTTTGACAAAGCAGGAAAGAATATCCAATAGAATACAGACAGTCTTTTCAGCAAATGGTGCTGGGAAAACTGGACAGCGACGTGCAGAAAAATGAACCTGGACCACTTTCTTACATCATACACAAAAATAGACTCAAAATGGATGAAAGACCTAAATGTAAGACAGGAAGCCATCAAAATTCTAGAGGAGAAAGCAGGCAAAAATCTCTTTGACCTTGGCCGCAGCAACTTTTTACTCAACATGTTTCCAGAGGCAAGGGAAGCAAAGCAAAAATGAACTATTGGGATCTCATCAAAATAAAGGGCTTCTGCACAGCGAAGGAAGCAATCAGCAAAACTAAAAGGTAACTGATGGAATAGGATAAAATATTTGCAAATGACATATCAAATAAAGGGTTAGTATCCAAAATGTATAAAGAACTTATCAAACTCAACACCCAAAACACAAATAATCCAGTGAAGAAATGGGCAAAAGACATGAATAGACACTTGTCCAAAGAAGACATCCAGATGGCCAAACGACACATGAAAAAATGCTCCACATCACTCATCATCAGGGAAATACAAATCAAAACCACAATGAGATCCCACCTCATACCTGTCAGAATGGCTAACATTAACAACTTGGGCAACAACAGATGTTGGTGAGGATGTGGAGACAAAGGATCTCTTTTGCATTGTTGGTGGGAATGCAAGCTGGGGCAGCCACTCTGGAAAACAGTATGGAGGATCCTCAGAAAACTAAAAATAGAACTACCCTACGACCCAGCAATTGCACCACAGGTATGTATCCAAGGGATATAGCTGTGCTGTTTCAACGTTTTTTTTTTTTTTTTTTAATTTATTTTTATTTATTTATTTATTTATTTTTAGGACAGAGAGAGACAGTGCATGAACGGGGGAGGGGCAGAGAGAGAGGGAGACACAGAATCGGAAACAGGCTCCAGGCTCTGAGCCATCAGCCCAGAGCCTGACGCGGGGCTCGAACTCATGGGCCGCGAGATCGTGACCTGGCTGAAGTCGGACGCTTAACTGACTGCGCCACCCAGGCGCCCCAAGTGCTGTTTCAAAGGGACACATGCACCCCAATGTTTATAGCAGCACTATCAACAATAGCCAAAGTATGGAAAGAGCCCAAATGTCCATCTATAGATGAATGGATAAATGAGAGTTGGTATATATATATATATATATATATATATACATATATATATATATATATATATATATACACAATGGAGTATAACTAGGCAATCAAAAAGAATGAAATCTTGCCATTTGCAACCACGTGGATGGAACTATAGGGTATCATGCTAAGCAAAGTTAGAGAAAGACAAATATCATATGACTTCATTCATATGAGGACTTTAAGACACAGAACAGATGAACGTAAGGTAAGGGAAGCAAAATAATATAAAAACAGGGAGGGGAATAAAACATAAGAGACTCGTAAACATGGAGAACAAACAGAGGGTTACCGGAGGGGTTGTGGGAGGGGGGAAGAGCTAAATGGGTAAGGGGCATTAAGGAGTCGACTCCTGAAATCATTGTTGCACTATATGCTAACTAACTTGGATGTAAATTGAAAAAATTAAAGATAAAAAAATAAATAAAAATAAAAGAACTACACTTAAAAGTACAGTTAACTTTCTCATTCTATGAGATGATAACATTCTCAAAGCAAAAGCTTGGTCATTTTTCTTTGCAATTAAATGAAAAGTAATGAAGTTTGTGTTTGTCCCTTTTTAGTGTAACCTTCAAGGCCTCTTAGAAGTTGTGTCTCTTGGTTAATAACTAAACTCTGCTCTAGGACAGAGCCTGTGGTTTTAAATTGGACTAGCACTGTGCATTGACTTTGGTGGTAACTTTAGTAGTACCCATAGTGACAAGACTGTCTAAAGTAGGAAATGAACTAGCCTAAAATCCTAGGCTGCACTAGGATTTTAAGGAACCCTCAAAGCCTAGTTTATAGATTGAGCAACATGAAACAGACTTGAGTAAAAATATCAGTTTTTGTCTATACTTTGTCCCTCATTTATCTCTCCATTCATTAGGTAGAAGTGGTGTTTTTGAAGGCTAGGAAGCTGACCCTATGTGCAGTATTCAAAACAGGGTATGTGCTCAACCATGTGTCCCCAGCCTGTCTTTCTGCCCTGAGTGGTTGTGGGTGAGGTATATAGGGAATTTTCGTTTTGCCTACTTCCCTGAACTTTGTTTCATCAGCTGTACCCTATTGGAATTGGATCTAAAATATGGAGACAGGTTTAAAGGAAAACTGACTCTTCCTATAGACAAGTAGTTTATTCACTTTGGGAGATAATGAAATTTATATCTAGGATTTGACTTAAATAGAAGTTCTTGTCCAGGGATTACAAAGAGAAATTCATGACAGCTTCTAATTCCTGTGCCTATCTGAATTCAGGGAACTTCATGAGGAAAACTGGTCATTATATAGGAGTACTACATTCTTCTGGGGACTGTCAGGTATAGGGAAAAAACAGAGTGAGCTCTCCTTCGTGTCCTCCAAGCAAAATATGGCATCTCCTCTGGAGGCATGTTAATAACAGACTAACAGACTTTTAGGTGGAATCCTGGCTATTGCTCACTAGCTTTGTGATCTTGGGCAAATGTTTAAACTTTTCTATGCCTTGATTTCTTATCCATAAAAGGGGCATAATGCTGGTATCCACCTCCTATAGCTGTCTTCAGATTATATGAGTGAATTGGTAACTTACAGAGTAAAGCAGGACTTTGATGTTCAATAACTTAAAAGAAGTCTTTCTTGCTATTTTTATAGCTGCATTAGAGGATTGGGTGATGCTGCATGAACTGGCCTCTGGTGGCATTGCATAGAGAGCAAACCTGAGCAGTGTAACTACATAGTCTTTCATGAAAAGAAATGTGTATTGATTTAATTTTCTTTTCTTTTCTTTTTTTTTTTTTAATTTTTTTTTCAACGTTTATTTATTTTTGGGACAGAGAGAGACAGAGCATGAACTGGGGAGGGGCAGAGAGAGAGGGAGACACAGAATCAGAAACAGGCTCCAGGCTCCGAGCCATCAGCCCAGAGCCCGACGCGGGGCTCGAACTCCCGGACCGCGAGATCGTGACCTGGCTGAAGTCGGACGCTTAACCGACTGCGCCACCCAGGCGCCCCTAATTTTCTTTTCTGTAACTGAAAATAACTTTGTTTCAGAAGATCTAGTTTTTACCTTTAAGGTAATTATTCACTTGTAGTTGAAAATGTTGTTTAATTACTGATTTACCTTGCAATTTTTACACAATCTATTCCAAATGCCCATGCCTTCCCAGAGCAGTCTTCTCTGCCCACATATCCTCTTCCTTGCCAAGATGGCGTCTGGGTACAGAAGTGATTGTGAATATAGTAGGGCCATGGTGGGCGGTCTGATCTTCATTGGCCTGCCCTGAGGGTGATGGACATCTCTTTCCTCTTGCTCCCTTGCCAAGCTCTTCTGTTCCCAAAGCTCTTCATCATCTGGTAGGGCAGCTTGTGCTTTGTTCTCTCAGAATTGGTTTTATATGGTGGTTGCTCCCAAAGAACCTCTTTCTTGCTGGTAAGACTTCAGTACTTGTGAAACTAACTGCTTATCTGATGCTCAACTATATTCTCTACCCATCCCCAGCCTTAGGCTGTATACCTAAAGTTGTCTGATAAGGAATCCTTTCACGTTAGGCCACAGTCATTCCCTGATGGGCACATAAGGAGCTTTTGTTACTACTGCCCTTGATACTCCACCATTGCTGTGTAATTTTTGCCCTATTATTGTAGAGCATCTCTATTCTTTGAATTTGGAGACAGACCTACTTTATGTTCTTGGAATACTCTTTTTGAGGGTACCAAGATTCCCAAGGACCTTCACCTGAAATAATTCCACCGTCTAGGAATATAAATATGGTCTGCATTTATAAACTCTATGCTCTAGATAATGGTTGGGCTAACTACAGTTGGGCCATATCTGGCCCACTTCCTGTTCTTATAAAGTTTGATTGGATCACAGCCATGCTCAATAATTTGTGTATAACTTATGAGTGATTTTGTGCTACCATGGCAGAGTTGAATCATTTTGATAGGCTTTGTGGGCCACAGACTCTAAAATATTTACTATCTGGCACTTTACAGAGAAAGTTTGACTCTGGCTCTAGACCTCTAGGGTCTAATCACATCTTCCAAGCCAAAAGATTTTGAAAGTCATAACAAATCCATTTATATCTTAAGTGCCTTATTCTTTCCCATAAAAGACACCTTGTTTTCAGACTATTGTATCTGCTGTGAGTTTTAAAAATTCTTTGAGTATTTTAGTTTTCATCTTCATTGCAGGCTGTTCAGGCATCCCCTTGAGGCGGTAAGTACCATAAAACCAATGGGTAGAGAACTATAGAACATCAATGTGATTTTTTAAAAATATTTTTTATGTTTATTTATTTATATTTGAGAGTGAGAGGGAGAGAGAGAAAACACAAGTAGACGAGGGGCAGAGAGAGACACACAGAATATGAAGCAGGCTCCAGGCTCTGCATTATCAGTGTAGAGTCCCATGTGGGGCTCGAACCCATGTACTGTGAGATCTTGACCTGAGCCAAAGTCAGATGCTTAACTGACCGAGTCACCCAGGTACCCCAACCATCAATATGATTTTTCAGAAAAATGACAGTCTAGGATCTCAAAATAGTGTCCTGCTTCTAACTCACTTGGTTTGCTCACTCTCTGATTCAGTTACCAATCAATTATTAAAATTTACTTAACTCGACATACCAGACACTGTGCTAGGTGCTAGGGATACAAATAATAACAAAACAAAACAAAAATTTCCCTGATCTCATGAACATGGAAGACTATTATAACAGGACTAAAAATACATTGTGTGAATTATTTGTTGCTTTTTCTTTCCCTTCATGTTGCATGTAGACAACGAGGCTCATTGTAATTGCTTTGGTCACACTTGGAAGGCAGAGAGCCATCTAGTACAAAGTCAATAATGCTGTTGGTCTTTTGTGAAAGTGAAAGTTCTTTGAAAAGATACTGTTAAGAGCATCTTTAAATGAAGGAAGGAATAGAGGGTTCAAATGGGAGTGAGCAGGTCTGCAGTCTTGGGCTCTAGAGTAATGGAGGACTTGAGCACCACCCATGGTAGGGCTTTGGAAAGGTGGAGGATCTTTTAAACAGTAGCTATAGGACACTCCTGGAGAGCAAACTGGACATTCAGTTTCCCAAACTCAATAGACTCCTGTATTCTCTATACATAGCAGAAAAGCTTAGAGCTTCTTAAAAGGAGCAATTAAAAGCTTTGAAAATGAGTATGTCAATGAAGACCATGATATAATGATGATTTAATACCCACCCCTTGTTCCCAGAACTGCATACGTTTGGTGTGGCCCTAAAAGGGGTGTAAGGCAATAACTATGGGAGATAGAATTTCCTGTTGTTCTGGTTGGACAGAGCCTAGGGTTCAAGTTTAATTTAGTTGAAGAAGAAGATAGAAATGAATATTTTGAAATATTCGAACATATTGTCTACAATTTCTACCTACGGAAAGAAAAAACTTTAATTTCCTAATGGTAGCAGTTTGATTAAATACCTGCCATGCATTAAAGTTGGTAAAATGCAGTTGGTTAAGGTCAAGAAGTTACTGATGAAAGCCACACAGCAAAGAAGAGAGTGGCTTGAGATTTTTAACCCAGATCTGACTCAGTAAAGCCAGAATACTTTCCTGTATCACTTCTTGACACCTGGTGAACCAGGGCTGAGGAGGTAACCAGGGAAGCTTCTACCAAAAATTGTCACTGTGTTGTTGAAATCATGGATGACAGAAGATTGAATATTAAATTAATAACTGTTTATTCTTGGAAGGTTTTTCCTTTTTTATATTTTTACACAAATACATTATTGAATCTTCATATCTTTTATTGAGGAAGGCAAATAGTAGAAGGCACTGAAGGAAGAAAATAACTTCTGACCAGAAGACCTGAGGAATTTGGGTTAGAGCTTCCAAATCTTTGGTAGAACAAATTATAGAAGACAATGATGTATGATTCATTGCTGGCTGAATGATATGGCCTGGGTAAGTGGGTTATAATTGGAGCCATTAAATCACAGCCAGGTTTGTACAGCTCTGACGTATATCAACAAAGAATTTCATACATGTTTAAATATGGCATTAAGAATGTACATAGTAAAAGAGTGTTTTAAAAATAGCTCCAGTGGAGCATGTACCAGCAGAGCTAATGAAAACAGAGTTTGAGAACAGTATTACCATGAAGGCACATTGCCTTCTGGATGCCATTTTTGGCAATCTACCACTTATTCAAAAAGGAATGTTTTTGTAGAAGAAAAAAACAATAATTGAGCCTGTATTTCATCATACAATATGGCAATTTCTAAGTGACTTTCATGGGTGAGACTTAAAGAAATGACTATAGATTTCTTAGGAGTCCTCATACACTCAAGTTTGATTTGAAGTGCCAGGTTTTTTTGTATACTTTGTCATAAATGTCTAACATTGAATTTATATATATTTAATCGTTCATGTGTCAGGGTAGGAATGGTTAAAAAACAGGACTTTAGATCTTTAATTAAACTTTTAGTCTTTTTTAGTAGATTATTTCAGAATAAAAGTAAATCTCTTAGGGGAATATAGTTTTATATATTCTGATTCAAGCTAGAATTTGAACTCCTGAATCCTAGACACTGTTATAGGTGACAAGATAGATACTATTTATAGATATCACAAATAAAGCTAGATATCTTTAAACTTAGAACTCTAGTGTTTCAAGGAAATGGATTTTGTTCATCCTTGTACAAATGGGAAAACTGATGACCATATAGTTTAAAATACTTATACTTGGGCCACATAGTTTAAAATGGCTACTTGGATAGCCTTCTATTTTCTTACATTTTCATGTCCCATTTCTGTTAATAATCAGAGAAAGAATTTGATATATATTTAATTATAGGGAACAAAGAATTTTGATTGTCTTGCTGAAAAAATTAATAAGCTAAAAATTTGTATTCAAAACAGGATTTAATTTTGCAAGTTTAATTGTTTGAAATTTTTAACTGGTTGGATTAGAAAGGTCAAATAAATAAAATTAGTGGTTACTAACCTTTAGAAGATTGAGTTTTAGGACACATTATAATGGACTGATCCTACACTTGTTATGTTTTCATCTGGTCCCACATATCTGTATAAATGACAGAAACCAACTGATGAACAGGCAAGGACAGGGAAAAAGTGAAGGCAGGTAATGAATGAGTAGGAAAAAATCCTAAGCAGACTCTAATATACAGTCAATAGTGGTGCCTATTTCTATTCAATAGAAATAGGCATATGAATAGAATATTAAAATTTTAAACTAATATATGAGGAAAAACTATGCAAACTATCTGATAGAAAGCAAGTCTCTAAAACCCTTTTTATGTGGTTCTAAGTCCTCAGTAAAAGGGACACGTTTGGTATTTCTTAGAGTTATATTGACTTTGTAAACCAAATTAATGCAAACAAATGCTAATCTAAATGCTACCAAGTTGTGTTACTTGGATATTCTATCAGTTAATGAGGTAAACATGATGGATACCTGATGCAAACATGATTAGAACATGCTAATTTAGTCATTTCTGTCCATATCTCCATGGATAACACATTTACACTTTGGGTATAGAACACATCTGTTGTTAGGCTACACAGGGACAGACCTGAATTTTATTAGACTGTCTAAATAAACTACTTATGAAAAAAATATTGCTTTATTCAGAAAACCCCAAAACTCTTAAACAATTTAGTTGGATTAATTAGCAGACACCTATTTAACCAATGGATCGGATTTTTACAGGTTTAAAAATCTTTATTACTGTTCTGCTTAAAATTGAAAGGAAAAAAAAGCAAGGCAAAGTCATTATAAATGTCCTTTAGAATCATGGCCCAAACACTATTAAAAATATTTTTTCCTATTTTCAATACCCATCTATAACATATCAGCTGCTGTTATTAGATCTAAGTGAGAATTCTGAGAAATAGATTTCAGGATACAATATATTCATATTTGTCCAGGTTAACACTTTTGTAAGAGACTGGTTTGGTTTCTCATACCTAAAATTAAAATTTCCCTAGTATAGAAAAATTTATTTGTGTGAATGTTTGATTGTTCAGGGTATGTGTTGGCATTATCTGTGTGGGATAAATGCCAACCAGATGGTCTCTGGCAATCTAGCAGAAAGGCAGCTGGACTGCCCTTGCTTTATGTATATGGTTTAGCAGCCATGCAAAAGGCATCTGTTTTCTTTGTACTTTGAAAAGTATAAACAAATTTAAGGTATAGCCCACACACTGGCTTGAAAGTCATTATGTAAACAGTGATGAAATAATCTCAGGTATATGTTTGCTCATGTTGTGTTTTAGCTAGATTACTTTTGGAGGTGGCAGTGGGGAAAGACAAGAAACAAAACAAGTACCTCACCCAAATCACAATTAGGACATGTATTTTTCATTTAAAAATATGTAGCAAAATGGATGATTGATGATATTCCAGAAAACATTCTTCCTGACTTGATTTGAGGCAAGTTGTTTCATGGTGCTATGTTTATTTCGTATGTTTATAGCTATTAACTCTTGCATACTATATAATCAGAAAGAAAAGAGAACAGAAAATGTGCCACTTCAGAAAATAGGCTTTTGAGTTCTCGTGCACAAATCATTTAATGTACAATACATTACTTATGTTAAGACCTCCATTAGCTTCCAAATTCCGTGAAAACAAATTTAAATGATAACCATGGAACTGCTGTGGATGCCTACATTTATGAGCATCAAGCAGCCACATGCTTTGCAGAAAAGGGATGGAATTAAGGATACTTAGAGTCTCGGTTCTCATCTTTTAGTATGTATAAAAGTATGAAATCGACATGAGGGTATTCTGTGATGAGGATTTAAAAAAAAATAAAACCAAGATCGTAAAGTAATGGGTTTGGGATGAGATCCAACAATCTGTTGTTAACAAGCATACCCAGTAATTTTGATATAGATCATCTATGCTTGAGACATAAGCTCAAACAAGTAGTTTGTATATTTCACTGGTCATGTTCTTTTATCAATTGTTTTCATTATTTTACCCTTTTGTTTGCTTGCTTTATTTAAATAGGTGTTAGAACATGAGAAAACGGAATAAGAGATACTATTTCCCTGATAAAGGAGAGTCATATACTTGGATAAAAGATGTAGGTAGCAATGTTAAACTGTTATGTAAGTTGATAAACCAGATAATCCATAGTTGAGTGAAAAGAAAATGGATTTTGGATTTAGTGGGTATTTATATATTGAAGTTCTGATATGAATTGCTGTATAATTCATTTCATTATTCTAAGCACCTATATTCTCTTACCTGTATTAGGGTAATACTAATTCTGTAATAGATAAATTCTGAAGTTTTAAAACATTTAACACAAAAAATGTGATAAGGATGGGTCTGAACACAGTTATTCAGGAACATACACTGAGAAAATCATTGCATCTAACAATGCATCTTCAAAAATGGCCATTGAGGTCACCCTGGGCATTTACAACTAGCTAGCAGTTGAAAAAAGAGAAAGAATGGAGGATTTTACAAGTTATCACTAATTTTAGAGGTATAAAAATGGAAAATGAGACTATAAGTCTCTGAATGACCTGTGCTTAGCTGGCCTAAATGAATCTTTCTTATCTCCATTCGACTTGCACATTATCCTTCGTAGACATCCATGAGATGGTCCTTTGCAATTAACTGAGTGGGAATGAAAAGGGAGGAAAGAAGCAACTCCAAGAAAAGAGAGATGTGTGCAATTTGGAACATGTGAATTTTGGCAAGACAGAAGGTATTAAGTTGGAGATAGCTTCTTGGCAATAAGATACATGATTTCATGCTGAGAGGAAGAAGAAGATTTCATGTGTTCACATATGTATAGTCAACACTTAATAATGTTTGAGTTGTTATGGGTATTAATGAGATTAGAGAAGGAATGAACACCCAATTAAAAAACAAAAGGTCAAATACCATAGGGATTAGCAAGAGTTAAGGGGCAGGGAGAGGAAGAGGAGAACAAAAGTTGTGCAGAGAATTTTCTGGAAGAAGATAAGGACAAGAGGGATGGAGTACTACAGAAGATCTGTTTGAATAGCTGGGGAAGAGCCATTGATTTTGAGATTAATGGCAATCATTGTAAATAACTTTATTATTCTTAGGTAGAAACCTGGTAGCAAGGGAGGTGAGAAATAAATTGTCAGGGGAATATGGAAAAAGTAGTAGTAAGTATAGACTACTTTGAGGAGCTGATATTGAAGAAAATGGAACAAATGGGACAGAAGAATAAAAAGTAGATTAAATAAGAGAAGATGATTATTTAACCTGAAATTCTAACAGGTAAGACATGAAGCCATAGATATATGAGAAATCTTGTTTTATTCTATTTTTTTAGGCTAAACTTAATCCAAATCCAATACCTTGCCCACCTGCTGGAGGGGGAATTTAATCTATCATTATGTGACTTTTCCCTGTATCTTCTCAGGGTTGAGCACAAATCTCTAAGTGGGAAGATATTTTGTGGATGGTAAAAATTCTCATTTCTGGAATCCAGCTTTTCTAAATGATCTGAACATTGTCCTTTGAGTTTTTGTTACTCCTCCCTAAAGTTTCTTCCGGAAAATGGAGTGTGAGTCTTTGGTTCTCTGGTCCTTAAGACCCGCTTGTGGCCTAGAGGAATTCTGTCTACATTTTACCCCAACACACGGTTCCTTTTATCTCCCTTTTGAGGGAGTGCAATGTAAGTATTTCCAGAAGGAGTGAGTATTTTTGAACTTGTAAGAACTTCTTATATCTGCCCAGCAAGGACAAGAAAATTTAAGACAAAGAATATGAAACAAATGAAGCCTATTATAAGAGTAAAAACAGTGAATTTTCTCAATACATGTATGGAGAATTTTATTTTAGATACTGTAAGAAGAACAATCAAAAGGATCTCAAGGGGAAGTAGTGGCTGAACATGAATGACAAATGGTAATACAAAAATGTGTCATGTGCAAGTAATATTAAAGAAGAAAACCAAAGCAGGAGACATCACAATCACAGACTTTAGCCTCTACTACAAAACTGTAATCATCAAGACAGTATGGTATTGGTACAAAAACAGACACATAGACCAATGGAATGGAATAGAATAGAGAACCCAGAATTGGACCCACAAATGTATGGCCAACTAATCTTTGACAAAGCAGAAAAGAGTATGCAGTGGAAAAAGGATAGTCTCTTTAACAAATGGTACTGGGAGCTGGACAGCAACATGTAGAAGAATGAAACTAGATCACTTTTTTAAATCATACACAAAAATAAGCTCAAAATGGATTAAAGACCTGAATGTGAGGCAGGAAGCGATCAAAAACCTAGAGGAGAAAGCAAGAAACAACCTCTTTGATCTTAGCTGCAGCAATTTCTTAACACATCTCCAAAGGCAAGGGAATTAAAAGCAAAATGAACTATTGGGACCTCATCAAGATAAAAACCTTCTGCACTGCAAAGGAGACAACCAACAAAACTAAAAGGCAACGATGGAATGGGAAAAGATATTTGCGAATAACATATTGCATAAAGGGCTAGTATCTAAAATCTATAAAGAATTCACCAAACTCCACACCCAAAACCAATAATACAGTGAAGAAATAGGCAGAGGACATGAATATACACTTCTCTAAAGAAGACATCCAGATGGCCAACAGACACATGAAATGATGCTCAGTGTCACTCAGCATCAGGGAAATACAAATCAAAGCCACACTGAGAATACCACCTCATGCCGGTCAGAGTGGCTAAAATGAACAAATCAGGAAACTATAGATGTTGGCGAGAATGTGGAGAAATGGGAATCCTCTTGCACTGTTGGTGGGAATGCAAACTGGTACAGCCTCTCTGGAAAACAGTGTGGAGGTTCCTCAAAAAATTGAAAGTAGAGCTACCCTATGATCCAGCAATTGCACTGCTAGGAATGTACCCAAGGGATATAGGAGTGCTGATGCATAGGGGCACTTGTACCCCAATGTTTGTGGCAGCACTTTCAACAATAACCAAGTTATGGAAAGAGCCTAAATGTCCATCAACTGATGAATGGATAAAGAAGATGTGGTTTATATATTCAATGGTATACTACTTGACAATGGGAAAGAATGAAATCATGCCATTTGCAGCAATGTGGATGGAACTGGAGAGGATTATGCTAAGTGCAGTAAGTCAGTCAGAGAAAGACAGATACTGTATGTTTGCACTCATATGTGGATCTTGAGAAACTTAACAGAGGACCATGGCAGAGGAGAGGGGGAAAAAAGTTACAAACAGAGAGGGAGGGAGGCAAACCATAAGAGACTTAAATACTGAGAAAAAGTTGAGGGTTGATGGGGGAAGGGGAGTGGGGAAAGTGGGTGACGGGCATTGAGGAGGGTACTTGTTGGGATGAGCACTGGCTGTTGTATGGAAACCAATTTGACAATAAATTATATTAAAAAATTTAAAAAAATGTGTCATATGTTATCACAGCCATGTGCTTTCACAGTTTTCTCCCTTCCCGGCTTCTTTGCTTTATTCAGAAAAGGCAGAGCAGGGAATAATCCCTTGAATGGGGGGCAGGACACCACCAACCTGTGCGTGGAGTTCTCTGTGTGTTGGATGGCTGAGAGGCAGAGAGGTTGCTTTATGAAAATAACTGGAGCAGTGCATTCTAATGATGCATTAGATGTAGAAAGGTACTTCTAATTTTCTCTTACTGTGTCGTTCTTTTGCTTCATAATTAATTGTGGTGGAGTTCTAACAAAAGACCTATATCACTCTGAGAGTTTTTGTGGTGTTTTTAGCTATAACGGTACTCTCTAAAAGAAAAAAAAAGTTACATATATATATATATATATATATATATGTATATTCTTAAATGAAACTATCTTGGCTGTAACTGTATAAAATGGTTAAGAGAATCATGACTCTTAGTTACCTCCAATTTGCAGTATTCTTGCTGCGTATCTATTTTATATAGCTCAAAATGAAAATTTATACACATTTGGTCAGTTCAGAAAACTGTAGAGAAAAAATTATAGTTCCAAAAAATTACAGTCTCAGGTTACCTCCAGAGATAGTGCATTGCATAGCTGTTTTATGTAATACAAAGGTAAAAAAAAGTGATTGCAAAATGTAGTATACTGTCCTATTAGCATCGTTATTTCCTAATTGCTTTCATACTTTGTCATTTACCTTTTTATACCTTTTTATTTTTTTTGTTAACATGGCTTGTTCAAATCCTAATGTGAAAAAATTTACAATTATTTTTACCCACCCTATTAGTGCTGTTTGTTGTTAGTTTTTTAAATAGAAATTGATAAAGATTACTTCATATCTAGGTTGACCAGGCAACAGAAGTAAATGTTTCAATCCAGGCTATGGCAGATGAACAAATAAAGGATGAATGATAGTAGGTGACTTTCCCAGGGATGCACAGTGAGGAAATAGCAGTGTCTGGATGAAGAAACATTGTTCCATGTATATTTCTGATAGCCCTATTTGAAAATGAAAGGAGTAAAATAGAATAAAATGTTCCTGGTTTTGGCCTCTTTGGTGTTGGGATGTCTTTTTATCAGTACATAATTAAGGTTAATGACTGTATCAAGGAGAGGTTATCATAGAACAACAAGAAAATATGTTGGATAAAGGAAACATAGCAAAATAGGTTTTCTAATGAATGGGAAACAAAGTCGTGATGGAGCAAGACTCACCACCGTATTGTATGATGATAACGACTCACTTAAATAAGGTAAGATATTCCTCGTTTGGATTCTTTAATAGTCTGTGCACATCTTCACCGGTAAGATATTAAGAAGGAAAAGAGATTTAGAAATGTAGCCTTACAATATCATTATTAATGACCGGTGAAGAATAGATAATAAAAACGTAGGGAATTTAAATGAGTTTAGTCACTTGAGGATGTCTACAAGTATTTTATGAAACAGAAATAACATAAAGCTGGTTGGGAACTTTTCGTTCATTTTTTTTTTCTTTTTTTCTTTTTTTCTTCTTTATTTCTTGAAACAGAAAGTCAAAAGCCTATAGGAGATAACTTCTGTTATTTTTTATCAAAGAAAAAACCCTGAGACATTCTCCCCACTTTTTTCCTTTTCTTTCTTGCCTCTGATCTTTTGCAGAGTTTGTAAAAGCTATCTAAATCCACTTTCAGATCTACCACTAATGGGTGCCCTTGTTGGCTGCCTTAGTAGTGAGGCCAAAGATTAAGTGGTTGTGGAGACTACACTCCTGTCCTATTCTGAGCATTGCTCGGGGGTCAAGGCTGAATTATATTGACAAGATAAAGTTGTCAAGACAATCACAGCTTTCAAAACTGCCAGCAAAGTCCCAATTGCTTCATGAACCATTACAGTATTTGAACTACTATGAACCAAATTCAAAGAATGGAAATGGGAAAATGTGCTCTGAGAGAAGTTGCCAACAGTAGTTTTGATCCCAGTAAGCAAAAGAAAAGAGTTCCTGATGGTGGGTAAGTAAGAATGAGGAGACAGGTACGGAATCAGTGTACATTCCCTTTTAGGGAGAGGTCCTGAAAGAATGAAGGATACAAACTTCAGTGACAGTTCACAGACATAGGCAAGGCTTCCCAGAACAGGCAATACATCTTAAAACAGGGGTTAACCGGGACCAAAAAAGTCCAAAAGAAAATGATATATAAAGAGCTATTTAAAACACATTCTCTCTCTCTCCCTCTCTCTCTGCTCTGTCCTCTCTCTCCCCCTCTCAAAATAAATAAGCTTAAAAACAAACAAACAAAAATACATGTACTTAAAACTCCCCCTCTCCATTATTAGCTGGTAGTATGTTTAGGTCAAACAGGTATGAATAGCCAACACTTTGTTTTCATTTCTGGGTGGTTAGATCAGCATTTCTCTGTTAAAGTAACATGTCTCCAATCTTAGGGTCAGTTTGAGTACCTTAGGAGCTGGTGTTAAAAATGGAAAGGTATGAATATATGTTTCCTGTGTATGACATAAATATATAACCAATTTAATATTTTTATTTTTGCTATCAGGCAGTGAGAATTCCATTACATGAAAAGACAAAATCTTGGACAAAATAGTACAAAATGTTTCTTTTTAGAATTTTGGTCACTATCAGGAGGAGCAGATTTGGCTCAGATTATCTTTTGGAAAAGTTATTTAGAATCACAATTGTGATACATAAAATTTTCCAATACTTGGTTAGCTAGTAGTCTCTGATTTAACTTCTGAAAGTAGTAATAACTGCTAAAACTGTGGTAATGTATTTAATAACAGTTAACCATCAAAAATATTTGTTGTATAAATAAGTGTTACAGCCATTAAAAAAAAAACTCAGGGGCGCCTGGGTGGCGCAGTCGGTTGAGCGTCCGACTTCAGCCAGGTCACGATCTCGCGGTCCGGGAGTTCGAGCCCCGTGTCAGGCTCTGGGCTGATGGCTCAGAGCCTGGAGCCTGTTTCCGATTCTGTGTCTCCCTCTCTCTCTGCCCCTCCCCCGTTCATGCTCTGTCTCTCTCTGTCCCAAAAATAAATAAACGTTGAAAAAAAAAAAACTCATTAAAGAGCATCTGGGTGACTTAGTTAAGTGTCTGATTCTTGATTTCACCTCAGGTCATGATCTCACGGTTCATAAGTTTGAGTCCCGTGTCAAGCTCTGTGTTAATCACGCAGAACCTGCTTGGGATTCTCTCTTTTCCTCTCATGTTTCCCACCCCCTCCATTCATGCTTCTCAGACTGATGACTTTATTGCAGGACTAATTGTGCATCAGGCTTCTGTTTTCAGTATCTGTTCTATTCTCTGCACTTTATTTTTTTTTTAATTTTTTTTAACATTTATTTATTTTTGAGACAGAGAGAGAGCATGAACAGGGGAGGGTCAGAGGAAGAGGGAGACATTGAATCTGAAACAGGCTCCAGGCTCTGAGCTGTCAGCACAGAGCCCGACGCAGGGCTCGAACCCACAGACCACAAGATCATGACCTGAGCCGAAGTCGGACGCTTAACTGACTGAGCCACCCAGGCGCCCCTATTCTCTGCACTTTAAAGGTAGATTTGGGTAGTCATAAAGAAAAGGCAGAAGTTAAGGTTTCACTTGTTTTGTAACTACTTATTGTACTCTGTGATTCTAATAACTTGCTTGTTTTAATCATAAATCAGCATTTTATTGGTGTGCTCCATTGGATGGGCCCTTAAATTTAACAGTTCATTTTTTTTTTGAACAATGAATAGTTGTTTTGTCAAAGTTTCTAAGGTTCGGAAATCCATGTGAGTTTAGTTGGATACCTCTGAGTCTGTCACAAGGTTGAAATCAAGGTGTCAGTTGAGGCTGTAGGCAGCGTAAGGGTCAATTGGAGAGAATTCACTTCCAAGTTCAGTCATGTAACAGTTAACAGGCATGAGGTCCTTGTTGCTAGTGACTGGAGATACTACTACTTTGTAACATGGGCTTCTCCATTGGGCTATTTACAACGTGGCAGCTTGTTTCCCCAGAGTGAGGTCTCTAGTGATAGGGGTGAACAAGATGGAACTCAGTGTTTTTTGTAACCTAATCTTGGAAGTGGCATCGCACTATTTTTTTTTTTTTTTTTTGATTTCAACACAACCTTTTTATTTTGGAATAATATGTTAGAAAAGTTATGAAGCAAATTCCAAATTCTCCTATATTCCTCTGCTAGTTTCCCCTAATGTTAGCATATTATGTTACCATGGTGTATTTTTCAAAAGTAAAAAGACAATATTGGAACAAAATGTTTAACCTGGAGACCCTATTCATATTATACCATCCAGGACACTGAGGGTTTTAGAATTCCATCCAGGACACTGTATTACATACAGTTGTCAAGTCTCCTATCTCCTTTGGTCTGTGATGGTTTCTATATCTTTATTTTTGATGACTTTTAGAGTTTCTTGGACTACTTATACGTAGTCCTCAATTTGGGTTTGTCTGGTGTTTTTTTTTTTTTCCCCCATCAATAGACCAAGATTATGTGTTTTAGGGAAAAATATAGTAGAACTGAACTATCCTTTGCATTCTATTATAGCAGGGTTATAGGATATCATGTGACAGATCACGCGTGATGTTAACCTTGATAGCTTTTAAAACAGGAAATTTAGAAAAAAAATCTTTTCCCTTCCATTTATCAATTATAGGTCTTCCTTTTTTTATGTTTATTTATTTTGAGAGAAAGAGAGAGAGAGACCAAGCATGGGAGGGGCAGAGAGAGAGAGGGAGAGAGAGAATCCCAAGCAGGCTTTGTGCTGTCAGTGCAGAGCCCAACACAAGGCTCAGTATCACAAACCATGAGATTATGACCTGAACCGGTATCAACAGTCAGACACTTAACCAACTGAGCCACCCAGGTGCCCCTTAAGTTATAAGTCTTCTATTCTATGTATCTGAAGCTTTCTGCTACTAGGATTTGCTACAAATGGAATAAGAAGAATATTACCAAGAAAATACCCAATTTCTGGCACACTAAATAGGATACTAGGATTTTTTTCCAAACTTAAAAACCGCAAATTAAAATACTACTTAATTTAGATAATTCATATAAGTTTTGATTAAAATCAGAAGGTATTATTCAAGGGAATATGGTTTTCTATTCTTGGAGAATGGCATGGGGAATTGAGATATATATGTCCCTCAATTTCCTCTTCTTGCCTTCGGCCCAGGATTGTGGGTATGTGTGTGTATGTGCATGCATGTGCTTGCACATGCTTGTATTTATGCATGCTAGAAGAGCTGCAGTGAATGGTAAAGTCAGGAATCTCTTATTTGAGACTCCAGTCAGAGGCCACCTTATAGACGTAGTTACAGGCACATTAAAGTAAACCCAGTTATGCAACATGGTCAGAGAAAAAGAGGATTGGCGGTTGGATTTTCACTGTGGCAGTAGAGGTCAGAGTGGGCTCTCAGGCTAGAGGACTGAATGGAGGACAGACAGGAGAGGTCAGGCCCGGATGAGTTAGTCAGAGAACACTATCAGGCTATGACCAAGATGGGAGAGTTATTCTTCTACCTGCCAATTTAAATGAAGATTGCTAGCAAGTCTGGTCACCATGGGCACAAGGTCTACCAACCATCATGTGCCCCAAGACTAGTACAAGGTCAGGCAAATTCTCACCTCAAGCTTCAGGGGGATGTTTTGGCCACTTAACTCCCTATTTCCCTGATATGTCTGGACATAATTTGAGGAAATGATCAGAAACAATAGGTGGTTGTGGAAGACTGAGCATTTCATGTAGGGATACCATTTAAAGTATCAGTAAGGCCTGACCTTTAATTATACAAACAGTTTTACACAAATGCAGAACATAAACATTTTCTGTATATCTAAACTGAAATTTGGGCTCAGTGTTATGATTCTGATGTGCCTTTTTCATATCATAAATCTCAGGCAACTGACTAGGCTACCAGCAATTCCCTTTGGATTGAAAAGCCATTTGATTTCTCCTCAGTGTGAATCCCAATTCTGATGGCTGGAAAATTCTGATTTTTCCATTTTTGAGGGATGCTGAACTATTAACCTTCCTAATTCCATGTTGTCCCCTGAAATACAAGTCTCTAGATGTTGTCCTCACCTAACTGGTCTGGGAAAGAAGCTAAAAGAGGGCAGAATGGCTTAATGGGTAAGATTCCTACATTCCTTTAGTAAATATAACTTCCATTTTTCTAGAATTGAGACCATGATTTTACAAGGATGTAGGAAAACATGGTAGGCCAAATAATGGAACCTCAAAAATGCTCATAAGCCTAATTTGTAGCACCCATGGCTTTATTATCTTGGGGACTTTGCCGTTGTGATTAAGATTTTGAGATGGGAGATTAT
This sequence comes from Prionailurus viverrinus, assembly GCF_022837055.1. Taxonomy (NCBI): domain Eukaryota; kingdom Metazoa; phylum Chordata; class Mammalia; order Carnivora; family Felidae; genus Prionailurus; species Prionailurus viverrinus. The sequence continues at coordinate 161,337,261 of NC_062561.1, forward strand.
CCTGGATTATCAGGATGGGCCCAATGTAATTGCACAGATCCTTTAAGAAGGGAGGTAGAGGGGCGCCTGGGTGGCGCAGTCGGTTAAGCGTCCGACTTCAGCCAGGTCACGATCTCGCGGCCCGTGAGTTCGAGCCCCGTGTCAGGCTCTGGGCTGATGGCTCAGAGCCTGGAGCCTGTTTCCGATTCTGTGTCTCCCTCTCTCTCTGCCCCTCCCCCGTTCATGCTCTGTCTCTCTCTGTCCCAAAAATAAATAAATGTTGAAAAAAAAAATTTTAAGAAGGGAGGTAGAAGGATTAAAATTTGAGACAATATACAAAGATGGAAGCAGAAGTCAGAGAAGATAGAATATGCTACATTGCTGACTTTGAATATGGCCTGAGCCAAGAATGCAGGAGGCTCTAGAAATGGGAAAATAAAAGGAAAGTGATCTTTCCTTAGAACTTCCAGAAGGAACCAGCTCGCTGACCCCTTCACTTTGACCCACTGAAACTGATTTGGGACTTCTAATCTTCAGAAGTATAAAATAATAAATCTATATTGCTTTAAACTGCTATGTTTATGGTTGGTTATATTAGCAGTAAGAAACCAGTACTGAAGACAGCTAGGCTATATTCCTTTTTTTAAGGACAGAGAGAATCTATAAGGAATGATTACACTTACACTCATGCTCTGCACCTCTCAGAGCCAACAGTAATACAACGAGAAGAAACTAAGCTCTCCATTTAGGAGTTTGAGCTTCAGTGATTATGATGATAATCCTTTCCAGGCCTTGTTGGGACCTGTGTTTCTAAAGATCTTGGACATAAGAAGGTAGGTTCGTGAAAATTCCCATAGCTTATTCACTCAAAAACTTGGAGTTCTGCTTTCTTTTCACTATTTTCCTATTTTTTTTTTTTAAATCTGAAAACGTTGATAATTATCATGGAGTTATTGAGACACCTTTGAAGATAATTCCAAACAAAATGACCCAGTAGCTGCCTATATTTTATGAGCATATTATTTTTTTTATTAAACGTAAATACAGCCCAGAAATAAAGATTGGGAATTTAATGCTAGCCATGTTTCTGCTAATAAAAGTGACTTAATATTTGCTAATAAGAAGTATTCAACTTAGGCACAGCAAATGGATTTAGAAAGAACTTTGGAATGGAAGGTTCTGTGTGAGATAGCCAAGCCCCTTCATCTCTTTAATCTTCCTTAGCCTACTTTTATCTTCTATAAGGAGAAGAATAAAGTGACCTCTGAGGTTCCTAAGAGCTCTGAAAATTGTTGATTTATGCTAATAGTTATTGCCAAATCTGTTAAAGGAAAATGCTATCAAGAAAGTAAGAAAAATTGGAATGCAAAAGCCCTTCAGCTCTAATGAAGTCAGGTGGCACTATTAAGACACTGATAGAAGCTTAGAAAAGACTTTTAATGCTTCAAGATATCCTCTCTACCCTTGCAAAGTTCAATTTCAATCATTTGCATATTTATGTATTAGATCACAGTCTTCTCAGGAGATTCCTGAGTGTAATCTGAAACTGGCCTCTGTAAACAGAGAGCAGAGAGAGATTGAAGGAAGAGGCAGATACTTGAGATTGGTAGGTGGCTGTTTTAACAAACAAAGGGACTTACATGGCTTGTCTTGGGTGGCCGCAAGACAAGTGTATCTTGACAGTTTATATAGAAGCCTATCCTGGGTTCAGATGGTCTCAACAACATGTTGCTCTCTGAAGGCTGTGTCTTTGAAAAGCAGCTCCCACTGTGGCTGTGGTGGCAAAAGGGTACATCCCCAGCACATGGAAGGGAGTGAGGAGCCTCCAATTGCCCAGGCCCAAGTCTTGGGTCAAGTGGCAGTCACATCCTTTCAACTACTACCTCCAGTAATGCAGTGACACTTGATCCTAACCATCCACAAGGCTCTGTGCCAAGGCAGTCAGTCAATGGTCTGGTTGATGGTCTTTGTCTTTTTAAAATTGATCCAGTAAATTTATTCTGAATCATTTTCACCATCTGCTCTATAATTGTGGGTTGGGGGAAGGACAATAGACAGCTCATAGTTTTAGGATGGAAATTCCACTTAGAAGTGTGACTGTGGTCACATTTGCAAAAGCCATGAAAACAAATGCCAGAGTGGTCAGAGAGCTCAGGTACTCACAGTTAAAATGACCACATTCTAGAATACTAATCACTCATCTACTTTTTCTCCATGCTTGATGGCAGTATTCTTAAACCTACGTGAAATGGCAATAACGTAGCACATTTGCCTAGTCTTTTTACATTTCTCTAAAAACTACCATAATATCTAATTTGATCCAATATAACTGCTATACAATAAATTAAAATACCAACAAATAGAGCCCTAGAATCTATGATTTTTCACAAACCCAACTCCAGAATCTAATATTTTCATACATAATGAAAAACCTAAAGTGGTTTTAGTAAAACCAAAGGAAGTGATATTGTAGCAATCATTGACCATGAAAATCAAGTGTTAATGGACACCTGGGGATCTGCATGTGTTAGCAAGGCACAGTGGTCAGAAGGCTGAAGATTAATGTCTGTTTAAAATATTTTACGGCTTCTGTAAACTGTCAGCCACACCAAGGGATTCCGATTAGATCTTTTTACTGAGGAAAGAAAACTGAAGACTCTTAGAGTGGTTATTAAAGCACTGAGAACAATTCAAAATTAGTGCAAGGCTTTGGAGATTGACTTGGATAAAAGGGTATATGAGGGAAACTACCAGAGAAAACTGCTTCTCAGACCAAAGTTATGGATGGGGCTTAAGTAGGCAATAGCTAACAATTTTCACAAGGAATAGTTATTAGCTTGCATTTCGAATTAGTGAAGCAGAGCATAGAGTTGCCAATTGTGGAAACTGAAGCCCGTTTAGTGGGTCGAGATAGTTAGCTACAAGTTCACCATGTTTGTTAATGCTGATTTTAACCAATTTTATGAGAAGCTATCTCACTGGTTCCCTGATTGCTTCTCTTCCACTCTCTAGGCTTGAATTCATGTGGTGGTTATTTGCATACCTCAGCTCAGGCTTAGAGAAAATTTCCCTCATCATTTCATCAGTGACCATGATAAAAAAGTGCGCACTTCATATCCATCCAATACATTCTTCATGTGTTCTTTAACTCCATATCGAGTACAGTAAAACTAGATTGTGAGTAACTTGTTCTGTTGGTGTTTCACAAGATGAGCAAATTTTCTAATAAATTTTAACTTGATAAACAAGTGATGTCTTGCAATACGAGTAGTACGTGATGTTGAACATCACATGATCACAACTGAGCCAATGGTCCTTCTCTCTCTCTCTCTCTATGTGGGTTTGTGGGTGATTGTCTTCCATGCTTGGTCTCAGGCCACAGCGTTTGGCAGAAATCAGTGATTTTTCAGAATGTTGGAAAGTGCCACAACTAGTGCACTAGTGTATTTTTCAGACTTCAAAACACCTGTGGACAGTCCTTTGCTTTTCTATATAAGAGGAAGCTTAGGAACACTTTGCTTCCTTCTATGTCATTGGATAAGTTCCTTGTTAAAATTGCATGAAAACAAATGTTCCATTGAGTCAATAGATAGCAGTGATTCCATTAGTGATAGTGAAAGTCATCCTACACAATAGCTCTCCTCTCTCTTGTCTCCCTCAGACCAGCCAAGAAGGTGTTCAAAGGCAAGTGCAGGTTCATTTGTTTATTTTTCTTTAAATTTTATATTTTATTTATTATTTTATATTATATTACAGTCTTGTAATTATTTTTATATGATTATTTTTGGCTTGTGGAACACATCACCTGAGTTTCCCTTATTTCTTATGGGGAAATTAGCTTTGATATACAAGTGCTTTGGATTAAAAGCATGTTTCTGAAACAAATTATGCTTGCAAACCAAAGTTTTACTGTATTTCCTACTCAGTTGTTCTCTAACACACAGAGCGAGCAGGCAGTCATTAACCACCAGTGTCCAGAGCCATCCTTTTCTAGGACATGCTCGATTGTGTTTCTAGGAGAGTATTACTGTAAAGACAAGGGATCAGTTTTCAATTTGAACTCCAAGAGATAGACTTTTTTTCTGCAAGCATTCTTTAAAACCTACCAGGTAACAATCAGAAATAAATCCCAACAACAGAGCAGACTTCCTATTCCTGAAGAGATTGTCCATAGCAAGCACAGAGCCAGTGTGGTGCCACACTCTTCACAGGAAAAGCACAGATCTAGTATTCAAAAGTTGTACTCTGAGTGGTTGCTAAGCCAACTAAGGCTTAATAAAATTAGTCTCAGAGGAGGAAAGGACACTCCTGTATAGAACAGGTGGGTTTGGAACAAGAGCAGTAGAGGACACTTGTAAGAGATTTCAGATGGAGTGGCATGGGGATGTCACAGTCATATTGGCTAAGGATTACTTCTACTTAACCAAGTAAGGAGGAAATACTGAGTGATATCTGAGCTTGAGATGTATCTTTTATCGTTTGTGAAGTATATAGCCCTGTATTTTTGTTTGTTGTTTAAATATAAAATCAGCATATAGTTATTATTTCAGAATATGGGTTTTGTTATTGCCCGCAAACTCTTGATGTTTCAAAAAAAATCCAGAGTTAAAGATTTTTTTCCACATACACGTTGATACTTAAAAGACAGACTTGGATTTGGAGGTTTCACAGTGAATACCAAAATCAAAATTACACGTCTCAGTTTAAACAAAATCACTAAGCAGTTGTACTTTTAGGTACTGGTTTAAAGTGTATTTTTCTAGATCTGTTTCAGTTTATAGCTTGTCACCTTGAATCTTAAATAGCTTGCAATTATATTTACTGTATAAACTGTCTCATCACTTGCCCAGCCTCTTCCAGCCACTGTACTGTTAAAGCCAATGTACCATCATTTTTTCAGTCAGCTATTAAAGTCTTTTTAGTTTCTATTTAGAAATTCCCTTTTTTAAAAAGATTTAAATTTTGTTGGTGTTTGTTCTTCTTTATGTGACAACTCTTCCTACAAAAATAGAACACTCTTACCTGGTTTATGCTGTTTATCAGAAATTGTGGGTGGACCTTCAATGTTGGGGTGAAAGTGGGCTGGCCTTCACCAGAGCAGAGATAGGTTTAATGCAAACTGGGAATTATATCGCAATCTCTGGCAAGAGCAGCCTGGACAAGTCATAGTGTCAAATTTCAAGTTCACGGTTTGGGGGGGGGTGTTGCTTGATAAAGCTGTACAAGGATGTGCCATTACACAAAACCTTTGACTTGATCTTTTTTGTTCTCTCTTATTCACTCTTTGCTTGGGCAACTCCTTCCATGAACTTGAAATCTGATGAGTATTATTCTTTGATCTGCTTATTCTAATTTTAGTTGATATATTACTTAAGAGATTAAAAAATAAATATAAAGGAATACATACAAACTAAACAAAATGATGGAGAAATAGGAAATGAAATATCATGGAACAAGTCTGGAGGAAACTTAAAAAAAAATGTTTCAAGATAAAACTGACCTAAACTGGAGTTACGAAAATGGAAAGGTAAAGGTGGGAACATACACAGAGAGAATTGTGAAGTAGTAATAAGTAGAATATGATAACTGAAGGATAAGGAGGTGGAAAGGATAATAGATGGTCCTTACTTTAGGCTGATTAGGAAAGCGGAGAGGCAAGTGTTGGGAGGAAAAATGATGAGTTTGTTTTCTGAATATATTGAATTTGAGATGTCTGGGGATCCTCCAAGACAATGTGTGTGAGAGAAAATAGGATATACTGGCATGGTATGCAAGTCTTGAGCAATGACTTAATACACTAACAACAGCAGTAATCATATCATTCACTAATTTGCTTACTGTATTCCAAACACTATGTATCATGTACTCTCTGATCTATTTTTCTGCCTCTGTATCTATTCTTAGGTCTATTTCTCATGTGTTAGACTCTGATTTCTCTGACTCATTACCTAATTTCTTTTTATGTAGTGAGCTATCAAAATTTTTGGTCTGCAGTAGGAAACTTTTTGGTTTTCCAATGCTTTTTTCCCCCACAAATTTTTTAATTTCAGTGGGATTCTAGCAGGTAGGAGAGATAGATGTGTGCCATCATTTTGCCATGTTGAACTTGAAGTCGACTTCTGAATTGAGGTATTATTCTGCTTAGAGTTTCATCACATTTTGAAATATTACTAAACTTTTTAGGGCAAGGAATCATCATTTCTGTCCACCAAATTATACTCTTTTACAGCCTGAAAGAGATAAAGCATGACTAATGAAACGTTGATTTCTTATTTGCAGTGAAAAAAATAATTCTAAACAAAGTTTAGGGTCAGGCTTTTCTCTTTGTCTTTCCTCCTTCTCTTGACATCTAGACACGTGGCAATAAAATATTTTTTCAAAAAGTTTGTAAAAGATATAAAAACTTCAAAAAATAATGGGAAATTGAAAAAAAATTGGAAAGTATGAGGAATAAAATGAAAAACCATAATTCTACCACTCAGTATAATCACTGTGCACATGTGCATATATTAGTTCTACTCTTTTTTTTTGCTATGCAACAGCATGCATGTATTTAGTGGTTTATGTTTATACACATACACACATTCATATATATATGAAATTATATATATCGATCCCTGTCTTTCTACAGAGTGCTGTATCATTTCTCCCATGTGTTTAATTAACTTTAACATGTTTTTGTGGTGGCATGTATTCCAGTATATGTGTTTTATAATTTAAGCTACCACTGTTGGGCAAAAAGGTTGTTTTCAATTTTTCACCTTTATAAATAACTCTTGCTTATAAATAAAATTTCCATGTACATTTTAGTAAATAAAACATACCACACATTCCTTGAAGGTTGTGATGCCAAAATGGATGTGTCCTCCTTTGGTTACCAAGGTATTTCAGTTTCTCTGGCTTGATGTAATTCCCACCTGAAGCTACATGCTTCATAGGACATTCAGAGATGAATAAAGATGGTACTTTGACGATGGCCTTATATGTAGCTGCATGGTAACTACTTTCCAAAGATGGCTTCCTAATGAACCACACATCCAGGTATTCACAATCTTGATAGGCCCCATCCACATTGAATTTGGGCTATCTCTGGGCAACGAATAGAAAGTAGCAGAAGAGATACTGCATGACTTCCAAGTTTAGGCCAAGGTCTTCCTGGGAATCTTGGAACTTGTAGTCTGGGAAAGGCAGTCAAAATACAAAATGAAATCCAATTATATATAGATATTCATATTATAATGATGCCTAGTAGCTATGGCAACATGCGAAAGATACTATTGATACTGCCTTTTTCTTTTATATTTGAAACTACATACAAGGTAGACTTTCATTGTAGCTTGCATCAGGAGAGAGAGTTCATGATAGCCTCTAGGATTTCCAGCCATCTCAGCTAGTGTCAGACAAATGAGTGAAGAAGCTTCAGAGACTTGTAGCCCAAATGAGTATACAGATGACTCCAGCCCTAGCTGCCATTTGACTGTAACTGTACACGGTATGACTGACTCCAAGAAAGAACTTCCCAGCAAGGCCCAATAGGCCCTCACAATTATGATACAGAAATATAAACTTGTGTGTTAAGCCACTAAACTTTGGGACTGTTTGTTATGTAGAATATGATAAGTGGATCGCTAGACATACGTTTGAGTTTGTGTGTACACTTGGTTCAGACCAGCACTCTTCTGTTTATATTCATCATGGGTCAAGTAGAAACAAAATTTGTATTCATGGAAAGGATCACTAAGAGCAGCATGGAGAGTAAGTACAAATGGAGCCATTAACTCTCAAAGAAGTCTGTGGAAAGTATGCTCAACTTCTTGCAAGACTATAATACTTGGACTGCTTTTTTTCTTTTGTGTTTAGAAGAAATAAGGAGACTTTTGAATATCTTCATTTTGGCTTTTGGTGAAAAGAACCCATAAAAACTTTGTCAATAATGAACATACTGTTGGGATTTTATTTAACCCCAAATTAAAGAAAATCAAAAGAGAAGAAACTTTAAAAAAATAATATAAGCCAGCACATTGATCAGGTTCATAATAAGAGCCTACATTCATTTAGTAACATTTATTTAAATTATGAAACAAAGCTATCCTTTGTTCCACTAGTATTTAAAAAAAGGTAAATTCTTAATCAAATAAATTCTGAAACTATCTTTTCAATAGTGGCAGTGAGTGGGATCTTTTTGTCTGTATCAGATGATGATAGCTATCATTTTTAATTATGTTGAAGTTATGAACTAGGTTCTATTTCTAGAACTGTGGGAGCATTTTCTAAAAACAAAATGTGATTATTATCCATGAATAGATTACAGCAGGTAAGACAAAACACCAAATAAGACTTTTAACAATACTGAAATGTTTTCAAGTCCTAAGCACTGGCCAGAATTGCTCAGTCCTTGAGTAGCACTAGGAGAAGAAGTGCAATTTTAAGAGAAGAGACTCTGAAGGATGAAGCATGGCAAACCATATATTTAATAAAGAAAAACATGTTTTCTGGGAGAAGCAAATGTGACAGGGAGATCCATGAAGGTGATCATGAAGGAGCATTTAGATTTGACAAAGGAAGCTACCAGAGGTTTTAGAATGACTTTTAGAAACTAAGGGCATTGAGATTGGGAGAGGGGGGAGAAGAATCTGTTGTACAGAAAGCATGTGAGAAAAGATTTCATAGTATAATTCAGGAAACACATAATCACTTTTCCTTTCTTTTTGCCCACAAGGAGACTATGCTGTGTTTTGCTTCAGCCTCTGTAATTGCTGTGGTTCTGGCATAGTTTCGTCATTTACTGGCCCTTCTATTCCTGTTTATAGACCTTTTTCCTGGAGCTGCCCTACTCTAAGGCTGAAAATAATAATTCCTTCTTGGAATTATGACAGAAGCATATTCTTCAACAACATGTTTTTGCTGTCTTCTGAAAAACCTTGGTTCGATAAAGCGGACTAATGGGGTATGTAAATCAAAGTTAGTTATAAGAAGTTAAAAAATAGATTTCACAGTTTTCCTAATTTGGTTAGTGCCAGATCTTGAGCACAACCTCTCAGAGACAGCAAAGAATGGGGGAAGGTACAAGAACACCACAGAAAGTGGCACTAAAGCTGACAAACACCTGCTGGCAGAATTCCAGTTGAGTCACTTAATGAGTATTTCTTATATATCCCTATTTTTAGTTACCCCTTTCTTGATTTTTCACAGGTTCTAATACATGAATATTATTATTGGCTATGAATCTACCTTATTTCCAACTTAGACATATGACATATGCTTAAAGACTTTGGCTTCATTCTGCCTTCTCCGTGACTGAATCATGTATATGAATGCATCAGTCCATTTCTGCTCACTGGTTCTCAGTATAGATTCTACAAGTGTGGAAAGCACAGCCCCTGGTTTTGATTTCACTAAATCTTGATTTATGCAGGGCATGGGTTTGGTGCGGTATGTAGGCTGCTCTGCATAATTTAGGTCAAGAATAGAGAATGGCACAAGGGCTACCTCTTCCCCCTCCTTCCTTGTCCTGCAAACATTTCTAACACCCATACATATTTTTCTCAGTGATTTAAGATGGAGCTTTAGAATCCTTGTAAAGAACCACTGCCAATCAAAAGAAATTGATAAATATATTAAAATTTTTATTCAAGGCTCTAGGGGACAGGAGAATTGAGAAATTGTTATCCATCAAAGTCACTTAGGTAATTTAGTTTCCCCTTTCCTTCCCTAAATAGTAGAGTTTTGACATAAATTGTATATATAATTATTTTGCTTTCCTCGTGGCCATGTGCATGGGCTGGTCAACCATATGTAGATGTTTAATTACAACCTCTGAAGTTCAGAGAAAAGCTTAAATCATGATTTAAGAAAAAGAATCAATAAAAATTAACACTACTGAGTGGTAAGTAAGTATTTTCAACTATCCATTTGTCAAAATAATAAAGAGGTTAAAAACTATTTTTCTGAAAGCTTTAAAAGAAACTTCTACTTAGGTGATTAACATGTTTGCCAATTTTTAGATGACTTAATATCTGCAGATAGAATTTAACATGTTTAGCTTTAGGCATAAAACAGGGCTATTATTAAATTCCTATCAAAACATGAAGGGACCATCGAAACTATTAATTAAATCCAACAAAAACAGTTTTGCATTTATTCTCTACTTGCATGTCATCATCCAAATAAGACCTCTGTTGGGCATGCTTTTTAAAAATTCTGTACCCCCCTCAGCACATCTGACTATGTGCTTCACTGCCAAACTCAGTGTACAATCTCTTATACTTGCCTTGGTTTATTCTAGGACACTATATTTCACTTATTTGTTGCATTGACAGATGCAGTACTGGCACCTAAAACTATACCTGGCACATAGTAGTGCTAATAAATTGCTTAAGTAAATTTAATTGATGTGTCATTAAAAAAAACAATTAGATAATTCTGGAGAGGAGCGGCAAGCCGTAGGTACTCAGATGTTTGTAAATTACATATTTATAACTGCAAGGGCGCATGAAGATCTATACAAAGGGCCTATGTTCCTTTTTTCATTTCACAAACATTTACTGGATTTCTCCTGGGTATCTGCCTCCAATAAAACATATGTCTTGATCTAAAACATTTTTCAGATGAGTGCAAGAATTTCTAATACAGCTGATGATATACTATGACATAGACGAACTTAAGGTGATAGATTATATCTAAATACCTTTAGATATCTCAGTAGATTTTCTATGGTAGCCTGGCTTCATTTTAAATTCTTGTTTGCCATGTGACACTTCACATGAACTAAATTTGTGTGTGTGTGTGTATGTATATATATATATATATATATATATATATACACATAATTTTTATATATGTGGAACTTTACATGAATTAAATATGTACATGTGTATACATGTTGTACATGCATATATACACATAATTTGTTTTTAAAGGAGATGGAAAGAGATTTATTACAAAAGTTATTAAACGGCAACTTAGAGAATAAGTTCTCTAATTTGATAAACAGCCTGAAATTATGTTCTAAGAGAACATAATTTTAAAATTATTCCTTCAGTTAGAAAGTTAATTATTTCCATTCCTTCTTGTTTATGTGAGTGTTTCTGATACTTGAAAGTGAAAAAATGAAAAGAAAGTTACAGGTGATGCATTAAGAAGCTATGATTTTTATCATAAAATTTGAGACAAAATTTAACTTATATATGTATGTGATTAGAAGTAACTTTTCCTTCTTAGTATAGCTTCTGAGCTAAAAAAAAGTCATCAGGTTTAAAAGTAGGGAATTCAGAGCTGGAAGAAACTTTACATATGTATGTGAGGTTTTATGTTACAGGTGAGAAAACTGGGGCTCAGAGAGTCTGACTTTAGGAAAGTCTTAAAATATTAGTGCTACAGGGGAAAAACAAACCCAAACCCAGTGTTCTAATTTGTAGTCTGGAGCTTTCCAGCACATTCTACTTTGTTTAATTTAATTTGGTATGGTTACTCTTTTGTCTGAACCTCTGTAAGGGATTTCTGATGTTATCTGCCATGTTTTCATGGGTTACATAAACAGAAAATTAGCATTAGTTGAACATGCCATTTAAGATACAATTATCTTGGATAACTTTTGCTGCAAATGTTTTCCTAATGGTATTCAACTTTTTTTCTTTACATTATATTCTAAATCCCTTAGTACTTTTTGAATTGGCAAACTGTATATTCTTGCATTAATTTATTTCTAGGGAAAATTGAAACGCATGACAGTGTTGATTTCATCCCAAATTCATTCGAGATCATTTTCTAAGAAGGGAGTTACAAGTTAGATTTTGCAGACTTTTGAGATGTTCGTTTTATGTAGGCCATAAAAAGGAAACAGTGGAATACCTACTGGATTCACAAACAATTACGATGGAGAGGCTGAACATGGCTGTTGGAGACTCTTGAGTGCTTTGATTACAATCTAATTAACATGACACAAATTGAAACAGGTCCGAAGATGCTTAATTCATTTTTTCTGGTGATTATGATCATGATGAATAAGATTCCTATTATCTTTTGGAAAGGTATTTGATCATGCCCCAAGACATGATAAGGGAAGAGAAATGTTCCTATTACCTGGTGTTTAGAATTGCTAAAAGGTAGCAGAGACCCAACCTGACCTTCAAGGTAGTTTGAAATGTGTCTGCTATAGCTTTTACTGTCCATGCACCCCGTGCCATTGAGTATAAGGAAATGTGATGCAATTACTCATTAGTTGTCACTGGCTTATTTTTAGCACTTTAAGCTTGGCTGCGTCCCTGCCTTCAGAGCACTCCTCCTGTTCCTTTTCCTTATTGTCAAGAGTCTGACAATTGCTTGTCTCTGCATTGTTAGTCTTGTGCTTTTTCTTCTGGAAGATAATAAAGGTCAAATATCCCCCTGGACTAGTGAAGTATTTTCAAATCAATAAAGTTGGATTCAAATAGCTTAGAAGGTAGGGTTTATAAGAAAAAGGTCTAGTGTTTGTTCTGTCAAAAGATTGTAAGTACCAGAAGGCTGTTTTGTTTTGTTTTGTTGCCCATTAAACACCTTTGATTCACCCAAACAAGGCAGTTTATCTGCTTTTTGAAGTTCTCTAATAAAATTAGAGAAAAAATACAGTAGTTTATATCTTTGAGGCACAAATCTTGGATCATATTCACAATACCTGGGTTAATTAACAAACTCTATGATTTAGCTATTTCAATTTTATTTGAGTTATAGAAACAATAGCCTTATGGGTTAGCATTCACTAGGTGAAAATTTATGAAGGTTATTGATGGTTGACATTCATCCATAAGTATATGGAGTATCGAAGATTTTTGTTCTGCTTGTTACTGTAAAAAATCAAGTTTTAAAATATGAAGTATAGCATTTTTAGTTTCTCTTTGGTCTTCTGGTAAACTGTTGGCTATTAAAAACAAATAAACAAGAAAACTTATTCTTTCTTTTGTGAGTCCTCCAGCCATTATTAAATGGCATTTCTTTTCTGTTTGATTTTCTTTAAAAAAATTTTTTTTTCATTTTGTAAAAATAATTTACATCAAAATTAGTTAGCATATAGTGCAACAACAATGATTTCAGGAGTAGATTTCTTAATGCCCCTTACCCATTTAGCCTATCCCCCCCTCCCACAACCCCTCCAGTAACCCTCAGTTTGTTCTCCATATTTATGAGTCTCTTCTGTTTTCCCCCCCTCCCTGTTTTTATATTATTTTTATTTCCTTCCTTTATGTTCATCTGTTTTTTCTCTTAAAGTCCTCATCTGAGTGAAGTCATATGATATTTGTCTTTCTCTGACTGACTGATTTCACTTAGCATAATACCCTCCAATTCCATCCACACAGTTGCAAATGGTAAGATTTCATTCTTTTTGATTGCCAAGTAATACTCTATTGTATATATGTACCACATCTTTATTCATTCATCCATCAATGGACATTTGGGCTCTTTCCATACTTTAGGTATTGTTGATAGTACTGCTATAAACATTGGGGTGCATGTGTCCCTTCAAAACAGCATACCTGTATCCCTTGGATTAATACCTAGTAGTGCAATTGCTGGGTAGTAGGGTAGTTCTATTTTTAGTTTTTTGAGGAACCTCCATACTATTTTCCAGAGTTGCTGCACCAGTTTACATTCCCATCAGCAGTGCGAAAGAGATCCTCTTTCTCTGCATCCTTGCCAACATCTGTTTTTGCCTGAGTTGTTAATGTTAGCCATTCTGACAGGTGTGAGGTTATATCTCATGGTGGTTTTGATTTGTATTTCCCTGATGATGAGTGATGTTGAGCATTGTTTCATGTGTTGGTTGGCCATCTGGGTGTCTTCTTTGGAGAAATGTCTATTCATGTCTTTTGCCCATTTCTTCACTGGATTATTTGTGTTTTGGGTGTTGAGTTTGATAAGTTCTTTATACATTTTGGACACTAACCCTTTATCTGATCCCTCTTTTGCAAATATTTTATCCCACTCCATCAGTTACCTTTTAGTTTTGCTGATTGTTTCCTTTGCTGTGCATAAGCCCTTTATTTTGATGAGGTCCCAATAGTTCGTTTTTGCTTTTGTTTCCCTTGCCTCCGGAGATGTGTTGAGTAAGAAGTTGCTGTGGCTAAGATCAAAGAGGTTTTTGCCTACTTTCTCCTCAAGGATTTGGATGGCTTCCTGTCTTACATTTAGGTCTTTCATCCATTTGAGTTCATTCTTGTGTATGGTATAAGAAAGTGGTCCAGGTTCATTCTTCTGCATGTCGCTGTCCAGTTTTCCCAGCACCACTTGCTGAAGAGACTGTCTGTATTCTATTGGATATTCTTTCCTGCTTTGTCAAAGATTAGTTGGCCATATGTTTGTGGGTCCATTTCCGGGTTTTCTATTCTGTTCCCCTGATCTGAGTGTCTGATCTTGTGCCAGTACCATACTGTCTTGATGATTATAGCCTCAAAGTAGTATAGCTTGAAGTCCGGGATTGTGATGCCTCCTGCTTTGGTTTTCTTTTTCAAGATTGTTTTGGCTATTCCGCGTCATTTCTGGTTGCATACAAATTTTAGGATTATTGGTTCTAGCTCTGTGAAGAATGCTGGTGTTATTTTGATAGGGATTTCATTTAATATGTAGATTGCTTTGGGTAGTATCAACATATTAACAATACTTGTTCTTCCTATCCAGGAGCTTGTAATATTTTTCCATTGTTTTGTGTCTTCTTCAGTTTATTTCATAAGCTTTCTCTAGTTTTCAGTGTATAGATTTTTCACCTCTTTGATTGGATTTGTTCCTAGGTATTTTATGGTTTGTGGTGTAATTGTAAATGGGATGGGATCGATTCCTTGATTTCTGTTTCTGTTGCTTCATTATTGGTGTATAGGAATGCAACTGATTTCTGTGCATTGATTTTATATCCTGCACTTTGCTGAATTCATGGAACAGTTCTAGTAGTTTTTTTGGTGGAATCTTTTGGGTTTTCTATACAGAGTATCATGTCGTCTGCTAAGAGTGAAAGTTTGACTTCCTCCTGGCTGATTTGGATCCCTTTTATTTCTTTGTGTTGTCTGATTGCAGAGGCTAAGACTTCCAACACTATGCTGAATAATAGTGGTGAGAGTGGACATCCCTGTCATATTCCTGACCTTAGGGGGAAAGCATTCAGTTTTTCTGCATTGAGGATGATATTAGCATTGAGACGTTCACATATGGTTTTTATGATCTTGAGGTATGCTCCTTCTATCCCTACTTTCTTGAGGGTTTTTATCAAGAAAGGATGCTATATTTTGTCAAATGCTTTCTCTGAATCTATTGATAGGATCATATGGTTCTTGTCATTTCTTTTATTGATGTGACGAATCACGTTAATTGTTTTGCAGATATTGAACCAGTCCGGCATCCCAGCTATAAATCCCACTTGGTTGTGATGAATAATTATTTTAATGTATTGTTGGAGACAGTTGGCTAATATTTTGTTGAGGATTTTTGCATCCATGTTCATCAGGGAAATTGGTCTATAGTTCTCCTTTTTAGTGGGGTCTCTGTCTGATTTTGGAATCAAGGTAATGCTGGCTTCATAGAAAGAGTTTGGAAGTTTTCCTTCCATTTCTATTTTTTTGGAATAGTTTCAAGAGAATAGGTGTTAACTTCTTTAAATGTTTGGTACAATTCCCCTGGAAAGCCATCTGGCCCTGGACTCTAGTTTTTTGGCAGATTTTTGATTACTGATTCGATTTCCTTAATGGTTATGGCTCTGTTCAAATTTTATATTTCTTCCTGTTTCAGTCTGGGTAGTGTATATGTTTCTAGGAATTTGTCTCTTTCTTCCAGATTTCCCATTTTATTGGCATATAATTGCTCATAATATTGTCTTATTATTTATATTTCTGTTGTGTTGGCTGTGACCTCTCCTCACATTCCTCACATTGATCTGTTCTACTTTTTTTTTTTTTTTTTGGTTTCAATAGCATTAATTTCTGCTCTAATCTTTATTATTTGCTATCTTCTGCTGGTTTGGGTTTTATTTGCTATTTTTTTCCAGCTCTTTAACGCATAAGGTTAGGTTGTGTAACTGAGATCTTTCTTCCTTCTTTAGGAAGGCCTGTATTGCTGTATACTTTCCTCTTAGGACCACCTTTGCTGCATCCCAGAAGTTTTGGGTTGCGGTGTTATCATTTTCATTGGCTTCCATATACTTTTTAATTTCCTCTTTGACTTCTTGGTTATCCCATTCATTATTTAGTAGGATGTTCTTTAGTCTCCAAGTATTTGTTACTTTCCAAATTTTTTCTTGTGGTTGATTTCAAGTTTCATAGCATTGTGGTCTGGAAATATGCATGGTATGATCTCAGTCTTTTTGTACTTGCTGAGGGCTAATTTGTTTCCCAGTATATGGTCTATTTTGGAGAATTTTCCATGTGCACTGGAGAAGAATGTATATTCTGCTTTAGGATGAAATGTTCTGAATGTATCTGTTAAGTCCATCTGGTCCAGTGTGTCATTCAAAGCCATTATTTCCTTGTTGATTTTTTGATTAGATGATCTATCCATTGCTGTAAGTGGGGTGTTGAAGTCTCCTACTATTATGGTATTACTATGGATGTGTTTCTTTATGGTTGTGATTATTTGGTTTATATATTTGGGTGTTCTCACATTTGGTGCATAAATGTTTACAATTGTTAGGTCTCCTTGGTGGATAGACCCCTTGATTATGATAAAATGCCCTTCTGCATCTCTTGATACAGTCTTTATTTTAACGTCTAAATAAGTATGGCTACTCTGGCTTTCTTTTGTTGACCATTAGCATGATAGATGGTTCTCTATCCCCTTACTTTAAATCTGAAGGTGTCTTTAGGTCTAAGGTGGGTCTCTTGTAAACAGCATATAGATGGATCTTGTTTTCTTATCCATTCTGTAACCCTATGTCTTTTGATTGGAGCATTGAGTCCATTGACATTTACAGTGAGTAGGGAAAGATATGAATTTATTGCCATTATGATGCTTGTAGAGTTGGAGTTTCTGGTGTTCTCTTGTCCTTTCTAATCTTTGTTGCTTTTGAGATATATATATATATATATATATATATATATATATATATATATATAGTATTTATCTATCTGTATTTTTTTCATCTTTTCTCCCCTCAGTCTCCCTTAAAATTTCTTGCAGGGCTGGTTTAGTGGTCACAAACTCCTTTAATTTTTGTTTGTCTGGGAAACTTTTTATCTCTCCTTCTATTTTGAATGACAGCCTTGCTGGATAAATAATTTTTTGTTGCATATTTTTCTGATTCAGCACATTGAATATATCCTGCCACTCCTTTCTGGCCTGCCAAGTTTCTGTGGATAGGTCTGCTGCAAACCTGACCTGTCTTCCCTTGTAGGTTAGGGACCTTTTTTTCCCTTGCTGCTTTCATGATTCTCTCCTTGCCTGAGTATTTTGTGAATTTGACTATGATATGCCTTGTTGATGATCGGTTTTTGTTGAATCTATTGGGGGTCCTCTGTGCTTCCTGGATTTTGATATCTGTCTTTCCTCAGGTTAGGAAAGCTTTCTTCCATGATTTGCTCATGTAACCCTTCTACCCCTATTTCTCTCTCTTCCTCTTCTGGGACCCCTATGATTCTGATGTTGGTCCTTTTTAATTAGTCACTGATTTCTCTAATTCTTAAATCGTGCTGTTTTGCCTTAATCTTCCTCTTTTTTTTCCCCTGCTTCATTATTGTCCATAAGTTTGTCCTCTATATCGCTGATTCTCTGTTCTGCCTCATCCATCCTTGTCACCACAACATCCATCTGTGATTGCTGCTCAGTTATAGCATTTTTTACTTCATCCTGACTAGTTTTTAATTCTTTTATCTCTGAAGAAAGGGATTCTAGTCTGTTGTGGACTCCAGCTAGTATTCTTATTATCGTGATTCTAAATTTTGGTTCAGACATCTTACTTGTATCTGTGTTGGTTAAATCCCTGGCTGTCATTTCTTTGTGCTCTTTCTTTTGGGGTGAATTCCTTCATTTCGTCATTTTGAAGCGAGAAAAGGAACTAATGAATAGAAGAATTAAAATTTAAAGAAAATTGAAATTAAAAACTATTAAAATTAAAAAATTGAAAAGACCCCCCCCCAAAATTGAATAAATGATGCTAGATCCTAGGTGTGTTTGATCTGGGTGTTGAAAGTAGTTTGATTAGAGAAAAAAGGGCGGGGGGAAGGAAATCATTTGAGAATTTGAAAAAAACGAATACATTGAAGTAGACTAAAATTAAATGATGGAAGTAAAATAGTATTTGAAAAAATTTACAGAAAAGTAAAGAATATAGTAAAAAATTTAAAGAAAAATATTTTTAATAAACATTGAAAATAAAACTGAATGTTTTCTCCTTCTGTGTTCAAGAAAAAGAAGTGAAAAAGAGAAAAAAAAGAAAATTGAATAGATGGATCTACTAACAGATTGAAATATGACTGAAATTACTTCATTTTACCCTAGATGTCAGACTATGAAGTGCTTTATAGTCCATGAACAAAGCAGGTGGTCAGAGTTGTGTTTTTGAAGAACAAGGTTGACCCAGTTTGGTGGGGCTTAGTGTAAACACCTCCATTCTCCTCTAGGTGGCGCTGCTAGCCTACTGGGGTGGATTGTTGCGGGGCTCGTAGGTGCGTATGTGCTTTGTGGGAGCGGTTAAAACGCCTCACCCAGCTACGCAGTCTTGAGTATCGGAACTCTATTCTCCCTGATCAGCAATTGCGCACCCGTCCTTTGTTTTCAGCTTTCATCCACTCCCCGCTTTTTCACTGTCCGTGACCAAGCCCCAGGTAGTACCTTCTCCTGAATTTGGTCTCAGATGTGACTGTTTTCCCTGGCCCCTTACTTCTGAAGGACTGCGGCTTTGACCTGTTCCACCCCTCTGTGGAAGGGTCTCACTGAGCAATGGCCAAATGTCAGCTGCACCCAGGAATGCTTGCTGGACCCTGCTGCTGCTGAAGCCCCAAGACTGTGGCCAGGTGCCAGCCTGCCCCAGAAAAAGTTTGTCAGATAGTGTAGCAGCAGCTATTCAGGGATTATGGAAAATCACAACACATCTGGCACCAGGCTTCACCCTTAACGACCTTGTTCCAGCACCAGCGAATGTGACCGTTCTCTGGGGTCTGCTGGGACCAGGGGGCCTCAACAGTCTCTACCAAATGTCCTTCCAGCAGTGGAACAGCTTTTCCCCATGTGGCCCAAGAACGTCCTAGACCCCACTCTACTCCTGGGGATTTGCCCTTCCCACCAGAGCACTGCCAGGTATGGAGCTGCAGAGTTGCAGACTCTGTACTCCCTTTGTTTACAGTCTTAATGGAATTTAAACCCTCTCCTTTCTCCTTTCTTCTTTCTCCTTTCTCCTTTCTCCTTTCTTCCTTTTTAGTTTAGTCCCTGTGGCTGTTTCCAATTTTCCTTTTTCTCCAGCTGTTTTTGGGGAGGGGTACTTTTCCTGTATTATCCCCCTCCCATCTCCGTCCTCTCTCCACCTGCAAAAGCAGCTCCCTGCCCACCGTGGCTTCTCGCTCCCCAAGTTCACCTATCTGTGCCACGTACCTGCTGAATTCTGTGGTTCGGGTTGTGCAGATTGCTGTGTTAATCCTCAAATCAGTTTTCTAGGTGTGCAGGATGGTTTAGTGTTGGTCTGGCTGTATTTCATGGGTGTGAGTCACACAAAAAACTTCCATGCTGTTCCGCCATCTTGGTCCCCCCTCTTTTTTAAATTTTTTTGAAGTTTATTAATTTTTTAGAGACAGAGACAGAATGTGAGTGGGGGACGGGCAGAGAGATAGGGAGTCACAGAACCTGTAGCAGACTCTAGGCTCTGAGCTGTCAGTGCAGAGCCTGACAGGAAGCTCAAACCCACAAACTGTGAGCCGAAGTTGGATGCTTAACCATCTGAGCCACCCAGGCACCCCTAAATAGGATTTCTTATAAAAAGAAGAGTGACAACTATTGCATTTTATTCCTTTTTTTGTTTGTTTTTGTTTTTAAGTACCCAATGACAGGTTTTAAAGTATTTATTTACTTATTTACTTTGGTAGAGATAGTGGGAGTTGGGCAGGGACAGAGAGAGAGGGAGAGAGACTCCCAAGAAGGCTACATGCTGCCAATGCAGAGCCCATTGTGGGGCTTGAACTCACGAACCATGAGATTATGACCTGAGCTGAAACCAAGAGTTGGACGCTTAATCGACTGAGCCACTTAGGCACCCCCAATGATAGGTTTTAAAACATCTGATACTTAGGTTTTACTAGAAGTTTTGTTCATGAGATTTTCCACTAAAGTCAGTGAATATTCATGGAAGTATCTACCTTAGATATTATAGACTGGTCTCATAAAGTTTGTCCTGGACATCAGAACATATATGTGAATGTTTCTTGAGAAGTGTAGAAGTTGAAACTTATGGAGAATTGAGTCACATGCAAAACTGATTAGCTCTGAATGGAAAGATGCAATTAGAAGACTAAATTCTGTAAAATTATAAATTGGAAAAAAATCATTAAGTCCTCTGATCTTTGCATATTATAAGAATAATATATGCTTATGATACCTTAGAAGTCTGTCATAGGAATACAGGTACAGTAGCACAGTCAAACATAAACTTAAAATTCCTATTTTATTTAAAATAATACACCCTGAACATATATTATTAAGATAAATCAACTTGGTTAATTGCTGCTGTCAATGGGGATAACTCCCATAATCTCACTCTTAAATTCATAATTTAATATTTTACAATTAACTTAACATGAATTGTTTCACCTGTTACTCAAGAGAGAGTAACAAGATAGTTGGTTATTAACCTTAAACAATTTTTATTGGAGTAAAACTACATAAAATCTTATCATTTTAACTTTTTAAGCATACAGTTCAGTGGCTATTCTAAGAATGTATATGGTCTGGTAAATTTGGGATGACCACAGGAGGAGATGAAAACCAGGGCTAGAAGGAAGGAGTTGATGACTACCAGGTTCTGGAGAGAGAGGCAACACCTGCTTCTCTGAGTCATAGGGCAAAGTCATGCCGTGGTCAAGAGGCAGAAGACAGGAGTGAGGGGAAAGTGTTGCTGAGGCCATGGCCTTTACTGGGGTAGTGACAGTTTCTTTGCTTGACTAAACTTTAGTGTGGCTCTTAACCTCCTCCTAGAGTCCTCTATGTACTTCCTTGTAAAACCCAGTTTTGTCAAGAATCCTGAGCCTAGTGTCTCTCTCCAACTGTGAAATCCCATTTCAGGGGTTCCTATTCCTATTGTGATGATCCCAAATAAAGTCTGCTTCGTGGTACTTTAATGAGTGTCATTGAATAATTTTTTTTCTTAAACACAGGACAAGGTGAGCAGTTTGAGGTTCACTAGCTGTTATAATTTTAATGGGCTTTGGGCTATAGCAGTGGTCTCTAATTGTGTGATGCCTGGCTTTGGGACCATTGAGACAGATAGAGGAGATGTTGTTCTGCACTGGTTAGTTTACATATAAAAAATGCACTTCCTTCTGAGCCTTTTGTTCTAAGAGTTGGCTAGTCCTGGGAGGGGCAGGATCTGCACACTCAGATGCTCTCGCAACATGCCAGAGCATAAAGATACAGAAAATAAGAAAACCTAGTTAATAAAATTGGCCCTGTGACTAATGGACGCCAATAGGCAAATACAAAATCTAAGAAAACACAACGGTGGTATTAAGTACACTGACAATGCGCAAAAATCCCCCCCCCCCATCCATCTCCACAATTTTCATCTTCCCAAGCTGAAATTCCATACCCATTAAACAGTATCCCTCATTTTCCACTGCCTCGAACCCCTGACAGTTGCCTTTCTACTCTGTCTCTACTAATGTGACTATTCTAGGTACCACATATAAAGGGAATCATACATTTGTTCTTTGTGGACTGGCTTGTTTTACTTTAGATAATGTCTTCAAGTTTCATCCATGTTGTAGCATGTGTCAAAACTTCCTTTTTAATGACTTTATGTATATATCACATTTTGTTTCTCCCTGCATTCATAAGTGGACACTTGGAGTGCTCTAGCCTTTTGGCTATTGTGAATAATGCTCTAAACATGGGTGTAAAATATATCTACTTGAGACCCTGCTTTCAACTGTATTGGGTATATGCACAGATGTGGATTTGCTGGATTCAAGGTAATTCTAAGCTTAACTTTTTTTTTTTAACATTTATTTATTTTTGAGACAGAGAGCATGAGCAGGGGAGGGTCAGAGGAAGAGGAAGACATAGAATCTGAAACAGGCTCTAGGCTCTGAGCTGTCAGCACAGAGCCCGACGCAGGGCTCGAACCCACAGACCACAAGATCATGACCTGAGCCGAAGTCGGACGCTTAGCCGACTGAGCCACCCAGGCGCCTCATAAGTTTAACTTTTTGAGGAACTGATAATGAAGTTGTATCTCACTGAGGTGTTTTTTTTTTAATTATTTAAATCCAACTTAGTTAACATATAGTGAAATAATGATTTCAGGAGTAGAATTTAGTGATTCATCATTTACATATAACACCCAGTGCTCTCATCATTTACATATAACACCCAGTGCTCATCCCAACAAGTACCTTCCTTAATGCCCATCCCCTATTTAGTCCATCCCCTCACCCACCTCCCCTCCATCAAGCCTCATTTTGTTCTCTGTATTTAAGAGTCCCTTATGGTTTGCCTCCCTCTCTGTTTTTATCTTATTTTTTCCTTCCCTTACCCTATGTTCATCTGTTTTGTTTCTTAAATTCCACATGAGTGAAATCATATGATATTTATCTTTCTCTGACAGACTTATTTCCTTTAGCATAATATACTCTAGTTCCATCATCATTGTTCCAAAATGGCAAGATTTGATTCTTTTTGATCGCTGATGATTAGTGATGTTGAGCATCTTCTCATGTGCTTATTGGCCATTTACATAGCTTCTTTTAAGAAATGCCTACTTAAGCCCTTTGCCCATCTTTTAATTTTTTTTTTAATTGTCCAGTTGTTAGGTATTCTTTACATATTCTGGATATTAATCTCTTATCAGATAAAAAACTTGCATTTTTTTTCATTTTTTGCGCTGCCTTTTCATATTGTTGATTGAATCCTTTGCACAAATTTTTTTTATTTGCATGAGCACCAATTTATTTTTGTTACTGTTGTTGTCATATGCAAGAAATTATTACCACATTCAATGTCATGAATCTTACCTCCATGTTTTCTACTAAGATTTTTATAGTTTTAGCTCTTAGGTATGGGTCTTTGATCTATTTAACTTTTGTATACGGTATAAGGTAAGGTATTGATAAAAAACTAAGACTTTGAGACTTGAAATTATGTGCCCCAAATTGGTAAAATTTCTTAACAGATAAGTGATGGACCCATAACATCTGAGTAAGGTTTCTTTTTCTCTCCCCCATTCTCCTCTTTCTCTCTCCCTCTCACTCTTACTTTCTTCCTTCTGCTTTTCCTGTAAGAGAAAAGTTGGAGTTAAGATTAAGAGACTTGGAATATATAAACTCTTACTTTCCACCTTTAGAATCTTATACTTATTTTCTTTATATAATAACTCTCCTTGAGCCTTACTGTAATAATTATCTTTTGGAATTTTACTATAAGCAAACTTTTAACTACAAAAATGTAAATCTACTTTTTCCCATCTGCTAATGCTACTAGTTTACATCCTTCGATTCTGATCATCGTCACTGTAACAATTCATTTCTAGCTACATACTTCCCTAAAAATCTTCCCTGATCTTCATAAATAACCTGTGGAGAAACTATTGGGTAACTTCCACTATAAGGTTGTTTGAATAGAAGATTAAAAGAACTCCCTTAATATATATAAACCACATCTTCTTTGTCCATTCATCAGTTGATAGACATTTAGGCTCTTTCCATAATTTGGCTATTGTTGAAAGTGCTGCTATAAACATTGGGGTACAAGTGCCCCTATGCATCAGCACTCCTGTATCCCTTGGGTAAATTCCTAGCAGTGCTATTGCTGGGTCATAGGGTAGATCTATTTTTAATTTTTTGAGTAGACTCCACACTGTTTTCCAAAGCGGCTACACCTTGGCAATGAGAAAGAATGAAATCCTGCCATTTGCAGCAACATAGATGGAACTGGAGGGTATTATGCTAAGTGAACTAGTCAGTCCGAGAAAGACAGATAGCATGTTTTCACTCACATGTGGATCTTGAGAAACTTAACAAAGACCAAAGGGAAGGTGAAAAAATAGTTACAGAGAGGGAGGGAGGCAAACCATAAGAGACTCTTGGATACTGAGAACAAACTGAGGGTTGACGGAGGGTGGAGGAGAGGAGTAAGTGGGTGATGGATATTGAGGAGGGCACTTGTTAGGATGAGCACTGGGTGTTGTATGGAAACAAATTTGACAATAAATTATATTCAAAAAAAGAAATAACTCTGTTCAAAGGCAAGCAGAGGTGCCACTCTTTGGAAGGAAGGAAAATTTAAGAAAAAAATTGGAAAAAGACCTTATGTACAAAATGATTCTTTCAATAAACTACTGGGTCTAAAAAGGTGGATTGTGAAGTAGTAATTGATGGTAATTCTGAGTCACAGATAATGAAGATTCAGGTTACAGGAATTTGGCCTTTACCCTGAGGGAACTGAGAAACGATTTCAGGGTTTTGAGCTCAGGTGGGACACTTATGACTTGAATTTAAAAAAAGGATCCCTCCTGATGCTAAGTTGATAAGACCAGGGAGAAAAGCATGCAAGTAATGGAACCAGTTAGAAATCTAGAGTAGTAATCTAGGAAAGAGATTATAGTGACTTAGACCAGTGATGCTGAGAGAAGGTGGTGAAAAGTGATCAGATTTTGAAGGCATTCAAGAAAGGTTCTTTCTTTGTTTTTCAGTAGGGGGGCTAGTTTGGAAAAGTTAAAGTTGACTGCAAGCTTTCTGGCTTGAAAAACTGGAAGGAAACAGTTGACATCAGTTGAAATGGGGAAGACTGGATAGAACAGTTTTGAGGAGGAAGAGTAGGAGTCTAGTTTGGGACATGTTAAGTTTTAGATACCTGTTAGTCAACTAAATTAAAACATCAGGCAAACATTTGGAAATATGAACTGGAGTTTCAGAAAAGAAGCTAGCACTGTATATAGAAGTTTGGGAATCACTGGAACAAACACAAAAAAAGAAAGTAAAAGGAAAATAAGTAATTGGATAAAAGAAAAAAGATTGAGCCCTGAGGTAACTTCATATTAAAAATTCTAGGAGCGCCTGGGTGACTCAGTCTGTTGAGCGTCCTACTTCAGCTCAGGTCCTGATCTCACAGTTCGTGAGTTGGAGCCCGGAGTCAGGCTCTGTGCTGACACCTCGGAACCTGGAAGCTGCTTCAGATTCTGTGTCTCCCTCTCTATCTTTCTCTGCTCTTCCCCTGCTCACATTCTGTGTCTCTCTAAAAAATAAACATAATTAAAAAGAAAATTCTAGAAAAAGAAGAAATCAGCTAAGAGTACTGAGAAGACACAACTGTTGATGTACAATGAGAATATGTATATCATTCTAAAAGCTAAGTGAAGAAAGTATATCGGAGAGACAGCAGTGATTGACATTTTCAAACGCTGAGAGGTCACAAAGGATGTGAACTAAGAATTGTTCACTGGACTTAGCTATGAGGGGTAATTGGTGACCTTGGCAAGAGAAATTTTTTAGTGGTGGAGGTTAAATCCAGATTGCGTGGAGAATAGGAACTGAAAACAAGGGCAGACAACTCCTATAAAGTATTTTACTGCACAGAGGAGCCAAAAACCCCCACAAAAATTAGATAGGAAGCTAGTTTAAAAAAGCAGAACCAAAAGAATGTTTTAAAGATTAAATCGCAGCATATTTGGATGTTGATGATGTAAGAGAGCAAAATTTGCCACCCCAAAATGTGTGTCTTTGGCATAAAGATAATTTTAAGATGTTATTTTTAAGAAAGAGAAGACTCAAAATTTTGTTAACTTTCTCCTTAACTTTCCCAAAGAATTTAGATAAGGTGCCTGCACAAAGAAGGCAGCTATCGCTAAAAATATTTTTGTTTTCAGACTTCTCTCTAAAGCATAGCAAACATTTGTTTACTAAATTTCCTCTTTTCCCAAGTTCCAACCACCTATCCCCTTCTTAGCTTAGGGTAGCATATAAGCCTCATCTTCGTGCTGCCTATAGGTCTCCTACTCTTATCAGACCCTCATATATAAGTACTACAATTTATTTTTCTCCTATTAATCTGTCTTATTTCAATTGGATTGTTGGATCAGCGAGTGACCTAGAAAAGTACAGTAAAACTTTTTCCTCCCTGAAAATTAGAAGGATTGAAGAGACAGGAGGAAATTGATACAGAAAGTAGAGAACAATTACTGAAGCTATGTCCTTAAGTAAATGAGAAGCTCTTTGCAAAGTTAAAGGATGAGTTTTAGACCAGAACAGAATTCACCTACACTAACAAGAAGGAAGGGTGCTCAGTTACAGAGGTACAGATGTGGGTTGATGTAAAAGTGGACATCTCTTTGCTGAATTTTTTCAGAGGATTAGGAAGCAGAGTACACTGAGAACAGGGGAGGAGATATTTGAGAAGTAGAAGGTACACAATAATAACCTATGAAAGTAAATAGACTAGGGAAATAGAGAATACTGGTTAGTGGGGGGGGGGGGCAGAAACATTGAACATAGGGTCAAAGGATTTTTGGAGATGGAGAACTAGAAGAGTCAGAAGGAAGATTATGTGGTGATCAGAAATAAAGCATGGCACTGAAATTGTGTAGGAGGTGTAGCCATTGATTAAGACTAGGTCTAGGGTTGACCCATTGGGAGTAATGACTGACATACCATGAAAGGCAGGATCATTGGAGAAGAAGTGGTCAAGGAACTTACAAACCAAGGTATTGGAAAGCTCTTTACTGAAGATATCACAGTGAACCAAGATTTAAGACAGGGGAAGTGTTGGGGAGAATGATAATGAGCCAGGAGCTGACACCACTGAAAAATGAAGCAGAAAGAATTGGAAATAGGTTGATGACTGAACAATTAAGTGTCGGGAGTGACGTGTCTGATAACATGGAATTTAAAACTGGGACAGGAAGGTGGGAAGAAGAATAAGCCAATGAGGAGAAGAGCAAGGAGGATACATGTCCCACTTTGAAGCCCAGCCCAGGGGAGAAAGATAACCACTGCTTTACAGGGCTGGGTGGGAAGCAGAGCCTTCAGGGAAAGCCAGGATTTAGTAGTATGTATCCAGAAAGTGCACAGAATGCTAAGAGAAGGTGTTGAGTATATACTTTTGATGATTATGGATTTTAATTCCAGAAAGAACAAGGGAAAAGTTTTGGAGATAGGTGTAGTTATGTGTGGGTGTGAGCAGGGGAAGAATAGACATCATGTTATAAACTTAAGATAATTACAATATGGGAAGTAAGTAGTGATAAGGGATTATGAGGGTTCTTGTGTTAACTGATATAAACAGGGATAAATGATTTGTTTGGTTCTGGAAGATTCAAGGAAGTTAGGGGATGTGAAACAATAGGTTACTGAGGGGTTGTTATCTTGGCTTTTCTTTTTTTTTTTCTTTCTTTTTTTTTTTTTTTAAATTTTTTTTTTCAACGTTTATTTATTTTTGGGACAGAGAGAGACAGAGCATGAACGGGGGAGGGGCAGAGAGAGAGGGAGACACAGAATCAGAAACAGGCTCCAGGCTCTGAGCCATCAGCCCAGAGCCCGACGCGGGGCTCGAACTCCCGGACCGTGAGATCGTGACCTGGCTGAAGTCGGACGCCTAACCGACTGCGCCACCCAGGCGCCCCTATCTTGGCTTTTCTTGATGCCTTTCAACAGAACTGAGGAAATCTGAGTGGGTCTCACTCTTGAACTGACAACCTGGTTGGTAACAGAGGCAGAAGGGCTGGAGTGGAAGAGATCATTGTTTTGGGTAAGGAGTTCATTCAGTTTCCTCTTAACCTTTTTGGGGAGAAGGTGACCTTACATGAATTACTTGATTTTTGTGTTTTTTTTGTTGTTGTTATTGTTGTTTTTAATAAGCTGGATTTTGATGAGTCTCTTATCCTGGGAATACTAAGATATAACTTGGATCTTTATTTTTTGTTCCGTAAGCCTTTTTAAAAAAATGATAATACCTGATTTAGAAAACAGTGACAATGCAGGTCTCTGTCATAAATTGTTTTAGAGATGACTTTGAAAGGCTGAACTACAGAAAGAGAACAGCAATTGAAAACAAGAACAGCGTCCATTTTCTTGTTTTCAGCTCCTTGATTTTATTGTAGAAACAGGATAATGAAAGATATGTAAAAGCTTGAAAGGAAAAGATAGAGACAAAAGCTACTTCCTTAGAGTACCTTCGTAGTGAGATTTTATGTTCAACTGTAAATTGTTCATATATAATTGAAAGAGATAATGTAATTAATACAGTAACCAGAGCAGGTAAAATAATTATATAAGACTTATAAACAGTTAAAGCAATATACATGGACTTTTTGATTTTTCTTTTTCTTTTTTTTTTTTTCACTCAGTCTTATACATTCTCTTCAATGAAAAAGCAAGTTTACATTGTTTTGTAGACTGAGATATTTTTCTCATGTTTTAACTTAATCTCAGCCATAAAAAATAATATATAATGAAAAGGATTTCTTATACTTCATATCTACATATACTGGTCTGTCATTAAGGTTGATGTAATTGAAGCATATCCCATTCCATTTTCACCCCATGAAGGGGTAAAAATTGGATTTAGATGCAACTTCCAGATTGGGTAAAGCTTTTATTCCACATAATTCAACCAGTGCGTATTACTGCTTTATACTACAACAGCTTTACATTATAGTATAGAATACAATATAGTATAGAATATAGTATTCACATTATAGTATAGAATACAGTATATTCACAGAAATACTACAAGAATACTTTTTAGGAACCCCAAAATAATATTGACCCTGTTCATTTGGTCTGTCTCCAAATGTTCTATTTTCTTGCTACTGGAAAACTCCCTGTGCAACTTTGAGCATTTTCTGGTAGAGAGTTATGTTGCTTTGTAGTTGGTAAGCACTACCTGAGGGTGTGGATTGACTTTTTAATTAAAATGGGAGACTAAGTTGGTGATCTGGCATTGGGACTGTGGTTTTTTCTTCCCATAAAATTACCTCATGGGTGCTTTTGAAAATTTCCTTTGGCCTGAGACTCCAGAAGACAATGCACTTGGATATGAAGTTCAATGGTATATATGGATGATACCCAAACCTCTCCTGAGAAAATATAGAATGTTTTTGAAAAGGGGAATTTTGTACTGAGAGGCTGAACAGTGGGATTGGACATGCATTAGATAGACTTGGATTTAAACCCTGGCTCTGCCTGTTACTAGCTATGTGATCTTGGACATGTTACTTAATGATTCCAAGCCCCAGTTTACATGCTGCAATATTGTTGGGAGAATTAGAGATACTTTTTGTGAGGTTCTAGCTATATGATTATTTAATATTTTATTAGAAAGATTCATGTTACCATATGAAAATATACTGAATTTCTTCTCAACTTGTGAAATTTTCCTGTTCCATTTCCCTTTTGTTTCTTAAGAAAAAAAATAATTTCTGATCTCTCTTCTCTATTTAAACCTTGAATATAGATAATTATATCCTCTAGAATATACCTTATCGGTAACTTTCCTGAATTTGGATGCAAACACCTATTTTTGATGCCTCTGAACTTCTTTCCTGTGTGTGGTATTGTCTGAAGGGGTAGTCAATGTGGCTGCCCTAATGTTTTGTTTAAAGCCAAAGCTGTCATTTGATGGCAGCGCCACATTGATGAACACTCTAATTTCTCTAGTAAAGACGTGTGACAGCTAATTTCATGTTTATTCATCTTAAAAGAATAATTGTTTCAGTTTGTAACAAACTGACCTTTATGCTCTATCTAAAGTAAAAACTGGATGCTATTAGTTTTGAGATTTGTTCTGTTTGAATTTACATAGGTAAAAGGATCAGCAATATAGTGATTTTTTTTCTTCTAACCACAAAAGTACAGTAATTTCATTGTCCTTTTGTGAGAAATGTAGAGAATGGTTGCCAGGAGACTAAATGGATCTTAAGGTACTCAATAAAAAAAAAAATTCCCCACTAGCTACAAAAACAAAACCTGCAAATAGAAAATATTCACAGCAGCATTCCCAATGGCTGGAGCTTTTCACTTGGTTGGACACTCCAATAAAACATGTCGAGAAAATAAAGCTAGATTTTTTTTTATACCTACACGTATTTTGAGGATAAAAGAGAATGAAGCTCCCTCTTTGAAAATTAGTTTTAACCAAAAAAGGAAAACCTTCGAATTATTTCAAACTCCAACTTAATTATCTTGGTTGTTTGGCATCAGGAGTTTTTTTTTATTTTGCCCCTGCCTATCATTATTTTTTAGTGTTTATATTTTCTTCATTTTCTTTGCGACCACTGATGCTTTTGGATGATGGATTTGGGGACTAGCTAACAGAGTCCTGTCCATAGCCTGCAGTTGTAATTCCACTGATTATTTCTTGTTGTTCTTAATTTATCTTGGTCTATATGTAGACTGTAGTGTGGTAGCTGCTATTTCGTCAATCTTTTTCTTTTTTCACAGAACTTACTAGGTTCTAAGGAATGCTTCAAGGCTTTCTCTATATGTGAAAACAAAATGATCCTTTGCAAAACATACATTGGCTTTCAAGGGACTTTTACCTACAGGTACCACTAATATATACTGAATATGTTTCAGGGATCAAACTTAAATGCCCTCATGGATCAGACAGGTAACAAATATATCAAATGGGAAAGCAAGAACATAGAGGAAAACGAAGAGTAGAATCTAGGGTAACAATGCACTGTGATTTCTCCAAATGTATACAAGTTAATTGTTTTAAACCTTGCCTAACCAAGCTTAGGCATCCTGTCATATGCATCCTGTCAAATTGTTGTTGATATGTGTTTTTTTCCACTTAATTTTTAAAGTATATCTAGAAAAAAAAAATCCCCATTTTACAGATTAGAAAACTGAGACTCAGAGAATTTAGACAATTTAAGGCCACAGTGAAGTTTAGAAGGCAGAGATTTGAAATCCTATCCCCTGGAACCAAATCTAAGATTAATTCTTTCAGAATGGTGCTCCTTCTACAGCCTTGTATACACCCAGAAGTTGATAAAACCAAAATCATTATGTGTCAGGGAATATTTTAAACATTGGGAAAGAAGTACCAAATCAACCAGAGAAACTTCTGTCTTCAAGGGGAAATCAACAAACAAATTCTCAGTGTACAGTATAAATTTTTATTATTAAATGATATAAAGAAAAATAAAAACCAGGAAAGGGAATGGAGAATGATGGGGGGAACCAAGTTTTAAATGTGGGTTGGAAGTGGCCTCAATGAGAATGTGACACTTGAGAAAAGGCCTGAAGAAGGTGAGGGAATGATTCCTGTGAATGTCTGTGGTTGGTGTGTTCCAGGCTGGGGGAACAAGTACAAAGACCCCGAGGTAAAAATGTGGCAGCTACATGTCTGAATAGTGGACATGGGAGGAAAATAAGAGGATTATAAATGCCTTCTTGAGTATGAGGAACATCAAAGAGACCTCTGGGCCTAGAATGGAGTAATGAGGAGGAGAACAGTAAGATATGGTGACAGAGATATAATGGACAGATTGGGTAG
This sequence comes from Prionailurus viverrinus, assembly GCF_022837055.1. Taxonomy (NCBI): domain Eukaryota; kingdom Metazoa; phylum Chordata; class Mammalia; order Carnivora; family Felidae; genus Prionailurus; species Prionailurus viverrinus. The sequence goes on from NC_062561.1 coordinate 161,368,884, forward strand.
GACCAGATAAATCACTGAGAAGACTTTGGTTTTCAGTCTGGAGATATGGACTATGGGAAGGCACTGGAGGATTCTGAGCAGAGGAGTGACACAATCTGACTTAGGTTTTATACAGATCTCTCTTGTTGCCATGTTAAGATTGGACTATGGGTGGCAATAGAAAAATGAGTTTAGAGACATTGGCGGCTTGGACTCTAGTTGATAATAATGAAGTGAATGAGAAGTGCTGAGAATGTGTACATTGTTTGAAGATAGAACTGGAATAATTTTCTGATTAAATAGGGGACTTGAGAGACAGAGGGGAGTCAATGACAACTCAAAGATTTTAGCTCGAGCAACTGGAAGAATGGCCTTGCCGTTGACAGTGGTGTAGAAGGCTGAGGTGGAACAAGTATGGAAGTTAAGTTTCAGGCATGTTAGGTTTGAGAAATCTCTTCAATTTTTGAGCAGAGGTGACAATTGGATACACATATGTGGAGTTGAGGATAGAGATGGGCTGAAAATATGGGAGACAGCAGCCTACATAAATGGTATTTAAAGCCATGAGCCTGGATAAGATTATCAAAACAATGTGTGTAGATGGTGAAGAGCAGAGGACCAAGGACTGAGCCTGGGGCACTCCCACATAAGTCTGTCAGCTTTTGCTTTAATGTATAGTCTGAGGTAACGTTAACACCTGTGTTCGGTCTGTGACTTTCTAGAATCTCTCAGTAAAGTATTCCTTCTATAATTTTGTTATGACATTCTTAATCCCCAATGTTTTGTTTGTTTGTTTTTGTGTTTGCTTCTTTGTTTTTGCCTTAAACTATTTTATCCAATATTCTGCTATTTGAGCTTACTTTGGGTTAGTATTTGATGGTATAACTTTAAAAGTTTTTTTTTTAATGTTTATTTATTTTTGAGAGATAAAGAGATGGAGCACAAGCAGGGGAGGGGCATAAGAGAGGGAGACACAGGATCTGAAACAGACTCCAGGCTCTGAGCTGTCAGCACAGAGCCTGATGTGGGGCTTGAACTCACGAACCATGAGATCATGACCTGAGCCAAAGTTGGAGGCTTAACTGACTGAGCTACCCAGGCATCCCAGGTGGTATACCTTTTTAAAAAATATTTTATATTTTTGAGAAAGTTATGTTTTAGGTTATCCAGAGTATAGCTGGATTTTAAAAAAAAATCTTATTCATTTGTTAATTAATGTTTGTTTCCTTTGAATCAATTTACTTTGGCATTGGGATCCCAATCCAGCTGCTCTGATGAGAAATTGAACTTGTGTCAGTCTTGGAGATTGGCTTTCCCTTCCAAGTCTCATTTGTCAGTGTTCTGGAGTTTCATGCAGTACAGCAGGGTTTGTGGGAGGCAGTGATACTTTGGTTATTAGCCATTAGTCCACGTGGGTTTTCATGGAGGTATGCATGATTTTTATCTTTAGCTTTTTTGGGTCTACTGGAGCTAGGCATCCCAATGCGATAATCTTGTGGCCTTGCATGGATCGAAAAGCCATCCTTTTCTAGGGACTTGATTACTCTCTTGGGCATTTCCAGAGAGTCAGGCCTTGGTCTTCCTAAATCATAATCCTCAGACCTGTTTGTTTTTATTTTTCTCATACCTGTTTTTATCTTTTATCATCCAGGGTGAGAAAGTTGACTTATTTCTTTGGTTGGGGGAAAGCTTCTCTATTCATCCCAACAATTTTTCCTCTCTCTGAAGCTGGGCTTTTGGAAACCAAATGTGTAGAATTCTGGTAGGCTACTTCAGCCTTTTTCCTTGATGTTTGTGAGCATCTGCTGAGAAGCATTGAGGGACAGAACCTGTCACCCAGTTAAGTACAGGAAATTAATGGAAAATAGAATACATACCTTAAATAATACTCCTAAATACTACCTAGCCACGAATGCAGACTAGACCCCTAAAGCAAATTCTAGACTCCACATCTTGAATTTAAATCTCAGGTTCATGCTCTCTTTAAAAACAAGCAAACAAGCAAAAGGAATGAAAAGACAGAGGAAAGGAAAGAGAGAGAAAGAAAGAAAATGATATTTTTATCAGACCAGGGCTGCTTAGCCTTGTCCTGGAATTCATTAAAACTGGGGACTCTCTGAAATTCTATAGAGAAGTAAGTTGGTTATGTGTATTTGAATATTTCTGGGGGGAAGTTCTTCATCTTTAAAATATTAATATTTAAAGAAAAAAAAAAGTTAAAGATTACTGGTTTAAAATATTCTTGTTTGTTTGCCTTTCCCTAATAGCATAAGGAGAGGCTACTGACTCCAAGTGCATATAAAACACAGATTACTTATGAATTAAAGAGTGACTGCAAATTGACATTTAAAAAATTTTGAAAACATGTGCCTTTATAAATTTTGGAACCAAATATCTCAATTGTTATAATGCCTATTTAAGGGAAAACTTTACTTTTAATTTTCATGGTTAAATTTTTCTCTAATGTATGACTGCTGTTTTAAAAGACTATATTAACATTATGTTTACTTGGTTGTTTCTCACCTTTACATATTTCTATTACTACAGCAGTTTGTAGAAATATATCTACCAATCCCCAATGGGATTTTTTGTAAAATACATGTTGAAAGGGAAGTGATAACTATGACTTTACTTTTTTATTGATATATATATTTAAATATATCTGTTTAAATATTATAGGTATTTAAATATACATATTTATCAGATTGTTTTAACAAAGATATTCACTAGTAATTTAAAATTTAATTTGGAAAATTACTCTTTTTTTTTTGAGAGAGAGGATGAGTGGGGGAGAGAGGCAGAGAGAGAGAGAGAATCTTAAGCAGGATTCATGTTCAGCATGGAGCCTGATGCAGGGCTCGATCTCATGACTCTGGGATCATGACCTGAACCAAAATCAAGAGTCAGATGCTCAACTGACTGAGCCACTCAGGTACCCCTAAAACATTACTCTTAAGATCTAAATCAAATGGACATATTCCATGTAAATGAAGTTATTAAATATCTCTGGGATAATATTTATCTTGCTGAAAAATTAAAAGGAAAAATGTTTCTTCTTGATATAGAAATACTTGTCCCAGTGAACATCTCCTGATTTTAAGATGTCCTAAGGAAAAACACCCCTTCCTATAAAACATACTGCATTTAGGTTGTCATGGTACACACGGCAATGGTTGGAAGCTATCCAAATCCTCTGGCTGGGTATTACAGTTCAAAGTTAATGAATAGATTAAAATATATCTGTATTCAGAACTACTCGTAGGCTCCTTCTAATATTCTGAGCACAAACTGTGTGCTGATTTTTTGCTTCCTCAGAGCAAAGGTAATAATTGTCACAAGGTGAATATATTTAAACTTCCTAAAAATAAATAAAAGTCTTATGATAAAGAATTTATTTTCTGTGATCCTAGAAATACTACTGGATACATGGAACTTGCTAATATTTTCAATGTCCCAGATTTTATCCTTATCCTGCCCCTTTTTAAACTTTGCCATGATTATCAAAATTGTCCTCAGCTTTGTACCTAGCTTTTGTCTTTCCCTCTACCTTGAACCAGCATGTTTGACATGTCTTTCATCTTCTTTGGCTGAAGTTCCCTCATATGAATTCTTAAAAATTAACAACCAAGTCAAGAGTTGGCTAGTAATAAAAGCCTCACCACTTAGTTTACTTATTAGATTTTATCCCTTTCTTTTTAGTGATATAATTAATTCCATTTATTTCTCTTTGTGTACCCAACATATGTTTAGATCAGTCTTTATGCTTATTGGTCTTACTGTTAATTCATAACCTAATTGGAGGAAAAATCAGCATGTTATAAACTACCTAATTATCCTAAGGAATCCCCTCTTAATGTATTTTCTCCTTTATGTTGGCTGTCAGAAAGCTCAAACATAACTTATTTTTTCTTGCCATAGTTTAAGATCAGACCTGCTGGTTTTATTACTTTCATCCTTTATTACCTGACACATGTTTTCATTTAGCGTATCTGATTGATTTGTAAAAAGTGCTTTAAAAATTATAAGGACCTCAGTTATTTTGGGACATAAATTGTAGTGATAATCCCTTTTGACTTAACACCATCTCTGGGATTGACCACAGAAGATGCAGTCCTGGAACTCAGAACCTAGAAATGTTCTCCCACATAGGGATCTATCTCTGGCTTGTGCAAAGATGAATATAGAGTGTCAAGAGTCCTGCCCTAGAGCATTCTGATTTCCCTCCCTCCCACTCCTTCTGAGACTTAAAGGGAGTCTTGCCTGAAACTAGCAAGGGCCCAGAAGGAAAGATAGATGTAATACCCCCCATCTGCCCCTGCTTAGAGGGAGCAATGATTCAAGGGCATTTTTGGAAGAATCTGTATATAGTTTGATTTTTTTTCTTTTCCACCTAATAAGGAATCTAGGCAGCCTTTGTTAGCCTAATTTTTAACCATAGCTTTTGTGACTCTGTGGGAGCTTTCCCTATCTCTCTCCCTATTTCATGTTCCATTCCTCAGTCACAGACCTACTGCATCCTCTGTACTTGGGATGTGAGACTATAGCCCTTTACTGACATGGTAGTTTCCCCAGGCCTGAAAAGAAACACTTCCTCTTGGCTGCTTTAAGCCAGGGTTGAAGCGGCATCCAGTCCTTCTCTGTCTCTCTCTGTTATTTTTGATCTTCCTGCTCTGAGAATTCTTGGCATATTGAGTTAATTGGTAAGTTCTGTACTTCAGTTCACTTTGATAAAACTCCTAGCTACACTGAGACTTGCATCCTGGCCACCACTTACTTTAGTCCCTTTTCTGCCAGAAGTGAGATGAGGTGAAACTGCTTTCAGCCAGTTTTGCTCATTATTAGGTTCTCCAGGGAAAGGTTAGATTGAAGAAGATTGAATATGTTGGATAGAATAAGGTTGGGATTTATATGTGGATTTCCAGTCCCATGCGTTCTGTATTCTCCATTATTGAGGATTATTGCAAACTGACAGTAAGAACAGTAATGAGGTATATGAAAATATGAGATGGAATAGAATGAAATTAAGCCATGTATCATTTGTCAAATGATGTCTTTTTGGTGTTTCAGTGAAGCCTACTGAATCCTGAATTTTTTTTTTTCAAGGAGGGCATAAAAATCTTACTAAAGTAAAAGATGCTGGAGGGGGGTGGAAGAGAAACGAGAAATCTTAGGGGAAAATGATGAATCAAAAGCCTTTTCTTTTTCTATTGGTAAATTAAATGTGTGAATGAATTTTAAAATTGTGGACAAATTGTCACTTGTTATTTTAGAGTGCTCAACAAATTGTTCATCACTGAGGAGAAATAAAAGCATGTCTATTTCTGAGCAAATTTGACTGGCTTTATGTAGCAGGAACAAAGGTTTTACATAGTCTTAAGTCTGCAGTATTTCTTCCAGCATTCTCAGACAAAGAATTGGAGCAGAAAATGTTTTTTAGAAAAATATGAGTTACTAAAGCTAGGACATAGGTTGGGGACAGAAGTCCCCACATTTAAATGAAATTAAGAAAATATTCATTTGAAAGGACAGTTTTAGAGACTTGGTACATTAGTGGTCAACTCTTAAGTTGAAACGGCTGGTTTAAGTTGGGTTACAAGTTTCCTAAGGGTATTTATTCCTAAGTGGCTGTAACTTTAATGTAGGTGTGTCTTTGAAATGAATGAATCAAACTTTTAATGATTGACTTAGTATATGACCTATGCTTTGCTTTGCTGCTAAGTAGTAGAGAAAACATGTCTGTCCAAAAAGTTGGGACAAATACATATTTTAGTATGTCAGAGCATACTTGAGCATGCTGGTTTGTTCATGTACCTAAGGAGAAATCCTAATGTATCAAAATAGCAATTTTTTACTAGATCAGCGAGATTAAATTCATCCCTTTCTACCATGGGGATGCATAAATATGATCTAATGATCAGGTCATAAATGTTCTGAATTGATTTTTCTTTTAGTGAAGGAAGACTGTAGATTTTGTATTTTTTTTTATTTTGTTTTTAAAAGACATCTCACATTCTCCTTCTGAACAACAGTGTTGCTTATCTCTTTGATAAATGCGGTCCTGTGGCTTTAGAATAGATATTCAGACTGATGGAAGAAAAGAAAATGTGAAAAGTGAAAAATGATTTAATAATAGTATTCCCAGAAGCATGGACATTTTTAGAAACAGGACTCTGATCAACAGTCTCTGGAGATATGAAAATGCATTAGATGAGCTAGACCCGGCAGCTTGATCTTGTCCTCTGCTATGGGCATGTCCTTGATTTGATCAGTTTTTCTCTGTGAGATTTCCCCAGGAACAAAGTCTCTAGGCTTTCATATGTTTCCTTTCAAGTGAGAGCCACAGGTGTGACACATTTTGAAAGCTATGTTTGTCAACAGACTCCAGCTTAGAGGATGAGTAAAAACACAAAGCCAAACTTTGAGGTGATTTTCTGTCAAACCACAGTAGTTAGTCACACCAGCAGCATTGAGGACCATCTTGAAAATCTTACACATGTTAGGATGGGGAAATTCCTTTTTAGTGTAGGGGAAATCAATTATGACATTCATTAGACTATCACTAGAACAAAAGACTCATGAAGGCAGGGGCTAATCTGTTCTGTTGGGCTCAATGCATGGCATAAAGCAAAGAATTCTATTCAGTTTTGCTGAGAGCATAAAATGAGATGAGTGGTAAATCAATTGTATTCTTATAATACTTTTGATGAGTCTTGCTATTTTGCTTTTTCTAAGTCTGAACTCATATGTAGATAATATTTCCTATGAATGAGAAGTAAATGAGTAGATCTTTTAAAATCCATAAACATTATAAATTGTGGATTAGAACCCTTGTTTTCTGTTAGATATATCGATATCTTTAGAACAGTTAGAACTCAGGGCTATCATACACTCATACATTTAAAGGATATAATTGTGACTGTCTTTAGGGCAATACGTTGTTGTGTAGACATTCAACGTGTAATGAGGCAGAATGGGGAAAACCCACACTTCCGTAAGTAATTTAGGTGCCTGAAAGCAGCTTTACATAAAACTGCCATGTAATTCAATCAAAAGAGATGTGCTGACTTTGTCTATCCATGTAATTGCTCCATTTCCTGATTCTTTATTGTGTTGTTTGTCATAAACAGAATGGTTTTTGATTATCATGAAGACTATTATAAAACAAATAGACCAGTGAGGTCATTATGTGTGCCAAAGTTTTGTATTCTACTCAGCAAATTTCCTCTTCGTGTTTTCTGTTTCAATCTGAGTGATTGAAAAATTACTGACATCTCATCTCTTGTAAGTGTTCTGGTAGTCTTTGGGTTAACAATTCAATCCTTGTTGCTTGCAGATTTCTGTTGATGGTTATGGTGATTCACACCAATTGATACTTGCTCATATGAACATATGGTCATGATGAAAAGCATTGACTGGTTTCTGTCATTGGCTATTTGCACAACATGGAGTAGATTGGCTTACTTTTAAATTAAATTTTATCATAGGAAAAGGTATACGTGATACAAACTTGAGAGTACATACACAAAAAGTTAATCTGATAATTAAATAAGGGAATACACACAACTGCCTTAGCCCAAGGCTGAAACATAGTCTTATTTTTTCCTTTTTTTAGTTTTTAGAATATTCATATTTCTATCAGGAATAATTTTTTTTAATAGGCGTGGACATCTATTTCAGGGTGTAATTGTAATTCCTTTGATCAAAATGTTTTTGTGCAATTTTTCCAGCACCTATAAATAATAAAGACATTTATTTCATGCTATCTTCTCTTTCAAATATTATATGAACAAATTTTCCATAAAACATCATGATATATTAGAAAGAGTGCTGAATTTGGAGGCACATAATTCATAACCTATATGCTAAATGACAGTGTAAATTACTACACATCATATAGGCCCAGTTTTCTTATATTTGAAATAGAGAAAACAACATATTCTATGTCATGCAGGGATAGGTGTGAGGGTTAAGACATATACGTGGGGCGTCTGGGTGACTCAGTAGGTTAAGCGTCCAACTCTTGATTTCAGCTCAGGTCATGATCTCACAGTTCATGTGATGCAGTCCCTGTATCAGGCTCTGAGCTGACAGTGCAGAGCCTGCTTGAGATTCTTTGCCCCTCTTTGGCTCACACAGGTGTGTGCGCGTGCTCTCTCTCTCTCTCAAAATAAATACAATTTTTTTAAAAGAAATATATGTGAAACTGTACATAAATATCAAAGCTGTAGAATAAATATAATGAAAAAATCAGATAATCTCATCCCTAAATTAAAATATATATATATATATAGCATTCTCAAAATATATCTTATCTGAGGTGTGCAAGGGGTATTTGGTAAAAGGATATTTTACTACTTATCAAATATTACTGCTAACAAAACAATTAGAAAGCTGATAATAGAGTGAAAATAAAAATCACTGAGTATACCGTCCCTTAGATATTACAACATACATAGGCATGTATGAGAGATCCTTTTTTTCAGAAAGATATTTTGATTTTTCCACTTAACCATGAATTACACACATCTTTTCTTGTGATAGTATATCTTTCCATAATCTCATTTAATAGTTGTATGATATTTCATTTAACACATATAATTTGTGACTAAATTTTCATTATGGTGCTTGCTATTTTTTTATAATGATTAACGACACTGTGATGAACATTATTACAGTTAAATTGTGAACATTTTAAATTATTTTTTATGGTAAAAGTTGAGAAATTAAGTTGCTGGGGAAAAGCATAGGTATATGAGTAAAGTTTTCGATAAACAAAATTCAATTTCTCTCCAGAACAAAAGCACATGTAGTAAGATAATATTTTTATATTAACTGAAGATTTCTCTTAAAACCTCTGCTCATTTTTTGCTCCTTATTCCATTTTTCAATAGAATATCTTTCCTCATGAAAAAGGTGTTAAAAACATAGAAAAATAATTTCTTGCATTAGAGCCTGGGAGTATAAAAAATCTAAGCTTGAGTTGTTTCTCCAAAAAATTTTGGAGAATGCATGATTTGTAAATAATTACTATGGTTCCTATAGAATATGGATTCCTATTCTGGTGAGACAGTAATTGGGAGAAAAACCATTCTTAGATGCTCATGAGCATCCCTGAGAGAACCCTCTCTCTTGCCCTCAATACATCTATGCTGAATGACACCTTGTTTGGGTGAAGGGGTGACAGAAACCTCAGGTAAATTGGTGGAGTCAGGTCCAAAGACCCATCTATCTCACCTCCCACATGAGGTTCATGGCTGAACCTCAGCTTTCCTTGCAGTACAATGTATCACAGGGGCAGCACAATAGAAATGGTTGCAAGATTTTTCTAGGTGAATGGGTCTGCAACAGGTGCCTAGAGGCTCCTTTATTCCGTGAGTTATGGGAGTGAATGCAAATTCCCATGGGTCCAAATGGACTCCTGCTAGCTAAAAAACAGACTCAGAGAGTTCTTGAGTTAGAATACAAATGAAAACAGAATAGTGTTCTTTGTGTATTAACAGGACGATATCTATCATGGTATGTATAGGCATGAATAGCTGGACTCTTGCCCAAAAGCTTTGCTAACTGATACACTGATACAACTCTTAGAAAGGAAGCAGTAGTGTGTTTGGGAGCAAATTTGGTGTGTATTGTTAGCAACTCTTCACATCTTTTTGTTAAGTGAATGTCAAGTTAGCCAGTTGTAACTGGCCAGGGTATTTATGCCATTAAAAGTGGGGGATGCTATGAATCAGGGCTTGCTTTCCACTCTCCCAGAGATAGTTGTTAAAAATTTGCTAGCACACTAGTGAAAAAAGAGGCAATTGTATTTTTACTAATAGAAAGTTTGATATTTAGTGGAAATGGGGCTTGAAAGATTAAAGTATGTTACATTTCTCACACACTTGCATTTTTTTTGGCCTGAAATTCATATTTGCTACATTCAGTTGATGTATGATGAATACCTACTTGTTTCTTAGATGATAGTCATACATCAGGAAGCCATAAGCCATATCCTTTGGCTAATGTAATAAATTGCTATTTCTGAAAACCCCATATTATAGGAGTATCAAAATTGATAGGTAAAAATTAGCAAAAAGAATGTATACATTTGTATATAATTATTAGATATATAAAACCACTAGTATTTTAAAAATTACTGACAAAACATATTCCTGATTGAGTATTTTCCCCCAGGGATTAGACTAGTTGAGGCTCTTGAAAAATGTGTTGACCAAAGCTCAGACTGGAGAAAGAAAAAATTACCTAGAAAATTATCCTGTGACAATAATTGACAATCTTTTTTATCATTGGCCCTTTGAACTGCAGTGAGCTTAATATGATAGATGTCAAAGTAGTCTGGTTATGAGTTAGTGTGCATGAAGCCTCAGAATGACCAATGGTGGCATGGAGCATTTTTCACAGTAAATTTATCAGTGATCTTTGGCTTTTTGCTTCATCAAGATGAAGTCTATTTCTTTTCTAAAATTTCATGTCTTTTCTGAAAACTCTGTGATGCTTTTTTAACCATAGTTGGCTCAATTTCAGTATTATGCCAAATAGTTTTTTTTTTTAATACCTGTAGACTCTCCATTTCTCTTGGTAAAAACATCTTAATGTGTGCTTGGTTGTTAAGAAAAGGGATAATATGTGTCTGAAATAATCTATTGACTCAAAGGTGTATTTACTTTTGAACTTACATCAATACAATAGAATACTTTTTTGAACTTATTAAGTTTTTTTTCCTAATTTCAAATGGATACAAAAGTTGCATGCATGGTACAGAGAATTCCTAGAAATCTTTCACCCAGTTTAACCACATGTTAATTCTTACTATATTTTCCTTATTCCATCTTTATTTCTCTTTTTATTAAATGGTCTGAAATAAAATATAGAAATAAAGGAATTAAATAATGTAATTATATGTATATCTTAGTTCAATTTTAAGTATTTATCCTCAAAATAGACTTAATGTTTATAGCATATTTACAAATATTGATTATGTATTATACCACATGAATCATAAAAATAGCCACAAAATGAAAGTCCTTGATTGAAAAGATGTAAAACTAGAAATTACTAGTAAAGGAATAACAAAGCAATGCTTCCTTTTTAAAATTAATTTGTTAAAGACAGAAGCATAGCTCCAATTATAAACAACTTAGAAAGAATGATTGTGAAAACTCATTATGTTAAAACAAAAAGGCCTAATAAAATAGGAATAGGGGATTAAAACAGAGAAAAACAGAAATTAATGAAGCAGAAAACACAATACTAGAATCTATGAATAAACAGAAAGACAATTTTAGAGAAAAAGAAAACTTAAACAGATAAATCACTGTCTTTCAAATTTCAGTATTATGCCAAACAGTTTTTTAATACCTGTAGACTTTCCATTTAATTTCAAACTAATTAAAATATAAGGCATACCTGTTCGATATTAACAGGTTCAATATCAAAAATTAGATAAAAATTACAATTGCAGAGGACACAAGCATATAGGCCACCTGTGTCAGTGTCTTTGAAACCCTTAAAGATGAACTCAATTTTCAGGAGCAAGTAACTATTAAAATTGAAAAATAATATAAATTAAATAATAAAAAAATGAGAAACGCAAGATTAGTGTATTTAGTATTTGCTATTTTAAGACTCTGATAGTGGGGGTGTTTGTTTGTAGAACCAATTTAGAAATAAATATCAAAACCCATACATAAGTATTCAGATACTTGAAACAGGAATTGCACTTTAAGAATTTATTCTCAGGGGCGCCTGGGTGGCTCAGGCGGTTAAGCGTTAAGTGTCTGCCTTCAGCTCAGGTCAGGATCTCACAGTTCGTGAGTTTGAGCCCCGCGCACTGGGCTCTGTGCTGACAGCTCAGAGCCTGGAGCCTGCTTCAGATTCTGTGTCTCCCTGTCTCTCTGCCCCTTCCCTGCTTGCGTTCTGTCTCTCTCTGTCTCAAAAGTAAATAAACCTTAAAAAAAAAAAAAAGAACTTATTCTCAGAAAACAAGTGAATTTGTCAAGAAGACTGCAAGTGATAGTTTCATGTAGCTACTTTGTTGCTTTTGTGACTCCCCCCCCCATCATAAGAACCATTTATACAGTGATAGAGGAGTAAAGAATTCACCATACATCCCAAATTGAATTCTAAGCAATCATTGAAATGTGGGTCTGAATACATAGACATGAAAAATGTTTATGTGATATATTTATGTGCCTGCAAAGCCAGCCAGCTTCTCTCTTTCTCTCCCTCCTCTTACCCACAGCCCCCACACATGATCTTGCTCACTCTCTCTCTTCTTCTATGTCTTCTATTCTCTTGCATGCTTGATGCTTCTCTAAATAGCTCACAATATCCTTGTTCCTACTGTAAGCTTGGCCTCTCATGGCTTTGCCATGCCTCTCCTGGCTTCACCTCTGTCCTGCCTTTTCTGACACAAGTGTTCTTGCCACAAAGTCACATTGCTATTGGTGCTTTGTGTCCACTCAGTTTTGGAGGTTTAAGGAATAAAATTTTTAAATTTATTATTGTTTAATTTATATCCAAGTTAGTTAGCATATGGTACAACAAGGATTTCAGGAGTAAATTCCTTAATGCCCCTTACCCATTTAGCCCATACACCGCCCCCCCCACAACCTCTCCACCTCTGTTTTTCCTCCATATTTGAGAATCTTTTATGTTTTGTCCCCCTTCATGTTTTTTTTTTACTATTTTTGCTTCACTTCCCTTATGTTCATCTGTTTTGTATCTTAAAGTCCTCATATGAGTGAAGTCATATGATTTTTGTCCTTCTCTGACTGACTAATTTCACTTAGCATAATGTAGTGCAAATGGCATCCATGTAGTTGCAAATGGCAAGATTTCATTGTTTTTGATTGCCGAATAATACTCCATTGTATAGATATACCACCTCTCCTTTATCCATTCATCCATCAGTGGACATTTGGGCTCTTTCCATACTTTGGCTATTGTCGATAGTGTTGCTATAAACATTTGAGTGCATGTGCCCCTTCGAAACAGCATACCTATATCCCTTGGATAAATACTTAGTAGTGCAATTGCTGGGTCATAGGGTAGTTTTATTTTTAGTTTTTTGAGGACCCTCCATACTGTTTTCCAGAGTGGCTGCACCAGTTTGCATTCCCACCAGCAATGCAAAAGAGATCTTTCTCCGCATCCTTGCCAACATCTGTTGCTGCCTGAGTTGTTAATGCTAGCCATTGTCACAGGTGTAAGGTGGTATCTCATAGTGGTTTTGATTTGTATTTCATTGATGATGAGTGAAGTTGAGCATTTTTCATGTGTCAGTTGGCCATCTGGGTGTCTTCTTCAGAGAAATGTCTATTCATGTCTTTTGCCCATTTCTTCACTGGATTATTGGTTTTTTGGGTGTTGAGTTCTTTAGATTTTGGATACTAACCCTTTATCTGATATGTCATTTGCAAATACCATCTCCCATTGTCAGTTGCCTTTTAGTTTTGCTTATTGTTTCCTTCACTGTGCAGAAGCTTCCTATTTTGATGAGGTCCCAGTAGTTCATTTTTGCTTTTGTTTCCCTTGCCTCCAGAGATGTGTTGAGTAAGAAGCTGCTGTGGCCAAGGTCAAAGAGGTTTTTGCCTGCTTTCTCCTCGAGGATTTGGATGGCTTCCTGTCTTACATTTAGGTCTTTCATCCATTTTGAGTTTGTTTGCTTGTTTATTTATTATTTAAAAAATTTTTTTACACTTAGTTATTTTTGAGAGAGAGAGAGAAAGAGAGAGAGAGAGAGAGAGAGAGAGAGAACAAGTGGGGGAGGGACAGAGAGAGAGTGAGACACAGAAATTGAAGCAGGCTCCAGGCTCTGAGATGTCAGCACAGAACCTGACATGGGACTCGAACTCACAAACTGTGAGATCATGACCTGAGCCGAGGTCAGATGCTTAACAGAATGACCACCCAGATTCCCCCATTTTGAGTTTGTTTTTGTGTATGGTATAAGAAAGTGGTCCACGTTCATTTTCTGCATGTCACTGTCCAGTTTTCCCAGCACCATTTGCTGAAGAGACTGTCTTTATTCCATTGGATATTCTTTCCTGCTTTGTCAAAGATTAGTTGGTCATGGGTTTGTGGGTCCATTTCTGGGTTCTCTATTTTGTTCCATTGATTTGAGTGTCTGTTTTTATGCCAGTACCATACTGTCTTGATGATTACAGCTTTGTAATACAGCTTGAAGTCCAGGATTGTGATGCCTCTAGCTTTGGTTTTCTTTTTCAAGATGGCTTCGATTGTTCTGGGTCTTTTCTGGTTCCATACAAATTTTAGGATTGTTTGTTCTAGCTCTGAGAAAAATGCTGGTGTTGTTTTGTTAAGTATTGCATTGAATATGTAGATTGCTGTGGGTAGTATTGACATGTTAACAATTTGTTCTTCCAATCCAGGAGCATAAAATCTTTTTGCATTTTTTTGCGTCTTCTTAGTTTCTTTCATAAGCTTTCTATAGTTATCAGTGTATAGATTTTTCACCTCTTTGGTTAGATTTATTCCTCGGTATTTTGTGGTTTTGGTGCAATTGTAAATGGGATCAATTCCTTGATTTCTCTTTCTGTTGCTTCATTATTCGTGTATAGGAATGTGCATTGATTTTATATGCTGCAACTTCCGATTTCTGTGCATTGATTTTATATCCTGCCACTTTGCTGAATTCATGGAACAGTTCTAGCATTTTTTTGGGGGGGAGGGGCTTTCCTATGATAGAGTATCATGTCATCTGTGAAGAGTGAAAGTTTGACTTCCTCCTGGCTGATTTGGATGCCTTTATTTCTCTGTGTTGTCTGATTGGTGAGGCTAAGACTTCCAATACTATGTTGAATAACAGTGGTGAGAGTGGACATCCCTGTCTTGTTCATGACCTTAGGGGGAAAGCATTCAGTTTTTCCCCATTGAGGGTGATAGTAGCAGTGGGTCTTTCATATATGACTTATGATCTTGAGGTATGATACTTCTGTCTCCACTTTCCTGAGGGTTTTTACCAAGAATGGATGCTATAGTTGTCAAATGCTTTCTCTGCATCTCTTGAGAGGATCATGTGGTTCTTGTCATTTCTTTTATTGATGTGATCAATCACATTGATTGTTTTGCGGATATTGAACCAGCCCTGCATCCCAGGTATAAAAACCACTTGGTCGTGGTGAAAAATTTTTTTAATGTATTGTTGGAGCCGGTTGGCTAATATCTTGTTGAGGGTTTTTGCATCCATGTTCATCAGGGAAATTGGTTTATAATTCTCCTTTTTAGTGGGGTCTTTTTCTGTTTGGAAACAAGGTAATGTTGGCTTTATAGAAAGAGTTTGGAAGTTTTCCTTCCATTTGTATATTTTGGAATAGCTTCAAGAGAATATGTATTAACTCTTCTTTAATTGTTTGGTAGGATTCTCCTGGAAAACCATCCAGCCCTGGACTCTTTTTTTGGGGGAGAATTTTTATTACTCTTTCAATTTCTTTACTGGTTATGGGTCTGTTCAAATTTTCTATATCTTCCTGTTTCAGTTTTAGCAGTTTATATGTTTCTAGGAAATTTGTCCATTTCTTCCAGATTGCCCATTTTATTGGAGTATAATTGCTCCTAATATTCTCTTATTATTGTTTGCATTTCTCCCATGTTGGTTGTGATCTCTCCTCTTTCATCCTTGATTTTACTTATTTGGGTGCTTTCCTTTTTCTTCTTGATCAAACTAGCTAGGGGTTTACCAATTTTGTTAATTGTTTCAAAGAACAAGCTTGTGATTTCATTGATCTGTTCTGTTTTTTTTTGGTTTTGATAGCATTGATTTCTACTCTAATCTTTATTACTTCCTCTATTCTGCTAGTTTTGGGTTTTATTTGCTGTTCTTTTCCAGCTCTTTGAGGTGTAAGGTTATATTGTGTGTGAGACCTTTCTTTCTTCTTTTGGAAGGCCTGGATTGCTATATACTTCCCTCTTATGACTATCTTGGCTGTGTCCTAGAGGTTTTGAGCTGTGGTGTTATGATTTTCATTAGCTTCCATGTACTTTTTAATTTGATCTTTAACTTATTGGTTAGCCCATTCATTATTTAGTAGGGTGTTCTTTAGTCTCCAAGTATTTGTTACCTTTCCAAATTTTTTCTTATAGTTGATTTTGAGTTTCATCTTGTTGTGGTCTGAAAATATACACAGTATGATCTTGATCGTTTTGTACTTGTTGAGGGCTGATTTGTGTCCCAGTATGTGATCTATTCTGGAAGCTGTTTCATGTGCACTTCAGAAGTATGTGTATTCTGCTGCTTTAGGATGAAATGTTCTGAATATATCTGTTAAGTCCATCTGGCCCAGTGTGTCATTCATAGCCATTGTTTCCTTGGTGATTTTCTGTTTAGATGATCTGTCTGTTGCTCTAAGTGGGGTGTTGAAGTCCCCTATTATTATGGTATTATCAATGAGTTTGTTTATGTTTGTGATGAATTGCTTTATATATTTGGGTGCTCTCACATTGGAAGCATAAATGTTCACAATTCTCAGGTCTTCTTGGTGGATAGACCCCTCAATTGTGATATAATGCCCTCCTTCATCTCTTCCCATCTTTATTTTAAAATCTACATTGTCTGATAGAAGTATGGCTACTCTGGCTTTGTTTTGGTGACCATTAGCATGATAGATGGTTCTCCATCCCTTTATTTTCAACCTGAAGATGTCTTTAGGCCTAAAATGGGTCTCTTGTAAACAGAATATAGATGGATCTTGTTTTCTTATCCATTCTGTTACCGTATGTCTTTTTATTGGAATGTTTAGACCACTGACATTTGGAGTGAGTACTGAAATATATGAATTTATTGCCATCATGTCACCTGTAGAGTTGGAGTTTCTAGTAGTGTTCTCTGGTCCTTTCTATTTTTGTTCCTTTTTTTTCTTTTCTGTCTTTTCTCCCCTCAGAAAGTACCCCTTAAAATTTCTTCCCTGGATGGTTTAGTGGTCATGAACTCCTTTAATTTTGTTTGGGAAACTCTTTATCTTTCCTTCTATTTTGAGTGGAATCCTTGCTGGATAAAGAACTCTTGGCTGCATATTTTTCCAGTTCAGTACATTGAACCTGTCACTCCTTTCTGACCTGCCAAGTTTCTGTGGATAGGTCTGCTGCAAACCTGATCTGTCTTCCCTTATAGGTTAAGGACTTTTTTTTTTCCCTAGCTGCTTTCATGATTCTTTCCTTGCCTGAGTATTTTGTGAATTTGACTATGATATGCCTTGTTGAAGGTCGGTTTTTGTTGAATCTAATGGGAATCCTCTGTGCTTCCTAGATTTCGATATCTGTGTCTTTCCCCAGGTTAGGAAAGTTTTCCTCTAGGATTTGCTCACATAAATTTTCACCCCTTTTTCTCTTTCTTCATCTTCTGGGACCCCTATGATTCTGATGTTATTCCTTTTTAATGAGTCATTGAGTTCTCTAATTTTTATTTTGTGCTCCTTTGCCTTAGTTTCGCTCTTTGTTTCTGCTTCATAATTTTCCATAAGTTTGTCCTCTATATCACTGATTTGCTGTTCTTCCTCACCCATCTTTGCCTCTGTGGCATCCACTGGAGATTGTAGCTCAGTTATAACAATTTTTATTTCATCCTGAGTAGATTTTGCTTCTTTTATCTCCGCAGAAAGAGATTCTAATCTATTTTCGACCTCAGCTAATATTCTTATTATTGTGATTCTAAATTCTGGTTCTGACATCTTGCTTGTAACTGTGTTGATTAAGTCCCTGGCTGTCATTTCTTCCTGTTCTTTCTTTTGGGGTGAATTACTTAGTTTTGTCATTTTGAAGGAAGAAAAGGAATTAATAAGGTAAAAAAAAAGAAAGTTAAAAAATTAAACACAACACAAAGAAATCAAATAAAGGATGTTATATCCTAGGTGTGTTTTGTCTGGTTGTTGAAAGAACCTTGATAGATTAGAGAAAAAAGAGAAAGATAAGAAAATAAAAAAAAGAAAAGAAAAAAGAAAAAAGAGGAAAAAAAGGAAAACATTTGAAAATTTAGAAAAATGGGTACAGTAAAATAGAACAAAATGAAATGATGAAAGTAAAATATTTAAAAAATGTACAAAAAGTAAAAAATATAGTAGAAAAATTAACAAAAAATCTTTTTAATGAAAATAGAAAATAAAAATAGATTTTTTTCTCTTTCTGTATTCAAGAATGAAAAAAGAAAGAGAAAGGAAAAATAATAAAAGGAACAGTGAACAGAATGAAGTACGACTGAAATTCCATCTGGTTTCTCGTAGAAGTCAAGCTATGAAACACTTTTTTTATAGTCCATAAACTAAACAGGTGCAGACACTTGTGTTTGTCAAGAGTGCTGTTGTCCCTGTTGGGCAGGGTTTAGTTTAAAGGCTCTGTTTTCCATTAGAGGGTGCTGCTTAGCCTACTGGGGTAGATTGCGGTGGCATGTGTAGCTGTGTATGCGCATGCCCAGGAGGGGTGAAAATGGCATCAACCAACTGGCAATCAAGCACCCCTCCTTTGTCCACCCCTTTCGCAACTGGCAATCAAGCACCCCTCCTTTGTCCACTCCTTTGTCCTTTGTCTCTGGCTTCCGTCCACTCCCGGCTTCTACACTGTCTATGACCAAACTGTTAGGCTGCCAGGTGACACTTCCCTCTTGAGTTTTATCTCAAATGGGGCTGTGTCTGCCAACCCCTCACTTCTGAGGGACTGCAGCTTTGACCTGCTCAGACCTTCTGAGGGAGGGTTTCTCTGAGCCATGGCCAGGTGCTAGATGCACCCAGGACTGTTCATGAGGCAACCCTGCTGCCGATGCCCAGAGACTGCGGCTGGATGCCAGCTCGCCCCAGAAAAAGTTCACGCAATCTTGTAGCAGCAGCGCTTCAGGGTTTATGGAAAAACAGCAAATATCTGGCACCAGGCTTCCCCCTATGTCCTTGTTCCAACAACAGCAAATGTGGTTGTTCTCCAGGGTCTGCTGGAATCTGCCTGTGGGGTAGCTACACAGCCTCTACCAAGTATCCTCCCTGTAGGGGAACCGCCTCTCCCCTTGTGGCCCTCGGACTTCGCTGTCAGCTCCTGAGGATTTGCCCTTCCCACCAGAGCACCATCAGGTATCGAGCTGTGGAGTTTCAGACTCTTCCCTTCCCCTGTTTATAGAGTCTTAATGCAAGTTAAACCCTCTCCTTTCTCTTTTCTCCCTTTTTAGTTCAGTCCCTGCAGCTGTTTCCACTTTTCCACTTTCTCTCCAGTTGCTTTTTGGTAGGGGGGCATACTTTTCCCGTACTCTCTCCACAAGCAAAAACCGCTCCCTGCCCTCTGCTGCTTCTTTCTACCCCAGTTCACCTTTCTGTGCGGCATACCTGCTGAGTTCTGTGGTTCAGGTTGTGCAGATTTTTGTGTTAATCCTCAAGTCCGTTTTCTAGGTGTGCAGGATGGTTTAGTGTTGATCTAGCTGCATTTCAGCGATGCGAAGTAAAAAAAAACAAAAACAAAACAAAACAAAACCTTCCATGCTGTTCTGCCATCTTGGTCCCTCCCAAGGGAAAACAAAATTAACTAGTTTTACTGTAGATGTTTTCTGTGTTTTGTTACTGTGTTTTGGCTTTTCCCTTCTAGTTGTTTTGCCTATTTTTTGTGGTGGTTTGGCAGGATTTGAAGACTTCTTCATCTATTTCTGCAGCTCTCTAACAGCTGGAAATTGCAGACGACAAAATCTAAAGGGACACTCACATTAACATAATTCTCTTACTAGACAAATCTCAATCTCAGATGCAACATTTCCTGTGTTCTTTTGCCTCAAATGTGTCTTGGTCCTTACTCAGCATACTTTGAGATGATAATTTTTATTTATCCTCAACAAGGGTCATTAGATGTAAAATTTCTCATTTTCTTCCCCCAACAAACAACCTACATTTCCATCCATTCTTTTTACTTCTTCCTATTAGAGTGGGGGATGTGTCCTCTCTTTCTATCAAAGTTCAATTTCTCCAACTTTTTCTGAAGGATCAATCATTTTTTTGCTTATATCCCCTTGCTACTGAATCATCAACCGTTCCCACCTTAGGTCATGTTGTATCTCTCATTATATATATATCAAAAAAAAAGTCTTGCTTTCGCATACCCCAAGCCCCCCACTGCATGTGACTCTGCTTTCTTTGCAACCATTTCACAAAATCATGGCTTATATTCTGTGCTCACCTTCTGAAGTCTTATTCATGTATTTGCTCATTACAATTTGGGTTCTGCTCTTAACTGTCCACAGTTTCACTCCTGTGAAGGTCATCAATGTTCTCTATTGGCAGCTGTGTTTTACCTCTCATGAGGATATTTACTATCTTCATTGTGTTTAAATTTTCAACAACATTTGACACAACTGGCATTCTTCCTTGAAGTACTCTAATTTTGTCCAAATGATATTTCAATCTTCTGTTTTCCTTTCCATCACTAGCAACTCCTTCTAAGTATATTTTTAAAAATCTTTGTGCTCTGTTTGATCTCTAAGACTTAGAGCACCTTTTGGTTCTGGTATTGCTTCATTTTCTTTTTCGGAGCTTGCTTTTTCAGTGATCTCATTTACTTACACGGATTTAGATAACACCTATATGGTCATGAATTCAAAATTCCAAGTATGAGCCTGTAAATCTCTAAGCTTGGATTTGGATATCTCAACTTGGATATCCCAGAGACATCTTAAATTTAATATGTCAAAAACTGAACATATTTCCCATCTCAGTAAACAGTACCAGTATCTTCCCACTCCTTCAAGCAGGATATTTACAGACGATCTTCAAGGCTATCTTTTCCTTGCCCATGATATCTAAGTCCTGTCAATTTTACCTCAGAGATAAATTGATCTCCTTCTCTGCACATCCACTCTTGCCAACTTAGCAGCCATGATCTCTCTCCGAGCCTGGTACAACAGCCTTCTAACTTGTCTCCCTCTTTATATACTTGTCCCTTTCTACTTTATTCTCTTCTTTGGCAAGTAGTGTAATATCCTTAATGTTAAATCAGATAGTGTCTCTCACTGATGAAAGTAAGGCAGTACTTTTATTTACTCATCTAATAGTATTCGACTATTATTCTGCATCAGACTAGATCTAACATGATTTGCCTTCTGGTTATATTTTAATTCATCTTGTGCCACTCTTCCTCTTGCTCACTGGAATCCAGCCATACCTTCACAGTCCTGCAACCATACCTGGAATGCCTAGATTTGGCCATAACTCCAACAATCATTAGCTGTGTGACCTTGGGCATTACTTTTATGTGTCTTAGTTTCCTCATTTGCAAAGTGAAAATAATGTAGATGGATAGTGCTCAGAACAGTACCTGGTATACATGAATGGTCAGGAAATAATTCTCTGCTTGTTGTGTTTATTATTATTATTTTCTCTTGCAGTCTTCATCAGCCCGCATTAAATCTAACTAAAACAGAACTAGGAGGAGATATATTAAGAGATTTATTGCAAGGAATTGACTTACATGATTGTGGGGCTGTCCCAATGAGTATGAAATCTGTGAAGCAAGTAGTCACAAAGGCAGGCGCTCTCATGCAGCTAAATCTGCAGTTCATAGGTATCATTTCTTCTTCCAGAAAACTTCTGCTCTTAAGAACTTTAAAATAATCAAATCAGGGTTGCCAGGATTATAAAGGATATTATCCTTTACTTAAAGTAAATGAAAATGAATGCTGACTATGTTTGATTGAATACCTGGCCACATTGACACATCACACTGACCTTTACATGAGCTTTGAAATTGATAGTCCCTCCATCTGGGAATGCTACATATATATCAGTCTTTCCAAGATTAGTTGCTTCCCAATCTTGAATTTCAGTTTAAATGCTCTTTCATGAAGATTACCAAACTAAAAAGAGTTATGCCCCTATGTCTTATTCTGCACCTCAGCCTTTTGATGATGTTTAATAACACTTTCAATAATGCATTGTTAGTTTTTCTGTTTTAATATTGTTTGGCTGTGTCATCCACAAGAAAAAGCTATCAAGGCCAACCATATCATTCTTACTTATTTCAAGAGCACAATATGGAACCTAACACATGATAGTTACTAAAGGCAAATTTACTAGATGGGAATGTAAGAAGTAATGTAAAGTGGAACAATTAAGATGCAAAGTAAGGTGTATATATGTACATACACACATGTATGTGTGTAGTATCTACACACAAAAAGATAATGGTTCTTTAAAAAAAAATTTTAACGTTTGTTTTTGAGAGAGAGCACAAGTGGGAGAGGGCCAGAAAGAGGAAGACAGAAGGATCTGAAGCAGGCTTCATGCACTGGGCACGGAGCCCAATGTGGTGTTCTATCTCACCATCTCATGATCTCTATTTCAGATCACGACCTGAGACAAAATCAAGAATCAGCCACTTAACTGACTGAACCACCCGGTGCCCCAGATAATGGTTACTTTTTATGAATGGTAAGAATGTCAGTAATTTTTATTTACTTTTACTTTTGCTGATTTGCATTTTCCTATTTTTGTATATAGACATGGTTTTCTATGTTCTTATTTTTTAAATACAGAACTTGTAAAATACCTATACTAAAGAAAAAGAGCCAATGGACCATTAACTCCTATTTAGAAGAGATCATTTCTTTCTACTCATGCCTTAAGCATTAAATGACTCTGAAAGAGGGATTCCTTGTGAGCCTCTCTAGCTAAAAGTCTTTATGGGTCAAGAAACTCTGAGAAGAGAGATGACAAATGGAGGTTTAAGAAACTTGAAAGCTGTCAATATGTAACATTTGGTAAATACAGAGGAATGATGGAATGGTGGTCTAGGCACCACTGTTGGTACTTATTTTTTCATAGTGAAACTTGTCATTGAGAAGGTGTCTATCAAGAGTCCATTTATAAAAATAATAGAGTGAAAACTTGGTAAAGGAGTTTCATGTGTTTGAATGTCAGTCTTTAACTGCGTTCTACTTTCTTTTGTAGAGAAGATAGAACTGAATGTGTTCAACTGAGAGAAACACACTTGAGTGCCAGTAGGCATAGTAGTAAAGTAATTATAAGAAAAGGAAGAGAAGGAGGGGGAAACAGAATAGGCGCCTGTCTAGGATATATGTGAATGCAAAGTCTTTCCTGTAGAATGAGGGTCCTCAGTTTTTCTGTCCTTCATTAGCATTCCAGCCCCAAATTCTATTTATTGGGCTTACAAAAGACCCTTCTTAAAGCACACATATATTAATTACTTGGGCAGGATAAAAGAAAAAATGATGTCATGCAAATGTGTTTGTTAAACAATGAGAAACTGAGCTAGGCTGTTCAGAGAAGAAAAGCCCTCATTGAAATACTGAAATTTTTTGTTTTAACATCTACATGATTGTAAAAGTTGGGGCTACCAAGATAGTTTTGAATGGGTTGTCAGGGAATAGAAAAGAGCCTTGAAAGGAAGAGGAAGAGAGAGGTTAGGGAGCTCTAAATGGAGAACTGATGGTGCTATAGTCAAAATTGGATGGAATTGTTTTCTAAGCAGCTTTATTGAGATAAACTTCTCTTACCATGAAGTGAACCAAATGAGGGAATAGAGCTCAAGGGTTTTTAATATATTTGGAGAATTTTACAGCATAACCTTAGCCTAATTAAGGAGAAAAAAGAGGTTTCCATAACTAAATGCATTTAACTCTATTTTTGTGAAGGTTTTAAGTAGTTGAGGTATGCTCCTTTAGGACTTCATAAAAATGAGGCTATGGTTCTATACTTTGTCCTGTGAGGTGTGTGAAATTAGGTGAAAAGCAATTCAGATGCTAGTTGGCTCTGTTAGTAAGTTCACATGATGACAGATGATGACAAACCATCACACATAATTCTCCAAGAAATATGACAGTGGAGTTGAATGTGAAGTATATAAAATAAATAACCCACAAATAATCATATCAATGAGAGACCTACATGAAGCCTGATGATCTACAGCTTAGAGCCATGAGCCAAGGAAACATTTATTACCCCCTTGAATCTGTTCATTTAATAAGGCCATCTAGAGTCATAGCACTTGACCTTAAAAGTGCTTAAGTAGCAAGCTCCATATTTTATTTGTTCCTTTATTTTTCTGTACAAATATACCCCATATGTGTCTGCACTCTCCGTATTCCCAAGGGGAATGTTAAATCATTATAGGTCAATGGCAGCATTTGTACTTCAAACAAGTCCACAGATGGCAGAGTCTTAGTCTAATTCCCTTGCACTGCCAGTGCCGCAAGTAAAGACCAAACAAGGTTTTCCACTATATTCTTTCTGATTTAATATTTGATGAGTCTCAGAGCACTGTGCTAACAACTTCCTATGGTCTCTTTAAGGAAGCCAGTTTTGTAGATTATACTTGTTTCTCATGTTACTATGCACACAGCTGGCAGCCACAAGAAGGCACAGCTTAGTGAATATTCCTTCCTTTATTTAATTCCTTCTGCAGGTGTCATTTCTGTGTTTTGGCCATCTGGTGTTCTTCAGAATAGAATAGAATCTCAGTTGTGAAGACTTATTCAGATATATAACCTGAATAAAAATCTTCTCAAAAGCATTAAAAATGGCTAACATAACAAAGACAATATTTTAGCTTTGCATATTGGCAGGGATCTGGAGCAAAAGTAGTATTTTTGAGCATACTTTGGCTGCAAAAGATGCATGTGAAATAATGTTTATGGTGGCATGACTTCCTTATTGTGTCATCTCTATGAAAATTGTCCATTCCAAAGAAGCATCAGATCTGAGAGTCAAAGATAATGATATTCTTCTCTATTCCTCTGGAGAAAGATTTTGGGTGGGAACAAGAGATAAAAATGCTTTTCAACCTTTTGATACAATAAGGTATAATAGGATATTGGTTGAAGTAAGTGAACAGTTTATTTTTTTCCTTTTTTAAATTAAAACCAATTCAGTGTGAGATTGGTTTGTATGGAAGCATGGTAAAGGGCATAACAAAGAACCCAGCCAGATGATCAAAATATGTGAGAAATAATCTGTTTGCTGTTTTAAGCCACTTAGATTTAACACTTTGTTATGCAGCAAAAACTGACACTAGACAATTATTTCTCGATAATCTTCAATTTCCTCAGCTATAATGATCTTACACCCTATTGTGATTTGATTTGTTATTAGATTTGTATCTATCCAGAAACAATGTGACATTATTTGGAGGTATTGTTTACAGAAATAAATAAGGAAAGGATTGAAGTGCAATTCTTTGGATTAGGGTGGGTCCTAAATCCAATGAGAGTTTCTTCTATGATACCAGTGTGGGGTGGGGAGAAGACACACTGAGACGTAGACAAAAAAGAGAATGTGAAATTGGAGGAAGACACTGGAATGATGCACTGACAAGCCAAGGAATGTCAGCCAGTCACCAAAAGCAAATAGAAAAGTGTGGAGCTGAATCTTCCTCAGGGCCTTTGAAAGGAACCATTCGCCAATACTTGAATTTCTGACTTGTGGCTCCAGAACTGTGAGAGAATACATACCTCTTGTTGTAAGTCACCAAGTTTGTGGTAATTTGTTATAGTAGTCCTACACCACTGAATTTATAAGAGCATTAAACAGTATATGACAGGATAGTTCCTGGCATGTAAAAATTCTCAGTAAATTTTATTACTCTTATTATAATGGGCACCCTTTTATGAACTCTTTTAAAAACTCCTAATCCTCTTTGTAAGTTATTTACATAATATTTAATAAATATTTTTAAAAATAAATAAATGACTTACAAACATCTTTGGGGAACAGCTGAATGCTTCAAAGATTTCTGGAACAGGAAGGCATGATGGTCTTCTAGGAACACCCTATGGTCTATGGCAGCTCTATCTAGTAGCAGCTCATTTGGCACTGAGACTCTCTCCCAGAAGTCACTTCTGCTGCAGGGTGGGTCTACGGCTGTTCTACACTTCCACATCCCTAATCCCCACCAAGGAAAGTAGGGAAGGAGGCAGCAAGGAAGAGTATTAAAGAGAAATGGAGAATGGAGAAGCATATCAAGACAAGGGTTACTTTTTAAAACAGTTCATCATCTCATTAGGGTTTGGCCTTGAGGACAGAGTTATTCAGGAGTGTGTACATAAAATATTTCCAAGATGGATTGATTACCTATCTTCCCAGAAACAACCTGATTACTACCTTTTTGAGCATATTTAGAGATGAGATGAGCTGGGTTCTCATATGCAGTAAGAGCCAGAGTATCAAAGGCAGGACTGTCTTTCTTTAGGATAGAGTCTGATGATTCCACAGTTCAATCATGTTAGCTCATAGAAATTCATAGGAGTTATTTTGCCACAAGTCAAAAGTACCAGGTAATATATAGGTAATATATCAAAAGGTGTTGTGTGTGCATTTTATCCCATTTTTTTCTTTGGCTTTGCAGCCAGTTGGGGAGCAGTATTTTGTGTCCATCACCTTTCTTTTCTAAGCTATTAGCAGCAACAGTGAGAAAATGGGGGATATATTTGGATTAGCATTTATATAAGATTTTGTATTTACTAAGCACTTTACTAAAGTTTATATTAGTTCTCCTTCTCTTAGCTTGGTGTGTTAGCTTGTATTACAGTATTTGTATTTTGCAGCTGGGACACTAAAACAGAGGAAGGTTAAATAAACAGCCTAAGGTCACACTGGAAATTAATGGCAGAGCTGAGATAAATTCTATTTTAGGTGCGGTTACTGAACACACTATCAACAAATTAACTAGACGAAACCTGTCACCACTGAAAGGAAGGTGAGCTTATCAAATTCCTGAAAAATTGAGAAGATTATTTTTAAACAAGCAGTCCATGAGGCTAAGATTAAAAAAACCATAACCACGTTTTTCAACAGATCAAGTACAGTCCGAGCAAGCAGTTAGAGTATTAGATCTTCCTTCTGAGCTTTAGACTCAGATTCCTGCTGCCTACTAGACATTACCAGTGGGGTATCTGATAGAATTCCTGAAATGAACTTAACTAAAAGTGTAACTTTTCCCTTAAACTTGACCTCTCCCCTACATTCTCTATACACATAAAATGCTACTAAATACTACTAAAATACATCCTAAACTAGAAGCCTGGAGTCATCCTCCTACTTCATTTTCTCTCAGTCCTAAAATCTGCTTGGTGATCAGGAGCTGACAATTGTACCTCATCACTGTCTCCTGTCTTCTTTATTTTAACTCTACTGGTAGAGGCTTAATTTTGACGGTTTTCATTTGCTCCTGGACCACTGACCTTATTTCCTAATGTGCTCCTCTCCCTTCAAGAATCCATACAGGTCAATTCTTCACATTGCCACAAAATGATCATCTAAAACACAAATCTTACTGTGTTACTCCTTTGCTTGCTACATTTCAAAGACCACCGATGGGAGGCCCAATTACTACACGTGGTGTAAACAACCTTTCATGGCCTAGTCCATACTTATTTTTTGAAACCACCCCTAGCCCATATACAAAAGCTTCCAAACTACTGCAGTTCCCTAATGTACATTTCATAAATTCTCTCATGTCTTTGATCTTGCCACTTCTTTCATTTTATCTACCAACTCATATTTTTCAGACTCCACACAAAAGTCATTTCCTTGCTAAAGTCTGACCTCACAGTAAGAATTGATGTTTAGTCCCTCTTCTCCCAGAGTCTTCCCTGCGAGCAATTCTATCTCAGCCCTGTAACATTTTACACACACACATATGCAAGCATGCACACTACCCTTCTCCTTGTGGTAGACTCCAGGCTCTGCAAAGACAGAAGCTATGCATTATTATTCTTTTTCTAGAACCCAGTATAGAAATTGGTTTCAGGTTTATTCAATAAATTCCTATCTGAATAAAAGCATAAATATCCAACAAAGAAAAATTCCACAAATCTACACTGGAAGTTCTTCTAGAAATTAATCTTGAAGGGAATCTGAAAATGTAACTAAGTCTAGAAATAAAAATACATGTGGAACATGGCAGCTTAGCTCTATTACTTAAGAGCTAAATAAGCAAAGACAAATTTTACACATGTGGTGAACTTTAGTTAACTCATGCATAAATTAGGAATAGTAATGACTACCTTGTAGGATTGCTGTGAGGTAACATTTCAATAATACATATAAAACACTAGCATAAAATAGGTAGCTAGAAGTGAATAAGTTTTAGATTTTTCCTTTGGGAGGGAGGACATAAACATAACTGCTCCTCCTGAAACTGTCCAATCTCAAAGAGCTAAGTGCTCTTGACTGCTTTCACTACTATGACTAGGATGTGTGATAACATAATAATGGTTTGCTTTGTTTGGGCCTTCAGCACCCAACAACAACAAAAACCACAGAGCTTTATAGATGATTACACATTTAGGAATGACCAAGAACTTGTGGTATTAAATACTTACACTATTTTACTAATGAGATCGTGTGTGGTTTGCAGTGTTAATTTGTTTTGCAAATACTTATCATTTGCAGTAGGTAGTCTTTGTCTCATGTTATCACAACTCCAAAATTAGTGGGATCTCGGTGACGGAACTTTGTTTTCATTTAAATAAAAATAATATTTTAATTGGTGGGAAATGGTTTAAAAAGTCTCTGGCCATGGTCACAAATAGGTACTGGATATTAAGCTCTAGAAATAAAATAAGGAAATATTTAAAAAGTTAAAATTGTAAGCTTACAATAAAGAATGAATATTGTTTTTCAATATAACAAATAAGTTATGATGTTTTAACTCCTTGGGAATGTTGTAACTATGATAAGAGAAGATTTTCATAACATCTCCCAAATTATTTAATTTTCACTATAAAAATAACATTGGGAATTACTGAAATAAACTTTTGTATAAATCATTATTGTAAAGGCATTTGTACCATGGCAAATGCTTCAGGAAAAAAAAAAAAAGACCAAACAATAAAGAAAACTCAAGCAATTCCTCACAAATTGCTATTTATACTTCATATAAATAACATACCACTAACATACCACTTCTCTACTTACTTAGCTTTTATGCTAAATTTTTACTTCATATATATGTTAAGTAAAGTGAATGATTATGAACATAAGAAGCCTAAGTTTTATAAGCTGATATAACTGAGGCATAGATATACATCATTAGTAATGTCAAATTCTGAGGAAATCTTTAGCCTCAATCAAATTTGTGTCTCTTCTATCTAAATAAAAACAAACAACAAACAATTTTTTCAAAGCACAAATCTGGATATTTGTCATAAAATAGAAAATGATGAAAATAATATTTAGTTTTTCTATTTAGAAACTTTCATATTAGAAAATCTGATAGAAAATTACATACTTGATTTTTGATGTGTTTTTGAGAACAGAGAAGATACTGTTTGGGAGACAGCCTTTTATTTACATAAGAGATTTTGCAGTTATGAATTGCTACTGGTTTGGGGGGATTTTCTTATGTTAAGTAAATTGATACAAACAAACAAGGATCATGCAGAACACTGAATATTTACATAAACGATATATATTATTTCTATTGTATAAAAGCTAAAAAGTCTTGGACTATTCTGAACTTATTTGTTAGGAGTCCTAGGCTTATGCAGTTTGAGATATAGGAGTAAATACTAACCCTTATTCCATATCAAAAATCTTATAAAGGAGAGAAAGAATTTCAGAAGACAAATTAATGAAACAAAATATTGCTAAAACTAAGTAGGAAAAAGAGAAGGGGTTCTTGGCCTATGTCAGACCTGAAAGGTAATACTCATTCGTCCATTTACTGTACACATATTTATTTAACATCTGTGTATTAGGAATCCTTCAAGATACTTGAAAAAAAAAAGCAGTAAACAAGAGCAAATCACATATCCTGAAAGATCAAACCATTAAAATATGAAGATCACTGGTGAATCAATTCCAACTATCCAAGAGTCAGGAAAACAAAGCATACAAATGATACATAAGAATCTACATTTAAGACCGCAGAATTCATAGAAAAATATCTGAGTACTTATTAAAGTTTATATTTACTTAAACCAGAGATAAATACCACTTATATTGGCTTAGAACAAAGCATAATTTATTAAATGCAAGTAAATTCTTCCCAGAAGTTATTTGTGGATTTATGGTCAGTTTGAAGTGGTATAAATAGAGTCCTGGCATTGATCTTTAGGGGCATTGATCTGTGTTAGGTAAAAGCTCTTGTGGGAAAACTGGGAAGAATTCACCTTTTAGTTGTGCAAAACTGTGGTTGTATGAAGAGAGCTGCTTAAAACCTAGCACCATGCTTTACCATATTCTCCACTGGGAGAGTCTGTTCTTTTTGTCCACAGTAGACATCTTATCGTGACAGTTTTTCTGATATTTTTAGACTTTAACCATGACCTGTGACTTATAAATAACTAGTTGTAAAAGTGAAAGTCTATGTCTTCTTCAAAACCTGTTTAAGTCCTATTTTCTCCCTCCTTTTTCTAAAATTTTATTTAACTCTTATAATGTGCCAGGAACCTATGATCGGTGTTTTCACAAATATGTCATTTAACCTGCACAGTAACACTATGAGCCATGTGTCATATAGTTAACTTACAAATGAAAAGAGTGAATGTTTAAGTAATTTGTATGAGTTAATGAAGGGAGTAAGAGTAGAACTGATAATTTATTTGTAAGCCACAGATGCTAATATCCACGCATACTCCTGGAGACTTTGCTAACACATTCTCTAACATTTATTAACACTTTTATTAGCAACTCCAATATTGTTCAAGTGAATGTCTTATATAATATAAAATTTAATTTTATTTTTTGTATATCTCATTTTTTTCCTGTCAGACTGGGGGCTCCTTAAAGATAGGGATCATGTTATATATTAATGTGTTTAAAGGCTCAATCTATGTCCATAGATGACAATAGGATATGTTGCTTGATTGAGTAAATACCACTTTGTAAGCTAGTTGTTTCCTATATCATCACAAACCTAACAAACAAATTTCTTTTCATAATGGTTCTGAAAGAGAGGTCTTTGATTATTTAACTTCCCAAATTCCTTTTCTGGCAATAGGACAGTAGAAAACCTCCATCTGAAGCTCCTATCAGCTTATTGGCTCACTTGAGCTGAGAAGGATAAACAAATAAGTGGACAACATTCCACATATGTATAGACAAAGAGATATATAGGAAAGATTCTTAGGGCTCATCTAGTTATGCAAATAAAAGGTAAAACATAACTAAATATTAGTGTCCCTTACCCAACTATCTATACATAGATCACCCTAGGTCACTATTTTTTTTTTTCTGGTAGGATTGATTCAATGTTTTTATTTATATATTTTTATTCATTTATTTTTGAGATATAGTTAATATATAACACTGTAGATTTAAGGTGTACATGTTGGTTTAATACATATGTATTGCAATGTGGTTGTTACCATAGTGTTAGGTAACGCCTCTGTCATGTCACATAAGCATATATCTGATAAGGGGTTAATACCTAACTTACAGAAAGAACTCATACAATAAATAATAAGACTAAAAAAATGGGCAGAGGAACTAAGTGGACATTTTTCCAAAAACAACATAAAAATGGCCAAAAGGGACATGAAAAGGTGCTCAGTATCACTAATCATCAGGGAAATGCAAATCAAAACCACAAGGAAATCTCACCTGGCATCTGTTAGCACAGATAAGATAAGAGGAAATGAGAGTCAGCAAGGATGTGGGGAAAAGGAAACTTTTGTGCACTGTTGCTAGAAATGTAAATTGGTACAGCAGTACAGCAACTATGGAAAGCGGTATGGACTTTGCTAAAAAAAAACAAAAAGGAAAAAAAACCAAAAACAGAACCACCATATTATCTGGTAAACACACTTTTGGGTATATATCCAAAGGAAATGAAAACAGAATATTGAAAAGATACTAGCACTCATGTTTATTGCAGCATTAGTCATAATAGCCAAGACAGTTTGTTTCTCTAAGAGTCTGTCAAGGTATGATATATATATATATATATATATTCCATCATATATATATATGATGGAATATTTCTCAGCCATGAGAAAGAGGGAAACCTTGACTTTTGCATCAACATATATGGATCTTGAGAGAATTATGTTAAGTGAGATAAATGAGAGAAAATGTTGTATGATGTCTTTTATGTGCGGAATCTAAAAAAGCTGAACTCTGAGAAAGAGAGGAGAGTGGTGGCTAAGGAGCTGGATGGTGGGGGAAATGGGGAGATGTTGGTTAAAGGCTATAAACTTGCAGAGAGAGAGGATGAGTAAGTTCTTGGGATCTAATGCCCAGCATTGTGTTTACAGCCAACATCACCGTTTTATGTACTTCAAAGTTGGTAAAGGGCTAGATCTTAAATGTTTCACCAAAAAAAAAAAAAAAGAAATGATAATTATGTGCTTAAACTCACTACTTAAAAAAAAAATATTTCTTTATTTTGAGAAAGCGAGAGCACCTGTGCACAAACGGGAAGAACAGAGAGAGAGAGGGAGAGAGAATTCCAGGCAGTCTCTGAGTGCTGTCAGTACAGAGCCTGAAATGGGACTCCATGTCACTAACCATGAGATCATGACCTGAACCAAAATCAAGAGTCAGATGCTTAACCAACTGAACCACCCAAGCACCCCGAAAATCACTATTTTTTTTTAACTCACAGTGCTGCATGTTGCATGTGGAAGTTGAATTGTGCACATATTTATCTTCCAGGACTTTTTTGGTTCACTTATAAGTATCGCTTTTGGTTACTATTTTAAGAGGAAAAGCTTAGTTTTAGATATAGATTGAGTATTATGTATACTTAAAGTGCATCATAACCATTAGTCATCCCTATGAAGCTTTACATACTTGATGTAAACTCACTAGTTATAGGCTTAGAGATTATACTTCAAAAAGAAATATTTATCTGTAGATGGTTATTTCCCTATGAATTAGATGTACAAAATCTTGGTGTGTACTTAGAGGTCAGACGTTAATTACTTTGCTGCACAAAACATCATATCTTCCTAAACTTGTCTGCCACTGTCTTTTTCTCTCTGGGTTTCATCTTGCTATTCTTGAGCAAGTCTAATAAAGAACAAAAATAACAAGTATTTCTGTACAAGAAAGAAATGGAAGCTGAATAAATGAAATACCTGACTTTCAGGTAGATTTGGGGAAAAAAGAAGTCTGGGATAGATAACACAAAATTTACATTGCTGCTTTACCTTAAGATCAGAAGATGTTGATGTATTTGCCATGAATCCCTCCTGGGTAATAGCTGGCTTGAAGTGAAAATAATCTATTCCCTTAAGGTAGGGCCTGTGCTTTACATTTTGCCACAGGTCCTTACAATAATCTTCCTCTGAATTGTGGTGGAAATTAGCAGCATAAGTGCTTAGTTTTTTCTCATAAGGTGGAGTAATTTCTTTTCTTATACTAATGTATAAGTTTTCTTGTGACAGCAAAATCTGCCTCAGGTTTATATCTCTGTTAAAGTTAGGGAAATACACTGAGAAGGCAGTATATTCCAAAAACAATGGGGAATTACATATTCATTTCCCTACACATGACTCAGTTTGACTGCTTGAATTACTTAGCAGGTCACTAATAGCTTTTGGCCATCCAGCTTTGATCCTGAAATTGCCTTTAGTTCTTTTTAATCCCAAGATCCACTAGTTTCCACATTCTGCAGGTACTTTTCCTATTACTTGCATTTGTCTCTTTTCTAATTTCACCGTCAGCACGTTATTTTTTTGAAACATACCTGAACTGGTTGACTAGTCTCTCTTCGTCTGGTCTTTTCCCACCTAATTCATCCAACATAGGTACGTCAGATTAACCTTAAAGATTGCCACTTTGATCCAGTGACTCCCTCATACCGTACTGTATTTGAAACCGTTTACATTTTAGCTCTCATCTGCCTGTTCAGCCTAATACTAACTAGGTGATCACACTACTTTGTGTTGCTATATGGTTCATTTTCTTGGCTTTGCCATCTCAGTGTTCTTCATATACCCATTACCTTACCTGCAGCCTTCTTCCCCTTGTATTCTGACCCTGTATTCTGAACTATTCTCTCAGAGTCAAATAAAATAACACTTCTGCAAAACCATCTTTAAGTAGTCCAATTATTAATGTTCTTTTTAGCTTTTTTTGTCTTAAATTAATTTTTCTCTAAAAGTTAATTGCTTGTGGATCATTTAATTTATGTCATTATTGGTTAACTTTTCTGAGTCCTGTCTTCACAAAAGTTACCATAAATATATCTAACCTGGAAATCATGTCAAATATTTCTTATTTTTCTTGGTACTACCAAAGAAGAGTTGAAGGTCTGGATGACTTGTAGATGTTCATTACTTGTGTGAGATAATTGATTGAGATATAGATATTATGGGAAAATTTCAGAAAACTTGCTCGTGGTAATTTAAAACTCCTGTAACTTGTCAGTATAATAGGTTGTTTTTTGTTTGTTTGTTTGTTTTGTTTTGTTTTGGTTCTTAAAAGAACTACAGACATGAATAGCTGAATGATCAATGGTTAAGGTAGCCAAAAGTCACTCTGCCCCTTGTATTATAGTTGCCTATTTGCACTGAGGGGGCATTGACTACATATGCAAATTCCATGCCCCTTTGTGGAGATCCTGGTTCTGTCTTTTGGAATATATTCTTCATCTATTATGGGAGTCACCTATACTTTTAAGATTTAAAGAATTAAGTTGGGTAAAGGACCTACTTAAGGTCTAAGATCTAGGGTGGACATTTATGTTATTTTACTTTTTAAAATTTATTTAATGTTTGTTTATTTTTGAGAGAGACAGACTGCAAGTGGGGGAGGGGCAGAGAGGGAGACAGAGAATCCGAAGCGGGCTCCAGGCTCTGAGCTGTCAACACAGAGCCCGATGTGGGGCTCGAACCCACAAACCACAAGATCATGACCTGAGCCTAAGCTGGACTCTTAACCAACTGAGCTATAGGGTGGCTATTTAAATTATTACGTAAATTGCAACCCTTTGGGAACAAAAGGTGGCACTAACGAGATGGAATATTGGGATAACGGGTATAAACTGAGCTTTTTCTAGATAAACATGGATACATAGTCATTGTCAAAGCTTGGCAAAATGAAGATTTGATGTTTAGCTCTAACTCACTATTATGTTCTAGGTAAAATTAAAGGACTGCCTTCTTTCTCTGTATACCTGTAGTGAGCTGCTTCTAAAATGACCCTCAGTGGTTTCTGCCCTGGTATGCATGACTTTCTGAAATCCTCTTCCTCTTGTTGAGGGCTGAACCTAGTGATTTGCCTCGAAAAATGGGTTATGGCAGAAGTGATGGCATGTCACTTACAAGATAAGTTACAAAAGACTGTGACACAAGAGAAAAAGATGCTGGGTGTTGTTTCTGAAGATTATTTTATCATGTCGATTACATTTTTTCTTTCCTAATGTATTAGGAGGGTTTTAAAAATAAAGAATAGATGTTTATTGCCCTCTTAAAATATGATATCTGTTTTGTCTTTGCCTGCATGCTGGTTCTCTATTATCGGAATCCTGATGAAGACCATGTAGCATGAAATCAAGAGAGACCTCTAGCCAACAGTCAGCCAGTACCTGAGTTTGAATCTATAATCTTGCCAAAAAGAATTCCTTTGAATTTTAATAATCTGTCTGTAAATTCCCCTAAGTGTTCCATCAAGACTTACTATTAAGCATATCTACAAAAAAGTACTTTCCCCCCCAATTGTCACATGTTGAATTATTTGTTTTAAATTTGATAGGACATATACAATGTCAAAAGAAATAATAATACTTAGCATCTTGTCTTATCCATGACTTAAAAGAAAATGCTACCAATGTCCTATGTTTAAGGGTGAATTTCTGAAAATTATATTGTAAGTAAAATTTTAATACATTGATGAAGTAGGCTTCTATTTGCTGTGCTCTATGAATCACTTTTATATATTGAAGTTGATCAGAGCATTTAGGGAGACTCAGTTGGTTAAGCATCTGACTCTTGATTTTGGCTCAGGTCATGGTCTCATGGTTCATGGGTGCAACCACTGTGTAGGGCTGAGAGTGTGGAGTCTGCTTGGAATTCTCTCTCTCTCCCTCTCTTTCTGCCCCTTCCCTGATCATGCTTGAGTTCTCTCTCTCTCTCAAAATAAATAAATAAACTTAAAAAAAAATTGAAGTTGACCAGATGTCTATTCTGAAACTATGGTAACTATTTATTTTAATACTAAACTGTATTTATTAAGTTTAAAAATGTGAAATATTTGCATATTTTCTCTTATTTTAAATCATATGATAATTCGGAGGATATATTAAATCGAACACACAGATCAATCAAAGATTATCCTCAAAATAAAAAGAAATATGTAACATTCTATTTGTGTAAAGCACTGGGTTATAGAAACTCACCCCTCAAGATGCTTGAGTCATCAGCAATTTGCTTCCCTACCAATATGTTTGAGGTTCCAAATATTCTCAAAACTGAGGTAATCAGTATTATACTCACTGGGGATTTTATAGAAAAGCATTTGCTTCTTAGCCCTGCAATGTAACAAATAAATGTCTTTCTTTTTAGGATATAGAAAAAATTTTCCTGCAGATGAAAGTTGACCTAGACCTAGTCATGTTTTTATTTGTTCAAACTGATTTGGTTTAAATATGGGAGATTAATGCAGCTAAAAAAGGATTAATGCAGTTAATCCACTTATTAAAAGACACTTCTTCAAGTTTATACAGTAGCTTAGTTTCAACTTCTTAATTTCATTAGCAGAAAACAAAGCTATTTTCTTCTGCCATTAGCGCTTATTACTTATTGACCCAACATTGCTCTAAGTAGATGGCTTAAGACCTTCCTGGGGGATAGTACTCTGTCACATTTGCTGGGTCACGCACTCTCTAGTCATTTTTTAGAACTGGTATCTTGCAAAGCAGTTTGTGTACCTGTGATTTTCTCCTGATAAAAGAGTGGTTATATCTAGGTGGGTATGGCAATAACCATACAGTTTCTTACTCTCTGATTATAGTTGATAATAGTATGTTATATACTTCAAATTCACTAAGAAAATAAATCTTACAGATTCTTACCATAAACGAGTAACAATACATTATTTATATGGGGGTATATAAAGTCATGGGGTTTCATGTACAAATGCTGTAACTATGATTTTCTATCTCAACTTAATCTCTATTGCAAGTCCGAATTCTGCCTGATTGCAAAAATTTAATGTCAATCAGTTGGGGGTTCTCCAACTTAGATCCACGTTAAATTCAGCTAACAGAGTGTCCCCTTCTCCTGCCATCTCTTAGGGACTGGCCTAAGAACCCAAAGGGCTACAGGCAATCGTACCGTTGGGTTTAGGGAGGCAGCTTATCTTTGGTTGAGACCTCTCTGGTTGCTTCTGCTGAAGTTAATATATTCTTGTCTCAGGACACAGCTTAGGCTGAGTGTTATGTTTTAGTGTGATTATGATACTCTTCCAAGACCTCTGCTTTTCAGTGTTAGGCATGATTCTTGTCAACATAAGAAGGTATGTGGCTGGAGAGAGGCGGCAAGATGGCGGCTTAGGAGGACGCTGGGCTCACCGCACGTCCTGCTGATCACTTAGATTCCATCTACACCTGCCTAAATAACCCAGAAAACCGCCAAAGGATTAGCAGAACGGAGTCGCCGGAGCCAAACGCAGACGAGAGGCCCACGGAAGAGGGTAGGAAGGGCGGCGAGGCGGTGCGCGCTCCACGGACTGGCGGGAGGGAGCCAGGGCGGAGGGGCGGCTCGCCGGCCAAACAGAGCCCCCGAGTCTGGCTGGCAAAAGCGGAGGGGCCTGACGGACTGTGTTCCCACAACAAGCGCGACTTAGCGTCTGGGAGGTCATAAGTTAACAGCTCTGCTCGGAAAGCGGGAAGGCTGGAGGACAAAGGGAGGGAGAGCTGCTGAGCCCCCTGACAACAGAGCTCAGTTTGGTGGGGAACAAAGGCGCTGGCCAGCGCCATCTCCCCCGCCCATCCCCCAGCCAAAATCCCAAAGAGAACCAGTTCCTGCCAGGGAACTTGCTCGCTCCTCGCAAACACCCAACTCTGCGCTTCTGCGGAGCCAAACCTCCGGCAGCGGATCTGACTCCCTCCCGCTGCCACAGGGCCCCTCCTGAAGTGGATCACCTAAGGAGAAGCGATCTAAGCCTGCCCCTCCTGCCCCCATGCACCTTGCCTACCCACCCCAGCTAATACGCCAGATCCCCAGCATCACAAGCCTGGCAGGGTGCAAGTAGCCCAGACGAGCCACACCACCCCACAGTGAATCCCGCCCCTAGGAGAGGGGAAGAGAAGGCATACACCAGTCTGACTGTGGCCCCAGCGGTGGGCTGGGGGCAGACATCAGGTCTGACTGTGGCCCCGCCCACCAACTCCAGTTATACACCACAGCACAGGGGAAGTGCCCTGCAGGTGCTCACCACGCCAGGGACTATCCAAAATGACCAAGCGGAAGAATTCCCCTCAGAAGAATCTCCAGGAAATAACAACAGCTAATGAGCTGATCAAAAAGGACTTAAATAACATAACAGAAAGTGAATTTAGAATAATAGTCATAAAATTAATCGCTGGGCTTGAAAACAGTATACAGGACAGCAGAGAATCTCTTGCTACAGAGATCAGGGGACTAAGGAACAGTCACGAGGAGCTGAAAAACGCTTTAAACGAAATGCATAACAAAATGGAAACCACCACAGCTCGGCTTGAAGAGGCAGAGGAGAGAATAGGTGAACTAGAAGATAAAGTTATGGAAAAAGAGGAAGCTGAGAAAAAGAGAGATAAAAAAATCCAGGAGTATGAGGGGAAAATTAGAGAATTAAGTGATACACTAAAAAGAAATAATATACGCATAATTGGTATCCCAGAGGAGGAAGAGAGAGGGAAAGGTGCTGAAGGGGTACTTGAAGAAATAATAGCTGAGAACTTCCCTGAACTGGGGAAGGAAAAAGGCATTGAAATCCAAGAGGCACAGAGAACTCCCTTCAGACGTAACTTGAATCGATCTTCTGCACGACATATCATAGTGAAACTGGCAAAATACAAGGATAAAGAGAAAATTCTGAAAGCAGCAAGGGGTAAACGTGCCCTCACATATAAAGGGAGACCTATAAGACTCGTGACTGATCTCTCTTTTGAAACTTGGCAGGCCAGAAAGAATTGGCACGAGATTTTCAGGGTGCTAGACAGAAAAAATATGCAGCCAAGAATCCTTTATCCAGCAAGTCTGTCATTTAGAATAGAAGGAGACATAAAGGTCTTCCCAAACAAACAAAAACTGAAGGAATTTGTCACCACTAAACCAGCCCTACAAGAGATCCTAAGGGGGACCCTGTGAGACAAAGTCCCAGAGACATCACTACAAGCATAAAACATACAGACATCACAATGACTCTAAACCCGTATCTTTCTATAATAACACTGAATGTAAATGGATTAAATGCGCCAACCAAAAGACATAGGGTATCAGAATGGATAAAAAAACAAGACCCATCGATTTGCTGTCTACAAGAGACTCATTTTAGACCTGAGGACACCTTTAGATTGAGAGTGAGGGGATGGAGAACTATTTATCATGCTACTGGAAGCCAAAAGAAAGCTGGAGTAGCCATACTTCTATCAGACAAACTAGACTTTAAATTAAAGGCTGTAAC
This sequence comes from Prionailurus viverrinus, assembly GCF_022837055.1. Taxonomy (NCBI): domain Eukaryota; kingdom Metazoa; phylum Chordata; class Mammalia; order Carnivora; family Felidae; genus Prionailurus; species Prionailurus viverrinus. Next base: position 161,408,411 of record NC_062561.1, read on the forward strand.
AAGAGATGAAGAAGGACATTATATAATAGTTACAGGGTCTATCCATCAGGAAGAGCTAACAATTATAAATGTCTATGCGCCGAATACCAGAGCCCCCAAATATATAAAACAATTACTCATAAACATAAGCAACCTTATTGAAAAGAATGTGGTAATTGCAGGGGATTTTAACACCCCACTTACAGAAATGGATAGATCATCTAGACACACGGTCAATAAAGAAACAAGGGCCCTGAATGAGACATTGGATCAGATGGACTTGACAGATATATTTAGAACTCTGCATCCCAAAGCAACAGAATATACTTTCTTCTCGAGTGCACATGGAACATTCTCCAAGATAGATCATATACTGGGTCACAAAACAGCCCTTCATAAGTTTACAAGAATTGAAATTATACCATGCTTACTTTCAGACCACAATGCTATGAAGCTTGAAATTTACCACAGAAAAAAGTCTGCAACACCTCCAAAAGCATGGAGGTTAAAGAACACCCTACTAACGAATGAGTGGGTCAACCAGGCAATTAGAGAAGAAATTAAAAAATATATGGAAACAAACGAAAATGAAAATACAACAATCCAAACGCTTTGGGAGGCAGCAAAGGCAGTCCTGAGAGGAAAATACATTGCAATCCAGGCCTATCTCAAGAAACAAGAAAAATCCCAAATACAAAATCGAACAGCACACCTAAAGGAACTAGAAGCAGAACAGCAAAGGCAGCCTAAACCCAGCAGAAGAAGAGAACTAATAAAGATCAGAGCAGAAATAAACAATATAGAATCTAAAAAAACTGTAGAGCAGATCAACGAAACCAAGAGTTGGTTTTTTGAAAAAATAAACAAAATTGACAAACCTCTAGCCAGGCTTCTCAAAAAGAAAAGGGAGATGACCCAAATAGATAAAATCATGAATGAAAATGGAATTATTACAACCAATCCCTCAGAGATACAAACAATTATCAGGGACTACTATGAAAACTTATATGCCAACAAATTGGACAACCTGGAAGAAATGGACAAATTCCTGAACACCCACACTCTTCCAAAACTCAATCAGGAGGAAATAGAAAGCTTGAACAGACCCATAACCAGCGAAGAAATTGAATCGGTTATCAAAAATCTCCCAACAAATAAGAGTCCAGGACCAGATGGCTTCCCAGGGGAGTTCTACCAGACGTTTAAAGCAGAGATAATACCTATCCTTCTCAAGCTATTCCAAGAAATAGAAAGGGAAGGAAAACTCCCAGACTCATTCTATGAAGCCAGTATTACTTTGATTCCTAAACCAGACAGAGACCCAGTAAAAAAAGAGAACTACAGGCCAATATCCCTGATAAATATGGATGCAAAAATTCTCAATAAGATACTAGCAAATCGAATTCAACGGCATATAAAGAGAATTATTCACCATGATCAAGTGGGATTCATTCCTGGGATGCAGGGCTGGTTCAACATTCGCAAATCAATCAACGTGATACATCACATTAACAAAAAAAAAGAGAAGAACCATATGATCCTGTCAATCGATGCAGAAAAGGCCTTCGACAAAATCCAGCACCCTTTCTTAATAAAAACCCTTGAGAAAGTCAGGATAGAAGGAACATACTTAAAGATCATAAAAGCCATTTATGAAAAGCCCACAGCTAACATCATCCTCAACGGGGAAAAACTGAGAGCTTTTTCCCTGAGATCAGGAACACGACAAGGATGCCCACTCTCACCGCTGCTGTTTAACATAGTCCTGGAAGTTCTAGCATCAGCAATCAGACAACAAAAGGAAATCAAAGGCATCCAAATTGGCAAAGATGAAGTCAAGCTTTCGCTTTTTGCAGATGACATGATATTATACATGGAAAATCCGATAGACTCCACCAAAAGTCTGCTAGAACTGATACAGGAATTCAGCAAAGTTGCAGGATACAAAATCAATGTACAGAAATCAGTTGCATTCTTATGCACTAACAATGAAGCAACAGAAAGACAAATAAAGAAACTGATCCCATTCACAATTGCACCAAGAAGCATAAAATACCTAGGAATAAATCTAACCAAAGATGTAAAGGATCTGTATGCTGAAAACTATAGAAAGCTTATGAAGGAAATTGAAGAAGATTTAAAGAAATGGAAAGACATTCCCTGCTCATGCATTGGAAAAATAAATATTGTCAAAATGTCAATACTACCCAAAGCTATCTACACATTCAATGCAATCCCAATCAAAATTGCACCAGCATTCTTCTCGAAACTAGAACAAGCCATCCTAAAATTCATATGGAACCACAAAAGGCCCCGAATAGCCAAAGGAATTTTGAAGAAGAAGACCAAAGCAGGAGGCATCACAATCCCAGACTTTAGCCTCTACTACAAAGCTGTCATCATCAAGACAGCATGGTATTGGCACCAAAAGAGACACATAGACCAATGGAATAGAATAGAAACCCCAGAACTAGACCCACAAACGTATGGCCAACTCATCTTTGACAAAGCAGGAAAGAACATCCAATGGAAAAAAGACAGCCTCTGTCACAAATGGTGCTGGGAGAACTGGACAGCAACATGCAGAAGGTTGAAACTAGACCACTTTCTCACACCATTCACAAAAATAAACTCAAAATGGATAAAGGACCTAAATGTGAGACAGGAAACCATCAAAACCTTAGAGGAGAAAGCAGGAAAAGACCTCTCTGACCTCAGCCGTAGCAATCTCTTACTCGACACATCCCCAAAGGCAAGGGAATTAAAAGCAAAAGTGAATTCCTGGGACCTTATGAAGATAAAAAGCTTCTGCACAGCAAAGGAAACAACCAACAAAACTAAAAGGCAACCAACGGAATGGGAAAAGATATTCGCAAATGACATATCGGACAAAGGGCTAGTATCCAAAATCTATAAAGAGCTCACCAAACTCCACACCCGAAAAACAAATAACCCAGTGAAGAAATGGGCAGAAAACATGAATAGACACTTCTCTAAAGAAGACATCCGGATGGCCAACAGGCACATGAAAAGATGTTCAGCATCGCTTCTTATCAGGGAAATACAAATCAAAACCACACTCAGGTATCACCTCATGCCAGTCAGAGTGGCCAAAATGAACAAATCCGGAGACTATAGATGCTGGAGAGGATGTGGAGAAACGGGAACCCTCTTGCACTGTTGGTGGGAATGCAAATTGGTGCAGCCGCTCTGGAAAGCAGTGTGGAGGTTCCTCAGAAAATTAAAAATAGACCTACCCTATGACCCAGCAATAGCACTGCTAGGAATTTATCCAAGGGATACAGGAGCACTGATGCATAGGGCCACTTGTACCCCAATGTTCATAGCAGCACTCTCAACAATAGCCAAATGATGGAAAGAGCCTAAATGTCCATCAACTGATGAATGGATAAAGAAATTGTGGTTTATATACACAATGGAATATTACGTGGCAATGAGAAAAAATGAAATATGGCCTTTTGTAGCAACGTGGATGGAACTGGAGAGTGTGATGCTAAGTGAAATAAGCCATACAGAGAAAGACAGATACCATATGGTTTCACTCTTATGTGGATCCTGAGAAACTTAACAGAAACCCATGGGGGAGGGGAAGGAAAAAAAATAAAGAGGTTAGAATGGGAGAGAGCCAAAGCATAAGAGACTGTTAAAAACTGAGAACAAACTGAGGGTTGATGGGGGGTGGGAGGGAGTAGAGGGTGGGTGATGGGTATTGAGGAGGGCACCTTTTGGGATGAGCACTGGGTGTTGTATGGAAACCAATTTGTCAATAAATTTCATAAAAAAAAAAAAAAAAGAAGGTATGTGGCTGCTTCTCAAGCTGAGTGTGTACCTACCTGGGTGAGCTGACAGAGCCCGACGCACTCCCACCTGCTTTCACATCTTATCCACCCACCCTTTGCTTGATTGCTTGCCTTGCTGTAGAAGACAAGGAATTCTCCACAGGACAGCTAAGAGGCAGGCACATAAGTAAAGATTATGTATAGTTGTGGGTGTTCATATTTACTTGGATTTCATTTCACATCAAGAATTGAACAGTTTTGTTCTTGGTTCTCTTAGTATTTGTCATAATGGTGATCTTATCTCAAATGGGCAAAAAAAAATAGAGTAGAATTATAGGATAAAGGATAATATGACAAAAGGATGAAGGACACATTGACTAATAATTTATAATATCTGGCTACACTGAGGTTTTTGAGTGTAATGGTTAAGCATATGGGTTTAGAGACAAAGTATTGGGTTGAGGCACTAGAGTTTAATTACCATGTGACTGAGCCAGCAGCTTAGCCTCACTAGTCCTTTATTTTTATCTACAAGATTTAAATAATAATAATCATATTTATATTATAGAATTATGAAAAAGTGATATATTACATTAAAGCACTTGGTACACGAACGGGTTGTTTGTGGCTTAGCATAGCAGTTAGTGCACCAATTTATTATTATTAATGGGCACCAAATTAGTCCATTAATAATTTATGATACAATAGTTTTTTCCATTACTATTAATTCATTTTAATTTTTCCTTTTCTCTTGCACCCCTGAGGTCAATATTATTTTAGCAACTTGTTTTTCACCTTCATTGTTAGTACTCTGTAGAGATCCACTTTATGGTATATTTTGTTTATTTATGGGGGGGCACAAGCGTGTGAGGGGCAGAGAGAGAGGGAGAGAGAAAGAATCCCACAAGCGGCAAAGAGCAACAGAGAAAGAGAAGTTGGGCTCACCAAATCAAGGCATGAGCTCACCCAATTTGGGTTAGAACTAACCTAATGTGGGACTCAAACTCGTGAACTGTGAGATCATGACCTGAACCAAAGTCAGATGCTTAACCTGCTGAGCCATCCAGATGCCCTGATTTATTTATTTTATTTTATTTTATTTTATTTTATTTTATTTTATTTTTTATTTTATTTTTATTTTTATCTTACTTTATTGTATTTTTTAATTTAATTTAATTTATTTTTTTATTACTTAATTTTTTGAGAGAGAGAGAGAGAGAGAGAGGCAGAGAGAAAGGGAGACACAGAATCCGAAGCACAGAAGCTGTCAACACAGAGTTTGAAGTGGGGCTCAAACCCCCAAATCTTGAGATCATGACCTGAGCTGAAGTCAGACACTCAGCTGACTGAACCACCCAGGCACCCCATAATATATTGTATTTTAAATGGTGGAATAGTTACATAGGTTGGCAACACAGTTGCCAGCTTAGAACTTAATACCTAATATTAACATGGTCTGACAGACAATGAATGCTGTGCCACAATTCAGTCCTGACTAAAACTCCACAGTATTTTTGCATTAATAGAATTTTGATAATCCAGCATGAGAAAAATTTCAAAACTTTGAAACCCTTGAAAGAGATAAATGAGTAGTAAAAAATATCCATACTCTCAAACCAACCACCTAGTTTCTTAACGTGTTTCGTCAAAATCATATGGAAGATCAAAAGCAACTCAAAGCATATAGAAGATCAAAAGCAACTCAAAGGTATGAACGATGAAAAGCTTTACAGCCCTCTACAGTTACATTAAAGGTCAAATTATTTCAAATTTGAAACTTAATCTTTGTCATGCTCAGAGTTGGGGAAGATAGCTTTTTGTTAAGTAGAGTGGATGAAGGTCACATAAGCTGCTGTACCACCAGAAAGAGAAGGGGTGGGTAGGTCAAATGTGGGGGTTTACTTTTCATGCCAGGGAAGTACAAAAGAGCTGTTTCTAATGGGGGGAGGGTAGTTCTATCCAAAGCAGTGATATAGGCACTCAGACTCTCTTCTCCTGGGCCCAGATCTCCAACACGTGGGCTACACTATTGCTGTGTTGTGCTTTTTTTGAGAAAGGCTGTCACTGTCGATAAAGCTGTTTGTGTCCCTGAAGGAAAAGTAAGGCTGCTACAATTTCAAAGAAGGGTTTAAAACTTTTTGTATAGTGATATATTGTATTTTCACAGTATGTAGGTATCTTTTGTATTTTTTCCAGAGATCTTTTACTAATTCTCCTGCTCTTTTACCTTATCAAGTTTCTTAGGTACTTTGTGCCTCAAGTTCATCAATGATATCTGGTTTGAAGCTATATTCTTAGCAAATGACCCAGTAGAATGATGCATATTTAAATTGCCTATTTTGCTAAAAAGTATTTGGTAGGAGCATCTGAAATGACTAGCTGGTTCAAGAGTTTCCGTTCTTGAAATTGTCCAAAAATTCTATTTCGAAAAAACATTTTCTCATATGTTGGTACTAGATAGTGAAGAAATGTAAGATTGCATTTAAAATGTATTAGGCTGAGGCATCTTTGACTGGAATGAAAACACCCAGAAGGTAAGAAGCATTCTCTGTCACAAAATAAAACAAAGAGATTTGTTTAGAATTCTGTGGCTAAATAATTTGTCTTTGCCATGAATATGGTTAAAGTCATTCTTAGGAATAAGATAATATGTTGATATGAAAGTAGGAATCTCTGACAAATATGGATGATATAAGCAATGTAGAAATACTTTTGAGGCCCAGAACAGAAACATTATTTTATGTGAGTAGTGAGATATGTTTCAATTCAAAATGTTAACTATATAATCATGTTACGTACTTATTAGAAGTAAATTTCTAATTAAAGCAAATCTCATATTTATATATCATATTGCATTAATTACTTTGGGCTATAGCAATGCTTACATATAAGTTTTGCTTATTTAATCTTAGTCATTTTGGTAGTAGTATTCATTATTTCTTTATTCCTTTTCTTTATCTTTGTCCTCAAAATGAGAGTTGTTAAACTGATTGCTTTATTTATACCCCAAAAAGAAAATGTTCACTACAACAGAGTTTGATTTATGTGTTTGATTGCCCTTGGGATGGTCAGTTTGAATCCTGACAAATTAGGTAAGATAATCTTATGAATAGATACTGAAAACCCTATGGTATGTTATATAAGAAAAAACGCATTATGGAACCACTCCTGTCACCTTTATTATTGTTGTAAACATTTTTTTAAACATTTCTTTATTTTTGAGAGACAGAGAGGGACAGAGTGCAAGTGGAGAGGGGCAGAGAGAGAGGGAGACACAGAATCTGAAGCAGACTCCAGGCTCTGAGCTGTCAGCAAAGAGCCCAATGCGGGGCTCGAACCCACAATTCATGAGATCATGACCTGAACTGAAGTTGGATGCTTAACTGACTATGCCACCCAGGCATCCCTGCTCTTGTCACCTTTAAATAAGACACTTGTCTGGTGCTGTATGTAATTCCAAATTTTATTTTTGGATAACGGTTTTAAGAATTTTTGTTCATAAATTCATTTTTTAAAAATGTTTTTAACGTTTATTTTTCAGAGACAGAGACAGAGTGTCAGTGGGGGAGGGCAGAGAGAGAGAGAGAGGGAAACATAGAATATGAAGCAGGCTCCAGGCTCTGAGCTGTCAGCACAGAGGCCGATGTGGGGCTCAAACTCACAAACCATGACATATTGACCTAAGCTGAAGTTGGATGCTTAACCAACTGAGCCACACAGGCACCCCCCCATAAATTCATTTTAATTCATAGCAAGACATGAGATTTTATTGCTATCCTATGATATCTCAAACAAATGCTTCCTTTAAAATTTTTTTTTGAAATGAGCATAGATGATGATAGACATCTAGTGCTACAACGTTTCCCAAGTTATTAGATAGAATAAGAATCACCAAGTCAGGGGTGCCTGGGTGGCTCAGTTGGTTGAGCGTCTGGCTTTTGATTTTGGCTCAGGTCATGATCTCATGGTGATGGGATTGAGCCCTGTGTTGGGCTTGGCGCTGACTGCACAGAGCCTGACTAGGATTCTCTCTCTCTCTCTCTCTCTCTCTGCCCCTCTCTGACTCTCTTGCTCTCTCTTTCAAAATAAATAAATAAACATTAAAAAAAAAAAAAAGAGAGTCACCAAGTCAGTGAATATTCCATATACCTTCCTAGGTGTTGGGAATATAGCAGTGATAAAACTCCTTAGAATAAGGCAGAGAGAGCTTTCTCCCACCTGGACACCAAAAAGGAAATTCACTTTATATATGGTGAATCCAATAGGGCTAGGCCTCCAATTGCAAAACTTAAACCCCTAAACAACTTACTTTGTATTGTTCATGGTCAAGTTCTCATAATCCATCACGGTTTCTCATATCCATCATTCAGTATTATTTCTCACCTTTTACCTCCCAATTATAGTAGCACCAACATGCTCTCAAACAGCCATAGTCACACAGAGAAATTTAATTTGAATTCTGTGCCTGACAATCCATGCTTAACAAATTGTTTTCTATTATAATGGCCCCTAATAATATTCTTGGATATAATAGTCTGTCTCTCTCATTTTGTTTGTGTTGGAGAAAACACCTTCCTGAAGTGGAAAAATACCTTGGAAAATGTCAAAGAAGAAGAAGTTGGTTTCTTAGTGTTAAAAAAAAAAAAAGCCTCTTTGAGATATGGGGACATTGTCTGACAGAATGCGAATCTATAAACGCAAAATATTTTGTCAGCCAAAATAATATTTCTGTGTCTTCCGAATAGTAATGAGTTTCATAGTCTGGATGGGAAGGTATAGAGGTCAGAGTCATTATGACAGATTTTAGATTATGAGAAATGGCAAGCAAAGAAAATCTAAATGATAGGCCCTAAAACTGTATGCATGTCACTTGGTTACAGTAGCCATTAGTGGTAATTTCTTAAGCTATATACAGCAAGACAGAGGAGATTGCATAGCAAGAAGCTAAGGAAATTAAAAGAATGATAATAGACACATTAAGACAGAATTGAGGAATTAAGAGAGATGAGGGAGAAATGAGTGTGGTTGTGATTAGCAGGAGAATATTTATGATTATAAAAGTGAGGGGAAGAAACTGAAATAAAGCGTTTAAAACCTTATTGAGGGATGCCATATTATGCTTTTGTTTAAATACAACATTCAAAAATAAGTAATCACTTTTATATGCAACCAGATAGAATGCTGAACTCTGTAGTCAGCATTTTGTCTTGTGCTTTGAATTGATTTAATTTATTTCCTTAGTTAAGAACTTCTGGGGCTCCTGGGTATCTTAGTTGGATAAGCTTCCAACTCTTGATTTTGGCTCTGGTCATGATCTCATGGTGGTAAGACTGAGCCCCTTGTGGGGCTCTGCACTGGGCATGGCGTTTGCTTAAGATTCCTTCTCTCTCCCTCCATCCCTCTCCCCCATTCGCATTCTCTCTCTCTCTCTCAAAAAAAAAAAAAAAAAAAACAAAAAAAAAACGAAAAGCACTTCTATGTTTCAATTCAGGTTGAGGTTTTGTTTTGTTTTGTTTTTGTTTTTTTAAATAATTTCCATATTCCCACAGAGAAGAAAAAAATAAACTATTTGCATAGATTTAGGTGAGACAAAGGATGACCTTTTTGAGGGAAGTGTGGAATGAACACTGAAAGTATCAATCACCTGAGAAAGGTTTGAAAAAAACATGTCTGGCAGTCCCAGGCCAGATTATCATGCATTCTATGTCCAGGCTGGAAGTTGAACAAGGCAGCCTCTGAAATTCCCTCCTGGATCTGTGATTAGTCACTAATATTTTGTTAAATGTACTGCAGTTGTAAGAAATTCAGAATTTTTAAAAAGTTTATAAATTAAACTGATTATGAAAAAATATGAGAGAGAGAGAGAGAGAGCGCAAGCGAGCATGAGTAGAGGAGGGGCAGAGAGAGGAAGAGAAGCCGAAGCAGGCTCTATGCTCAGTGTGGAGTGATGTGGGACTCAGTCTCACCACCATGAGGTCAAGACCTAAGCCAATATTGAGTTGGCCAATTAACTGACTGAGCCACCCAGGTGCCCCAAAACTGATATATTTGAGGGCAAACATTTTTCAGCTTGATTTTATCAGTATTGGCACTTTTCAAAAATCATATATATAAAATTCATTTCAGCAACCTGTGAATGCAAGTTGTTATGAGTATGTGAATCACCAGTCTGTGTCTTAGATAAAGTTTTAACAAGGCTACACACTGAACATTTTTATTTTTATTTTTTTACAATTTTAAGTATCTCTACACCCAGTGTGGGGCTTGAACTCACAACCCTGAAATCAAGAGCTAGATGCTCTACCAACTGGGCCAGCCAGGTGCCCCCACATCAACAGTTTTAATAGAAAGGAACATTTTAGGTAATCAGGGTAAGCAGCAAATATTTGTTTACATTATACATATATTTTTTGTTGGTTCCATGTGATTTTATACTCGTGTGTGTGTGTGTGTGTGTGTGTGTGTATAATACAATGAATGGTTATTAATAAAAAATACCTAAAAATGAATTTTTATGAAAAAAATAAAATTGAGAGAATACAAATGAGTTTACTAACTTCATATATTGAACATCTTTTCATATCAGCAAGTACATAGGTATACCTTTCTTTTTACTGTAGCACAGTTGTAGTTAAAGTATAATTCAGTTTAAGATTTCTTAATTAATGGATATATCATTTCCACATTTTCCTGTAATGGATATATCATTTCCACATTTCCATGACTCAGTGATCATCACTGTCCACATGTCCTGGAAATCTTCCTCTAGTATAGCCATTGGCTATACAACCATAGATAGGCTGTGTTCATTGAGTTTGCAAAAAATGTATGTGTGAAGGCACAGTATAGATAAGACCTCATTACATATGGAACTTTAGTTTACAGTAAATACTGAGTGAGAAATAAATAGAAAAAAGCAATTAAACAGTAATTATTGAGAAATTACAGTAATTGGAAAAAAGGCAAAGTGTATATTTTATTTTATTTTTTGCTAGATTTCACCAAATGTTCTTCCTAGAAAGGTCACACCAATTTACCCTTCCCCAAATATTTGTATGAAACTGCCTTTTTCTCCATATGCTATCAGTGATTATCATCAGTTTTACTTATCTAACAATTATCATATTTTGGCCATATTTTCATGTTTAAATCATTTGCATTTCTATATGAATTGTTCGTATATTTTTGTCCATCTGGTTCATTTTTTTCTGAATTATTTATGAAGTGCTTATTATGGATATTAATCCTTTTTGTTTTGTATATGAAAAATAGTTAATTGTTATTGCAAAAGTTTCTTTCCTCTCTATATGACATTTGACCAATATCTTCTGTATTTGTAGCCTACTTAATTAATCTGTACCCTAACCATGTGCTTCTACTGAATTTGACACTTTAACTCTGGGCATTTACATTTTTTTTAATGTTTATTCATTTTTGAGAGAGACAGAGAGGCAGAGACAGAGAGAGAGCATGAGCGGTGGCGGGGGGTGGGGGCAGAGAGAGAGGGAGACACAGAATACCAAACAGGCTCCAGCCTCTGAACTGTCAGCACAGAGCCCGATGTGGGGCTTGAACCCACGACCTGTGAGATCAAGACCTGAAACAAAGTCAGACACTTAACCGACTGAGCCACCCAGCTGCCCTAGTGCTGGGCATTTAAAAATGAAAGATGGACATCAGTGGATTTATGAACAAAGTGGAAAAGTTATAAATGTTCTTAGTGACTCAATCGTTAATTCCCTGTCCTAACCTCATTGTGAAAGATGTCTGTGCAGATGTTTGCTCTCTCTCAGGATGTAGTGTATTATGGGAAACCTAATCCTGGTGGTTTTTTGTACGACTTTGATTCCCTTTCTCCACAGTGCCAAGGGAGCTGTAGAAATAGGAGTCCTCATCATTCTGGAATGATGGGTAATAGTCTAGTTTTCCACGTCAAAGTCTCTGATGTCTTTGTGCTTACTTCTGCTTTCCCTGTGACTTACTTTTATCTATCACAGTGTAAGTGTTGGTAGTTCTATCTTCCAAACATTGTTGCATTACATCATAGGAGTTTTACCTTTAATTGGCTTTTAAATCTGAGAGTCATTTGAAAAAGGGTGCTCTACTATTGATACAAATATTAGCTAGTATTGAGGTATTGAATCAATATTGGCTCAAAGTATATTATAAATCAAAAGAATTTTGTATAGATTATTAAAACTTAGCTAGAAGAATGTTCTTGTATTTTAAACCTCTCTTTCTATATAAGGTAAGAAATTTAGTCTATAATAGACTCTTACTTTATGAAAAGAATCTACTAAAATTATATTAGATTTAGTTGGTTGGTTTATTCATGGCATAGATGAGGACAAAGAATAAAGCTTTTCCTGTACGGAGAAAAATTAGGAGTTTTGGAACTTCATTGTTCTACCTCGTCATTTTCTATTATTTATTTATTTTTTTCTATTCTCTGGTGCCTTTCACTGGTAGCAAGTCAATGACCTTGGTCAGCTGCACACAAAGAATATTTAGGTTGCTGTTACATTATTACATTATATTATTGTAGCACATTTAACAATAAAATTTTTACTTGAAATATTTATTGACCTCTTTTACTGCAAATAATACTCATGTCCTCAGAAAAGTATTAAATGAAAAACCCTGTGTATCAGGGATAGGCAGGTGATACTTTTAATATTTTCTTAATAAAATTAAACTGTTATACAAATATTTTATTATACATATAAATATTTTTTTTGTTTCAAAGTGTTAAATGTGAGAGCACCTGGGTGGCTCACTTTGTTGAGGATCAGACTCTTGATTTGGGCTCAGGTTGTGATCCCAGTGTGGTGGGATGGAGTCCCATGTTGGGCTCCATGCTGAGTGTGGAGCCTGCTTAAGATTCTCTCCCTCTTTCCATCTGCCCCTCTCCCCCACTTGTGCTCTCTCTTTTTCTCAAACAAAAAGAAAGACAAACCGAAAAACAAAACAAAACAAAGTGTTAAATGTCTTCTATTTCATCTTCCAAACACTGGATTAGATATATTTTGCCCTTCTAAAGCACATAATCTGTTGCAGTCACAAAAAATTGGGAGAGAATTTTAGAATACTGTTTTCATTCAGTACACAAGGTAAGCCTGGGAATTTTATGAAAATCAAGTTAAGAACAGTCTCTAGCACCAGTACAAAAGGTAGTAAGAAGCCAAAGTTACTGTGGTGCAAACTGGGAACAATAAAATATAAAGAATTATTGAGAACCACTTGAAAGTGTATGAGTTAGCTGTAAATGGAGAAGAAGGTACCAAGATCAAAAGTTAAAATGTTATTATGGAAACTGATTGGCATCAACGTAGGAGAGCCATTTCCAATTTTGTTTGATGCTTATCTTATAGAACTTGTTACTTTCTTTGCATTCAAAGTCAACCCATGAAACTTTTGACCTTCTTGGTAGTGATATTTTCTTTGAGCTTTTGAGAATTAGATTCCCAACATTTTTTGATCAGGTACCATGCCTTCTACAAATACTCAGGTAAATAAAGATTCTATTTGTGGAGGATATCTCTAATACATTTCAAGTGCTGATAATAGACAACTTTGATAATTTAGCAAAAAGAAGCCCAAGTTCACATACTCATAATTTCTCCATAAGTGGTCATTTTATCAATATATCAACAAATGTCTAAGCAAGAGAATATTTAGAAAACTAAAAACATTTAGAGAATGATTACAATTTAGTCTTTCATAGTGTTGTTTCCAGGTTTTGAGTAATAATTTGTTTCCAGTTTTGAGTAATAGTTGATTAAATAAATGAGTGAATGAAAAGCTTTGCATTAGGACCCACTCTACAAAGAGTCATATCCATATCACACATTTACTGGATGATGATTAGGTATGACATTGGGGTATGTCATGGGGTATGTCATACAGGTATGACAGTGGGGGCACTTTTCTAAATACAGTAAAACCTTGGTTTGTGAGCATAATTCGTCCTGGAAACATGCTTGTAATCCAAAGCACTTATATATCAAAGCAAATTTCCCCATAAGAAATAATGGAAGCTCAGATGATTTCCACACCCCAAAAAATATTCATATAAAAGTGACTACAATACTGTAATATAACACAAAATAATCAATTAAATACAAAATATAAAGAAAAATAAACAAATGAACCTGCCCTTACCTTTGCCTTCATAGCTGGTGTGAGGGAGACGAGAGAGGAGGGTTGTTGTGTAGGACGACTTTCACTATCACTAGTGAATCACTGCTATTGGCTCAATGGAATCTTTTTCTTCTCATGCAACTTTAACAAGGAACCTATCCTATGGCACTTTCTTCTAACTCCTTTTGAGGATTTCATGGAAATTTGACATTGCATTGATGCTCATCCACAATCTTGCAGTAAGAAAGAGAGAGAGAAGACCCATTGGATCAGTTGTGATCATGTGACATTTCACATGTGACTTGTATTACATATGACTTGAGTCACATATGTCTTATATTACAAGACATCGCTCATTTATCACGTTAAAATTTATTAGAAATGTTTGCTCATCTTGTGGAACACTCACAGAACAAGTTACTTGCAATCCAAGGTTTTAGTGCACGTATTAAGTACAGGGTTTATGAACAGCAGTTACGATGCTTCATATCACAGAAAAGAGAAAATGTGGTGAAAAGAAAAAGATATGTTTGGACAATTGGGATTTGAGTTACAGAATGAAAAGTGTGTCTTGTGACCTTATTTTTATCAGCCATATTACAATTCTAAAGATCCAGGTGTACCAAGTAAGATAGACTTCTTTTTGTTCTTAGAATCTGCAGAAGAGTTTACTTAGTTGAAACCTGCTTCCCTTACTACTCCAGAGCTTGGAGAGTACAAATTAATTATTTACTGTGTTCTGTTCAGGACCTTAAATTGCCAGGGCTCCAGGGGCTGTATTCTGTGATTAAGTGGAGATGCTGCTTAAACTTTATTCTGTAGTTCCAAAAGTTAACACGAAACCAGGCCTAACCAAAGCTAACACGAATTCAGGTTCATTAGATAATAACATAAAAATTAGTTGAGATTCAAAGAAATACTCTTTCAGTGTTGTTTTTTTTTTTTTGAGCATTACAAAGATGATGTGAGGTGATGAACCACTTGCTTTACTTTGTTATCTTCCTTACCTTAACGACAGTCCTGTGAAGTAGGTAGATTATTATCCCTATTTTACAGATGGCAAAACTAAGACTCAGAAGTTGAAGTCATTTGCCCAAGGTTACTTGTTGAATAAATATTAGAGTTATAGTTGAATCCAAGGTCTCCTTACACTGAAGCCTGTGATCTTAACCACTAAAATTTTTAGCCTCCCTATGATTCTATTTCATATATACAAGTCCGTTTTCTACAAAAGTTAAGTATTGATAAACACAATGCTATTTTTTTTTGTTAATGAAGATTTTTGATGTTACAGGTGAATTGTAGATTGACAGGAATCTCAGCTGACCTGTCCTGGTTCCTAGGGGCAGAGAGGAGGGAGCTCCTGCAGTTTGTAATGCAGAACTCCTGTGTTCTTCCCTGAGACCAGGTCATCAATCACACGTTGGGGGAACTGTACTCATCTTGGGTGAGAGGTACTCAACAAATGTCCTTTCCTCAATCTGTGTGTCCTAAGCCACTCTCTTCCTTTGCAGTGCTGATTCTTCATTCTAAACATATTTTAATCAGGACAGTGATGATAATTATACAGTATTGTGAGTTGTGGGATATTTGGGCTAATTTTAATTGAAAACAGCTGGTCAGAAGGAAATAATAATAAAAGTATTCAGGGAAAAAAAACTCATCAGAAATTAGGTTACTAAATGGAGAAAGAATGGTGCAGGTCAGCCGTGATTGGAGAAGGAACAGGGAGACCTTACAGAAAGACTGATAGTAAAAGACAGACATACAACAGTGGAGTTAGGGGGTCAGAAGAGGATGGGAGAGGTGTGTTGAGGGGTGAGAGAATTAGACAAGAGAAATCAGGAAAAAGAGTAGTATACCTTAACATGTTTTTTTCAGTCAAAGAGGGAAGACAAAGGAGAACCTAAAATAATATGTATGAAAACAGTTAAAGCCAAAGTTCCCCTCTCCATAGTTTACGAGACACTCATCTTGTCAAAAGTAACCTTACTGTATTATAATGGTGTTATCATTAATAAAATCACGTTCAAAAGAAGGAAAATGTAGTAAAAATTAGGTCATCAGTCATCTCGATAATTACAGTTTTGTGAGCATGTGGGGCAATCTAGGGTGGAATTCATAAAGTTTTGTGTCACAGAAAAAGGATAATTGCAAGTAAAGGAATATGAATAAAAGGGGTAATTCGAACTTCTACCTTTGAGGGATTAAGATTTACTTGCCCGCTTGTTCTCCTGACCGTACTCAAGCCATTGTCATCAACATGATCATATTGAGTAAATATATGTATAAGTTAGATAAATGCATGTCCGTTGTCGGGCCTACTGGTCACCATCACTGTTTGGAAAGAAAACCAGAATTTCCTGGACTGGAAAAGGCTCATGTTTCTCATACATGTATAAAGATTGCATTGTAAGCAGGCTGCTTTTACCCAACCACGGGAGGTTGGCCTGTAAGACATGCCTCCTTTGTGACTTCTGCCTTTCTGCTCAACACACACACCGCATACCCTTTGTATTCTCTTTGTAGTTTAATTTATGTTATAAAAAGACATTTTGGATATTCTTCAAGGGGAATAAAACTGTAACTGAATATGTGACAAAATTAGAAAGTAAATTAAATTCTCATTAAGAGACTTGAATTGTAAACAAGTGTGTCGCACCCAGGGATCCTGCATGGTTTGTCTATACTAATGAGCCTTTCTTGACATGCTTGTTTTTCCCTCTCCTTTCCTTGAACAAGATAGGACTCTCATTTCTGTTTGAGCCTCGTAGTTGCTGGCTTCATCCTTGTTTATGGCTCCGATGCACACAATTCTCAGGGCAGATTAATTCCCTCCGTGTAGAACAGGACTATTCAAAAGCAATGTTATTTTATATACAGAACAAATTGCAACATTTGTTGATACTTGGAAGTAAAAAGCACCCCTGGCAAGATTGTTGAATACTGTGACTGATTAAAGCTTGTGATTGCTTCACCTTAATACTCTATGAGACACCCGTATATCCACCAAAAGCTGAACAAACAAATGTGCTTAATTTGATTTCTTCTCTAAGGAAAGAAATTGGGGTGCTTATTGGTAGGAAGTTGGTCTCCTGTTGCTCTTTTAATTGGTAGAAAAAATAGAAGTCTTCTTGTTCTTCTCATCTTCTGTGACAGTCTTGTCCCTTCTGCTATCAGCAGGGTTATTTTTAGGTTTGTAAGCGCTGTTCATTAAAGGGTGAAAACTCTGTCAGCCATGGATTGAGGGTGGAGAAAAAAGGGGGAGAGAATTTTCAGCCAGATGAAAAAGGAATGCTTCTTTAGGCAGAAAGTTGAAATGTAATTGAATAAACACAGGAGAAACAAGCAAAACACCACTTTTTCTACTGCCCCGTACGCTTGTGGGAATTATGGTAGACTGAGAAGACAGAAGTAAATGTCTGCCAGAAAGTTTAGGTCCTTGGGATTGAGGATGAAAAACAGCCTTTGGGGAATACATAAAGTTCTTCAAAGGCTGTTCTGTTCTGAATACCGAACAGGCATGCCAGAGAGATTTTCTTCAGAAGTGCTCAGAAAAGGTGGGGGAGACAGCTGCCAGCATAGATGTCTGGGAAGACCATGCTTACTTATGAATGATTCATCTCAACTAATTCTGCCCATAACATTTTTCTTCCTTCAGTTGGGGTTGAGAAAGGTGAAGATGCCCAAATTCACATACATAAATTTCAAAGATTTAATTTTTGCCTTGCTGCGGTATGGGCCTGTGTTTAGAACAGACCTCTTCTAGTCATTCCTTACCTCCTGACCTGTACCTTGGTATTTCTACCTTCTGTATTTTAAAATGCCTCACTAACATCGCAGGCTTTTATTATCACCGTACATGGATTGAATTCTCTCGGGCATAAACTCTTTTAAATGAAGTCACTTGGGTTGAAAAATAAATTACTTGTTATTAGAAATCATTTTCCCTTACTGTTTTATTTTCTAAGGTTGTCACATTTTACTTTACACTTACTTACTTTACTCGTAGCAATTACACAGTGTGCCTTTTGCTGGAGGACACGCTAATTCACCATTTAAACGCATTTCTAGGTCAATTAATATTATTTTAAATCCCTAAGCCATAGAACACCTAGCCCAACTATTTAGGTTGCTTAAAGGATATATAGAAAATAGCAACCATGAAGTTTTTACTATTCTCTGCTTTGTCAGTTTTTACAGTTATTACTTTAATTATTGGAAATACTAAGCAGTAGCACCTGCCATCATTTCACTAATGCTTTGGAAATTGGTAATGCTTTTCGGTGCTTTTGTGTTTATTTATAAGTAAAAATTTTTGATGAAATGTCCTGAAAGTAAAAATTAGATGAGAAGACACAGTATTATTATTTCTTAGTAAACTGTGTATTATTAAGCCCGTAGTTTAATGCTAGAAATAAACAAAACTTTGTAGGTGAGTGACAGGCCATTTTGTTTCAGAAGTAAAAATCTTAGAAATTGCTGAGAAACTAGATTCCCCTTTCTTATGTGTGTATTTATTTGGTGAAACCTCAGATGTACTGAAGTCTGGAAAGTGAATGGTGAATCTGATGATACAGTAATAATGCTGGTTTATAAAAAGTAAACATGCTGGAATTGAAACAACCAGAATAATTTTATCCATGGAGCCAATATACCTAGTTGCTAGTAGTGTTCAGAAGCTATAATCTATCATCATCATGTATTACTGTAGTTTAAAAATTGTGTTTTGAGCCAGAACATGTGCAATACAAGAAAAATATTTTTTAGTATGTCATAGGCATATCTTGGTTTTTACCCCAGATAATTAATGTCATGCTTGTTGTTGAGCTTTGTTTCCAAATGGTTTAGCTATGTTTTTTTTTTTAAATATTTATTTATTTTTTTAGAAAGAGAGAGGGAGAGAGAGAGAGAGATTGAGAGAGATTGAGAAAGATTTCTTGGGGGAGGGACAGAACAAGAGAAAGAGACAAAGGATCCAAAGCAGGCTCCACACTGTCATTGTAGAGCCTGATTAGGGACTGAAACCCATGAACCCTGAGATGATGACTTGAGCCAAAGTTGGATACTCCGTGGACTGAGCCACCCAGACACCCCACGGTTTGGCTATTTAAAAATACTACTTTTACTTTTAGAATGAGTGAAGGCATTGGAAACTTAAAATAATTTCAAATGTATTTTGATCATGGCCTTGTAGATAGTGTACAAAGTTACCATTTGAAGAATCCCCCACTGACACAGGGTATCAGGTTTTGGAAGTCGCATTACTAAAGATTCACAAAGGTTACAAACGTAGTTTTCCGGCACTAAAGAGAGGCTTGATTCCAGGGCTTTTCTGTTCACTACTGAATGCCAAATTTGAGTAAAGGTAATGTCTCTAAAAAACAAAACAAAACAAAACAGCAAACAACAACAAAAAAACACATCCACAGTCTCTGAAGAAAAAATAGAATAAAAGATCTTTTAACCTACTATTTTAGTTCCTTCATGTCTTCCCTATAGGGCCTCATGCGAGAATATCTGGGGAGTAATGATGCTGAGGAGGATATAGGGCTGGGTGGAGCTCCTGAGGCTCTCAGTACTTTATGAAGAAAGGATAGTGTCTCACATCTAATTCATGCAAAGTAGTACTGAACTATAAAATGTATGCAAAAAAAGCCTGAGTTCAGATTTATTCAAGATAAAAAAGTGTCAAATTATTTTAAGTCTTTTTTCATATTTTTAATACCTTTGGTTTGCTCTTGTGTTTTTGTTTTGTTTTCTGCTTGTTTGATCAGCCAGCTCTCGAGGAAAGGATTTTGAGCAAAAGTAACATTTACCTCAGGATGAAGGCTCAAAGATTCCTCATCATCCAGAGACAAAATAAATACATGTGAATCTGAGAAAACTAATTATTTTTTAGAATTGAAAAAGGGCCAAGTGTCTTAATATGCATCTTTTGAGGTATCTTTTGAGGTTTTGAAATACTACTGAATGGTTGATAATATATAATCAAATCATCAAAAAACCTAATGTGAAATGGTATGTCTGTTCAAATACCAAAACATTCCTTGGGTGATGGCTTTAGAGGAACTTGGATTTTAGTTTACTATTTTACATTTAGGTTATTAAATATCCATAAAGTGTTCCAAACACTTGGAGTAACCTAATTAGTAATCCCAGAGTAATCAATACAATACTTTCATAATTTTTATATTTTATAATTTTTATATTTATGTTTTATAAAATTATAATTTACAATCACTGCACAGTGTGTGATCTTCATAAAACATCAAAATAAATATTTTGTTGATATGGATTTTAGTGCAAATATTTAAAGAAAAATCTACGAAATAAACAAAGATATAATTTCTCACTTCCCAAGTTAATAGTGGAAAAAACATGACATCAGAAGAATCAATTTCAGCATGGCAAATTGCTAAAAGGATTATAAGCATATGTTAAAGTAGTTTCTTTGAGTATTCTAGACAATTATTGTCCTTGAAAATATTTGAGAAAACTTTTGTCAATATACTAGTTCCAGAAGAAAGGTAATTAAACAGTTTAAACATGCATTTAGAATTTGATTGATTTTCACAGAAATTACTGAACATTTTAAATTACTCCTAAAAAGTGACTATGCATTAATCTTTCATATGAGATAACATTATGTTAACAAGGTAATAGTTGGCTAATATAATTTTATATCTTTTGTGTATTAATGCAAATGCTGGCTAAATTTATGTTTTGTTTTTTAAAGACTATTCTTTAATCTTTCTTATACTATCTCCCAATTAAAATGTGACTTTAGGTTCAGTGAAATCCCTTATAAATCTTATATATAATTTTCAACAGATGACTCGATATTCTAGAATACATAGATTTTTTTTTAAAGAGGTGGTATAGACTTCAAGCTTTATGTAATGCCTGCAACTTTGCTTGCTCTACATTTTTTCTTATTGTAGGAAGAACTTTTAACATGCGATATACCCTCTTAACACATATTTAAGTACACAGTACAGTACTTAACTATAGTCACAATATTCTATAGTAGATCACCAGGACTCAGTTCATGAAACTGAAACTTCATATGCATAAAACAGCAGCTCCCTCTTTTCCCCTCACCCCAGCCTCTGGCAACCACCATTCCAAATTTGATTGTATAAATTTGACTATTTTAGATACCTCATGTAAGTAGAATTATACATTATTTATCTCTCTGTGTCTTATTTTATTTAGCAGAATGTCCTCAAGGTTCATCCATGTTGTTGGATATAGCAGAATTTCTTTCCTTTTTAAGGCTAGATAATAGTGTGTGTGTGTGTGTGTGTGTGTGTGTGTATACACTACATTTTCTTTATCCATCGTCCATTGATGAACATTTAGATTGTTTCCATATCTTAGCTATGGTAAATAATGGTGCAATGAACATGGTGGTGGATATATTTCCTTGACATCATGTCTCAGTTTTTTTAAAAATATATGTACAAGTGGAATTATTGGATCATATGGTAATTCTATTTTTAAATTTTTTTAGGAATTACTCTTTTCCATAGTGGCTTCCCCAATTTACATTCCCGTCAGCAGTTCTTTTTTTTTTTTTTTTTATGAAATTTATTGACAAATTGGTTTCCATACAACACCCAGTGCTCATCCCAAAAGGTGCCCTCCTCAATACCCATTACCCACCCTCTCCTCCCTCCCACCCCCCATCAACCCTCAGTTTGTTCTCAGTTTTTAACAGTCTCTTATGCTTTGGCTTTCTCCCATTCTAACCTCTTTTTTTTTTTTTCCTTCCCCTCCCCCATGGGTTCCTGTTAAGTTTCTCAGGATCCACATAAGAGTGAAACCATATGGTATCTGTCTTTCTCTGTATGGCTTATTTCACTTAGCATCACACTCTCCAGTTCCATCCACGTTGCTACAAAAGGCCATATTTCATTCTTTCTCATTGCCACGTAATATTCCATTGTGTATATAAACCACAATTTCTTTATCCATTCATCAGTTGATGGACATTTAGGCTCTTTCCATCATTTGGCTATTGTTGAGAGTGCTGCTATGAACATTGGGGTACAAGTGCCCCTATGCATCAGTACTCCTGTATCCCTTGGATAAATTCCTAGCAGTGCTACTGCTGGGTCATAGGGTAGGTCTATTTTTAATTTTCTGAGGAACCTCCACACTGCTTTCCAGAGTGGCTGCACCAATTTGCATTCCCACCAACAGTTCAAGAGGGTTCCCGTTTCTCCATATCCTCTCCAGCATCTATAGTCTCCTGATTTGTTCATTTTGGCCACTCTGACTGGCGTGAGGTGATACCTGAGTGTGGTTTTGATTTGTATTTCCCTGATAAGGAGCGACGCTGAACATCTTTTCATGTGCCTGTTGGCCATCTGGATGTCTTCTTTAGAGAAGTGTCTATTCATGTTTTCTGCCCATTTCTTCACTGGGTTATTTGTTTTTCGGGTGTGGAGTTTGGTGAGCTCTTTATAGATTTTGGATACTAGCCCTTTGTCCGATATGTCATTTGCGAATATCTTTTCCCATTCCATTGGTTGCCTTTTAGTTTTGTTGGTTGTTTCCTTTGCTGTGCAGAAGCTTTTTATCTTCATAAGGTCCCAGTAATTCACTTTTGCTTTTAATTCCCTTGTCTTTGGGGATGTGTCGAGTAAGAGATTGCTACGGCTGAGGTCAGAGAGGTCTTTTCCTGCTTTCTCCTCTAAGGTTTTGATGGTTTCCTGTCTCACATTTAGGTCCTTTATCCATTTTGAGTTTATTTTTGTGAATGGTGTGAGAAAGTGGTCTAGTTTCAACCTTCTGCATGTTGCTGGCCAGTTCTCCCAGCACCATTTGTTAAAGAGGCTGTCTTTTTTCCATTGGATGTTCTTTCCTGCTTTGTCAAAGATGAGTTGGCCATACGTTTGTGGGTCTAGTTCTGGGGTTTCTATTCTATTCCATTGGTCTATGTGTCTGTTTTGGTGCCAATACCATGCTGTCTTGATGATGACGGCTTTGTAGTAGAGGCTAAAGTCTGGGATTGTGATACCTCCTGCTTTGGTCTTCTTCTTCAAAATTCCTTTGGCTATTCAGGGCCTTTTGTGGTTCCATATGAATTTTAGGATTGCTTGTTCTAGTTTCAAGAAGAATGCTGGTGCAATTTTGATTGGGATTGCATTGAATGTGTAGATAGCTTTGGGTAGTATTGACATTTTGACAATATTTATTTTTCCAATCCATGAGCAGGGAATGTCTTTCCATTTCTTTAAATCTTCTTCAATTTCCTTCATAAGCTTTCTATAGTTTTCAGCATACAGATCCTTTATATCTTTGGTTAGATTTATTCCTAGGTATTTTATGCTTCTTGGTGCAATTGTGAATGGGATCAGTTTCTTTATTTGTCTTTCTGTTGCTTCATTGTTAGTGTATAAGAATGCAACTGATTTCTGTACATTGATTTTGTATCCTGCAACTTTGCTGAATTCCTGTATCAGTTCTAGCAGACTTTTGGTGGAGTCTATCGGATTTTCCATGTATAATATCATGTCATCTGCAAAAAGCGAAAGCTTGACTTCATCTTTGCCAATTTGGATGCCTTTGATTTCCTTTTGTTGTCTGATTGCTGATGCTAGAACTTCCAGGACTATGTTAAACAGCAGCGGTGAGAGTGGGCATCCTTGTCGTGTTCCTGATCTCAGGGAAAAAGCTCTCAGTTTTTCCCGGTTGAGGATGATGTTAGCTGTGGGCTTTTCATAAATGGCTTTTATGATCTTTAAGTATGTTCCTTCTATCCTGACTTTCTCAAGGGTTTTTATTAAGAAAGGGTGCTGGATTTTGCCGAAGGCCTTTTCTGCATCGATTGACAGGATCATATGGTTCTTCTCTTTTTTTTTGTTAATGTGATGTATCACGTTGATTGATTTGCGAATGTTGAACCAGCCCTGCATCCCAGGAATGAATCCCACTTGATCATGGTGAATAATTCTCTTTATATGCCGTTGAATTCTATTTGCTAGTATCTTATTGAGAATTTTTGCATCCATATTCATCAGGGATATTGGCCTGTAGTTCTCTTTTTTTACTGGGTCTCTGTCTGGTTTAGGAATCAAAGTAATACTGGCTTCATAGAATGAGTCTGGGAGTTTTCCTTCCCTTTCTATTTCTTGGAATAGCTTGAGAAGGATAGGTATTATCTCTGCTTTAAACGTCTGGTAGAACTCCCCTGGGAAGCCATCTGGTCCTGGACTCTTATTTGTTGGGAGATTTTTGATAACCGATTCAATTTCTTCGCTGGGTATGGGTCTGTTCAAGCTTTCTATTTCCTCCTGATTGAGTTTTGGAAGAGTGTGGGTGTTCAGGAATTTGTCCATTTCTTCCAGGTTGTCCAATTTGTTGGCATATAATTTTTCATAGTATTCCCTGATAATTGTTTGTATCTCTGAGGGATTGGTTGTAATAATTCCATTTTCATTCATGATTTTATCTATTTGGGTCATCTCCCTTTTCTTTTTGAGAAGCCTGGCTAGAGGTTTGTCAATTTTGTTTATTTTTTCAAAAAACCAACTCTTGGTTTCGTTGATCTGCTCTACAGTTTTTTTAGATTCTATATTGTTTATTTCTGCTCTGATCTTTATTATTTCTCTTCTTCTGCTGGGTTTAGGCTGCCTTTGCTGTTCTGCTTCTAGTTCCTTTAGGTGTGCTGTTCGATTTTGTATTTGGGATTTTTCTTGTTTCTTGAGATAGGCCTGGATTGCAATGTACTTTCCTCTCAGGACTGCCTTTGCTGCCTCCCAAAGCGTTTGGATTGTTGTATTTTCATTTTCGTTTGTTTCCATATATTTTTTAATTTCTTCTCTAATTGCCTGGTTGACCCACTCATTCGTTAGTAGGGTGTTCTTTAACCTCCATGCTTTTGGAGGTGTTGCAGACTTTTTTCTGTGGTAAATTTCAAGCTTCATAGCATTGTGGTCTGAAAGTAAGCATGGTATAATTTCAATTCTTGTAAACTTATGAAGGGCTGTTTTGTGACCCAGTATATGATCTATCTTGGAGAATGTTCCATGTGCACTCGAGAAGAAAGTATATTCTGTTGCTTTGGGATGCAGAGTTCTAAATATATCTGTCAAGTCCATCTGATCCAATGTCTCATTCAGGGCCCTTGTTTCTTTATTGACCGTGTGTCTAGATGATCTATCCATTTCTGTAAGTGGGGTGTTAAAATCCCCTGCAATTACCACATTCTTATCAATAAGGTTGCTTATGTTTATGAGTAATTGTTTTATATATTTGGGGGCTCCGGTATTCGGCGCATAGACATTTATAATTGTTAGCTCTTCCTGATGGATAGACCCTGTAACTATTATATAATGTCCTTCTTCATCTCTTGTTACAGCCTTTAATTTAAAGTCTAGTTTGTCTGATATAAGTATGGCTACTCCAGCTTTCTTTTGGCTTCCAGTAGCATGATAAATAGTTCTCCATCCCCTCACTCTCAATCTAAAGGTGTCCTCAGGTCTAAAATGAGTCTCTTGTAGACAGCAAATAGATGGGTCTTGTTTTTTTATCCATTCTGATACCCTATGTCTTTTGGTTGGTGCATTTAATCCATTTACATTCAGTGTTATTATAGAAAGATACGGGTTTAGAGTCATTGTGATGTCTGTATGTTTTATGCTTGTAGTGATGTCTCTGGGACTTGTCTCACAGGGTTCCCCTTAGGATCTCTTGTAGGGCTGGTTTAGTGGTGACAAATTCCTTCAGTTTTTGTTTGTTTGGGAAGACCTTTATGTCTCCTTCTATTCTAAATGACAGACTTGCTGGATAAAGGATTCTTGGCTGCATATTTTTTCTGTCTAGCACCCTGAAAATCTCGTGCCAATTCTTTCTGGCCTGCCAAGTTTCAAAAGAGAGATCAGTCACGAGTCTTATAGGTCTCCCATTATATGTGAGGGTACGTTTACCCCTTGCTGCTTTCAGAATTTTCTCTTTATCCTTGTATTTTGCCAGTTTCACTATGATATATCATGCAGAAGATCGATTCAAGTTACGTCTGAAGGGAGTTCTCTGTGCCTCTTGGACTTCAATGCCTTTTTCCTTCCCCAGTTCAGGGAAGTTCTCAGCTATTATTTCTTCAAGTACCCCTTCAGCACCTTTCCCTCTCTCTTCCTCCTCTGGGATACCAATTATGCGTATATTATTTCTTTTTAGTGTATCACTTAGTTCTCTAATTTTCCCCTCATACTCCTGGATTTTTTTATCTCTCTTTTTCTCAGCTTCCTCTTTTTCCATAACTTTATCTTCTAGTTCACCTATTCTCTCCTCTGCCTCTTCAAGCCGAGCCATGGTGGTTTCTACTTTGTTATGCATTTCGTTTAAAGCGTTTTTCAGCTCCTCGTGACTGTTCCTTAGTCCCTTGATCTCTGTAGCAAGAGATTCTCTGCTGTCCTGTATACTGTTTTCAAGCCCAGCGATTAATTTTATGACTATTATTCTAAATTCACTTTCTGTTATATTATTTAAATCCTTTTTGACCAGCTCATTAGCTGTTGTTATTTTCTGGAGATTCTTCTGAGGGGAATTCTTCCGCTTGATCATTTTGGATAGTCCCTGGCGTGGTGAGGACCTGCAGGGCACTTCCCCTGTGCTGTGGTGTATAACTGGAGTTGGTGGGCGGGGCCGCAGTCTGACCTGATGTCTGCCCCCAGCCCACCGCTGGGGCCACAGTCAGACTGGTGTGTGCCTCTCTTCCCCTCTCCTAGGGGCGGGATTCACTGTGGGGTGGTGTGGCTCGTCTGGGCTACTTGCACCCTGCCAGGCTTGTGATGCTGGGGATCTGGCGTATTAGCTGGGGTGGGTAGGCAAGGTGCACGGGGGCAGGAGGGGCAGGCTTAGATCGCTTCTCCTTAGGTGATCCACTTCAGGAGGGGCCCTGTGGCAGCGGGAGGGAGTCAGATCTGCTGCCGGAGGTTTGGCTCCGCAGAAGTGCAGAGGTGGGTGTTTGCACGGAGCGAGCATGTTCCCTGGCAGGAACTGGTTCTCTTTGGGATTTTGGCTGGGGGATGGGCGGGGGAGATGGCGCTGGCGAGCGCCTTTGTTCCCCACCAAACTGAGCTCTGTCATCCGGGGGCTCAGCAGCTCTCCCTCCCTTTGTCCTCCAGCCTTCCCACTTTCCGAACAGAGCTGTTAACTTATGACTTCCCAGAGGCTAAGTCGCGCTTGTTGTGGGAACACAGTCCGTCAGGCCCCTCCGCTTTTGCAAGCCAGACTCGGGGGCTCTGCTTGGCCAGCAAGCCACCCCTACGCCCTGGCTCCCTCCCGCCAGTCCGTGGAGCGCGCACCGCCTCGCCGCCCTTCCTACCCTCTTCCGTGGGCCTCTCGTCTGCGCTTGGCTCCGTCGACTCCGTTCTGCTAATCCTCTGGCGGTTTTCTGGGTTATTTAGGCAGGTGTAGGTGGAATCTAAGTGATCAGCAGGACGTGCGGTGAGCCCAGCGTCCTCCTAAGCCGCCATCTTGCCAATCTCCCATCAGCAGTTCTACAAGTGTTACAGTTTCTCTGCATCCTAGCCACACTTTTATGTTTTTTTTCTTTTTTCTTTTTTTTTAGTTTATTTATTCTTTGAGAGAGAGAGAGAGAGAGAGAGAGAGAGAGAGAGCAAGCAGGGGAGGGGCAGAGTAAGAGGGAGAGACAGAATCCCAAGCAGGCTCTGTGATCAGTGCACAGAACTGATGGGGGGGCTCAAACTCATGAACAGTGAGATCATGAATTGCGCTGCAATCAAGAGTCAGTTGCTTAACCGACTGAGCCACCCAGGTGCCCCTATCTTTTTTTTTTTTAAATAACCATATTAACAGATGTGAAGTAATATCTCCTTGTGATTTTCATTTGCATTTCCTTGATTATTAGTTACATGCTACATCTTTTAATATATGTGTTGGCCATTTGAGTGTCTTTCTTGGAGAAATGTCTATTCAGGTCCTTTGTCCAGTTTTTAATGGGGCTATTTGATGATTCCTGTTCAGTTGTAGGAGTTCCTTAAATATTTTAGATAGTCATCGCTCATAAGTGTGTATCTCATAAGATGTATGGTTTAGAAATTTTTCTTCTATTCTGAAGATTGTCCTTCACTCTGTTCATTGTTTCCCTTGCTTTGAGAAGGTTTTACTTTGATACAGCCCCACTTGTCTATTTTTTGCTTTTGTTTCCTGTGCCATTGGTGTCATAATACAAAAAAAATTATCAACAAACCCAATGTCATGAAGCTTTTCCTCTGTTTTCTTCTAAGTTTTTTACAGTTCCAGGTGTTTTCTTTTTCTTAAAGTTTATTTTTACTCATCAGAGAGGGAGAGGGAGAGAGAGAGAGAACAAACGGGGGAGGGGCAGAGAGAGAGGGAGAGAGACAATCCCAAGCAGGATCTATGCTATCTGTGCAGAACCCAATGTGCAGCTCGATCCCAGCACCATGAGATCATGACCTGACCTGAAATCAAGAGTTGGGCACTTGACCGACTGTGCCACCCAGGTTCCTTTTAGGTTTTATGTTGAAATCTTTAATTCATTTTGAGTTGATTCTTGTGTGCATTATAAGGTTCCAATTTCACTCTTTTGCACGTGGATTATCTACTTGTCCCAGTACCACTTGTTGAAAAGACCGTCCTTTCCTCTGGGAGTATTTTTGGCACCGTTGTCTAAGATCAGCTGACAGTCTATGTGTGGGCTGATTTCTGGGCTCCCTCTTTTGTTCTGTTGGTCTACATGCCTGCTTGTATGCCAGTACCATAATGGTTTTCATTACTATAGCTTATTGTTTGTTGTACTGTTGTACTAACACTGTAGCTGTGATTAACAAAAATGTCAAAATTGCTCAAAAGGAATTATTGAACCACAAAAGAACTGATGACAATGGTATTCTAAATACTAAAACTTAGAGTAAGTGAAATTAATGAACAGAGTCCATTACAAATACAGATGTGAGTTTTTGTGAGGGGATTCAAATGCATTGTGAAGTTCCTGGTATGTTATTTGTCCAAAAAAAAAAAAAAGACAAAAAGGTAAATATCAAGTGGTTAATAAAATGATACATTCTTGGATATTTTGTTAGCTTGTCACAAGTCCTGAGAACACTGACTGTATAAAATGTCAAAAGAATAAGGTCTTATAAGTCACTAAAAGTTTGCATCATAGAAAGCACAGTAAGTTTTGGTTAAGACCATTAACTTAACTTCTAGAACAAGTGCAAAATATTGCTTTTCTGTTTCAGACATACACTGTCCCTCACAGTTTCACTCTTTGTATAAACACAGTTACAAGTTACAGTATTTTCAAGAGGATGGTAAATATAGTTACAGACAAAATAACAAACATTTTGTTCAGAGAGAAAGCAGAATGAGCTGTAGTTAATAAGAGATCATGTATTTATGTAATTACCACATCTCCTCCTAGTTAGATATTTCACATATAAGATGCATATGACTGGTAATTTTCAGAATGTGATTTTGTTCCTGTCTTCTGACTCTGCTAATTGCCCTTTTCAGGAAAAGATTACTATTGGGATTAGTGTTAAAGGAGTTTGACTCTATACTTAGTAGGAAAGTGTATTGCTATAAAAATTAGGTTGCCAAAGTATATTTTTTCCCCTCTTTTCCTTATAGAATGTAGTCACCTGGATGAGGACTGTAGCTTACTTTTGGGAATGTATTTCTAGCCCACCAACCTAAAAAACAGCATGAGCCTTGGTGACCTCCTCTCACAAACTTTCATTATTTCCTCATGGTTAAAAAAAGTAAAGAAAATGATGTGATAAAAACAATGCATTTCATGAACACTCTTTAAAGGCCAATTTAGATTCAACCAAAGATAAAAGGATACTACAAGTCTTTGCTTTCATCTTCCCTTCTAGAGCATGCATCAAAGGTAGGGGTTATATGGTGAGCTAAAAGATAGTTGTTAAGGTATACAGTGCTGGGTGCCAAATGGGACTATATGGCTTCCAGAAGCCATGCAGAAGAGAATAGATGTCATTCACAATACATCTCTTGCTGATGATTCATTCTGGAAACAAAGAATGAAATTTAGGTGTATGGTTATCCTGTAGTCCCTGACAGGATGAATGGCTATTTAATATGTTTGTGGAGGAGTGAGTTGTGAGAACATGGCTACGTTCCCATGCAGAGAACACAGACAAGGGTCAAGGTGTTCACACGAGTTGATGAATTTGCAGATGATGGCTGATTTGTCTGATTCCAGGGCCATTAGCTTTAACCACTGTGCATTGGAGTGACAGCAATAAAACACACACAAAAAGGAGCAATAGAGTAATTAAGTTATTTTGCCAAGGACACCAGAATTTAATTTTGGAGGAACATACAGGTTCACAGTGTTTTAAAAAATTGGAAAAGTTGTAGAATAAAGCCTGCATCCAGACTGCAGTATTGATAAAAAAAAAAAAAAAAAGAAACTAAGCCAAAGCAAAAACTGATTCTTATTTCATTTCCTATTTCTCAGTTACATTCCTTTAAATAGTTTGTATAACAATGAAGATATTATATATAACCTTGACATTTTTTGTTATTTGTGAGTTTTTCCAAATGATTAGAAAATAATTAATATGCAGAATTATGATTTGATGGGATAATAACATTAAATTATAATATTCTTTCAGACAATGAAGAAATATATTTTTTACTTTTATTACTAAGTGTTTCTTGTAATACTTAGGAATTAGAATTTGCTTTCTTAGGTAAAATAAAATGATAAAATTTATTCCATCACAGTCTCTTAATCAAAAATGCACACCTCACCCCTTTCTGAGTCCTACCCTGGGAATCCTGATTTGGTAGGTTTAGAGTAGGGCCAGGTCTGTTGTGAACAGAAAAAAAATTCACGAAGATCTGTTTTTTTAAGTTATTTTAGAGAGAGAGCACAAGTGCATGAGTGGGGGACGGATAGAGGCAGAGAGAGAGTGAATCCTAAGCAGGCTCTATGCCCAGCGTGGAGCTGCATGATGGGTTTGATTTCACCACCCTGGGATCATGACCTGAGCCAAAATCAAGAGTCAGGTGCTCAACTGACTGAGCCACCCAGGCACCCACTACAATCTGTTTTTAATTCTGAACCATTAGAGGAAATGATTCCAAAATTGTATTATAGTTACAATCCCACAATTCTCTCACTTTCAGACCAGATACAATTGTAAAGCATGTAAAGATGTAAAAAGCATCTTTTTATGTGGGTAATGCATCTCCAAACCTGTTCTTGCGTTCTATATATATCCTTCAGTTTTTTCATTTCTTATTCCTTCTACTTCATTATGAATAGAGCTTTTATAACAAGTATGTGTGTATATATACATATATAAACATCCATATATGTACAATACATACACGTATAAATATATGCATACACTTACACAAGAAATCTTGTTTCTGTCATTCATGTTATTATTTATCCTTTGCTCTCAGACAAAAATGACAAAGGAAAATTCTTATTTGTTATACTGAAGATGCTGAAAGATATACCAAGGTATTTTAAGGGACAAACTGGGGAAATACAACCTTTCAATAATACGTTCAAAACTGAAAATGTTATCTGTGTCTAGGCTTGAGTAGTATGAACCTAAATTGAAATATTGCCATCTTTATTAAAATACTTCCTAAATACCATACTTAATGTGGCCATTTCTTAGGAATATATTATAAACTCTTCTTTCATCACTGCTTCTTGCTCTATTACTGATGTGTTCTTTGAGTAAGGCACCATACTTTACCTAAATAACCTAGAATTCTAATAGTATTCCATAAGCATACTACTTTATTTCTATAATTTATTGTCAGTAGCTTGGCTCTTTATGCATAAATTTAAATACATAAATTGGTCATTTGAGTGCTATAGTAAATCAGTTTAATAATGGCATAACTGATATTTTCCATACAAAGCACCCAGGATTCTGAAGATTAGTCTGCTCTGTTCACCTTCTTCCTGCATATGTCTTAGGCCTACAGTGATGTTAAGTCTTTTCAAACAACCTCCTCTTAAATAATTTCCTTCTAATATCTTAAATGCAGGTCTTGTAGAGTAGTAGGCTATAGTGCAGTTTTATCAGATATCTTAATGGTACCGCAATCACTAATAACTTTGTGTTTCCTATTCTTGGAGTCTCAAAACAACAGGGAGAGAACTTTGAATAATCTAATCCATTCCATTTTCCTATCATTAAACAATTGCAGTCTACATAAAATCTTGAATGATAGTGTTTGAGATAAAAAGACAATTATGCACTATTTATAGGATATAAAAAGAATTTGAATTTATATTACATCTTTGTGATGAGTTGCAGATTTTCTATTTAAAGCCACATATGGCAGTTTCAAAGAGTGAATAAAATGTGAAATGTTAAAATAATATTAAAAATATTAACTCATTTTGCTGAAATAATCTTATATAACATTTTATGTTGTTAGCTTCTTGATTTAATTATGAATTAAACCAGCTTTATTTCATGTTAACCTTATTTCCCTCAATATTTTATTCAAGGATTATCAAATATCATTAGGCATGTCCAGCTCATTTATGTTCCTTATCTTGTTTAAATGATCAATTTTAGAAATATTGTCAAAAGAGTTTTTCAAGCTTGCTGACTCACTTTGTGACTGATGATACTAGAAATGCTGATATTTTTATTCACTTTTTCACCTCTTCATGCATGGCTGAGGTTGTTTGAATTATATAAATCCTCATCACTGGTAGTTGAAACACTTTGAAATCAATGAAGTGTTTCTAAGATCTCTTTTCCATTCTCTTACTATTAATAATAGCTTTGTTTTCTAATGGGCTCAAAATGGTGTGTGTTCGACCATGTCATACAAGTCTTTATCACTGTCAAGTGTTTTTACCTTAGCAAGTGGTTGGTTTCCTGGATTTGAACCTTGTCTTTACCTGTTCCTTTCTGGTGATGTTGGACAAACATTTCTACCTTTTTGTTCTTAATGTAGAATAATGGGAACAGTAGTGATACTAATCTCAAAGGGGGATTGTGAAGATTAAATGAATTATAGGTACAGCGGTCTTAGAATAGTGCCTGATGCAATTCTCAGTGATGTATTGAACCTTGAATATGGTTTGCAAAAAACGAAAGAAAAACCCACCAAACAACAACAAAAACATGTCTCTCTCCTCATTCAACAACATTAATGAGACACCTAGTATGTTATAAGCAAGTACAGAGTAGTATTTGGAATACGGCTGGAATATAACACTCATGGTCTTGGCAGTAAGAACATTTAGGGTCAATTGAAAGGGCACAAACAGCACAATAATCACCTCATAGTGTGGTCAGTCTTTTAATGGGGGAAGTATAAGGTGTGAATTGACAGTAAATATCTCCACCTGAAACATTAAAGGAGGGTTTCCTGGAGAAAATGGGGCAGCTCCAAAACTCTTCAATATTTTTGTTACAAAGGACCCAGTGACAATATTTTTGAGTAATTGTTAATATATTCAGTAAAATCCTTTAACACTTTTGGGATGGTGAATATCATACAGATTCTTGAAAAATAAACTTTTTATTCTTATGTCATCAGATCAAATCACCCCCAACCCATTACTGTTGGAATTATCTGCCAGCACTGGGGCACTCTCTAGTTTCTTGATTATAATTCTTGAGTCGTTCTTTCTATACCTATTTCTGTTGTCTTACTGATATTAATATTCTCCTTTTCTGTGCTGGTCTTCCAGTCTCTACCTGTCCTTTCCTTAAATGATCTTGTCTTTCACCATACCTCAGCCATTAACCTCTATGGTCATAATATAGGCTATTCTGTTACCAGTGCAACCTCTAAATAATCACATTTTCAACTGCTTAAAACAGCAAACCTAAATGGTAACACAAGCTCTGATGGTCAAAAATCCGGGTGTGTTTTATATGAATATTTCTGGATGGAATTCTCTCATAAAGCTGCAAACAAGATGTTGGCCAGGGTTGCAGCCTTTTGAGGTTTCATTAGAGAAGGATCTATTTCTAAACTCAGTCACATGATTGTTAGTGGTCTTTAGGTCCTTAGTGGCCATTGATGAGAGACATCAGTGCTATGCCATGTTGACCCCTCCAAAGGTAGCTTATAACATGGCAAATTGTTTCTCCCAGAGTAAGGGCTGAAAGAGTTTAAAATCAGTCTTTTTATAACTTAAACTTATAAAGGACATTCCCTTACTTATGCCATGTTCTTTCTAGTTGTTAGAACTGTGTTACTAAGTCCCACTCACATTTAAGGGAAGGGGTTTACACAAGCCCCTGAATACCAGGAAGCAGAGATCTCTGACAGATAATTTAGAGATTATCTCCCACACCTTGCCTTCTCTCATCAAATTAGAACTTCTTTTTTCCCATTCACAATTTAATCTGATGACCTGTATTTCTATTTTTTTTTGAAAAATTAGGGATGGCCATAAAAGACCTTCACAGGTCTGTTATCTACAGATAACAGTATCTATTATCTACCTGTCTTTATGTTGTGCCATTATTTTTTCTTCTTCCTGTTACTGTGCATGATTTGTCTTTCCATATCTAATCTAAGGCTACCCTCCCCACTGTGCTCCAGAGCCCAAGCAATCTTGCATAATTAAAGATACTGTTCCAAAAAGTCTCCTTTATTTTTTTCGGCATTGAATTTCTTTCTTGATTGGATCATTCAGATCATTTTGTAATGTTTTTAAAAAAATTGATTTCACAACACATTATAGCCTCTGCCTCATTCCTGTGTTTATCTTCTTGAACATAACTTGAAAAGATGGGTTTCTATTTTTTATTCCAATTCTTTCCTTCCTAGACCTTCTATGATATTATATTGCTTGTTTGTTTTAATGATATTCATAGGAGAGACTATGTTTCATTTCTTCATACAACATAGAGAAAGCAGATGGATATGGGCAGAGTAAAGAATTTGATACAAAATCACCAAGAGACCAGAGGTATATAATCTTTACATGTGTATGGCTTTTGTACAATAGTAAATTTAGTTCCTAAACTGGAACATTTTCAGTTTACAGTGACAAAATATTCTTTGGGTAGTAATCAATTGTGCCCACTAATAAATTCAGTATTTGTGTTTCATAATGTAATAACAATTTTTTTTTTGAAAGTTTTTGTTTTTTTAATTTTCTTCCTTATGAAAAAGTTATAAAATTACCAGCTGGAATTATTTCTGAAAAAGTCAGACCCTTTTCCACCCTGTAGTGATGCATGCATTGATTCTTAAATAACACTCTCTTATCCACAGTGCTGCTGAATAATACATCCATGGTACATCCACATCCTGTTCTTTTTTATGTTGTGTTGACCAGGAATTGCCTTGGAAGTTATTTAAGGCTGGGAATTGGTCTGCTGTTTTAAAGATGTTCAGGTGGCTTCAATTCTCCCATGACCAAGGCAGTCTGCTTGTGGTTCAGACTGATGTTCTTTAGTCAACATGCGTGACCTCCTAGAATTTATATATCCCAAATGACCTTATAAATTTTCATTTAAAGTGTATTCCAAGGTGAGGAGGAAATTCCCATTACTGTCCTAGCTGTTAAATCTGGATATTAACAATATAAGTTTCAATTTATTACCACTGTAAAGTCACAGATTTCTTATTGTTTGCTTGCCCAAACATCCTTTTATTTCTAAAAGGAACAACCCATACCTGAGAGAGTGAAATGGACGGTTGAGAACTCATCATTTACAGTGATCTTCACTTTATAGCATTCCTCCATGCCAAATAGTGTCTCTCTAGAATTTTGATTTCTCACTGCAGTACTTTCAATCTTGACCCATATGCTATGGTTTGTGTTGCAGAACTGCTCAAGACTGCTGATCTTTTGGTATTAAGAATTAAATCATTTTTAAAGGCCCAGGAAGATCTGTTCTCCACTGAGAAAAATAAGCACTTAAAAGAAAATCAAAATTCACAAAAACATGGCAAATAGATGTAGAAAAATAAGCAGTAAAAGGAAATCTGGAATTTACCACCCTTTATGATGTCTCTTCAACTAATCTCTGAGGACTGGTAACATTTCTGCATCTTGAAGGAGTATTCTTTGTTTTGATGGAATTCCCTAAAACAGAAGGAGGATTTTGTTTTCTGTGCAATGACTCCAGATAAGTGCACCTGTCTCTCTATTTTCTGTGAATACTGATTTGCTCAGACATGGCTCTTAAATTCAACTGCCGTATTAAATCCATTCCTCAATTACTTAACCACCAGCGACTCTTGGTATTTGCCAATGGAAACATTAATGCAATGGCAACCAAAAAGGGCTGAGATGATCCTGAAGTAAAATGTTGTATAGTGGGGGTGCCTGAGTGGGTCAGACGGTTAAGTGTCTGACTCTTGACCTCAGCTCAGGTCTTGAGCTCAGAGTCATGAGTTCAAGCTCCTCATTGGGCTCCATGCTGGGCTCGAAGCCTACTAAAATAAAATATGAAATATGAAATAAAATGTTGTGTAGTTAGTACATGGTTTATATTCCAACTCAGCATTCAAGTAAAATTGAAAATCTTAGCAGGGTTATTGAGTCTTTTCAAGACACAGGAGTTAGTATGTTCTTCCTTTTGGTATTCATGTTATATATTATTAAAAGAATACTGCATTCCCGAATTAAGGTCAGAAATGAATTGCCTGTGTTATCTGTATCAGACTGGTTTAAATATGACTGGCTTCTTGATAGTATAAGGTTGAAAAATAATAACAATAACCATTTATTAAAATTCTTTTTGTGAAGCACCATGGGGAATATACAAATAATTTAATGATAATTAAAAATGTTTGCCTCAAAATGCAATAGATTTGAAAGGGGGACAAGAAATGTAGATTTTTTTTTTTTTTTGTATTACACAAGGCAGGAAGTGATGTGTCATAGAGACTAAAGAAGAGATTTTTCTCCAAAGTGGTGTGCAGTTCAAGTTCTGTGACAAGGGTGGGTAATTTTGAGCAGGGCCTTCCATGATAGATTTATCTAAATACATGGTTCAGAGGATGGGAGATGTAGGAAAACAATCTAGACACGGAAACATACCAGAAAACACTGAGGACACTAAGGCCTAATGTATGCCACAAACTGTATTTGGTCAGATTATAAGGTGGGAAAATTGACTCTCGTAAGATAATTTTAAAATGATGAGTTGAAGCCACATTTTGTCAGACCATGAATGCTAGATGGAAGAGCTTGGACTTGACTCTCCAAGCAATTTCTTCACCTCTTGAAGCCTTGCCTTTTCCAGCTTCTTTCCCAGCTTCCCAAGGCAGTGTCAGTGAGTGGGCCTAACCTGGATCCAGACTGCCACCCTCTCAGAGAGGAAGGTAGATCTGCACTGACTGCTCCACCCTGTGATAGGACTGGGGAGCCCGTTGTGCTTCTAACCAGATCTGGTGCCTGATAAGGTTTGTGTGCTCTCGGGCCCGTCATAGCCTCAGTTATAGCAATCCTTCTCTTTCCGTGTTGGTTCTGCCGAGCTGAAAAGTTACAGGTGGTACATAGCCTCAAAACTTATATGGAGTATTTTCAGTTAGCTAGATAAATACCTCACTTTCCAATCAGCACTGACTGTTTTTGCTGGATTGTATTGTACTTTTTTGATAAACTTAGACTCTCCTGAATGCCGGTAAGTTCCTTTCTTTGGAGGAGTGGGTTACTACATCTTGTACCTCTGATGACAGGCTGATGACCTACTGTATAAAGGCCAAGATTGCTAGATATTGGAGACTGCCTGTTTACCTAATTCTATTCCTTTTTTTTTTAAGTTTTCTTAAAAAAATTATTTAGTTATTTTTAGAGAGAGAGGGAGAGAAAGAGCATGAGCAGAGTAGGGCAGAGGGAGAATCCCAAGCAGGCTCTGGACTGTCAATGCAGAGCCCACCTGACACGGGGCTCACCTGAAAAACTGGAAGATCATGACCTGAGCTGAAACCAAGGGTTGGACACATAACTGACTGAGTCACATAGGCAACCCTAATTCTGTTCTTTTAGTCAGATTGTATTCCCTATGAACCCAACCTCTTAGAACATCTGCTTAGACCTTGTTTGAGATGATCACATTGTTGCATTGTCTCTGGGGTTTCCCAGGTAACTACCCTACAGGCTGTTTGTGGAAAAGGCTTTTGCAGAGGCAGATTTTGCTCTTTTCTAGGATTCTTGGCCCCAGCATGCATCATGTTAAAAGGTGTGGGTACAGCACCCTGTATATCTCATTGCATCATGGCATCTAAATGATTTTCAGTAAGAAAATTATTATTAAGAAAATTTCAGTATATAAGCAACAGAGATACACATAGATGAAGAAGCACAGGATACATTTACAAATCTGAGAAAATGGGATAGTTCTGGGAAAGAAGTAACACCTGACAAATGTCATCGAAGGCAAGTCTATACATAACTACTAGAATTTATCAAAATTACTTTTTATATTCTACACAAGTATAAAAAATTATGCAAAAGATAGTTCCGTTTTTACATCAAGCATAATTTACTTTGTGAATTTACTTTGTGGGCAGATTTCCTGACATATGCGAGGCTATTGTTTGTACCTCTGTTTTAATTATTTGGAATTTTTTATAGTGAATTCACATAATGCTGTTTTGTCTTTTATCAAGAAGGAATGTTTCAGTTCATGGCAATGATCATTCTTCATATGCTTGTTGAGCAATTTCTGTAAAAATGATGGATCAGTCTGGGTAAAAATTTAATATCAAAAAAATTTACTTGAAATAAGATTCATTCTTAAGATGTTAAAATCCCATAAATACTTTTTACTTTTTTTAACCTAGGAATTTTTATGGGCATCTTCAAATTATTAGATAAGCTTCTTTCTATAGCATTCCTCCAAGTTTAAGTAATTGCTTCTCATGAGGTCTCCTGAATAAATAAGGAGAACACACAGAATTTATGTTGCTTTAACAGAAACTGGTTAGACTCTGTGTTAAAAAAAATAGTTGTTGCTTTGTCATAGAATCTATCTATCTATCTATCTATCTATCTATCTATCTATCTATCTATCTATTTATGTCATGCAGCCTTTATTGCCACCTCCAGTAAAATAAGCTATTACAGTGTCACATTACTAGGGGAGAAGAGTGTCAGTTCTGTTGAATTCTAAGTCACTTAAGTTCCTCATTATTCATCAGCTTGAACAGCCCTGGAAAAATAATACATTTTGTCAAGACAATTTTAGAACATGTGTTTTCTGTGTCCGTGTACATTACAATATATAGTGAACCACTGTCATTTTAGGAGATTTGCTTTTTCAGCACCACAACAGCTACTACCAGAGTAGGATTTCATAATAGCTGTAGGAATAGAATTTGATGGTGAAAATCTACCCAACAGTAGACCTACAAAATTTGGAGCACATGAGAAACATAGTAGCTCCTGATTGGTGAGTCATGAGTGAATAACAATCTCTAAAGAAAATAATAATGTGATAGATTCATAAACAAATACTAGATAAAGTTATTTCCTGGACATGCAACCATGTTAGGCATCAGTGTCCTATAGCTGTTCCGTAAGTTGTATAACTGTCCTAAAACTGTTATATAAATTAAAGATGGTACCAGTGTGTGTTATAGACTGAAAGTTTGTGTTCTCCTCTCCCTCAGATTTCTTTGAAATCCTAAAGTCTTGTATGATGCTATTTGGAGGTGAGATGATTAGGTCATGAGTTTGGAGACCTCGCAAATGAGGGCACTTCACCGAACACTAAAATCTGCTGATGCCTTGATATTAAATTTCCCAGACTCTAGAACTGGCAGAAACAAATTTCTGTTTTTTATATGCCACCCAGTGTATAATAGTTTGTTACAGCAGCCAAAACAGACTAAGACAGTTTGTGATGTAGTCTGTCATTGTCTTTTTTTTTAAGCAGTTTGAGTTAGCAATTTGCTAATTATGCTTTTAATGTGATTGCTGTAGTCATTCAGCCAATATAATTTAGAACCCGTAGAGAATTTGTTGGCATAATTTATTTGTACCAGCCATTCTCATAGGACAAAATGAATGTTTATTTTGATCACTAATCTAATGCAATATTGTCATGAGGGCATTTCAACTTTTGTGCACAAAATAAACAATATTTGCCTCACTGCTTAAATTTTTTATTCCTATGAAAATAACAAGGCACATAGTACA
This sequence comes from Prionailurus viverrinus, assembly GCF_022837055.1. NCBI lineage: Eukaryota > Metazoa > Chordata > Mammalia > Carnivora > Felidae > Prionailurus > Prionailurus viverrinus. Next base: position 161,448,461 of record NC_062561.1, read on the forward strand.
AATTTTAAGCAGAACAAAGAAAAATGAGTCTATCTCATTCTTACAACATCCATCCTACTCCCCAGAATTAATGTTGTATATCTTTTTCAGAATTTTTTCAGACATATACGCAAACACATAGATACATCTTGTTTTATACCAGTAGGATAATAAATACAAACTGTTTTGCTGTTTGCTTTATATTTTAAAGGAGTTTTCCAGATTATCACGACAAATCTACTTTATTCTCTTTAACAGATGTATATAGGAGTACTTTCTGTGGGTGGCTCATTCTTTATTTAACTGACTACTGAGAAACAATAAAGTTCTTTATAGGTCTGCCCCTCCCCCTACACAATCAGTGGTGTTAAAGTAAACTTGTATACATATATGAGTTATGTCCATATACATTTGTTAAGTAAATTATTCAAATTAAAATTAATGATTCAAGAGTTTGCATGTTTTGCATATGGTTAAATTCCTCTTTAAAAAGATTGTACCAGGGCGCCTGGGTGGCTCAGTTCGTTCATTGTTGGACTTTGGCTAAGGGCATGATCTCTCAGTTTGTGGGTTTGACCCTATGTCAGGCTCTGTGCTGACAGCTCAGAGCCTAGAGACTGCTTCGGATTCTGTGTCTTCCACTCTCTCTGCCCCTCCCCAACTCATGCTCTGTCTCTCTCTCTCTCTCTGCCAAAAATAAATAAACATTGAAAATTTTTTTATAAGATGGTACCAGTGAATAATCTCACGGGTGATACATGGAGATATGTTTTTCTTCACACTTTTGATAATACTGTATACTTGCATTCTCCTTCATTTATTCAAAAGTTTTTATTACTACCATTCTTTTCCTGCTTAATTTTCTTTCATAGCATTTATTACCATCTGACGTGATCTGTCCACTTACTTTTTTATTTCTACTCCTTGAGAAACAGCATGGACAGAAGATTTTGTCTAATCTGTTCATTGCCATATTTCATAGGCTTAGAAATGTACTTGGAACACATTCTGTGCCCCATACTATTTAGCCAATGATTGACTGGCTGAATGAAGGGCAGTCTCTAGGACATAAACCCCATATAACATGGAACTTTGCTGAAGTAAAAGTATTAGAGCTTTCTTTTGTCACTTTGAGATCTGTGTCTTCTAGATGGTAATTCTTGACTCCAAAATTATTTTTTACAGCTATGGTTTTTTTTTCTGCTAGTATTTTGACATTACTTCACAACAATGCTTTCTTAAAAATATTTTTATTTATTTATTTATTTTTTTTTCCAACGTTTATTTATTTTTGGGACAGAGAGAGACAGAGCATGAACGGGGGAGGGACAGAGAGAGAGGGAGACACAGAATCAGAAACAGGCTCCAGGCTCTGAGCCATCAGCCCAGAGCCTGACGCGGGGCTCGAACTCACGGACGGCGAGATCGTGACCTGGCTGAAGTCGGACGCTTAACCGACTGCGCCACCCAGGCGCCCCTTAAAAATATTTTTAAATAAGGGGCGCCTGGGTGGCGCAGTGGGTTAAGCGTCCGATTTCAGCTCAGGTCATGATCTCACGGTCCATGAGTTCGAGCCCCACATCTGGCTCTGTGCTGACAGCTCAGAGCCTGGAGCCTGTTTCAGATTCTGTGTCTCCCTCTCTCTCTGACCCTCCCCCGTTCATGTTCTGTCTCTCTCTGTCTCAAAAATAAATAAACATTAAAAAAATTTAAAAAAAAGAAAAATTATTTTTAAATAAGAATTGAAGTGGAGATCCAACTTCACTTCCCTTCACAATTCTCTCTACAAGCTTTTTGAAATCTACTTTCTTTTTCTGAGTTAATCAACATCTTTATCTACATGAAATTCTAGATGTCCTGTGTGTGTTAGAGTTTTCTATTTTAGTCTACTGTTCTATCAATTCTGGGTGTTACGCCACGTTATTCTCCTTACTTTAACTCGGTCGTCTTTTTTATTACTAATTAAGGCTAATTCCTCTTAAATGGTATACTTTTCTCAGGCCTTTATTGGCTAATTTGCTGACATCTTTCAGATTAAATATCAAATTGTCTGTTATGTTTTGACGAAAACGTTTTGACCAGACTTATAATTTGTGGGTTAATTTTTGGGAAATTCAGTTGTGATAGACAACACTGAGTCTTTCTATACCAGAAATTCTTGCATTTATTCAAGTCTTCAAAATTTTTCTTTAGACATTTCTGAATTTCACTAACAGGTATTTAATATTGCTTTTGTATATGAAATTTGTCATATCTTTTCTTTCTTTAAAAAATTATTTATTTTTGAGAGAGAAGGAGCAAGCACATGCATGTTTGAGCAGGGTAGGGGCAGAGAGAGAGGGAGACACAGAATCCAAAGCAGGCTCCAGGCTCCCAGCTGTCAGCACAGAACCCGAGGTGGGCTTGAACCCACGAACTGTGAGATCATGACCTGAACTGAAGCCCAACTTTTAACCTACTGAGTCATCCTGGCACCCCTGTTATATGTTTTCTAATAGCTGTTTTTTGTGTGAAGTCCTCATGCCAAACTCTTCCAGTCTCTTAGTTGATTCTTTCAGGTTTGCTATGTATAAGATAATTTCTCTGATAACAGTGACAATTTTACCCCCTTTGCAGTTTTCTTATTTTATTTAAAAAAATATTTCATTGTGCTGTGAAGAAGTACTTTAAATAGCATGACAAACAAAATTACCAGTTTTGGGACACGTCTGACTCTTGACTTCAGCTGGGGTCATGATCTCACAGTTCATGAGTTCGAGCCCCACATCAGGCTCTGTCCTGGCAGTACAGGGAGTACTTGGGATTCTGTCTCCCTCTCTCTCTGTCCCTGCCCTGCTTGCTCTTTTTCTCTCTCTCAAATAAAAACTTAAATAAATTATTAAAGAACCCAAATTATCAGTTTTACCTGAGTCCTAAGGCAGACTCCATCTTATCAATATTTATAAAAAATCAAGCTTCATATATTTTTTAAACTAAATCTATTCAAATATTTTCTAAGTCAGATAATGCTTTTTTTGAATTTTAATCAAGAAAATGCAAAATAATGATTAAAACTATTTGAAAGAAAATACTGGGAATTCTTGGAAAACAGTATCAGATATCATCTCTGATAGAAATTAGATTTCTAGTAGGAAGATGATTTTAATAGCCAGGTAGCTAAAATTAAAAATAGACTAAAAGCAAAGAATAACCACAAAAGAGACTTAATACATAATTGTCAAAAAAACAAAAAAAAACAAAACACCACATGCAAGTCATTGTTTATCTTTTACTCATATTCTCCTTATAGTTTCTTTGCTGTGAAAGTCAGGTCAATAGTGACTACAGGCTGCATGCATAAGTTCATAAGTTCAATTTGGAATTAGAAAAAAAAACCCTTCAAAACTTTAATAACTTATTCTGGAATAAATTTAGTTTTTTTTTTATTTTTTAATGTTTATTTATTTTTAAGAGAGAGAGAGAGAGAGAGAGTGAGTAAATGGGGGATGGGCAGAGAGAGGAAGACACAGAATCCCAAATAGGCTCCAGGCTCAGAGCTGTTAACACAGAGCCTGATATGGGGCTCGAACTCACAAATTGTGAGATCATGACCTGAGCTGAAGCTGGATGCTCAATCGTCTGAACCACCCAGGTGCCCGGTAATCAATTTAGTTTTTACAAAAAATCGTCCTTACGGAAGTCAGAAAGTAAAAAGGATTTCTGCATGCGGCGTTTAGTTGCAGCAGTTTTTGTCAAATATCAAGATCATTAGAGTAGTTGCACACAGGTCATTTAATTGTTCTGCATCTGATTTTATCATTTTTAAAGGCTAGAATCAGTTTGACTAAAGCTTTGATAAAACATTCGAAAGCTGTGATACACATATATAGATACAAAATTATAAACTGTACAAATGAATGTTATTTATTGTTTTCAAGCTAATGTTATTTAAATTAAAAGTTTTATAGTCCATCAATAAAAATTCAAAGGGATAATTGCAAGCACATGAGGAGACAAACTTGCTGCACTTGAGGTCACTTTACCAACTTGGAATGAGAATACTGCCATGTACATTTTATATTTTAGTGATAAATGGAAAAGAAGACATGATGTTGCAAATGCATGGGCCTGTATACTGATATAATACAAAAAGCTTTCATTTACTGATCCAATATCAGATTCCTAGGAAATTGTTCACTTAAACATAACATGTAGAACACTTACCTCATTTAACTGTCCAGAAACCTCATTTTTCTATCAATGAGCTCAGGCAGAAGAAAATTTCTTTTGAAATTGTTGAGATTTATTTGTAATATTTTAGATATACTATAGTGTGTGTGTGTATAGCAATTTTCTGAAGAGAGAGTAAATCCTAATAGCTAATATCTTCAAATTTATAGTCAGATGTGGTTTTCCAGGTAGATTAGAAAAATTATTCAGAATCTTGAAGCCTCAGTTTTATCATGTATAAATTGGAGAATGAAGCTAGATGCCCCTTCTAAGGTTGTTATCTAAGTTAAGAGAAATAATGCAAGCAAAATTTTGGTGATTGTGTCTCAAGTCCAATATAGTATTCTTTTTTTTATGTTTATTTATTTATTTTGAGAGATAGGGAGAGAGTACACAAATAGCCGAGAGGGGTAGAGAGAGAGGAAGAGAGAGGGTCCCAAGCAGCCTCTGCACTGTCAGTGCAGAGTCCGACGTGGGGCTTGACCCCATGAACCCAGAGATCATGATCTGAGCCCTAATCAGGAGTCAGATGCTTAACTGACTGAGCCACTCCGGCTCCAATATAGTATTCTTAGTAAACAGTAGTAGTAATTATAAATTTTATATTATAAAATTATAATTATATATAATTATAAATTCTAAATGTTTGTATATTTTACTACTCATACAGGTATCTTGTCTGTTATAAGACAGAAGGAAGTAGGTATGTTTGCATGTGCAGTCCAGATCCCTGTTGTGTGAAATGGCAATGTTCATGGCCACTCGCTTGTTCTCTTTCGCATAGACACAAATAGAGATAGAACACACCCGCTTTCAATCTACAGGAGAGTTGTTAGAAGTACAATGGGGTTTCCTGACAAGCAGAAATAACTTTCTATTGTCAATAGTAACTGTAATTATTTTTCATGTTAATATAGTAAGAAGGAAAGCTATTTCTAATCTCAGTTTTCTGATATGGCTAAGTAATTTCTCCATTTTCATCCAGAAAGTCATAGCCTAAACTAGGCTGCAGGTCTCTTAGTTTCTCTAATCCCTCTAATACTTGCTTCACCATGATGTCAGATTCATATGTTGGAAATTGAAAAAAATATATATGGCTTATTAGCTAATGAGGGTCAGACAAAGAAATGGACAGAAGCCTGGAATTGAATTGGGGAATCAATGTATAAAGTTGCTCATAGAAAAAAGAAAAAAAGAGATGGAGGAGGCGTTAAAGGTAAAAGGAATCAGAAACTAAAAGGTAGAAACTACATACCTGCAAAGGGAAAGAGTGGTAGTGACTTAAAAAGTTTCCAGAAAAGAAAAAAAAAGGAAAGGGTAAAAGTAAAAGACAGTAACAGAAAGTGAGCCGAGAGAGCAAAAATCAGAACAAAGCAAAGGAACAGATTCCTGGCAGAAGGTATGATTAACAGTTATAGGCTCTCACTTCATTGGTTATGTTATAGGTTCTGAGCTTTTTTATGATTTTCATACCATAAACCATGCTTTGATTTCATTTCTACAAATCTCAGTTGGGACCAGACGCATCCAGCAGTGACGACAGAGATGGTACAATGCAATCTAGGCGTCGTTAAATCCATTCTGGGAATCGTGGACGCTTTGGATTAGGTTAGATGGAAAGGGGAGTTATTTTGCAGTATTCAAATGTCTTCAGAGCATTTTTTTCCTGTTATGCAAACTGAGATTACTCTGCTTAGGATATAGAATTCCAAATGGATTTTTAGCTAGCTAAAATCAATGTGCAATGCAGACACAGGATTTACTAAAATGATGTTTCATGCTAGAAATGAAAGAGTTTAGCATGTTTCAACCAGTTAACTTCAGCAAACAGAATTTCAGGTAACGGATAAATGCTCAGTACCCAAAGACATGTGTCATACCCTGAGCATTGGCTTTGGATATAAGTTGAGTGTGTTTGACTCTCAACTCACTTACGGTCCTTCAGGCAGTTTCATTTAGTATCTGTTTTGTAAACAGGTGTCACTAAAGAATTGATGACATGATGGAATTTTGAACCAAAGTCTCACTTTCTCCCTGAAAGCCTTAGTTTTTAGATTCAAACTGGAATCTTAAAATAGTTCTTTGCCTTTGCTTTGTTGGTGTTTAATAATCCTTTTGGGGGTTAATAGCTTCATAATAATAGCTCATGCTCCAACTCATCAGAAATGTTATCTGTTAATAAAATGAAATGAAGCACAAGTAATGCTTCAATAATTAACAATTTCCCAAATTTAAAAATATAGAATATAATTAATAATATGCCATTATTTTTATCTTTTTGTCTACTCATAAAATAAACACTTTGTTTTTCTAGTTGCTGGGTAATCTAGGAGTATTTATTTTTTTATAGGAGGCTTGTAATTATGTAGTATTTCACATTTGCCCAACAAAGTGTTCTTAAATATAAATACTAGTTCACAGTAGAAAGAGATTTCTAATTCCATATATATATATATATATGTGTGTATATATATATATATATAATATATATTGAAGTTTATTCTGTGTAATGATTTAAAAAGCTTTAAATTTTCTTAGTGACTGTGTAGTAGAGAAATATCCTGTTCTTTCTGGATCTGTGTATCTGTGTGAGTTTTTGATAAATGAAAGAAGGAAAATATAGAAACAAGTCACCATAGTCTTTGTCTCATGGTTTAATCAAATTTTCCCAATGCAAATTTAATCAGAATATTTGTTTCAAATGGCATATTCTTCTATGGAAATGACTAGACAAAAGATAGTAAAGAATGAATATGTGATGATGAAAAAGGAAATAATCTTCTAGGATTGCTTCTTGCCCCAGTCTCTGTGCAGAGCTGGCTAGCGTGTAGGGCAAGAGCTACTCTGGTGACAGTTGGTAGTGTCAGTTGTCTGCAGAACCATCTTTCAAATACTGTATCTATAGGCACTAGTGAATCTCTAACTGGGTAAGGAGCACAAAACTGAACTGCCGAGGCTTCGTAAGAATTTTTGCAATATGGACACGCTTTTATATGCACTCTCACAAAAATCTCAATGAAATGTTTGAAACAGATGATTATGCAAAATTTGATTTTCTCAAAAAGAGGAATTTTGATGGGGGTTGGGAGGGAGGGGAGGGTGGGTAATGGGCATCGAGGAGGGTACCTGTTGGGATGAGCACTGGGTGTTGTATGGAAACCAATTTGACAATAAATTTCATATTAAAAAATTAAAAAATAAAAAAAATCAGAAGTTATCTTTGAAGATGGGGATGGGAAGATGAAACGAGTCACAGGAAAGAAGAAGAACCCTCCTGGTTTCTTTTCCTGGGTTTCACCACATACTTCAGAACATTCTTCCAGGGTTGTTTGACCTTAAGGACTCCTACAAATCCAGTCTAATTCCAATTAATTCCAGTTTAATTCGTATTCCCAGAAATTACTAATACAGTGTCTTTAAATTTACTAGTACTTACTGCATACCAGGCACTAAACTGTTCCCATTCAATCTTTATAAAAGTCCAAGACTATTGGCCCTATTTTGTATATTAGAAGACTAGCACAGAGAAGTAAATATTTTGGTCAAGATCATCCAGTTGGTAAATAAAGGAACAGAAATTTTAACTTAGATGTATCTAACTCCACTCATACATATTTGTACTAAATTTACTATGTGATCGGAAGTTACATTAAATGTAACCTTCCAAAATGTTTCTATTTTATTTTGTCTCACACCCATGACTGGTATTGTGGTTTACTTGATGACTTTATATGTTTTCTAAAAAATACATGTTGATAATCATGGAAAACATAGCTTCCAAATACATAGTTGAAAACACAAAGAATGTCACATAATTCTTTTTTTATGTTTACAAAAGTCATTCAAAATAGAATGTGCCACATAATGGAACGTAAATACTTTCTCCAACAATGTAAAAAGGCAATCTGCTATCCGCCTTCTTTTTATTAAATAAGGCTATAGCTTCTTTCAACTGAACTTTAGCCCACTAGTAATTGTATTATTTTATACTGTCAAAAGTCTCCATGCTTCCTTTTCTAATGTGCCAAGGTCACTTTCTCAATTATTTTCCTTTCTCAGTGGGTCATGATTTAGCAAGCACTACTCATATCATATACAACTAAAGTAATAGAAGGCCTAAATCCCCATATGATCTAATTATATAAAAATTTGGCTAGCTATTATGCTAAATGTGCCCTTTGACCCGAAGAAAATATTTCGAAGATGTTTTGTTCACTGAGAACGATAAATGAGATGCATCAAAAGTTCCTGAACTAATTGAGAAATGCTTGAATGATCTTGTCTATTTGACTGCTACCTACTGGGATACATTTCACTGATGGTGTGAAAGAAACTTTGGAATCTAATCAGTAAGGTGGAGCATTTTAAAGCAAGGGATTTGAAGATTAAAGAATAGTGTCATTGAGATGAGCTTCAAAAAAAAAAAAGAACACAAAAATACATGATCAAAGATTTAAGCAAAAAGATCTTTTTAAAGCAGAGAGATAAAATTCATTTAATTAGAACATGTTATTGAGGGAGATAAAATCTTTAGTCTGAAGCTAGAGGAAGATAGGCTATTATATTACTTTATCTTTGTTTAAGCATTAAAGCATACATATTATAGATAATGGATGTGCTTCTGCCTGGTAGTTGGGAGGTGGAGGGATCTTATTTCATGAGGTATATGTGGTACAATTTTGTAAGTCAGTTCATTTCAGCTACTTCCACAAAAACCACTCTAGCAAAGATTCGTGTGATCATTACCTTCTGAGGCTCAGTGAGATGCAGAAGACCTAGGTTTCATAGGATGGATAGTTAGCTTAAATGGTTGCATTATGTGGTAAATGATGGCAGGGGTCATTTAGCTTTGAATAGAGAACCCTAGTCCATGGAAAAAAACGTGCCTCTGACCTTGGCTAGCCATCTTGTAATGTCTGGTCATGACTACAACTGGGCCCTTGAGTAAAACCACTCAGATAGCTAGCAGTTCTCATTAGTGTTAATAAATGAGGTAGAACTATGTTGCTTTAGTTTTGTATGCAAAGGAGAGCAAAACATTTGAGGCAGAGAGAGGCCTGGTAGTTCTTGAAGAGGTTGTATTAGTCAAGGTACTCCAGAGAAACATAACAAACAGGATGGATACATATGCATACATATATGTAGATAACAGAATGTATTATTATATACAATATATAATTATATGTTAATATGTTAATATATATTGTAATATATTTATGTAATATATAATATGTTACATGTGTATATTTATATAGTTATATATTATGTACATATGTAAAATATGTCTATACTATAATACATATATTTTGCATATTATATACATATACATATTTATAATATAGAAATCATGTATGTATATATATATAGAGAGAGAGAGAGAGAGAGAATGACAGAGACAGCAAGAGAGAGGGAGAGGGATTGATTAAAGAAATGATTTATATAGTTGTTTAGGATACATGAGGACAACATCAGATGGGGTAATCCGTCAGGCTTTCAATTAAAGAACAAAGACAGTCTTTTAGCTGAATTCCTCTTGCTTCATGGAGGTCAGTCTTTATTCTAGTAAGGCCTTCAGCTGATTAGGTAAGGCACACCCACATTATAGAGGATAATCTCCTTTACTCAAAATTGGCAGTTTTTTTTTTTTTTTTTTTGAGAGCGAGTGAGCATGAGTGGGGGAGGGACAGAGGGAGAGTGAGAGAATCTTAAACAGGCTCCACGCTCAGTGTGGAGCCTGACATGGGGCTTGATCCCATGATCCTGGGATCACGACCTGAGCCAAAATCAGGAGTCAGATGCTCAACCAACTGAGCCACCCAGGTACCCCAAATTTGCAGATTTAAATGTTAATCTCATCCAAGGAAATTTAACAGAAATATACAGACTAATGTTTGACAAAATATCTAGTCATTGTTGTCCAGCCAAATTGACACATAAAATTAACCAACACAAGGGATGTCTAAGTGAATTGTGGTATGTTTAGTTTATTAATGGGTAATCCAAGTAAGACCAATAAAATTGCCAATGCCAACTCCAACAGCAGATTCAGATGATGATAGAAGATGGGCTGATCATCTGCAAGTTTGTGACTATTCATTTCAGTCTCAATGCAGAAAAAATACCTTGGCCCACTAGAAAGGCAGGCATATATGGTCATAGGTAAGCAAATGTTTATGCCAGTGCTAGAATGCCTGCAAAGGTAATCTGGGTGTAAAGGATAGAATTTTGCTGCTTTGAAGACATACGCTATACTGCAGTCTGTTAAGTATGCATTAGCATTATGTCTCTCAAAAACTACATATTTTAATTAAATATTTCATGGCTAAAAGATGCTAACCATAATTAGAGTTTTCAGCAAGTTGTAATCACTAATCACAGATTTCCATAACAAATGTAATAATGAAAAAGTTTGAAATACTGTGAGAATCAACAAAATGTGACACAGAGACTCAAAGTAAGAAAATGCTGTTGGAAAAATGGCTCAAAATGGACTTGCTCAGTGCAGGGTGGCCACAGACCTTCAATCTAAAAAAGCACTGTATCTTTGAAACAAAAAAGCAAAGCACAATGAAAGGACATATGCCTGTAATGTGAATGTAAGATTTATCACTACCTGCAGCACAGTTTGTATCTGAAGATAAGGAGGAAATGTGTTCAGAAACCAGCAGATTATCGTGAACACACCCACAAGCTGAAGGCAGAAAAGGCCCACAAGAAGCTCCTGGCTGACCAGACTGAGGCCCATGGATCTCAAACCAAGAAAGCATGCAGGCACAGAAGAGCAGCTCCAGTCCAAGGAGGAGGAAATCAGCAAAACTCTGCAAGGCAGAAGAGACCCAAGAAATAAATCACCCCTCTCTTGTCTGTACATAATGGCTTGGCAATGACATAGATTAGTCATTTAACAAAACAAGACTTACTCTGCATGCCTCCACCACCTCCATTTCTCCCAAAAAGAAAGAATACAGAATGAAGGCCATAAGGGATGTCCGTGAAGGTCCATTAGTTGCTTTTTCTCCCTAGCAGATGCCTAGGCCTTCACTGTAGATTGAATCCAGTATAAGAGCTCCCAAAAGAGCAGGATTCAGGGCTTCTAGCCAGAGATTCATGGACATTATTAGTATGCCTACTCTTTCTGTATCCACACCCTTTTGGCTAAGGTTTCATATACATGCAAATTGTACACATCTAATATGTCAACACTGATTTAATGCAGTGGACCTCATTAAGAACTTGGCAGGTCTCGTGTGTAGGTACTGATAAGGTGTCCTTGCTGGAAGTGGGATTTAGAATCCTAATTTATACACAACACGCACAGGAACATAATAATACATGAGTCTTCTGTGCAAGAAGAGCACAGGATAGAAGGGAACGGAATTTGAGCTACCTTGAGCGTTACTCAAGAAAACTATTGGCTAGGAAGGGTATTCTTGTATGAAAAGGCAGAAGCTGTGAGGGGATGAGATGAGACCATTTGGAAGTTCTCTCCCACATGAGAGAAATAGGTCTCCTTCAGAACCTGGCATACATTTCATAAGAAAACATCTTATTTCCTAAATACCATTGAAAATATTAATATGAAATATCCTAGGGCATAGACACATAATAACAAGATACAGGTTGAAACAAAGCTGGAGTGATGAATGAAGGACATTTCCATGAAGAAAGAATATTCTACATAATAGATGGTATGATTAAGAGGATACATAATCTTAGCATTCTAGTGAAATTATCAGCCAATAAAAAGGAACAATGATAAATCCAAGAAAATCTCGATCAGAACAGGAAATAAAACTGTAATGTAGTATTGCATAATTATTTAAATAACATGTCTCCAAAAGGTAATTGATTTGACATTTTCTTTTGAAGTGCCAGTCTTCCATTTCTCTCTCTATGGGTTCAATTACACTAAATAGTTATGCAGAGAAAAATAGTTCTATAACTAGAAGTAAAATCACTATTGGTAAGTTTTTAAATTCTCTAAGTAAAACTTCAGAAAACTCACAGAAGTCTTAATGAGTGTTATGAAAAAATGTCAGTAATCTTTTTCAGTGACAGATATAATTGGTGACAAAATTTTATGTGACAAAGGAAGAGAATTGGAGAGAAGTCTATGGGAGTTTATTTCTTAAATTGAGTTTGGGGAAAGGCAAGATACACTAATTTTGTATGACAAAGTATAGGTTTAGGTAATAGATTAAATCATTATCCTGAAAAGATGATCCAGCAACAGTAAGAATATAGAATCTTAGAGTATCTGAGTGGGGGTGACACATAATACTGTCTAGGTAAATGTATAGTATAAGACATGCTATTCTTCCGCTTGTCCTTCCAGAGGGGTTCTTTACCTGCTCTTTTGCCATTCTGATCAAGACTTTAGTTTTCTTATTTCTTCATTGTCTGTCTAGCCATTTGTCTGTTTCATTACATCTGAGATCCCATGACTTAGATATATACAAATAGGGATACTAACCTAATCTTAGTCATTTAATTAAATTCCATACATATTCCATAAAAAAATTACATATTCCATAGAAAAATCCCCTCTGCCACCCACCCAATTCTAATGTTTTTTCTTTTGGTCAGGAAAGTAACTTTTTAAGGTTAACTAGGACCAGCTTTTGTTTCCTGATTATCTTGAAAAAGTGAGACACAGGTATTTAAGATCTCCTATTTAATTTTGCTACTGATGGAAGCCTAGAGGAATATCCATATAGGATTTCCTTACTTTTGGTCACATAGTTGAAATTTTAACATGTTGAATCTTCAACCTTCAAATATTTATAGAATGAAATGTATTTTTTAAAGGTATTTGATGCATGATTCCTTCTTGATTTAGATGACAAAGGCCAGAGGCCTCAATTGCTTGATGACTTCTCAGGAGATTCTAAAGTATTATCCAGGTCACCGTCTTTGAAGGGAAAGATAATTAGCATTACGTTCTTTTTGTGTGGGGGAATTTTGTGTGGGGATTTTAGTTTTAGTTGGAGGAGCATACTAGAATAATGTAAGTAAGTAGGAACTCAAAGGATTTATTTTGGGGCTCAATATTTTGAAAACCTTATCTCACAGTGGCTGTGAACATTTCGGGTGTGGTTAAGATTTAGCATAGATTTTGTTGACTTTGGATAATGCTAATCATGTTTTCTTTGTGGCTGAATGCTAGCCCATGAAGTTGATTCTTTTCCAAATTAGACTATGTAAACCTTCCCACCCTCTTTACAGTAAAACAAAGGAATAAAGTTACAAGGTCTTCATTTTTCAGTCAAATAACATGTGATTGATAACATGAATCACCACTGAAATCAAAGTATAAAAGTCCCAGACCTGTCAGGTACCATTAAAAGCAAAGAAATTTACGGGTAACATTCTAAATCACTACCAGGGAGGGTTGCCAGTCTTTGTTACAAAAGTAAATTAACAGGGATTTTTTTTGGCTAAAACCGTGAGAAGGCATGTTGAATTCTGTGGTACAGTGCAACAATATCCCATTTAGTTCTAGTTGGATGTATTTGGCAACTTCTCCCATGTGTGTTACTTTAATACATTATACCTCATATAGCCATCTGGTCGCTACCATGAGGAGGGTGAAAATTACCTACTATTTAAAATAGGCTTATTCTTTGTTGTCAGGCAGAGATCTTTCTGGGCCCTGATGCATTGAAATTCCTTTGTCCTTCTTTTTACCCTGAATCGCACATGTCTTCTTGTAATTTAATCTGAGTATGTGTGTGTGTGTGTGCGTGTGTGTGCGTGTGTGTGCAAATATGCACATGCACGTGTTATGTGTCTATAAAAGAAACTTGGGTGCATCATTTTTTAAGAAATGGAAATTTTATTTTGCAGGTCTGGAGATTTTTCCGATATAATAATGTCACAAAATGTATGTGCAAAATGTTTAAGCGAATTTTGCTTCTCATTGAGTGGATTTGAAACATTTTTCAATTTCTTAAAATCCATCCTGATTCAGAAAGAGCAACTTTTCTGTAAGACTTTCCAACTTTCCAGTAAGTTTCTCATAACATGCCTGACATGTAATGACATGAAAGGTTAAGTATCAAAAATCTATATAAAATAATGTTTTTTGAATTGGGTAATATACATTTCTATATTTTTGGTTTTACATATTCAAAGTGAATTCTTCAATTTAAAGGAAATTAAAAATGAGAGGAAGTCTTTCCTATTAACCACATATTTATGTTTTCTAGCACTCTTCATTCCTTTGTGTAGATCCAAGTTTTTAGTAAATATTTTCCTTCTCCATGAAGAACTTCCTTTAATATTTCCTATAGTGCAGGTCTGCTAACACAAAGCCCTCTCGTCTTATCTGGCCTCACTATTTAGCCTTAATTTTTTAATGACATGGGAATGTGTTTATTGTTTAATAAAAATTCATATGCAGTGTATATTTTCATTTGTATTAAAACTATAAATGTGCAGAAAGAAAGATTTCATATCAAAATGTTGCTGTAGTGAGTTTTTCGTGAAGGGATTATAAATGATATTTTAATTTCTGTTTTTACCTAAATTGTTTTATTTTAGCATCATCTTTTATTATTGTGGTAAAAATATATATATTAATACATGATATAAATATATAAATAAATGATATATTAATATCATTTTACTACTCACAAGTGTAGAATTAATTGGCATTAAATACATTTACAGCATTGTATAACCACTACTATTATTTGTATCCAAACCATTTTCATCACCTGGCAAAAAACCTGTGCTTATTAAACAATAGCTCTCTCTTTCTGCTTTGCCCCAGCTCCTGGTAACCTCTCTTCTACTTTCTACCTCCATGAATTTGCCTTTTCTATGTACTTGCAATATTACTATGTAATTACTATGTAATTGCAATAATACAATATTTGACCTATGTTGGGCTTATTTCACTTAGGATAACAGTCTCAAGATCCATCCGTCTTGTAGCATATATCTAAACTTCATTCCTTTTTATGGCTGAGAAAGATATTCTTATATTTTAATCTTTGAAACTTAAATGTTCATGGACATTCCAATAATAACCAATGGAAAAAAACCCTGAAAATATTTTATTAGTAAAGGCTTTGCCTCTGAACCCTATCTCGTCATTATTCAATTTAAGGTAATTACATATACGTATTCTTATGATTTAGTAAACGGTGTTCTATTTATGTAGCTCTATACAAAACAAACTCTGTCCTTGTATTCTCCTCAAACTCTAATGCATACAATCTGAGATACCCATATTTTAGGAAATAGCTTTTTTAAATGCTGCAATTTTCTTATTAAATTGAATAAATATGTTTTTTTATTCCACAAAAGGTTATTGTATACCTACTATATACTAGGCACTGACAGGTAAAAAGTGTTATTCACAAGCCATGCTCTCCCAATAATTACTGTTTGGTAGAGGAGAGAAATAAATAAGCAATTCTAATACAGTGGACAATCAGTGCTACAGAAAGTGCTCTGGAAGTAGACAGTAGGGTGTGACCAGCTGTCTAAAGAACAGGAAATCCTATAGAGGTAGCCCATAAGTTACATCAAAAAGTATAAATAGTAATTCTGCAGTTGAAGACAGAAGAATGATTCTAGGAAGAATCACACATGAAAACTCTTAACATATGTAGCACGAAGAAAGAATGGTCAGAAATTTAACATAGTAGGAGATAGTGTGTAGAGGAAAGGAATAATATAGATGACACATCAGTTTTCAAATTAAAATGTTAAAGGTAACTATAAACAGTGACAGAATTTATTTTTCTCTTAAAAAATCAAACTATATGAAGTACTTTGCATATAAACAATGATGATTTATATTAGGTATGTTTTACTCTAATAAAAATAGGTAACTTGCCTTTTTTGTTTGTTTTCTTTGAGGGCAGTGGGGTCTCATTGAGGGATCTTAAGCTTTGGAGTTTTTACTTTTAATTCTATCACTAATGAGCTTGATTTCTTGAGTAAGTAGATGCAAATTTAACAAGATGAAAATAAATATGTCTCTGAAAATCACCCCCAGACAAAAGACTTACCCCAAATTTTTTAATAATTTTTCTATAGTTTTAGCTCCTATATTTAGGTTGAGAAACCATTTTGAGTTCATTTTGATATATGGCATGACATAGGTAAAAATCCTGCTTCTTTTTTTACATGTGACTATCCCCTTATCCCAACACCATTTGTTGACAAGACCATTCTTTTTTCAATTTAGTTGACTTGGCAAACTTGTTGAGAATCATTTTAACATAACTGTAGGGATTCTGGACTCTGAATTCTACCGCATTGGTCTGTATGTTATGTCTACCCATACACTAATACTATAGTGTCTTGACTATAGTGTCACTACTATAACTTTGTAGTGAGTTTTGACATCATGTATGATAATTAACTTTTGATTTCATTTATTATCTCCATTGACTTTTCTGTTTTTTGTTTCAGTTGTTTTTGCCCTAATGTTAATTTTTTCCTTCTTTCTACTTGCTTTGGTTTTTTCTCTTCTTTTTTAACATGGAAGGTTAGGTTAGTGCTTTGGCTTAATCTGTCTATCTATCTCTCTATCTATATATCTAAGTTTATTTATTTATTTTGTGTGTGAGAGACAGAGGACCAGTTGGGGAGGGCAGAGAGAGAGGGAGGGAGAGAAAACCCCCACCAGGCTCCATGCTGATAGTGCAGAGCCCAATGTGGGGCTCAAACACAGGAACCATGAGGTCATGACCTGAGCTGAACCAAGAGTCAGAGGCTTAACCGACTGGGCCACCCAGTTGCCCTGATTTGGCTTTTATTTAAAAATAAAATATAGTTGACACACAGTGCTATATTAGTTTCAAGGATACAACATAGTGATTTGACAAGTCTACACCTTATGTTATGCTCACCAAAAGTGTGGCTACCATCAGTTGACATACAATGCTATAATAATATCCTTGAGTATATTTCCTGTGTTGTACTTTTTATCACTGTGACTTCATAACTGGAAGCCTGCATCTTCCACTCTGCATCATCCACTTTGCCCATCCCCTCGTCCTGACTTCTTTTTTCATGTGGATATTTATAGCTATAAATGAAAGTGTTGATTTAGAGGCAACCACTAGGTGCTGATATGTTGTATTTTCATTTTAATTCATCTCAAAGTATTTTCTAATGTTTCTTATGATTCTTTGTGTTTTAGGAATGCATTTTTAATTTACATACACTCATGAAATTTCCCAAATTCCTTCTATTATTAAATTTATTTTGATTACTATGTGCTTTGGAGAATATACTATTCATGATTTAAATCTTTTTAATTTAGGTTTGTTTCATGACTTATCTGGAGGACATTCCGCATGTACTGGAGAAAAATGTGTATAGTGTGTGTGTGTGTTTAGGTGAATTGTGATACAAATATGTGTGAGGTCCAATTGGTTCTTAATGTATTAAAGTGTTCTATTTCCATGTTTATTCTGCCTAGTTCCTTTCATTATGGAGAGGAGAGTTTCGAAACCTCCAACTATTACTTTTTAATTTTCTATTTCTCCCTTCAAATTTGTCAGTTTTTATTCCATGTATTTTGGGATTCTATTATTGAAAGGACACTATATTTTGTAAAAAGGTAAAAACACGTTTTTATAATTGTTGTGTTCCTGATAGATTGTAACTTATACCATTATAAAATGTGGGGTTTTTTATTGTTAGGAAAACTTTTTGTTTTCAAGTCTATTTTGCATGATACTGGTACCTAGCTCTCTTTCTGTTACTATTAACAGGGAATATCTTTTTTCATCCTTTAGCTTTCAACGTATTTTTGTCTTTGAACAGGTACTAATACTATTGAGTATCCCGTTCATGTGTGGAGTTAGATGTCTTTTACTGCTTTCAGGATTCTCTTTCTGTCCTTGTCTTTTGATATTTTAACTATCATGCGCTTAGGTTTGTATCTAAGTTTATACTAATTGGAGTTCATAGAACTTCTTCAATGGGTAGCTTAATTTGTACCAAACCTGGGAAGTTTGGGCCACTCTATCTTCAATAATCTTTCTGTCCCTTTCCCCCTTTTCTTTTATTCTGAAATTCTCTCCATGCATATGTTAGTATGCTTGATGGTATATCACTGATTTTTTGGGCTCTGATAATTTTTCTTCATTCTTTTTCTTTTTTGTTTTTTAGACTGGATAACCTCAACTGACCTATTTTTCAGTTCATAGAATGTTTTTTCTTTTGCTCAAGTTTCTCTTATGAACTTTTTATTATATTGATGTTTCTTTAGTTTTAAAAATATTTGGAATATATTTAGTTTTATATGTATTTATAATAGCTGATTTAAAGTCTTTGTCAAGTAAACATCTGGGCTTTCTCATGGACAGTTTCTATTGACTGCTTTTTTTTCCCCTATAATATAGGCCACATTTTCCTTTTTTTCTTTTTCATGTCTCATACTTATGCTGTATTTGAACACTGAACATTTAAAACAACAGAGTTCTAGAGTTTTCTCATCGCTGCTAATTATTGTTATTGTTGTTCTTTGTTTCCTTAGTGAGTTTCTAATTAATTAGTGAGTGGACTAACTTCGTAAAGATTGTGTTCTTTGTTATGTGTGGACCCCTAGTCTCTAAGTTAACTTCATGTTCCCTAACGATTGGAGAGAGGTTTTCTTAAAAGGATTGAATGATTAAGTCTTTCACCTTTTGCTGAAAGTCTCTGTATGTGCTAGTGAATGCTTTAATGCTTCTGAGAGCTGCTTATGGTAGACCTTTTCAGCTGAGACAATGAGTGAATAGGTCACCATGGGAAAGTGGATGTAGGAATAGCATGCCAGATTGCTTTGGAACTCTGTAGGATCCACATTGAGGAAACCATCAAAATGAAGGATGACAGTGGTAGAGGACACCATCTGGCTAGTGGGCTTTTGAGGTTGGTGTAGGTAGGGTGTTCAATATCCAGGTTACAACAGCAGATATCATAGGTGGTCCCATTGTCTACCATGAATAAACAGTTAAGTGCTCTAGGGTGGTGTGGTTGGTTAAGATGGTGTAGTCAGGTTCTACAACTGCTGTGGACACTAGAGTGCTGGGTTGATAGGAAATTCCAACTTGAATTTCTTGCTGGAGTCAAAACAAAGCTGCTTCAAAGGAGCAAGCTAACGTGTGAGCTGGTACCGTCATCAAATCTATAAAAATCAGGAAACTCTGAAACCAGGTATACTGGTCAACTCTGCCTTAGCTTCCATAACTTGTTTGCAAAGAGTCTCACTGTCAGCCAGTGGTCAGGGATTACAGCCTTTTCAAGTCTTTCTCAGGCATCTGCCCTACCCTGCACATATACATGATCTTCTATATTTGCACAAAAATGTTGAAACTTTTCAAAACTTGAACATCTCATTTTTCAGATACTCCTTTGAAGTTTTTTATTTTTTTTGACAGCCTCTTGCCGGCCTCAACTCTCACTGCTGCCTCAGACGGCTGTGATGGGAAACAATTGCCATTGGTTGTTTTCCACAATGCCCGGAGGACTAAATTTTCCTCACAATATTGTGTCAGGTCAAACAAAGATAAGCCCTACAAATGACACTTTTCCAATAATTTTCCAGACAGATCAAGTAATTCTCTTTGGGTAGGATTTTTTAGGGGAGAGGCTTCAGTACATTCTGACCCCTCCATTTGTTGCTAGAATGCTGTTTTTCACACTTACTATGATTCCAAGGCTGCTGCTTTTTAAGGTTCTGTGGAGTTGCTGAGAGAGAAATGAGAACAGTGTAATTTAAAACTCAACAAAATGTGTTCTTAGTGAGATTTAGTCATTTTTCTAGAGTAAGCACTCCTGGGATTGTTGTAAGCCTTTAGTTAATTTCCATAGCTCAGAAAAATTCAATATTCACCGATTTTTTTGGTCAGTTTTATCATTGCTTTTATAAAGGAACAGATTTCTGGAAGTCCTTATTCTATCATTCTGAAAATGCTCTTTTTAACATAGACTTTTGAACATCTACTGTGTACCAAGTTCTTTGCTATGCAAAGGGGGTATAGTGATAGACAAAATAAAGTCACTGTCCTTACCTTCAAATTAACTTACTCTGTGCTATGGAAACTGATACTGAACTCATTTATTTCTCTTGATCCTGCAGGAGAATAAGATACAACCTGAAGTGAAAAACAAATACAGTACCAGTTTGGTTACCTCTTAATTTTTCTAGATTTATTCCTTTCCAAAAATACATGGGTTTTTCTCCTCATGGGCAAATGAAACTATTCAGTATTCATTTAATGTCTATTTGATGATGGGAATATATCTGCTTTGTTTATGACGTATCCCTGATGCCTAGTGAAGTCTAGCACAGTGTCTGGCACATAGAAGGAAGTAAGTTCATTGGGTGATGTAAAAGTATGTTCAATTAAAAGGGGGGAGGGAGGTGGAGAAGAGGCGTGTAAGTGATTATCTGATTCCTTGTAAAATATTATGAAGATGTTGAGATAGCAGTGTGCTTAATTGTAGTTTATCTCCACATAATAATCCTTTTTTAATTTTTTTTAATGGTTTTTTTTTGAGACAATGAGAGGGAGGGAGGGAGGGAAAGACAAAGACAAAGCTCATTTAGGGGAGAGGCAGAGAGAGAGAGGGGAGGGGGGGAGAGACACAGAATCCGAAGGAGACTCCAGACTCTGAGCTGTCAGCACAGAGCCGGATGCAGGGTTCAAACTCAGGAGCAGAGAGATCATCACCTGAGATCAAACTCAAGAGCAGCGAGATCATGACCCGAGCCAAAGTCAGACACTTAACTGACTGAGCCACCCATGCACCTCTCACGTAATAAGTCCTGAAGTCCATGTTATCCTTAAGCAAAGAACAACTTTTTTCCTTTGAGAGCTCATGAGTGGTAGCAGATGGAGCACCATGGAAGGGACACCATGCTTTCTGTTCCTGGTCATAGCTTGACTAAAAAGTTAATTCTGGGTTGTGAATTAATTACAGAATTTCCTTCTGCCATGTATGTGGAAACCACTGAACATCACCCAAAATAATTCTGTTTCCCTTTATGTCACACAGATTAGAAATGCATTCTGTCATGTCATTTTCCTCAATATGTTAAATGAGTCATCTAACTCTTGTCTGACTTTATTTAGCTCTGTGAGAAGTCTCGCATCCCTTTTCATTTACCTGTGCTTTTCAGAGGAATGAAAGAACACTTTTAAAATGCCAGGTTTAATAACATTCCATACCATTTATGCATATAATTATCATTTTTGTAGCTGTTCCTTAGTTGGTTAGAACTGAGTGGGCAAAGTGCACAGACTAATACCTTATTATACTATCATTACCAAGTTATTTTCTTCCACCTCTGAGAGCTCATAAATATATCAATTTATTTTCCTTCTTTGTACTTTGTCTTTTAAAGGTAGCATATCTTTATAACTGCTATCCTGAAAAAGCCATCTGCCTCGTGGGACTCTTGTCTCTATCATCCATAAAGGCACTGCTAAGTGATGAACATACTCAAGACATTCAAGGAGGAGGCATATATTTAGGTCATACATTTCCACAGAAGATGAATTCAAGTGCATTCCTGATGTAAAAGCTATTTCCCTTTGATGTTCTTTGGATAATCAACTAAGATCAAGATGTTCTGTCAGCTAAAATTAGCCATAGTTAAATGAGACAAAACTCCAAATATGTTGAAACATTTGCTTTTCACTCTGCTATGTGTAAAGCATGATACTGCGTACTAGGTCAAATAGAAGGGCAGGAAAAGGTGTAGGAAACAGTTTTTACCCTGAAGTGATTGCAGCAGAGGCGAGTTGATGATTGGAAAGAAACATGATTGGGAATTGGGAAATTCTAAACATTTTATAAACTGGTATGTTTATAAAACCTAGTCATTTAATTGCTTTGGGTTTCAATGATTTATGTGTAAAATGTCAGGATTTGAGTAAAGGATCACTGAAGACCATTTTGCTCCACTGTTTGTAGTCTTTTGTTTTTATTTGAGCTTTGGTTTAGAGATTTTAGATGTATTTATAAATTACATAATAATTCTAGTTAAACTTCAGATGCTCAACCAACTGAGCCACTGAGGTGCCCCTGAACTTTTTATTAGTATTCTGGAGACTCTAATGCAAAGGGTCTATAATCACATATTTTGTTTATGAATGAATTATAGCTATCTACATGAATATTGATAAAATTCAAAATGTTAATGATGAGCAAAAATCATGAGGTTGAACAAAAAACAAGTTATAAAAGTATGAATTCATGTATGTAAAACTGTAAAGTATATGGAAAATATGAAAAACATCACATTTAGATACATGGTTGTCTGTGGAATGAAAAGAAAAGAAATGATGTATAGAAAAATTGGAATGGTGGTGCCTCTGGGGAAAAGAGGAGTGAGGAAGAAGGGTAGCACCATAAAGGGATTAATAACTTCCAAGATAATATGATGCTGTCTTTCTTTCTTTCTTTCTTTCTTTCTTTCTTTCTTTCTTTCTTTCTTTCTTTCTTTCAAGTTTATTTATTTTGAGAGACGGAGAGTGCAAGCAGGGGAGGGGCAGAGAGATATGGGGCTCAAACTGTAGAAACTATGAGATAATGGCTTGAGCCAAAACCGAGAGTTGGATGCTTAACCGACTAAGCCACCCAGGTGCCCCACAATGCTGTATTTCTTAAACCAGTTTGAGAATACGTGGTGTTCATTTATTATTGTTACTGATGTCTTACATCTGTATTATACCTATTATTTTGAACGTTAGAAATATTTTACAGTGAAATCTAGAAATGGAACATGTGCTTGCAAAGGAAATTTCTACAACTATTTTGTAGAGCAATTTGGCAATATTTAGTAAAGTACATATATGTATAGTCTACAAAACAGCAATTAGGCTTAAATGTGTGTATTTTAGAGTAGTGGTTTTCACCAGAACCATTTTTTCCCCCCAGAGGACATTTGGCAATGTCTGGAGACATTTTTGTTCATCATAATATTGGGAATACTAGTGGGTAGAGATCATGAATGCTTTGAAACATTCTATGATGCTCAGGACAGTTCCCTCACTCCCAACTCCAACAACAAAGAATTTTCCAGCACAAAATGTTAATAATAATAAGTTTGAGAAACCCTGCCATGGAGAATTTTAAATTCTTGTACACAAGGAGGCATACATAAGAATGTTCATTATAGCATTAATTATAATAGCGAGTAAATTAAAATGATCTAAATGTCTAAATTTGTGCATGCGTAAATAGATTTTGTTACATTCAACCAATGAAACCGGACAATAATGAAAAAGATTAAAGTAGAGCTAATGTATCAATTTGAACAATACTTATTTTGGTGAATAATAATACATGGAAGAATATATAGGATACATTTTCTATAAAGTTTGAAAATATGCAACACAAATGTAGTTAAAATATAAATTATGCATGGGAATAATAAGTACTGAGTTATATTAATGGTTAATTCTTGGAGGGGGAAGTGATAGGGAGATAAAAAAAAAAGAGGGAAAGCATATTAGGGAGTATTATGTAGTTCACTTAAATTCTGTTTATGTTATAATTCTAAAAAGTTTATGCCAATATTGCAAAATACTATGAAGCTGGGAACTTAGTTTTAGTGGGAGTTTGCCGTATTAGCTTAAAAAAATGTTTTTAATCTGGGGGCACTTTGGTGGCTTATTCAGTTCAGCGTTTGAATCTTGACTTTGGCTCAGGTTAAGATTTCAGGGTTCATGAGTTTGAGCCCTACATCAGGCTCTGTGGTGATGGTGCGGAGTCTGCTTGGGATTCTTTCTCTCCTTCTCTCTGCTCCTTTCCCACACATGTTCTCTCTCTCAAAATAAATAAAATAAATAAAACAAACATTAAAAATTTTATAGTCTAAATTACAGGCATTACTGAAAAGTTTCTCATGAAGGAAACTCACATTTCTGAGAACATCAAATTTTATAAATATTATTTTATTTCAACTTAAATCAAGATACCTCCTATCTGGTTCTTGGAAATAATACTCAAGTTCTTCAGACAAAAAAAACCTGAAAATAATCTTAAAAAAATTGAGATTTATGGCTGTTTACTAACCTAAATGATTTTGGCTCTTCTATTTGCTAAATGAAAAAGGATCATTTCCCTTCAATAAATCCATTTTTTCACTATCTGTCCAAATTCACTTCCTCTTAGACTGCTTAAGTAATTCCGTTGCACTTTATGCTTTGGTTGAAGAAATAGTTTTTTAGAAAAAGAATATGCAGTGACCAAGTCATGCATCTTGTAGTTTTCAAATCTTTTTGTTTTCCCAGTTATTTTAATGCAATTTCAAACAAAATCCCTAACGATTATTTTTGGAACTTTGTAAGTTTCATCTTTTTGCATGATGACACAATAAAAATATCTTTACATTTTGGTGTCAAATAAGGCATTGGATTATATAATTTATGTTATGATCATTGGCAAGATTTCTTTTTCAAAACCGTTTATTTTGCAAGGTGCCAAATATATTTGGGTCATGTTTCATACCAAGATCAGTTATAAGAATAGACATATCTTCTGTGATCCTTTTCCAGGTGTTCTTGGCCTGAGGATATCATATTTTCATCAAAGTCCCTACCTTTTGAGGTTCTGAGCGAAGTGCTTGCCTGGGCCTCACTATGGGGAAACAGATCCCTCAAGTATTGACTGGTGACAAAGGAGAAGGTGCCCAGGAATACTGTACCTTTCTCTGAGCTTTAGTGGACTTTCACCAGCCAGGTCTGCTCCCTCAACCACCATGACTTTGCCCCTAGAAATAGAACACCCCAAATTTCAACTTTTGACGTGTTTTCAGTATTTTTTTTCAGTCCTGGTCACCTTTTATTATTTTAGCACCTGTAAAATCTGAAAACAGATGAGTCTGGCTAATACAGTATTTTTATATCCCTTTTCTATTTTAGGTATGGTAATGTAGTACCTCATTTAATAGGGAATTAATGCTTTGGGTTAATGTGGAGTTTGAAAGAAATTCCTAGGGTGAAATGAAAGAATTAGTTTGAAGTCAATATTTTTCATTACTTCTGATGCAATTTGACATGTTGAGTATTACCTGTATGCAGCACCACAAGATTTTATAAGTTTTTTAAAGTTTAATTATTTTAAGAGACAGAGACAGCATAAGTGGGTAAAGAGCAGAGAGAGAGAGAGAGAGAGAGAGAGAGAATCCCAAGCAGGCTCTACGCAGTCAGCACAGAGCCTGATGTGGGTCTTGAAGTCACAAACCTTGAGATCATGACCTGAACTGAAACCAGGAGTTGGATGCTTAACTGACTGAGCCACCTAGGTACCTCAACACCACAAGATTTTAAATATGAATAGAGCCTATATTTAGAATATTCTTATCTTATTTGAAGAACTATCAAGATTTCTGATCAAACATGATAGAATGGACAGTAAAAGAATAAACAAAACTTATAAAGTTAAAAGTAACTTACAGGAATAATTTGCCCTCTTTTGGTATTTAGAAATATGGAAACAAGATGCTTATTAGGAATCCTAGAATTACCAAATCACGTACATTAGGAGTCTGTTAGAGCAATGGTTAAGAACATAGATTTCAGAGGCAACTGACTTGGGTTTTAATCCTGAGTTTGCATTTGCTGCCTTTATGACCCTCGACAGCAATTGTGACCTTGGGCAATTTACTTAATCTTTTCTTACCATCAGTTTCCTCATCTGTAAAATGGGGAAAATTATGATGTCTATCCCATAGGAATGTTTGAGATACAAAATAATTTAATATTTGTGAAGTGCTTAAAGCAATGGTGGTTCAAAGTAAGTGCTGTTCATTAAAAAAGTAATAAAAGAGAAGATTAATCTAGAGGAGCAATAAAATGTCAATAACATTTTGGACACTGGAAAGAAGATTAAAAATGTCAACCAAAGGAACAAAACTAAGGCAGCTGGATATAGCTTATATTTCAGAATACACATTAGACTCAGAAATTAGAAGCACCAAATAACAATGAAAGCAAAAGTATAGGGTGTTTTGAAGACAGAACTGGTAAAAATTTTGTATAAGAAGACTCATCAGTTTTTTCTGCCACCACTTGTAGTCCGGTAACTGCTTTTCCTCAATCCAAAAGAAGAAAGGAAGGCTAATCTGGGAAGACTGAACCAGAGGGACTCTGACTCTTGAGCAACAAGCATAATGGAGGTCAGGGGTGCCATATTGAATATAGGAATTGATTCCTCATTCAAAACAGAGAGAAGCACTTTTGCCTTCTTGCACTGTTCCCAATGCTATAGCAATCAGTTTTGTAGCTCCTGGGCAGTTTTTATCTCTGGGGAAGTAGATTATTTAAAGAAAAAGGGTGACTGAGAGCTGGTGATGCCCAAACAGAACAGGGAGAAAAAAATTCTAACTATGTGATGTGATAGGTGTTAAATAAACTTACTATGGTAATAATTTTGCAATATGTACATATATCAAGTCATTATATTCTACACATAAACAATATTCTATGTCAGTTATAACTCAATAAAACTGGAACAGAAAGAAATGAGAAAACATGGGATTCAGAAAACAGCCAAAATTGCCAGGATACTGATAAATATAATTTCTGCGAAAACAGTTACAGTATAACTGTTACCCTGTTGATAAAGTATAAAAATCATCCAGTGCATTTTAAAGGTGGAGGACAGTCGACTCCAGAATGGTTATCCCCAAGAGAAAATTTAGCTCGCTTGATGACTTTGCATGAATGTGTACAAGATTCACACTCCTGCCAGAAATCTTGGAGAAGAATTAGTTCTAAAAATATAGAAGATTAAGCAAATGGAAAAAATATGGAAACACATACATTTTCAACTGACAGAGAACATCATGGAATGCCCTATTTTTGTTGGTTTCTTTAAGCCCAAGCAACATCTTTGGTGTATTTGTTTCAATCTTACAACACTGACTTTGGACACTCTGAAAGTCACAACTAACAGAGAAATTTTCAATCTTTACGGATTTACTTCTCAAATTCACTGTAAGAAGGAAAGCTTAATTTCCATTTGTTTTGGGTTTACCAGTTTTCATATGTATGCTTATGGAGTTGAACAAAGATCAATGATCTTAAATTTTCCATCCTATCTTAATAGTACAACACATTTTTGTTTCATCTTCACTGATTGTGTATATTTGCAGCTTTTACTACATCCAGAAAGTTTTTTAGGAGGCCTAACAGTATTCTGTAAAATCTCACAATCAATCTTTCCTGCTAGCTTATCTTTTCATATAGCTTCTCAATATTTAGTTCCTAAATATTCCATCCTAGAACTTCTCTCCATATTCATGTTTTGCCATGTACATGCCAATGATCTCAGTTTGTATCTCTTGCCCAGATTTACTTTCTAAACTTTATATATTAAAATACATTTCCTCTTGGATGTCTCAAAGGAAATTTAATATAAATATGACCAAAATTGAGCTCACTATCTTACAAAACCATATTTCCCCCAGATATTTTTTTTATTTCAGCAAATGACACAACTTTCATCCAGTTGTTCAAGACAAAAACCTACATTTTTCTCTGAAACTTTTCATTTACCCTTCACTTAATTCTGTCTACATTATCTCTTGAATGTTTCTTTTTAAAAATTTCTTTTTAACATTTATTTATTTTTGGGACAGAGAGAGACAGAGTGTGAGTGGGGAATGGGCAGAGAGAGAGGGATACACAGAATCCGAAGCAGGCTCCAGGCTCTAAGCTGTCAGCGCAGAGCCTGACAGGGGCTCAAACTCATGAACTGTGAGATCTTGACCTGAGACCTGAGTTGAAGTCGGACACCCAACCGACTGAGCCACCCAGGCACCCAATCTCTTGAATATTTCTTAAGTCTTTTCATATTCTCCCAGTTGGCCATCGCCTTTAAAGCTGAAGATACCATCCTTTCCTTTGAGTTAATACAATAGCTTTTAAATTAATTTGCCACTTTGACTCTGGATAAGTTTCCATTCATTATCTGTGACGAAGCCAGGAGGATGTTAATGTGAATATGTGTCCATGCCATGTCCCAATGAAAACATTTTAATCATTTTTTTCACTGATGTTAGGATGGAAAACAACATCTCTGGTGAGGTGTAATCGGTTCTCTTTGATTTGCTTTCTGCCTACACTTTAATCTTCATGTCCCACATTCTCCTTATAGTCCATTATTCTCCAGGCATCATCACTATCTTTCATTGTCTTGAATATATCACATTTTGCCCATTTGGATCCTCTTCCTATAGTGCTCTTCTTCCAATTTTTAACCCATCATGTAGCTGCCTGCCAACTTTCAGAACTTGCTCAGATAACGCTTCCTCAGGGAGATCTTTCCTATTTCCCAGACTAGCATTAGGATCTCATATGCTCTCAACGCACCTTGTAGTTTTCCCTTCTGGCATTAAATAGACATCATACTTATATTTTGATTCATGATACTTTTTTGTTAGTAATACTTATTTGCTTATCTAAATTGTAAAGTTCAAAGGAGCTCACTGTCATTTACAGAACCTAGCATAGTGTTTGTCCCACAGAAGAGGTTAAATACTCAATACATGAAAATGATCATATGAATCAGACCATTCTCTTTGGTATTCCCTTTACCAAAACTACCTATATTTTGCATATGCACATTTTAATACTAGAGTTTAGTACTTCTACAACAGTCGCATTCTACTATGCAATAGAGAGAATACTAAATTACAAATATAAGAAAGTTTTTTTATCAATAGTGAAAGCCAAACAGTCCTACATGACAGTAAGCTTTGTTTTTGTACCACGTATCTCCAATTCAGTAATTGCTCTGTATTTTTCCTTCAATAAAAGACTAAAATTGAGCCCACCAGTATGAACACCATTACTCAACTAATGTATTTTAACATATCATGATTAGGACTTTAACTGATCCATGTGGCTTTGGATTCTTCTATCCTAACAAACTGAAATGAGTTTTGTATGAAAGGCTTTTTTACTTAAAAAAAAAAAAAAGAATGTCTTACGCATTGAGACTTAAGACAGGTTTTACCTCATTGGCATTTTAGAAGAAGCTCAGAGAACAGGATAGAAATGTATAATATGGAAGCAATTAAAACATTTTTTGTGTTGTTATTGTTGAAAGATATATGTGCAAGAAAGTTTTAAAACAAAAATGCTTTTCATTAAAGTCTCCTCCTCCATCTCACCCACTCACCCTATTACCATTTCAGGGACACATCCTGTATACCCAGGCCAGTTTAAATTAAACACATCAATCATCCTAAATCTCAAGAATTACCTAACACTGTGATGAACGGCTCCTGTGACTTAGCCTCTTTGGGTTTGCTGTTAGGATTTGCTACCATGTGCATTTATTTTCTAGACTGAGGCAATCAGTCTGATACAAAATTGGAATAGGCAGTTACCTAAGTTTTTCTCAGAATATCTCTAGAGTGGTCTGCCATAGTGCTTGATACGCCCACAGTCAGGATTATTTTCTTTGATCTAAGACACCCTCAATAGAAAGTCACTATTATGACTTAAATACACTTTTTTTTGGAGTGGTGACAAGCTAAACAGCAAATCATAAATAAATATGATAACTAAGGTGCCTTTCATAGAACAAAGATCTATAGAATGAAAGCCGACAATAGGTACATTTTGAAGGTGGGGTGAATTGAAGGATCTGAAGCCTCAGGTCATGGATTGTATTCTGATCTATTAACTTCAAAACATAAGGGGAAATTGGAGGTCACTATGAACATAGGGTAGATGTGTACAGAAAATAGAAGGTCGGTTTTAAGTGGACATGAGGGGTCCAGGCAAACCCTTTTTCTTAAGGCTAGTCTTGTTTTAATACTCTAAATTGCTGCAAAAATACCAAGTAACTCAATTGTTTTTCTAATCAAGGTGTAGGTAATGTATTTTTTTTAAAGGTAGATGACCTTAGACTAAAAACAGAATGTTGCTTTTGAAATAATTATATTTGCAGAAAGGATTTAAAGGGATTTTTAGAACTAGAATAGACATGGTAATTATACATTTTCTGCAATCTGACTAGTTCAGCTTGCATACATAACTAAACAAAGGATGAGGTGAACTCATTTAAATGATTGGCTTGGAATTCATACTCCAATCTCAAGCACGGAGTATCTGAATATGTTTTTTTTTAATTTGTTTTTGGTGAAGGGAAATTGATGTATAATTTTCTTTATTATTGTCAGTCATGCTTTGTTTAAAATAAAAAACAAAAGTGTGCTAGCATGCTACCTAAGAAAATGGTAGGCTGCTTTAATGCAGCTAAAAAAAATAGAGAAAGCCCATGAAAAAAGGATAGAATGTGCCTGTAGCTGTTGAATACAGTTATTTTGTAAACATTTGGAATCTTTCCCAGTTTGGTTAATGAGGTAGCCATTTACTTGACTGAATGGTCTTTGAAAAACCTTCTGTTTAGTGAAAGATATTTCTTGTTGCTGCCAGGTAATTCCTATCACCAAGTGTATTTGGAGACAACAGTCCAATCTGGATGGCTGGAAGGACAGAGTTTTTTTTTTTTTTTTAATCATCTAAATTGATTTTCTTTTCTTTGCTCATCAATCTGTATAAAGGATGGACACAAAAGAGAACCAAAGACCAGTTTTCACAAGTATCTATTTTTTATTCTTCTGTAAACATTTTCCAATCAACTTTTTAGCAACATGTGGACTTTTATCAATCATTCTCTTAACCAAGCATGTCAGCCGCCAAACTTCAAAGCCAGCATCTTCCACCTGTCTTGGTTTAAAATCTTTTCACTCAGAGGCTTCAGTCCTTCTTGATTACCTGCCTTCTTTGCACTATACAATGACTTTCCAAATTTCCTGAAAATTTTTACCAAGATTTTATTTTAAATACTTTGATCCAAATGTCCATGGTTCTTCCACTCACCTTTCTGCCAAACCTTCTGCCTTCTATCATTTCAGTAGTTAATCTCCCAGTCCCAACAAGGTTTTCTCTAGCCATTATAATATAATAGTCATTTCCTAATATATAACTTCCAAGGCTTTTAAATTATCAATTGTTGTACCTGAATTTACATAATAATCTACTCATATTTGCATGTAAAAAGTTTAGTTTTCTGTCTATAAATTCACTTAGCCAAGATGTGTGCCTTTATGTTTTTATAGCCTAATCACTATTTTACTTTTCTGTACCATCACTTTCCTCCAGTCCCATGGTCCTGTACCCTAGCATCTGGCCCCCACCATAAAAAGGAAGGGTAAAGAAAGTCTTCCAGTGATAGATTTTAGATGCAAAACTTAGGTTACAGAGAGAGAAGGTGAATTATATTAAGCTGAGAAACGTAGAATGGTGTGTAGCTATTGTAGAAAACAGTTTGACAGTTCCTCAAATTATTAAATATAGAGTTGTATTATGATTCAGCACTTCCATCCCTAGATATATCCTCAAGAGATATAAAATCAGATCCATGTAGAAATTTGTACACAAATGTTTATAGCAGCATTACTAATAGTAGCCAAAAAAGTGGAAATCACTCAAATGTCTATCAATAGATGAATAAACAAAATAAGGTATTCATACAATGGAATGTCATTCAGCTATAAAGTGAATGAAGTATTGATACTTACTAAGTGTGGATGACTCTTGAAAGCATGATATTAAGGGAAAGAAGCCAGAAACAAAAAGCCATATATTATATGATTTCATTTATATGAAATGTTCAGGATAGGCAAATTAATAGACACAAAAAGTAAATTACTGCTTACCTTGGCCAGAGGAATGAATATAGAAAGGAGAAAGTGGGACGTGATTGCTAATGGGCTAGGAAAATATTCTAAAATCAGATTGTGCTGATGGTTGCTGAACTCTGCAAAATATACTAAAAACCATTATGTTGCATGTTTCAAGTGGGTGAATTTTATGATATGTAAGTATATCTCAATAAGACTTAAAAATGGGAGGAGAGGTTGAAGATGCAGTTAAATGTTGAAAAAAAAGGAAGATGGACTTTTTTAAAATTTATTTTTATTTATTTATTTAATTTTTTAAATGTTTTATTTATTTTTGAGACAGAGAGAGACAGAGCATGAACGGGGGAGGGTCAGAGAGAGAGGGAGACACAGAATCTGAAACAGGCTCCAGGCTCTGAGATGTCAGCACAGAGCCCGACGCGGGGCTCGAACTCACGGACTGTGAGATCATGACCTGAGCCAAAGTCGGACGCTTAACCGACTGAGCCACCCAGGCACCCCATGAACATTTTTTTAATTGAAGTGAATTCACATAACTTAAAATTTAGCTATTTTAGAGTGAATACTTCAGAAGTATTTAGTACCTTTACAGTGTTGTGTGACCACCTTTATCTACTTTCAAAACATATCTGGAAGCACTTCTATCTAGCTTTAAAATGTGTATGTGTGTGTGTGTGTGTGTGTAACCATAAAGTATGTAACCTTTTGTGTCTGTTTTTTGTTTACGCATTCATCCATTGATGAATATATATATGCGCATTTGTTTGAATATCCGTTTTTAATTCTTTGGGACATACACCTAGAAATGGAATTGTGATGTCACATATTCTATGTTTAATCTTTTAAAGGAACTGCCTAATGCAATTCTAATGCACAGTCACTGAACCATTTCATATTTTAAGTAACAATGTATGAGAGTTCAAATTTCTCCACATACTCACCAACATATGCTATTTTTCATTTTTATTTGAGTATAGTTGACACACAATGTTACATTAGTTCCAGGTGTACAACTTAGTGATTTGAAAACTTTATACATTATGTTATGCTCACCCCAAGTATAGCTACCATCTGTCCCATTACTTTGCTATTAAAATATCATTGACTGTTTTCCTTCTGCTTTTTAGTCCCATGGCTAATTCCATAACTAAAGGTCTTATCTTTCTCTTCCCTTCACCCATTTTACCCAGTCCCCACTCCCTTCCCCTCAATTTTTCTGTATTTATTATTCTGATTCTGCTTTCTCTTTATTCATTTTTTTTAGATTCCATTTATGAGTTGAATCATAAGGTATTTATCCTTTCTAGTCTGACTTCTTTCACTTAGAATAATACTTTCTAGGTCCACAAATGTTGTCTCAAATGGCATGACCTCATATTTTTTTTTTTATGGCTGGGTAACTTTCCATTATATATATATATATATATATATATATATATATATATATATATATACATACATACGTACACATACACAAACCACTTTTTCTTATCCATTTGTCTATTGATGGACACTTAAGTTGCTTCTGTGTTTTGGCTATTGTAAATAATGTTGCAATAGATGTAGGGTGCATATATTTTTCAAATTACTATTGTTTTTCCTGGGTAAACACACAATAGTGGAATTATTGGATCATGTGGTATTTCTTTTTTTAATTTTTGGGGAACCCCTATACTGTTCTCCACAGTAGCTGTAACAATTTGCATTCTCACCATCTGTGCAAGAGGGTTCCTTTTTCTCCATATCCTTGCCAACACTTGTTTTTTTTCTTCTTGATTTTAGCCATTTTAACAGGTGTGAAGTTATATCTCATTGTGGTTTTGACTTGTATTTCCCTGATGATGAGTGATGTTGAGCATTGTTTCATGTGTCTGTTGACCATCTGGATGTCATCTTTGGAGAAATATCTATTCAGGTTCTCTGCCCATTTTTTAATTAGATTGTTAGTTGGCAGAGTTCTAGTGTTATCTCTTTTAAATGCTAGTTGCTCTTTTAAACTGTGGCTTGTATTTTGTGCCCAAGGACAGAGAGATCTGTTCCCACTCTGTCAGTACTATCCCTCCCCACTGCTATTTGCAGCATTGGGAGTTGGGATTCCCTTTGTTACCATATCTCTGTCTCTCTTGCTGTCTCTCTCCCTCTCTCTCCCTCTCTCTCCCTCTCTCTCCCTCTCTCTCTCTCTCTCTCTCTCTCTCTCTCTCTCTCTCTCTCTCTCTGATAGAGAACATGAGTAGTGGAGAGTGGCAGAGGGGGAAAGAGAATTTTAAACAGACTCTACACTCAGCGCAAAGCCCAACACATAGCTCCATCCCAGGACCCTGGTATCATGACCTGAGCCACAATCAAGAGTCAGCTGTGCAACTGACTAAGCCACTCAGGTGCCACACCAATCTATCTATCTTTGGTTGTTCAATTGTTGTTCAGTCCACCCTCAGTTCTTTTGGAGGAGGGATTGTTCTATTAATAGGTGTAATTTTATGTGTTCCATGGAGGAGATGAGTTCAGAGACTTCGTATCTCATAATTTTGACCTGGAACCCTGCTATTTTTCATTTTTTATATCCATCCTAGTGGGTGTGAGGTGATATTTCATTGTGGTTTATATTTTCATTTCCTTAATTACTAATGTTACTGAGCATCTTTTCATATTTTACTGGCTGTATGTGTATCATTTTGGGTAAATGTTCAAGCCTTTTGCTGTTCTTTAATTGGGTTATTTGTCTTTTTGTTGACTTTTAAGATATTTTTGTTTGTTTTTGTATATTGTGGATGCTGGAAACTTATCTGACATGTGATTTGTGAATTTTTTCTAGGTTATTTGTCTTTTGCTAGAGAAAACATGCTTACCCATTTTAATGAGAACAAACATGAAAAAATAGGTTAGAGAAAGTTTTTATTTGAAAAGTACATTCTTTAAACTGTTTTTAGATATAGACATAGATTGGATAGATGTGATTGCATACATTTATTCAGAACCTCAGGTGTTCTGTAGGGTTAGGGATTTATTTTATAAACATGAAATGACATTAAATGCCCCATCTTAAGATGAAAATTGCAGTTCATTGGTCCTTGGTTCAAACCAATTGATTTATTTATAAGACCATATTTCAACTCAGTTGGCCATTTATATTAAAGGTAATTAGGAACTTTTGGGTCACCTTACACTTAAAAACTGTCATTAAACTATAGCTTTGACATACGTTAAAAAAGTGAATTATTTCCTCACGTAGGTCAGCTCTTCTCTACTGTCCCTATATACCCATAGTTTTTTGAGTATGAATTCAAACTCTCATTGTAGTATGATAATTCTGAGATATTGTGTGGAGAAAAGATGAATAAATAATCAGGTTGCAGATATTGTACAAAGTGCCACTTTTTCCATTTTTAAAAAGGCAGAGAATCAATAATTTATGACTGCATGTCTCTTTTTCTCCTTGAGGAATTGATGAGATAAAGGGAACTCCTTTTTTTGTTTGTTTTAGTACAAGAATTTTAGATCAATGAAGGTTAAAAGTTGAACAGGATAAAGGAATTCAGTGAATCCCTGAAGCACCACACTGACATTCCAAGACAGAGCTAGTAAAGGTCTCCCTTT
Source organism: Prionailurus viverrinus (assembly GCF_022837055.1). Classification (NCBI taxonomy): domain Eukaryota; kingdom Metazoa; phylum Chordata; class Mammalia; order Carnivora; family Felidae; genus Prionailurus; species Prionailurus viverrinus. The sequence goes on from NC_062561.1 coordinate 161,483,931, forward strand.
TTTGATGTCACTTTGAAAAAAAATATATTATCAAAATGTCAGCTATTTGGAATATGCATCTCTACTCTGGATCCATCTGTGGGTCTGCTAGAGCTCCGTGGAGATTCATAACTGGATTTCCATATTTCCAGTGATTGTTTACCTCCAATGACCCCAACCAGGTGCATTACAAACTGTCAGGGACTGACTTTAATAACAGACACCTACTTTTTAAATTCCTTTCTGTATTATTTGTCATAACACACACATAGACATTATACACACACACAAACAATAAATCTAAGTTTATTTTCCAAGTTAAACTGATCTTGATCAAGTAAGTGGTCTAGAGGCTTTGGATTTATTTATTTAATACTTGCCTTGGGTCAAATAAATATTGTTGCATGTTTTTCTATCTTTAACTTGAAGATTATAAAAATCTCAACATCCTACTTTCAGTGATTTCTAGCAAACATCCAGTTTCTAGCTGATTATTGCATACTCAAGTGAGGAAACTCACCATGTCTTGGGAGAAATAAATTTTTAGCCACCACAAATGCATTTTCATAAACATATACCTGTGTGTGTACATGAAACCTCTTATTATTTTTAAATGAGTAATGCTATCCCTCTTCCTCCTTTTTCTCTTGTTCTTTTTGTTCTTGTCTTTCTCCTCCTCCTTCCTTCTCTCCTTTTCCTCTTCTTCCTTCTCCACCTCCTCTCCCCCACTTCTCTTCTTCTATTATTATTACTATTCTATTTTTATTACTTTTTTTTTTACTTTATTACTTTATTACTTTTTTACTCTATTTATTACTTTACTACTTTATTACTATTACTATTATTCCCCCTATTTCTCCAGATGAAGGGACTTAGACTAGATTAAGATAACTGGTCAAGAAAAGGCGTTCAATAGTAGGCAGTCCAGTTTCAGAATCTACTCTATTAAACTCCTATGATGAGCTGGTTCACAATGATGTGATTCACTCATTTACAAACCCACATGTACATAGTTCATCCATTTGCCTAATTTTTTTTTTTCTGTGAGAACCATACAATTGCTAAGCTTTAAAAAAGCCCCATCCTTATGGAGATCAATGAGACCTCTTCCTTTAAAATAAACTGTTTTGCTTTATGGGAGACTTCAGTAGTTTCCCTTTTTCAAATGAAATTACCTTCTATAATCATTCTACTGATGATGGTATTGTATGGGGAATGACTTACTAATTTTAGTACAAGATCACTATCTGAACAGCATCCCAGAGTAATATTTGTTCCATATGATGTATTGCCTTAATACTGAAAGCTGTTTTTCAAATTGTGCAAGAGTTCAGTTCTTATTATACAACTCTGTGAAAGAGAGGTATACTCTTGTATCTCTCACTAAGCTATCATTTATTTTAGTACTCTGAGTTTTCTAGCTCTAAAACAGGAGATAGAGATGAGGATTGCAGAAAAGGAAGAGGGTTACTTTTTTCTGGTTCATGCGATCTCCTTAGTGTTTAAATTACTATGACTCCCTATCTCTTCTGAGACCTTCTGTCACTCTCTCTTCCCTACCTCTCTCTTTATCCCCATTCCTCCTTTTAGATATTTAGTCCCATCTAAAAGAAATAACTTTTCTTAACCCAGTCATTGCTTTCGCTCTTGAGTTACATCATTCTTGATACGTTTATTTGTATAGAATGTGGTCTAAATTTGCTTTGTATTTTCCTTTCCACGTTTTCTTCTCCCAAATAATTACAAATAGGCTTATGTCAGCCCTACTTCACTGAGAGTCCTCCCACATAGAGTATGAATGGCTTTCTTATTACCAATACCATTGATTCTTTTCAGTCTTGTCTTACTTACCTTGACCACATACACTTTAAAAATCTTTCTTCAGTTTATTCAACAGTTCAGTCTTCTAGTTCTACATTTCATACCTCGTTTTCTTTAAAGGTGCTGATTGCTCCATTTGTTATATAAATGTTACCATCTTACAGAATTTTATCCTAAGTTTACTTAATTTTACAAACTTCCAGTCATTGAACCATCCAAAATAATGAAATAAACTCTTAGCTAAAGGATATTAAACCTATAAATCCCTCAGCTTTCTTAAATACTATATCTGTATGTTGCTCAAGTTTTCCTGAATTTACCAGGTTTCCTTTCATCCTATTTTATATCCATTTAAGTCTAGGCTGCACATTTATTCTGTCTGATTTCAGGAAGCCCATACCTTCCCATTTGTTCTAAAAATCCTCAGAGGGAACTTAAATTGGTGCTCATTATTTACTGTTTTAAACTTGTGTTTTGTTAATTCTGGCCATCAAATCACTGCCTTTCTGTATTTCATAGCTGTGTTGAAGCCCTTCACTCTATACCTGACATTTATCCTGATTTTCATTGATGCCACCCTACTGGCTGTTCCTCTGTTCAGGACTGATCAGCTACCATGTTGCTGGGACCCACTTATCTTTTTTAAGTTCTTGCTTGAGAGATCCTTAGAAAATCTTAAAAATCTTCTACAATCAAAATACCTGTTTGGGACAAAATGTCTTCTCCCTAATATATGAGAACGTCTTTTGCTTTATTATTCAAAGCATTTTAGTTTTCTTTTCCTCAACTTTTACTTTACAGAATAGGCCCTGAGCCTGAGACTTACCTTTGTTTAAATAAAATACCCATGAAAATGTTCCCATTCAAAAGAACATTCTCCACCAAAGACATATTCTGCCTCTCTACGTTAAACAGTGACAAGAACTACAGAGTTTTAAATTGTGTCATCTATTTCCTCACTTCAATTAGGGATGATGTTTAGGTAGTATATACCCTATGGACATAAAATTACTAAAATTATAAAGTATTTCCATACTAGTTAGTTAAGAGTCACTGTGTGAGCCTTACCTCCAACTTCCTCCCCCACAGTGTCCTGCCAGAATCTTCCCACAGCTTAGTAAGTAAAGACCTGACACCTGACTCTGCACTAGCTCTAGGACTCTGTGCGCCAGGTGGCCTTCATTGATGAGCTTGTTGAGCTATTTTTTTTAAATGTTTGTTTATTTATTTTTGACAAAAGTGGGGGAGGGGTGTAGCGAAAGGAGAGCGATAATCCCAAGCAAGTTCTGTTGTGTCAGTGCAGAGGACGACTCTGGTCTCCATCTCATGAACTTTGAGATGATGACCTGAGATAAAATCAAGAGTCAGATGCTTAACTGACTGAGACACCCAGATGCTGCTTATTGAACTGACTATTCAATATTTTGAAAATCATCACCAAATATACACATTTCTGAGTGACTACTGGACATTACTGAACTTAACATTTTCCTCTTCTCTCTCAGAACAAAAATAATAAAATAAGAACAACCAAAAAAAACCCCCACAAAAACATGCATCTCTGTCTTTGTTCTATAATTTTCCAGTAAATTGAAATCAACCTCAGAAACCAAAATGTTCCTCTGTGTAGTTTTGAGGGCTCAAATCCAAATTGTACCCAAATTGTATTTCACCTTCTCTTCTCCACATCTATGCCATTCTCTCTGTTTTTTCAATTTTCTTTGGTTTAACACTGATATCTAACACTGTTGTAATAAATCATAATTCCTGTCCCTGCCTCCAATCTTGTTCCTTTGAAATTCTTCTTCCACAGAGCTGCCAGAGAGTTCTATCAAAATCCCAAATCCTTAGCTTGTTTGAATCCTGCACTGATGCTCTATCTCTTACAAACCTCTTTGACTTGCTATTTAATACCTTTCATAATATGGCCTACATATCAGACTCCTCTTTTGCCATTCTGTCATACTTACACTGGATTTTACCTTTGCTAGACTACTTTTTTTTAGTGTTTATTTATTTTTGAGACAGTGATCATGCATGTACATGTGCTTACACAAGCAGTGGAGGGGCAGAGAGAGGGAGGGAGGCAGAAAATCCCAAGTGGGCTCCATGCTGTCAGCACAGAGCTGATGCGGGGCTTGAACCTATGAACCTTGGGATCATGACCTGAGCAGAGATCAAGAGTCAGATGCTTAAACTGACGGAGCCACCCAGGTGCCCCCGCTAGACTACTTTTAATAACAACAACAACAACAACAACAACAACAAAAACTCATTGGCTTGGAAATCCTTTCTTTATTTCTCCTCTCAGCCCTCTACTATTCATCCTTCAAGAATCAGCTTAAGCATCACTTACCCTGTGCAGCTTCCCCTAATTCCCTGCCTACTCTCCACTTCATTGGCTATTTCTTTTTGGGGCAAATTTTTTTACACCACAGTTATCAAATGTACAATACAGCTTTGTATGCTCTATCCACTTGTCTGTCTCTTCCACTTGGCTTAGAATTCTTCGAGGGCTGTGATTTTGTTTTAATCTTTATTTCAGTGGTACTTAGTATACTGCCTTGCATTTATTAAATTACTGAATGAATAAACATAACTACATAATAGCTCCTTTCATCTTGGGATTTGTACATGAAGGACAGTATTTGTCAATTAGGTTTCTAGAGACTGAAAGTAAATCGAATCTTTCCCCCTAGGTATTGTGAATAATCATGTCAACCTGGTTTCTTTGCTTAGATGAAAATACAGATAATTGTATTGGAAAGGTGAAGTTGCCAAATGATAAAATGGGTGATCATGGTACATAGATAAATGATTCTCTCTTGTGTTCTGAATTTTCTAACTTAATTTTCTAGTTAATTTTCATTACAAAGGCAACATCTCAGACTGTAATGAAATGGAAAAAATAATATTTTTTGCCTTTTTAAAATTTATTTTTTGGGGTACCTGAGTGGCTCAGTCGGTTGAGCATCCGACTTCGGCTCAGGTCATTATCTTGCAGTCTGTGAGTTCAAGCCCCACGTTGGGCTCTGTGCTGACAGGTGGGAGCCTGGAGCCTGCTTCGGATTCTGTGTCTCCCTCTCTCTCTGCCCCTCCCCCGCTCATGCTCTGTCTCTCTCTCTGTCAAAAATAAATAAACATTAAAATGTTTTCAAAAAATTGTTTTTTAAGGAAAGACAGTATATTGTAAGTAAAACATGATTGAGTCAACTTTTACAAGGCAGAAAATTCAAAAGTGGACAAAGGCAAAGAAGGTATGAATAGAAACTAAAGTTGGGGGTGCCTGGGTGGCTCAGTCATTATGCATCTGACTTTGGCTTAGGTCATGATCTCATGGTTTGTGAATTCAAATCCCACATCAGTTGAGTTCGAGCCCCACTTGTGTAAGCTCGAGTCCTGGCTTGGGGTGACCGTGGTTTCTCTCTCTCTCTGCCCCTTGCTCACTTACGTCCTCTCTTTTCTCATAAAAAAAGAAAGATTAAAGTTGGAACCCAAAAGTACTTGCTAAAAGAAAAAAAAAATTACTGGTATTTTGATAGGGACTGCATTAAATCTGTAGATTGCTTTCAGTAGTATGGTATGGGTGTTTTAACAATATTAATTCTTCCAATCCATGAGCTTGAAATATGTCTCCATTTGTTTGTGTCTTCAATTTCCTTCATTAATGTCTTATAGTTTTCAGAGTAAATGCCTTTAAGTTTATTTGGAGGTATTTTATTATGTTTGATATAATTGTACATAAGATTGTTTTTTTTTTATTTCTGTTTCTGATAGTTTGTTAATTAGTGTATAAAAACACAACAAATTTCTGTGTATTGATTTTGTATCCTGCAACTTTACTGAATTTATTAGTTCTGACAATTTTTTGATGGAATTTTTAGGGTTTTCAATATACAGTGCCATGCCATCTGCAAATAGTGACAATTTTATTTCTTCTTTTCCAATTTGAATGCCTTTTACTTCTTTTTCTTGTCTAATTGCTCTAGCAAGGACTTTAGTATGTTGAGTAAAAGTGGCAAGTTTAGGTGTTTTGTCTTGTTCCTGATCTTAGAGGAAAGGTTTTCAGGTTTTCATTATTGAGTACGATGTTAGCTATTGGTTAGTCATATCTGGTCTTTGTTATATTGAGGTATGTCCTCTTGATCTCCAATGTGTTGAGAGTTTTTATCATTAATGGATGTTGAATTTCATTAAATGCTTTTCCTGCATTTATTGAAATGATCATTTATGATTTTTATTCTTTATTTTGTTAATGTGGTGTAACACATAGCATGTTTCCTGGATGTTGAGCTGTTCTGGGATAAATCCCACTTGATCATGGAACGGAATGTATTGTTGAATTCAGTTTACTAATATCTTATTGAGAAATTTGGCATCTATGTTCATCAGAAATATTGGCCTGTGATTTTCTTGTGGTATCCCTGTCTGGTTTTGTATCAGGGTAATACTGGCCTATAAAATGAGTTTGGAAGATTTTCCTCTGTATTGTTTTGGAAGAGTTTGAGAAGAATTGGTATTCTTTGAAAGTTTGGTAGAATTTCCCAGTGAAGCCCTCTGGTCCTGGACTTTTATTTGTTTGGAGGTTTTTGATTTCTGTTTCAATCTTCTTAGTAATTGGTCCACTTAGATTTTATTTTTTTTTCTTTTTTTGTCCATTTAGATTTTCTTTTTTTTATTTTTTAAAATGTTTGTTTATTTTTGAGAGAGAGAGAGAATGTGTGCAAGGGGAGAGGGTACAGAGAGAGAGGGAGACACAGAGTCATAGCACTATTGGAAAGGTGCTCTGAGCTGTCAGCACAGAGCCTGAGGTGGTGTTTTAACTCACAAACTGTGAGAACATGACCTGAGCAGAAATCAGCTGTTTAATCAACCAAGCACACCTAGTTTTTCTATAGTACCATGATTCAGTCTTGGTAGCTTGTATGTTTCTAGAAATTTTTTCATTTCCTTAAGGTTCTCCAACTTGTTGACATATAATTGTTCAAAGTAGTCTCTTACATTTCTTCGTACTTCTGTGTTATCAGTTTTAATGTCTCCACTTTAATATCTGATTATATTTGAGTCCTCTCTTTTTTCTTGGTGAGTTTAGCTAAAGGCTTGTCAATTTTATCTTTTCAAAGAACCAGCTCTTAGTTTTTTTAATCTTCTCTATTGTCTTTTCAGTCTCTATGTCACTTATTTCTGCTCCAATCTTTTTCATTTTCCCTTCTTTCTAACATGGGGCTTCATTTGTAGTTATTTTTTGAGTTTTTTTGGGGGGGGGTATAAAGGTGGTTATTTGATATTTTCCTTGTTTATTATTGCACTTATTTCTATGAACTTCCCTCTTATCCTGGGTTTTGCTGTAACCCACAAATTTTTGTATAATTGTATCTTTTTGAAACGTAGGCTTATAAAACAAGGACATATATTTAAATAAGTGTTCTTTATTTTTTTAATGTTTATTTATTTATTTTTGAAAGACAGAAATAGAGAGTGAACAGGGCAGGGGCAGAGAGAGAGAGGGAGACAGAGAATGCCAAGCAGGCTCCACACTGTCAGCACAAAGCACTATGTGGGGCTCAAACTCACATGAGTGAGTTCATGAGATCAGGCTGTGAGATCATGGCCTGAGCTGAAGTCAGGAGTTGGTTCCTTAACTGATTAGGCCACCCTGGCACCCCAGTAAGTGTCTTAGATTTAAATGACTGTCCTTTATCATGTCACAGTTACACAATCAGAGTAATTTTTTATATTAGTGTCCACCAAATAAAAACTTATTCCCTTACTTTGAGATCTCATGGTCTAAATATTAGGGCAAAAATTATCTTTCCAGCTATGTATTGTGTATATAGGCTCTTCACTAATATTTGTAGTGACTTCCTACTGCTATCACCCTTATGTATTGTAATATTTAATAAGTCCTTGGATCCTCTAATATAACTTGAAGCAAAATAAATATAAAAAGAGGGGAGAAGCTAAAAAAAAAGTGTGCCTCAATATATTACCATTCACTGTGAGGGAAAGATGACAATGCAACATGAATTTTAGTAATAGTAGACACTGTGAATTTTTAATAATTGACTTTTTCCTTTTATAGATGAATGATAAATATTTCCTAATAATTATTAACATCCTTAATAAACATTTTCTTCTTTAGTTTGTAATACATTATTCAATAGTATAAATATTGATTTTTAAATCCTTTTATTACTGATAAAATAATAAGAGAAGAAGAGCTTTATGACATATTTTAAATTGGAATTCTACTTGATGACTTTTTGCCTAATTAAAATTTTCTCTTCAAATTTTATAATATTTGGTATAGGTAAGCTTTATAATGCTAAGATAATACTGTTTTATAAAATAAAAATGAAAGTCTACTGGAATTTAAGGGCTCTGTAAAATACATTTTCAACACTATCAAATGCCAACAAAATCACTCTGTGTGGTTTTATTTGCAGGTTTTAAGTAACAATGTTTTTTGTCTTCTGGAAATTTATATTTCTCCTAACATAACCTTAACTTTATCTGTGTGTACATTTTCCTCTGAATACGTATGCTTCAGGAGATACTGGTCATAACTCAAGCCCCAGGTTATGGGTCTTGATTATTGTAAGCCAAATCATGATACTTCTATTTTCCTTGCCAATGATTGAGCTTAACTATGAGCATGTGATGGAATTCTGCCCAATGGGATATGAGAAAGCCTGATGGAAGGTTTCATCTGGATATGAGGACTAGAACTGCTGTAGCCATATGCTACCAGCATGAGAATGATACTAACACACAGAGATAAGAACCAAGGGGATTGAAAACAAGATGAGTCCAAAGGACTTGGCCTACATATGGAATTCTTGGTTTTTGTTATTATAAAATCCTTTAGTGTTTAAACTACTTGATATCAGAGTTTCCTGTTACTTGAAGCTGAACACATCCTAACTGATACAATGTTCTGTAATAATGATTTCTTGAACAGGTGTTAGAACAGGTTGAGTTAAGTTCAGTGTAGGGTCAAGCATATGAATGTCATTATATTTCTTGCACATGAAGAACTTATACTCTAGTTATTTAAAAATTACAATACACTTGACAAATTAGTAAATAAAATGTATTGAAATAACATGAGATATTTATGAGTGAAGAGATGTACACCCTGTTAAAGAAGAAAAATATTGGGATCCAAGTAAGCTTCATAGAAAAGAGGATGCTTCAACAAGATTTGAGGTGAATGAGCTAAGATTTTGTTTGATTTTAAGTACAAGGACATTCAATTAAGAGTGGCATTATATTTTGTCATTACAAAAACTTAAGCATTTTAGGGTTAGAATGTTCACAGGAGCAATGATGACATTGATAACCCAATTCTTCTATCTTTTGCCTTCATGACAACAAAATGACTGTTGGATCTCTAAGGACCATGCCTATTTTTGAAATAGGAGTAAGAGAATAGAGGGATAAAGGGCTTTCCCCTGGACCAGGATGTGTTATCCTGGGAAGCCTATGTGTGATAGTGAGAACTGAATTTAACCTTTATCATGTTTACGTGTCCTACGGATAGGATAACTCAAGCATTCATGAGATATGAATCCAGACCAGACTGTGTGCAGAACTATTCTATCCCTGTGTATGTAAACTGGTTTGGAGGGGTATAGCTAAGCTTCTACATGGTCTAATGAGACATTCACTTAATCAGCAAATGATCTACAACCATGTGAATATAAGAATAGCCATTTTTATAGAGCCCTAAGTTGATACTTTGTAGTGGTTTTAGATAAAAGTTATTAATTACTATTGTATTTAGTGACTGTGCTTACTTATTTCTGTATCCTTTATATGACTAACCCTTGTTTGAGCTCCCAGGTGGGATCTATGTGTCAATCAACGATAGCATTTTTTCAATATGGTTGTCATTGCTGCCATCAGCCAATTGCCAACAGGATTTTGAGAGATTAATACTCCAGTTTCCTTGCTCCCTATTTAGATATTTCTGAGGAGTGTTCTTCACTCTCTCCTAGGGTTCTCCAGTAGTGTTGAGTTCTAATGGCCCACAGTTGTTAGGTTTGATAACATACTTTACTGAGGTCCTTCTTGTCCTTGTCTTGCTTTTCCATTCTCTTATTGCTATTTGCTGGAATGACCTCACAAAGAAACTATTTGCAATTAAATCCTTGCTTCAAAGGAATGATTTTTCTAGTTTGTTTCAAAGGAAGGATGCTTCTAGTTTACCTCTAGAAGATGTCAAAATATGACCACCAAAACTAGATTATTTCTTTAAATGCTATAATTATGACATATAAAATATCTAAGGGAAAGCCTAGGAAAACTCAATCTATTCCACATGTATTCAAAAATTTGTAGGACAATGATATTTACAAAAAAATAATAAAAGAAAATTCAAAATTCTACTTACATAAGAGAGGTTGAATTTTATTTATTTCATCTGCTACATTGTGGGAAATGTAATAACTGTATATATTTAAAAATAATCATTAAAAAATGCAAGATTGTACATCAACAACTCATATTAGTATACCTGGACCTTTTTGGTTCTTGTCCCAAAGGTTCACAGGCTTTCTGATTTCTTTTCTCTGAAGATACTGCAAAGTATTTATCTAAATGTCTAGACAAGTTGTTGACCATCAAGGTTTTATCATTAAGGTCTCTTAGCCTTTTAAGTAGTAACTGAGAACATGTGGGTACTGTATTCAAGTCTAGAACAAATTCTAGAATCTAGAATAGAAAATGGGAATTAACTATATTTTAAATGGAAACACTGAATAAATGCTTACATTTAAATATGTATACCTGGGGGCGCCTGGGTGGCGCAGTCGGTTAAGCGTCCGACTTCAGCCAGGTCACGATCTCGCGGTCCGGGAGTTCGAGCCCCGCATGGGGCTCTGGGCTGATGGCTCGGAGCCTGGAGCGTGTTTCCGATTCTGTGTCTCCCTCTCTCTCTGCCCCTCCCCCGTTCATGCTCTGTCTCTCTCTGTCCCAAAAATAAATAAACATTGAAAAAAAAAATTAAAAAAAAATAAATATGTATACCTGTAAGTAGTTCTATTTTAACTTGAGAGTTAATATCTGTTTTGTAGATGAAATAATTTATTTTCTCTAAAAAATGGGATGAAATTGAAACATAATGCAATTTAAATGCACTGTGATTAAAAAACTAGAATATTATATCCATAAATTGTATAAGATTGGTTCATATAATCTTGAAGATATATGAATTATAATTTTTCCACCTGAATTTTCTGGACAATGTTTAAATTTTTTTTTTTCAACATTTATTTATTTTTGGGACAGAGAGAGACAGAGCATGAACGGGGGAGGGGCAGAGAGAGAGGGAGACACAGAATCGGAAACAGGCTCCAGGCTCTGAGCCATGAGCCCAGAGCCCGACGCGGGGCTCGAACTCACGGACCGCGAGATCGTGACCTGGCTGAAGTCGGACGCTTAACCGACTGCGCCACCCAGGCGCCCCGACAATGTTTAAAATATACTTCTTGAAAATTTTATTTCTTCTTAAAAAATAATTATAATTTATTTGATAAACATTTTTGTATTTCCTAACCTCCCTAATTGGCATTTGGGAATTTTAATTTATATAGTATAAGGTAATAGATGTCTGTACGCAAGGAAAGTTGTCTTAAAATCGGGAGTTTTAAGTTTGTTAGCAATTATGATGTATTGATAATATATATGAAGTAAAGCCTCAAACTTAAGTTTTAAGTTTGTTAGCAATTATGGTGTATTGATAATATATATGAAGTAAAGCCTCATTCTAATCATGAGTCAAAAGAACACTTCACAAAGCCCTGTAATTACTGGCAATCAAATAGGATTCATACATTCTTATTACTCTGAAGGAAAATCAAAGTCTATGGCTATTATTGAAAGAATATTTGCATTTATATAAGGTAAATCTTATTTTAAAACTACATAATATATTATGTTAGTTAAAAAAATACTCATTATAAAATGAAGAACTTGAACCTCAGAAAAAGAAGCCAGATAAATTGAGAAGCTTTAAGATACAATGGCATTCAGTAGAGTTAAAAGTTAACTGTGTGGAAATACATGTATTTTAATAATACTGAAAATTAAGCCATGGGAGTTAGAGATGGCTTATCCAGGTAGATACCATACATATTAATCTTGTACCTATAAATATGTAGGAGGTCATTAGACCAGGTGATGGTACCGAAATTAACTATTAAACAAAATGTGGAGACTGAGTTGCTGATTTTTAACCATAGTAATGAAGAAGATTCTTTTCTCTGGGAGATATTCTACTTCCAAGAAAAGACTAGTAAATGGAAGACTCCTTCCTTTAGAAGAATGGCACTGCTTTGAAATTAGAAGTGAACTGAAAAAAAATGGAACCAAATTGATCATCAAATAGTACTTATTTTTTTTTAAGTTTATTTATTTATTTTGAAAGAGAGAGAATAGGGGATGGGCAGAGAGAGGGAGCGAGAATCCCAAGCAGGTTCCATGCCTGTCAGCCCTGAGCCCAGTGTGGGGCTTGAGCTCAAATACCTTGAGATCATGACCTGAGCAGAATCCAAGAGTCAGAAACTTAACCAACTGAGCCAACTAGGTGCCCCATCATCAAATAGTACTTAAATAACCAGACAGAATGAAAGATGAGGAGCAACTCTAGAACAAAGTAATAGGATAAAATATCATTAGGAGCAACATTCCTAATAACAAAGGAAACTGTAGAAAAACGGCTGAACGTTGTTACTTCATTGTTTGCTTTAATGCTGTTTAATTTTGGTTCTATTTTCTTGGATTGTCAAAGCAAATTCAATAAAAATAATAAGTCTTTAGTATTAAAGGAAAGGAAGTACAAATACAATACAGGATTAACAAGTTAAATGGGGACTATGTACTACTAAAATTTAATTGGAAGTATCAGTGTGGATGCATGTTTTTCTAAGAACAAAAGACAAGTCTTTTCTGGCTTTGTCCATCGAAACATTTCACCTTAGTGCTCAGATTCTCATTGTTAATGGTACTTTTCCACTAACATGAACCTGAGTTCCTTGGAGAGGTTAGAAGCAGGAAGATATAAATGAGACTGGAAAATCATGTTGTGTCTGAAAACAAGGAGGCTTTTAAATATTAATGGAATCATGTCCAAGGGTCATAGAAGCCAATGTTAATGGGGCTCTCTTAGGCCAAAGTTGTGAGAATTAGAGCATCAAAAGGGGAGAAACAACTGTGGTCCATTGGAACAAATTAAATCTAAAAAGCCATGAATCATTAAGTATTATAAAATTAAGCCATTTAATCATCCTGTCTATTCATTTTATTGCATCAGTGAAAAAAAAAAACTATAATTGTTAGCATAAATGGTATTTTCTCAATCATGGGAAATATCAGTTAAAACAGACATGTGTGACCTGGAGGCAGACAATACCAAGTGAAGTGTCAAAAATTCGCTTGGATAAAATATTAAGTACCTTAGAATTATGTGGGCATGAGGTGCCTGGTTGGCTCAGTCAGTTGGATGTCCAGCTTTGGCTCAGGTCATGATCTCATGGTTTGTGAGTTCGAGCCCCACATCTGGCTCTGTGCTGACAGCTTGGAGCCTGAAGCCTGCTTTGAATTCTGTGTCTCCCTTTCTTTGCCCCTCTCCGCTTGTCCTCTCTCTCTCTCTCTCTCTCTCTCTCTTTCAAGAATAAAATAAAAATTAAAAAATTTAATTCAAAGGAATTCTGTGGGCTTAAGAATATATTATAAAATGAGATTGAATCTAGTCAAAAAGAATTGTAGTTAGGTTTCTGAAGATCCTGGTAATGATGTGAATCATCCATTTAGGCTTTGATTTTTGAGGCAAAATCTTAATAAACTGTTTCCAGTATTAAAATATCTAAGAGAACTTTAAATTCATTGTATTTATAAGTTTAGTATATTAAATTTATAAGAAATATTTTATATTGGGGTAACTGAGTGGCTCAGCCAGTTGAGTGTCTGACTCTTGGTTTCAGCTCAGGTCATGATCTCACGGTTCAGGAGATAGAGCCTCATGTTGGACTTTGTGCTGACAGCACAAAACCTGTTTGGGATTCTTTCTCTTCCTCTCTCTCTGCCTTTCCCTTACTTGTTTTCTCTCTCTCTCTCTCTCTCTCTCTCTCTCTCTCTCTCTCTCTCTCAAAATAAATAAACGTAAAAAAAGAATTATATTCACAAAGTTGGTGTTGGTTAAATCACACAATATAAATACTTGGAAAGGTAATAATTGAAGTAATCTAGCTAACTATACCTCATATGCAGACCATTAACCATTACCATTGGCATGTCTATTCCAGTCCCTGGTCCATAACTGTTTGACCTACAATAGGCTAACATCAACAAGGAAAAAATCTGCCCACCATCAATAAATTCCTTTCTCACTGTATTCACAGTCTCTAACCTCATCTGGACAGGATTTTTGTGTCTCCTGAATCCTATTTTCCTGGCCTAAACCAGGAATTATCTAGTTTCATGCATAAGTAAAAGGGAGATGATAGAATAAAAAATGCCTACTTTGCACTCCATTTTATGCTCTAGCAGTTTCTCATTCTGTGAACTGTCCTCTTTGTGATGCTTATAATGCAGGAAAAAGTCCTGGTCCCATAAAGGACAACATCCAGAGTTTTGAGGCTTTACGTACCTCCAAAATGATATTCCAACTTAATTTAGTATTAAAATATCTTAATGGGAATATACTTGTTCTCCTTCGGGTTGTTCTCCTTCAGGATGTTAAGTGCTATTTGTGCATGCTTTCTAAGGTACACATTTCCGAATACATTTGTGAAGTGCTACACAATTTAAAACATATACTTTAAATTACATGTAAAAGAGAGTATAACATTAACATATGCCCATCAGGAAGGCCTCTCCTCCCTGTCTATCTCCTTCAAGGGTTTCTTTGAATCATTGAGAAGGCATGTCTATAGCATAATGAATATATAGGTCTGAGTGTGTGATGAAAGCTACTATTTCATCACCCCCTGTAATTCATGTTACACACTGTAAAAGTTGAATATTTAAACTATAAAGAGACAGTTAATGTTATCCTACTCTGGACATAGCTACTTTTTACATCTAAAATGTGACCACTTTTATGGATACTAAATATTTTTCTGGACAAATGCAATGCTTTCTTTTCAACAAATGTTATCTATTTAGATAAATGTTACTTGTCTCAATGAGCCTTTTTAATATTTTCTAACTTATGTCTCTTTCCTTCCTTACCTGAGTGGTAAGAGGTTTCTTCTTCTCTGATTACCCTGGTGTCGTTTTTAGATGGATAGAAATATGAATAACCAATTTAAAGAACAATTATCTAGCAATGTGATGTAATTTCCCTCTTGGGCATATGTCCTAGAAGTATTGCATGTGCACCAGGTCACAATGTATAAGGATGTTCATGATATTGCTATTAATGGTAACAAAAGGCTGGAAGTAGCCCAAAGACAACTGAGAAAAGATTAGAATATTTTATGGTCATGAAAATCAGTCCATTACAGTTCATGTAAATAGAGAAATGACTTTCAAGAACATGTTGAATAAAAAACTCAAGTAATGTGGAATGAGTACCCTTATATAACACCGTGCAAGACTAACTGTTGTATTGTTTAGAGTCTTTAAAATTTTTTTTTTAATCTTTACTTATTTTTGAGAGAGACAGAGAGAGAGACAGAGACAGAGACAGAGACAGAGAGACAGAGTGACAGCAGGGGAGGGGCAGAGAAAGAGGGAGACACAGAATCTGAAGCAGGCTCCAGGCTCTGAGCTGTCAGCACAGAGCCCACTGTGGGGCTCAAACTCAAAAAAGTGAGGTCATGACCTGAGCCAAAGTCAGACGCCTAACCAAATGAACCACCTAGGCGCCCCAATATCATTTAGTTCTTTAGAGTTATCTTTGTAAAATTAAAAACAAAATCAACAAAATGATAAATTAAAAAATGTGGTTTCCTAGTCAGAAGAATTTGTTATTGTAAAACGGGTGATAGGTGTCCTTATGTTTTATTTTTTTTTCTCTGAATTTGTACATCTTGATCATCTTCATCCAGTTTTCTCACTCCCAACTCCCCATATCTTATAACTACAAATCTGATTTATTTTTCTATGAATTTTTGTTCATTTGTTTGTTTTGCTTGTTTTTTTTGGTGCCATATATAATATGTGAGGTCATACAATATTTGTGTTCTCTGTCTGACTTATTTCATTTAGCGTAATGCCCTCAGGGTCCGTCCATGTTGTTGCAAATGACAGGATCTCCTTCTTTATGGATACATAATACTCCATCGTATACAAATACAGCAGTTTCTTTATCCACTCATCTATCTATGGACATTTAAGGTTCTTTCCATGTCATAATATTATATGCTTCTATGAACAGGGGAGTACAGATGTCTTTGGCATAGTGTTTTCATTTCCTTTGGATGTAATTCCAAAAGTGAAATTATTGTATCTTATGGTAGTTTTATTTTTAATTTTTTGAGAAAACTTCACACTGTTTTCTATAATGGCTGTGCCAGTTTATAATCCCACCAACAGTGAACGAGGATTCCCTTTTCTCCATATTCTTGTGAACACTTTTTTTTTGAATAACCATTCTAATAGGTGTGAGGTAATATCTCATTAGGTTTTAACTTGAATTTCCCTAATTATTAGTGATATTGAGTATTTCTTCATGCCCCTATTGGTCATTGGTGTATCTTCTTTGGAAGAATGTCTATTCAGGTTGTTGCCTCATTTTTAAATTGGAGTATTTATTTTTTGGCTATTGAGTTCTATGGCTTTTTAAAATACATTTTTGATATTAGCCCTTATCAGAGACATGGTTTGCAAATATATTTTCCCAATTTGAAGGTTGTCTTGTCATTTTGTTGATTGTTTCTTTTGCTAGGCAGAAACATTTCAGTCTGATGTAGTCCTCCTCATTTATTTTTTATTTTGTCACTTGAACTTTAGGTGTCATATCCAAAAGTCATTGCCAAAAGTAATGTCAAGGAGCTTGTTTCCTATACTTTCCTTTAGGAGTTTAAAGGTTTCTGGATTCATATATAAGTCTTGAACCCATTTAAAGTTAATTTTTGTGAGTGACAGAAGAGAGGTCTAGTTTGATTCTTTTACATGTGAATATGCAATATTCCCAGCACTATTTATTTAAAAAAATGTATTTTTTCTATTGAGTATTCTTGGTTGTCTTGTTGTATATTATTTAGCAGTTTATGCATAGTTTTATTTCTAGGCTCTTGCTTCTGCTTACGGTTTTTATTATTTTTAAGCACTTCACATTTGTTGTGAATTTTTCAGTGTGTGGAATTTTTATGTATAACAAAAACAAACTCCAAAAAACTACAAATAAAATCTTGTTTGAAATATTAGGCATCTTAAAAAGACTTTGAGGGTAGACGAAATTTTGGCTAAACTATTCCTCTCAAAGAAAAGGAAAAACAATCTAAAAGAATTAATAAAAGGAGGAGAATGTGGTTGAAAAGGAAATTGACATTTGCATGAAAGTTGTGGCCATTGTGAAGGTGGGGTCAGATCACAAAAGACAAAACATCTATTTCAAGGTTTTTCTAAGAATTTTTTCTCTTTTTTTTCTACCGGGAAAATTAACCTGTAGAATCAACTCTTCTCTCTCATTCAATCAGTGGAGTCATGTAATTCTTTTAAGAGAGTATATTGGGTGGATTAGATAAAGATTACAAACAATTAAAAGGAATCACCAAAAAGTTATTCATGTAGATAGAAAGCTAATTACATGCTAGGAAGTAGCCAAATTAGTACTTTTAGTACTATTAGTACTGTAATAACATACAAATTGTTTAGGGATTTTGGTTAAAATTCAAGTTGTGAATCAGTAGATCTGGGGTGATTTTGTCATTTTTAACAGGTTCAGCATAATGACTATGCTGCTTGTCCTTGCATTGCACTTGGAGTAGCAGAGTCAAAGTTTTCCCCAGTTACAATATTTAAAACCTGTAATAGCTTAAGTTGTGGAATTTTCAGGGATATGTAAGTTTAAATGAGAAGTATCTGCACTATAATGCTAAAAGTAGAAACATAGGCAATGAAGATAAATTTTGAACAACTATAGATAGTGAACTTAAAATTTTAGAGGAGTATATTCTGTTTCCTGGTATAAAGATTGTGTCTCCTTTTTGGCTAATGTTATGCTGGCAATGCCAGGAAATAGTGCTTTTTTAGAAAATAAATTGAAAGGTGATTCTCAATTAGTGCTTATATTTTAGTATTTTTTTTTTACTATTTTCAGTGTTTGTTTCTTTTAAAAAAAAAAGATATGTTGGGGCACCTGCGTGGCTCAATTAGTTAAGCATCCAACTTTGGCTCAGGTCGTGATCTCCCTGTTCATGAGCTCAAGCCCCACATTGGGCTTTCTGCTGTCACTGTGGAACCTGCTTCAGATCCTCTGTCCCCCTTTCTCTCTTTGCACCTCCCCTGCTCATGCTTGCTTTCCTTCTCTCAAAAATCAAAAATAAATAGACTGTTTTAGTGCTCTCCATGTTTAAGAAAAAAAAGATGTTATTTTCAGAACCTTAGCACATATGTTTTTGGTTTTTTTAATTTGCATTTAATGCACAGGATATTCAACTAGAAAAAAATCCTGTTCTGCATGTTACTTTTTATTATAAGATCTGCTTTGAAGATATGAATGATGATTCTTGTCCCATCTTGTTTGATAGGATATAGATAATTCTGTTTAATCTAAGTTTTTTATCTTTTGTCCCTGGGTAAGGTAGACAAATTGAATTTCACTTTTAGTTTATTTATTCTGTCAGAGATTCTGAATCAGGAGTTTAAAGTCGCTGTCTGACAAGAAAAAGTCAACATCTGTTGAGTTGATTTATTATTTATGTATTAGATTTTATGGCACTTTCCCCCTGAAGAGCCGAAAACATTCTACACATAATTCTTACACTTTTCAAATACCTTTCACAAGAAACACCTATAAACATTCCAACATGAAAAGTGACAGAAAAGAATCGAATGAGGAAAACAAGGAAGAAGAGGCCCCTAGGGCAAATGATCACAGCCTCAAATAGGAGGTGTGCCTAATAATTTAAGCATTCATGTTGCAAGGCCACAGGGGATACACTTTTCTCTGCCAAAGCTTTCCCCCTGCACATCTGCTCTCATTGCATGCTACCTGGCTCCCAGATGCTTCTGTTCTCTGTGGCTACTTTTTCTACACTGTGAGCTTCAAATATTCTGTTGGTTAGGGCCATCCAGGAATTTAATGTAATGAGACCTCAGGTTTCCCAGATGCTTTTTCTTTCTACTCCTACAGATAGTGAAATTTCTGAGAAGGTGTGTTTGTGGTGGGAGAGAAACTAAAGGTTATTATAACCTGTTGTATACTATTTCATGAGACTTACATGTGACCATTTAACATTATTTGATTAAATAACAAAATAATTGATTTTAGTTATTCTTAATGAATGAGGTAAGGTTGAACAAACTTACAGAGGGATTTTATGAAGACTAGAGGTATGAGAGTATAGTTTCCATGTTTTAGACTTCATTTACAGTTAAAGTCATTGCTCAAAAACAAATTCAAAATATGCCCAAATTATATTGTACCATAAATATCTTTTGATTTTATGTAATGTGTACTTTGTGTTTTTTAATATTAAGAATATGAAAAAAAAAGACAGACAGTATCTGTCAGATATATACAGATATCAGTAACATTCTGTTACTGATAGAATGGCCTTTCTATAATTTTCTTGTCTTCTGGAAGTATGTCCATTTGGTTTGATAGCTGAGGTTAAAGCAATATAACTTCTTTAATTGTTTCAGGATTTCATAGTCTGAAAAATTGTACATTTTAAAAAGTGTTAAATATTTCTTTGGAAATAAAATGGAACCTTGCTGAGATAAAAAGCACATAATTTTAAGTTTCATAAGCTTTCATAATTCTATATTGAACTCATATTCTTGACTTGTTAAATGTCTACATTCATTTTTCTAATAGCAAATAGAACTACAAAACACATGAAGTTATTAAACCAAAAGCAGGAAATATATGGCATAGTGCTATACTTTTAAAATGTAATTTACTAAAGTGTCTCAAAATCTATTACTTTCTAAAATGTATCTGATGATTTGAGTGTTCCTAGAGCCTTAACCAACACCCACCAGCCATGTAAATGGAAATTCATTGCTGGACTCTATGAGGCAAAGAATAACAAAGAACTTGACTGGCAACAAAAAGTGAGCATTTTCCCATAGAAGATGAAAGATGAATTAAAGGTTCAACTTTTTAATTTTATCAATAAGATTGAAAATAAAAGTATATCTATTTTGACCTTCTAAGATCATGACAACAGAGAGGCCAAGAGACAAGAAACTTGTGTGTTTAGTTTTCAGTCTACCTCTGATGCAAGCTGTTTCCCAAAGCCACCATATGAATTATTTGTCCCCAATATATTACAGCTCTCTTATATTGTTTGCATTGAGTTGGATATGAGCAGGTGTTAGAGGTAAGCATTTCTGAAACAGAATATTCATTGTCTTTTATGGTCTCTTTAAACATGTGGAGAAAGGAGTTTGGAATAATACTTATTGTTTTCATTCATCCTTGATGAAACATTTGAGTTTCAACACTTTTCCTTACTGAGAAAAGTATATTTATTTGAAGCAGGTGTCTTGAAATAGTTCATAAGATGGATCTGATTCTCAGTTACAAAAAGGCCACTTATACCATGTTAGTACTTTTCAATATATTTCTTTATTACTAAGTATACCCTGGGTTTGTAGGTAGCTTCCCTGAATCATTTAATGTGCTTCATTGTCTCCATCTGTTAAAAAGGGTAACAAGATCCTCTTCCTGAATCTTGACAGTGTTAACATTACCCTCCTTGGTTGCCTAGACTTCTATGCAAGACACATTATTGTTTATATTGCCTAAGGTTTCATGCTTAGTAAGACCTTATAGAAGCTCACGCTCGATTTGGGCTGCCAGGAGCAGATAGGACTTCACAGACCAGAGAGGTTAAAATACATGGAGAATGGGAAAGTGGAGATTGGTTCCAATGAGGGAACCAAGTAGTGGCATTTGAGACCAAAAAAGTTGGTTGGAATATGTTGGGGCAGGAGGTGAAACTTAAATACCTGGATAAAGAATTGATAGACACTTGAAAGTATTTGACCATTTATGACCGTGGGAATGATGTGGCAAAGGCACTGCGTGCTTTAATATAATTTTTGAGAGCTATATATTAAATGTGTCTAATGCATATGAGACACCATCCTGGCAAGGACACGAAGCAGAGTGGTGCCATCTTGAATAAAAAGAAAGGGATACACGTGGCAGTTAATTCAAAGGAAGCTTCCATTAGAATCAGACTGGTGGAATGTTAAGGGATAAAGTTTTTCCTTTAAGCTGTCCCAGTGCTTTTGCCTAAAGCATTAGGAAAATGAATAATGATAGAGAAATTGAGATAGCTGGTAACATTGGTTTAAAAATGTTGATTTTGGTTTTAGGTATGCTGATTTTGGGAAAAGAATAAGAGATTTAGGGACCATATAAATTCGTGAATTAATTTTTATAATATTTAAATCAAAAGCCTTTAGAAAAGAGAAACTGGCTGGACTTTGGATAAAATAAGTAGTGAACTTTAATGAATAAATTAAATAAGAAAATAAAATTGAGAAGTGGTAGCATTGCATCAATTGAAACTGATCTCAGTATATATAATTTATTTATTTATTTATTTATTTATTTATTTATTTATTTATTTATAATTTTTACTTTTTTTTTTTGAGACCGAGAGACAGAGCATGAGCGGGGGAGGGGCAGAGAGAGGGGGGGAGACAGAATCCGAAGCAGGCTCCAGGCGCTGAGCTGTCAGCACAGAGCCAGAATCAGGGCTAGAACTCGTCAACCGGGAGATCATGACCTGAGCCAAAGTCAGATGCTCAACCGACTGAGCCATCCAGGCGCCCTTCAGTAAATATAATTTAGAGGCATGGACAAATTACTACACATTTTTCTCATGATTATAAAAGTAAGGTAAGTCACTATAGTAAATATTTAAGAATTAGAAAAAACATAAACAAGAAAATAAAACAGCCTTAAAATCACCATATACAGTAACAACTATTAACATTTTAACAAATTTGTTACCTTTTTTTAATGTTTCATTTACTTTTGAGAGAGAGTCGGGGAGGGGCAATGAGAGACCAGGAGAGAGGATCCCTGGCAGGCTCCCTGTTGACAGCAATGAGCCAGATATGGGGCTTGAAACCAAGAACCACGAGTTCATGACCTGAACTGAAGTCAGATGCTAAACTGCTCAACCGACTGAGCCACCCAGCAGCCTCCAAATTTATCACCTTTTTTATATGTAATTTCATAGTTGATTTGGTATTTTTATGCTTAGTATTTGTTACATAAACTTTTGCCATCCTATTAAATATCTTAAACATCACATATGGATGGCTATCTTCATTGAATTCTGTAAAGAAGAGTGATAAAGAGGTTACCTTTAGAATCAGACAGCTTTGTTTTAAATTCTAGAATCATTATGAACTTGTTGAATGATCTTAGGTAAATCATTTAACTTCTCTAAGCCTAAATAATTTCATCCAAAAATATTACAATATCATAAATGCACTGAGATTAAAGATATAATGTATTTTACAATTAAAGATTAAATATATAATGTATATTAAACATATATCACAGAAAGATTAAATATATAATGTATATTAAACATATATCACAGAATCTGTTAATAGTGTAAGCACAGTATCTATAAATTTTATAGGGTCTATATAAAATTATATTTCTCTTTTGCCTTTGTTTCCATATTTCATATTTCTCCTTTGCCGATATTTATTTATTTATTCTTTCTTTTTTTTTTAAACAAATTTTGGTCTTTTTTTCCCTCCTTCCTTCTTTCCTTTATAGTAAAAACTACATTTTCAACTTGAGATTGGGAATGAGAAAAACTAAAAAAAAAAAAATCTATGATGGCTTGCCTTCAGCATAATTGTAACACTCCTTTCTCATTCCCGGCCTTTATTAGGCAAAAAGGTCACTAGGTATGTCACTTATAGATGCCTCTACACCCATTATATTTACCTACTTTTTGCTCTAGCCTCAGATAGTCTTCAACAAGATGTTGCTTTTTGCTTGCCTGGAAATGAGAACCAACTAATTTTGGGCATAGTTGGGCACACCCTGCTTTTAATTTGTCTCTTGCCTTACCCTACCCAGAACCTTTTGGTCCAGCACAGATCTGTCTACCTCTTAGTTCTGATCCTTCCAGAGGGCTGCATATGCTCTTAAACATAACTTATCCCATTTCTCTCTTAAAGTAGGAAACTGAACAGCAGCTTGCTGCTACAGTGAAGACCTATGTGAACAGTATAGAATTATTAAAAAGTCAGTTTCTCCTAAAAATAGCAAACCCAAAAATGCCGTTACTCCTACATGGTCCATTTCTCAAGTGGTTTCAGCACTACCATTTGTTTTTTTTAGCTATTATTATTTTTATTATCTTTAAAGAAAATAATCTTGGAGGGGCGCCTGGGTGGCTCAGTCGGTTAAGCGCCCAACTTTGGCTCAGGTCATCTCGCGGTCCGTGAGTTCGAGCCCGGCATCGGGCTCTGTGCTGACATCTCAGAGCCTGGAGCCTGTTTCAGATTCTGTGTCTCCCTCTCTCTGACCCTCCCCTGTTCATGCTCTGTCTCTCCCTGTCTCAAAAATAAATCAAACATTAAAAAAATTAAAAAAAAAAGAAAATAATCTTGGAGAAGTCATTCTTTTTGTTCTTAAAGGGTGAAATAGTGTTTGTGTGTGTGTGTGTGTGTGCTGCACGCGTGTGTGTGGCTTGAGGTCACAGGAAACTAGAGAGATTCTAGTTTAAAACAAAATTGTGATGGTCTATCAAAATGATAGATGGAAAATATAGAATAGCATTCTGCTTCAGGTCACTTGAGGGAGGGACAGGAGGACATTCCTTGGCATTTCTGCCAATAATTTATGGAATTGACTGACCAAGCACCTTTTATATCTATAATTATGGTGAGCTGTTGTGAAAATGTCACAAGGTGAACCACAGTCTGCCTTGCTGTTGTCTCCATGTCCATAAAAATTTTCTGACAGTTCTTAACAGGCTCCAGAGTTATACTTCTCTAGAGTTGGTATAATGAGCTAGCTTTAAAATGCATGCTGTATTTGAGATGCATTCAATACCTTCTCTTCTACAGGAGTAAAGCTTACAACAAATGTTTGTGCCTCACACACGGATTTTGTATTTGTAATAGCTCTCAGGTAATTCTCGGAGATATAAATATACTTTGTGAAACAATGTAGCTTAAATACAACAAGTAAATCTGTTGTTACTCATGGTGCTTATTTCTTTTCTTGATTCAAGTCATTTGTTATGTTTCACATAGAGTAGAAAGCAACTCTAAAGTCTGAGTAATTTTGATAGAAGCTAGAGTGTATTATGCTAAGCAAAATAAGTCCATCAGAGAAAGACAAGTACCACTTGATTTCACTCATAGGTGGAATTTAAGAAACACAACAGATACACACAGGGAAAGGGAAAAAAAAAAGAGAGGGAGGCACACCATAAGAGACTCAACTACAGAGAACAAACTAAGAGTTGCTGTAGGGTAGGTGGTTGGGTGAATGGGCTAGATGGGGGATGGGTATTAGGAGAGCACTTGTGATGAGCACTGGATGTTATATGTAAGTAAGGAATCACTAAATTTTACTCCTGAAGCCAATATTACATTATATGTTAACTAAGCATAATTTAAAAAATAAGTTTGAGTAATTTTAAAGTAAATTTGCAATTTTCAAAAATTTCATAAACTAATACTTCAGTTCTTTTTTTTTTTTTTTTTTTTTTTTTTTAAATTTTTTTTTTTTCAACATTTATTTATTTTTGGGACAGAGAGAGACAGAGCATGAATGGGGGAGGGGCAGAGAGAGGGAGACACAGAATCGGAAACAGGCTCCAGGCTCTGAGCCATCAGCCCAGAGCCCGACGCGGGGCTCGAACTCCCGGACCGCGAGATCGTGACCTGGCTGAAGTCGGACGCTTAACCGACTGCGCCACCCAGGCGCCCCACTAATACTTCAGTTCTTGAGGCTCATTATTCATCTTGTCATAAGTGATCATAACATGGGGTTAAGCTTCTATGCTTCTGTTTTTCTATTGGTGTAATAAGTAGTGTTGACATTTTACCTAAACATGCAGAGTTATATTAAGTTTGATGTCAGATGACAAAGATCTGTATTGAGTGGACTTTGGTTAAGGTATAATGAGGGAGGCACACCATTAACTGATTGCCCACCAAATAACCACCCTCTGAAAACAGTATCTCCTTTTACAGGTGCTATTAAGGGATGGTAGATAAGTTGCCCAATTAGAGAGTTAATAATCTACACCAAATTTAATTTTTATTCTATTAAAATTTTCAAATATATACAAAACTAGAAATAATAGTATAATGAACTCTTAGGTGCCCAGTGTACCCAAATTTAAGCAATTATTAACTCTTGACCAATCTTATTTCATCTCTCTCTCCCTTTAGCATCCCTCTCCTGTTTTATTTTGAAGGAAATATTTAGATTACTTATATCTAAAAGTTGAAAAATATTAAAGAAATTACCAATAATACCATCATCACACTTAAATACTGGTAGGTTCTTAATATTATTAAATATAAGAATCTCAAATTTGTGTCTCTCTTTTTTTTAATTTTCTTTAAATTATGATTGAAATAAGGACTATGCATTGCAATTGGTTCATGCATCTGTTCTGTATTAACCTAAAGCTTCCTTCCACCTCTTTATTTACTCATTTTTTTTGCAGTTCAGTTATTGGAATAACAGCATTGTTTGGTAGAATTTCTTACAATCTTTTTGCATCCCTCTTGTGTTGTTTAAGATGTTATGCTGTCCCTTCATGTTTTATAAAATGGCTGCTCAATTTACAGGCTTGATTAGGTAGAGGTTTTATATTTTTGAAGGTCCCTTCACAGATGATATTGAATACTTACATCAAGAAGGACTCATTGTGTGATTTTATTTTTCTCTTTTTTTATTTTTGCAGACATTAATTATTATTTCATCAAGGATTGCAAAATCATGATATTCTAATCTTTTTGTTTATTAGCTGCAATACCTTTATGAGGAGAAAATTTGTTTCATTAATTATTTTGTTACTTTTAGTTACAGTGCATAAAAAAACAAATTAAGGCTTGATATTTTTCGTTTATCCAGTTTTATAAAATAATACAATAGTTATATGGCATCTTATATAAGGTATCAATCATGTTTTTAAAAATGCATTCTTAAGGATTTAAAAATATTGATGAGTTAGTCTTCCATTTTTTTAAGTTTGTTTATTTATTTATTTATTTATTTATTTATTTATTTATTTATTTATTTTCAGAGAAAGAGCAAGTGAGAGATAAAGCACAAGTAGGGTAGGGACAGAGAGAGAGGGAGAGAGAATTTCAATCAGACATAGCCTAAGCCCAATGCAGGGTTCAAACCTTCAAACTCTGAGATCATGACCTGAGGTGAAACCAAGAGTCACTCACTCAACTCTCTGGACTACCCAGGCACTCCTGTCCTCCATTTAAAAAATATGGCAGTATTGGGGCACCTGGGTGGCTCAGTTGGTTGAGCATCCGACTCTTGGTTTTGGCTCGTGTCATGATCTCAGAGTTTATGGGTTCAAGTCCCGCATCAGGCACTGCACTGTCAGTTTGGGATTCTCTCTCTCCCCCTCTCTCTGCTTGTGCTCTTTCTCAAAATAAATAAATAACTTTAAAATAAATAAGTAAATAAATAAATAAATAGCAGTATTGATATAATTATAACTAAACTAGCTTTATTTTTTAATGTTTATTATTTTTATTTTTAATACTTTATTTTTATTGTATTTTATTTATTTTTTTGAAATTGAAATCCAAGTTAGTTAACATATAGTAATAATGATTTCAGGTATAGAATTAGTGATTCATTAATTACATATAACACCCAGTGCTCATCCTAACATGTGCCCTCCTTAATGCCCATTTTGTCCATCCCCCCACCCAACATCCCACCAGCAACCCTCAATTTGTTTGATAACAAACTCTTTAAGAGTCTCTTATGGTTTGTCTCCCTCTCTGTTTTCACCTTTTTTGTTTGTTTGTTTCCCTTCTCCTCTGTTCATCTATTTTGTTTGTTAAACTCCATATATGAGTGAAATCATATGATACTTGTCTTTCCGTGACTGACTTATTTTGCTTAGCATAATACACTCTAGTTACATGTATGTTGTTGCAGATGGCAAGACTTCATTTTTTTGGTTGCCAAGTAATATTCTATTGTGTATATATATCACATTTTCTTTATTCATCAGTTGATGGACATTTGGGCTCTTTCTATAATTTGGCTGTTGGCAGTAGTGCTGTTATAAACATTAGGGTGTATGTGCCCCTTCAAATCAGCACTTCTGTATCCTTTGGATAAATATCTAGTAGTGCAACTGCTGGGTCATAGGATAGTTCTCTTTTTAATTTTTTGAAAACTCTCCATACTGTTTTCCAGAGTGGCTGCACCAGTTTGCATTTCCACCAGCGGTGCAAAAGATTTCCTCTTTCTCTGTATCCTCGCCAACACTATTGTTACCTGAGTTGTTAATGTTAGCCATTCTGACAGGTGTGAGGTGGTAACTCATTGTGGTTTTGATATGTATTTCCCTGATCATGAATGATATTGAGCATCTTTTCATGTGTTTGTTAGTCATCTGGATGTTTTCTTTGGGAAAGTGACAATTCTTGTTTTAGATGAAAGGTAGCCTACTATACAAATTTTCCCTACATTGCTAACTCACTTTGAAATCTATACCAGGGATTACTCCATGGCAAAATACACTAGTTAGCAATTATTACTTTTACAAATCTGTATATTTCATTGTATGGATATGAAATAATATATTCAAGTTTCTATGAAGGATAATTTTCATTCTTTTGTTATTATAAATTGTAACATCTAAATGACAGATGGTTGCATATATCTTTCCAATTTTTTTCTGTGATATCTTTAGGATAATTTTCTAGGAGAAGGCATTGCTATATCGAAGTTTAGAGCATTTTGATTTTGCTGAGCATTGCCAAATTCCCTTCCATAATGGTTGCACCATTTTGCATTCTTTCCAACAGTGCATGGGTACCCCTTTGTCTTCAGACTCATCAGAAAAAAATCTAATTTGGATTTTTGCCAATTTCACCACTAATGTACTCAAGTTAGTTCAAATGAAGAGCCAATACTTTTTCTACTAATGTATATTGTTTTTCTGATGCCTAATTTATATAATTTGTAATATAAAAGTAATTCTACTACTTAATGCTGCAAAAAGCATGTGCTTATCCATTTATTCTACTACTTCTTTATACTGCTTTCAGGTGCATGTCTCTCCATTTTTTCTGAGACGTTATTGCAATCTATGCTAAAGTAAATGTGATTCTACTGACTTCTTTTTATGTATTTCAAAACTATATGTGAATACATTAATTAAATTATTCCAAAGACCATTTCTAGCATATATGTAATCAGCTCAGTCCATTTCTGTGGTGTGTAACTGATACAGTTAAATCCTGCCTATTGGGTTCCTGTGTAGACAGTCTGTTCTGATCATTGTGATAGAGTTTTGACTAAATTGCTTTTCATGGTATTTCATTTTTCTGCTAAGTTTAAAGCCCTGCTTTAGACAAAGAAAGCTTAAATGACAATATAAAAAACATGCAGGACACTTTAAAACAAATAAGGGCAAGACTAAAACAATGTTGAATTTCTCAGCTCTTTGTTGAGTCACTAATACAATTTCTGAACATGGCATACACTTTCATTTATTGTCCTGAATTTTAATTTTTTGCCTAAAGCTAGCCATTTTTCCTTAAAGTGAATCATTGATTGACTCTCCCTCAAGCTGAATTTCAGACTCAAACCACCCGCAGCGATACGCTTGTTGTGACTACAGAATCAGTCAGGGAAAGAAGTTTTGGAACCGTCTATGCACCAATGACTTCTCTCCTCTTTTTTCAATCAGAGAAATATCCCAGACTCCCTTCACCGGAAAGCAAACAAAAGCAATAGATCATGAAAATGTTGATGAAGTGGTGCGTAGAAACCAAACATAGTGGCAGCCACTCAGCTTTAGATTCAAGTGGATTAATTTTTAGTAGAAATAAAAATAAGCCCAGCTTTCCAAAACACATCTCAGGTTCTGCCTGAGATTTCATGAGAAGATTTTGTTAAGGAATATGCTTTTATTTTATCAGGGGAAAAGTGAATGACTCTAATTTTTACTTATTCAGTATAAGATGGAGTGTGACATATCAATTCCAATAAGTTCAGTTCAACAAATAGTTGGTATTGCTACAATATGAGATGAGCTATGTGAGGTGTTTGGAAGAATACAGGGGTAAGTAAGAAAAGATCTCTGAGTTAAGGACATCATCTCAAGTTAACTCAATACCTCCTCTTGATCTTTTAAAGTCCTTTTAAGGTCCTTTTGCAGTGTGGATAGAATTCTGGGGATTGTGTTGGAGTCATTAAGTACTTTTTTGTGTGTATCTTTGATACTGCATTTTTAACTAGTGGAATCACATTTCTTTTAGATTGTGTCCAAATTATTGTGTCTGTACATGTAGTCCAGCATCCAAGCAGAAAAATGAAGATGATACTGCTACCAGAACATGAAAAGGGGAACATAGGTTGCTAAATCAATTTCAAGCTCAAAAAGTCAGGTTAAATATTTTTCACACACACACACAAAATCAGGACAGTTTCATGAGTGAGCCAGATGTTGGAATATGGTTGAGCCAATGAGGCAGGAGAGGATTTTGGATGCAACTTAGGAGACCTCCTCCTCTAAAGAGAACAAGAAACACCAAGAATCTTTATACTTTAGGAAACACTGTGAAGGGAATTTCCTAATTAAACCATGTTGAAAAATGAAAATGATGTAATAGGTAAAACATTTTTATGTCTTTGGTAGTAACTCAGATTCTATGCCTACCATAAGGCTTTTCTGAGTGGAATGAGCTGAGAAAAAAAAATATCAAGTAGATGAAATCTCTTTCAGAAAAGAAGTAAAAGGAAAATCTCCTTCTTCTGGCTCCAGAGAATTATGGGGACAAGAGAGGTACACCTCCCTCAGAGGTACAGGAGACATCTGGTTGAGATGTGTGAGTCCCACTGAAATGAAATCCTCGAACAGAAGAGACTGCAGTTGTCAGAGGCAGAAGTTGAAGGTGGGGACATTGTGGCTCCTCTTCCTGTTCGGACTCTGGCATAGACAACTGGTGATATGCTGTGGTCTGGAATTGATCCAGGGCAGTTCTGCAGAGAACAGAGTTAGTTAGGTAGAAAGGACCTATTTAACAGTCGGGAAGTAATCTTGGCTCTCTTTGGTTATATTTTACCAGAGTTGCCTCCTGGTCCCAGGAATAGTGAAAGTAATTGGGAGTCTATGGGCATGCAGCGGATCAGATCCAAGATGACCCCACAGCACAGGGTGTCAGTTAGACTAAGTCTAGGGGTCTGTGGTGGTTACCAGGAAAGAGAATCAGAATATATCTCCCGTACCAGTGTGAGTACCACAGTGGGGTTTAGTCAGACATAAGTTCTCACTAAGGAGTTGATAGGGACAAAAACCACAAGTTATGTGAGGCAAAAGTTGAGCAGCAGGAGCCCTTATACTGCCCAAGGATGGGAACACATGCACCAATGCCACAGAAATGCTAACCAACACAGACATAAGAGCCAGCTTAAGGCAAGAATATTTCCTTTCTGCTAATGCTGTAAAGTCAAACCTAGATGCCTTCTTTAACAACGAAAGATGTCTTCTTGGAGGAGGGTGAATGTAGAATGGAGTACGACTTAGATTGTCAAGAAACTGAAAATTAAAACAAATTGTTATAAACATTTTTACTATGTTGGGTATGTTGAATATTAATGGTGATCAACTACTTAGAAAGTAAAATCAGTGATAGATAAAAGAAGATAAATTTTGGGAACACATTTAAGTGCAGTGTAAATAAACTTGTAACCCCATTAGAATCACATTATAGTTCTTTGTCATCAATTCTGTATATTCAACGGGGTGTAACTGACTTGAGGGCAGAAAGCTACCTTATTTTTCTTTGGTATCTGCTGTGAATAGCATAGTGTTTGGCATATAGCAAATGTTTATTAGATTGAAATGAATTTACCACTATCAAGAGCATTTGCTTTCAAATCCAGTTTCCCTTGGGCTAGGGCTGAATAACCCTAGGTGAGAATTCTGGTATTTCTCCAGAGGTTCTGAATCTTGACAAACTAGTTCAAAGACAGTCTAACCAGAGGTATTAGAATAAGCAAAGACATAGAGATAAGAAACCAGTGTGTTTGCAAAATGGTGAGTTCTCCAATTTGGCTGATTAGGAATTATCATTGTCAGTGTTAAATTCCAATAATAATATTAGCAGTTACAACTTACTAAGTACTTTTTCCATTAGCATATTAATGTGCTTTGCAATTTATATCCTTCATTTCAATTAACAATCCTATGGCAATAGGTATTACTGCTGTATTAGCTTCTAATTAGGAGACAGAAATCACACAGTAATTTAAGCATGGAAAGTAAAATACAAAGAGTTAATATAATATTGGATTGGCTAATAAGGGGGAAAGAAAGCTAAAGAATTTGCAATAACAAATATAGGCAGAAGCCTCTACTCCTAGGTAGGGACGATACCCAGCACCCAACAATGAAGCAAATCTGGATAATTTCCTCCTATGGGACTGAGATGCAAACTTTTTTGGAAAGGTTGCAGCCATGGCTCACTGGATGGTAAAAGTGGCTGAGGTTTTTCAAAAAAGCCTCATTGAGAATCATCGTCTGGGATGGTCATGAAGCTGTCTCTGGAAAAGTTCTAAGCCTCACAGTGCCCTGAGAAGCCAAGAGGGAAAGCTATTCACAGGTATGACCACAGATGGTCATACCTTTTGCATAGCTACTTAAGTGCATGCCAAGGAAGTTGCTCGTAGAAAAGTGCTGCATATTGCTTGCCCACAGGTGCTATTGGCTGCCATGTGATATAGGAGCTGGGTACCCCCAAATTCTATGTGCTTCAGGAACCTGGGAGAGAGGCTCACCCTAACCAGGCAGGGAAACCCCTTCCACCTCCGGTGTCTCTCCAGCACCCTCTACTGGTAAAGCTTATCATCATGTCCCTCTAGAAAAGGAGAAACAACAGTGTCCAGTAGTAGAGAATGAAATGCAAATTTGAAACTAAAAACCCATGTTGTTTATTTTTTATAGAATAGGAAATTGAGTGTCAGAGAGATTTTTGTGACTTTCTGAGTCACACAAATGATCAGAAAAGCTTGGAATTCAAACACGTGTCTGTAGTTTTCATTATATGCTGCAGCTCTAGAAGATTCATCTGACAACAGTGTGTGGGAGAGATTGTAGTGGCGTTGAGGCTGGGGTAGGAACATCTAATAAATTGTTATAGTGAGCCGTGTAGAAGAAAATGCTGATTTCTGAAATAGATAACTACATGGGCCTTTCTTGTGTAACTTGTGAATTTTCTTATCTAAGTTAAGCTGGTTAATATAAGAATTCAGTTGCTTTGAGTGTTACGTGGTAAAAAGAGTTGGCAAGAAAATGTTAATAGATTCATTTAAAGGGTATTATTGTATATGTATACAAAGAAATAATTTACTATGTTTAGATTCACTATATTTAGATTATCCTCAATCTAAAATTTGCATTTCACATGTATCTCTGTCCGAGGAGCAGCTCTTACTGGTTTTTAAAGCCTTAAAAGGCCATCTGGTACAGATAATACACCTGATGGGGTGAAGATAGCTCAACATTTGTTTTCCATTCCCTTCAGGAATTTTTAGGCCCTTTTTACCCTTCCCAAAGCCTTTGGAGTCTCCAGGTATGTGCCAAAACACTTACTAGGAATAAAAAACCGTGGGCATCCCCAGCGCAGTTCTGAGTGCCTAATGGTCAGGTTCCCAGGATGAGTTCCTTGGGTGTGTCAAACCCTTGGGAGACCATGTTTCAGATAGGAGAACTATCCAAGCAACTCTATATAACCTTTAGTCCACAAATTATATGACTTTCTAAATATAAATCTTTTAGCTCAATTCTCACTTGGAAGAATGCAAGGATTTATAAGAATCTGTGTTCTATTGGGTTTACTACCGCACTCTTTCCGTTTTATTAAACTCACTTCTCTCTTAAAACTTAGCCACAGGGGCGCCTGGGTGGCGCAGTCGGTTAAGCGTCCGGCTTCAGCCAGGTCACGATCTCATGGTCCGTGAGTTCGGGCCCCGCGTCAGGCTCTGGGCTGATGGCTCAGAGCCTGGAGCCTGTTTCCGATTCTGTGTCTCCCTCTCTCTCTGCCCCTCCCCCGTTCATGCTCTGTCTCTCTCTGTCCCCAAAATAAATAAACGTTGAAAAAAAAATTAAAAAAAAAAAAGACTTAGCCACAGAACTGCTTTTCCTGATTTTGCTTCAACTTTCTCCCTGCCCCACCCCCTTCTGCTTGAGACTAGTGGACAGGATAGTGTAGAGTTTAAGACTGTGTTCTTGGTCCTGAGAATGTGCTATGCAGACCTATAGGTATAGAGAGCATAAGGAGCATAACTGACCATAGGTCCCATATGTGTTCTGAAACCTGT
Organism: Prionailurus viverrinus; assembly: GCF_022837055.1. Classification (NCBI taxonomy): domain Eukaryota; kingdom Metazoa; phylum Chordata; class Mammalia; order Carnivora; family Felidae; genus Prionailurus; species Prionailurus viverrinus. Next base: position 161,517,451 of record NC_062561.1, read on the forward strand.
AGCTGCGCTTGCAGTGAGGCACACTTTGTACTGGCTGTTCCTCTTCAATACCTGAGCAAAGCAGGGAGATGATGGAAGCTTCGGTCTTGGGAGACAGGGTGATCCTCCGATGATAACTTTGACCTTCAGACTCTAACAGCCTTGCCAAACCTTAGACTCCCTGCATCTAAGTCCCTTCTGCCCAATCCATTTTTTCCCTCTTTCGCTTCTATAGAGACTTGCATAGTGGTCTGACAGCTCTCCTGGCCTTTCCTGGCTTTTTCTCTGTTTCTCCATAGGTATTTCCCCAAGTAAACTCTTTGTATTTTTAACCCTGTTTGGTGTCTGCTTCTTGGAGGTCTTGAACTCAGTCATCTATGGAATCAGAAAGTTGGCTCAAACTTGGATTGGCCATTTACTGTCTGTTGGTCACTTAACCTCTGTGTTCTGCAGTTTAGGTATATGTAATATGAAAATAATTATAGTTGCCTACTTCATGGGTTTGAGAAATAATAAAATTCATATATATATAAACATTTATATATGCAAACATTTATATATACAAACATATAGAGTATATATTATTATATATAATAAAAATAAATGCTAGTTATTACATTCTTAAATTCCTAGCACAGTTCTCTGAATAGAATCTACATGAGAAAATCTTATATGAGCTGTCAAACATTTTTCAACTCATCTTGTTAGGTACCTCTTGAATTTATACTTGATGCAAACAAAGAGAAAGTTCCCGTATCTAAAGACGTTGAAGAATAAAAGCAGAAAATGAGAGGAATATTTATGCTGTCCATATATTGTTTGCAAAGTAGTTAGCACAGCAAAAATTTGCACATGCACAACTTAACAGACTCCATTTTGCTGTATTTGGCCACCTTACGTGAATAATAAGAGACAGTAAATTACAGGAGTCAGTAGGATATCAGTGAAGGCTGGGGATACCCTGCATGTAAATGAGATTTGTGAAGGATAAGAGGAAATGATAAGCAGATATTAAATGAACAATAACAAGATTCTTGTGCATAATCACATTTATAAGTGATATTTACCAAATATATGTGCAAAAATTTAATTTTTTTAAATTAATGTTGTTATCTATAATTTTAACATAGACACATTATCTTGGGGCAACTATCCTGGAATGTCATCAACATGATCCAATCCTCTATTATACTTCATCCCTTTACACAATTTTCATATATGTTATCTTAAATAATTCTCACAACCACATGAGGGATAATAGAACAAATAGAACAGTCTTATTTACTATCAGGGTAAATGGATGAATAAGCCTATAATGACCTTCTAGAGGACATTTTGCTCATTTCTCATTTATAGTTCAGTGGGATTCTAGATCTGATGAGGAATTGGGTAACTTCAGTAGCATTCAGAATTTCTAGATCCATTTATATCTCTTGAATACTACATTATTTGGGTCTTACATGGAACCTCTGAAACTTTTCAAGACATGGTGAAACAGAAATCATCCTGGACTTTGTCCAACAAATTGAACTCCACAAGAAAGGTATTTTCTGGTATATTTGTCCAAAGATACTTGATAGTGTGACAAAAATGGTTTCCAAATAGTCAGATCTCATTCAACTATCATCCCTAAAATCTATACCTATTTGGTCTGTCACATGGTTCCCATCAGGATTCAGTCCAAGAATAAGCAGTAAGTGAGCCATATGGATTTTAGCCTCCCCTGGTGAGTGAGAATGTGCTTGATTACACAGCTCAGAGTTCCTACAGAGGAAGGCTGGCACATATGTAACAGATGTAAGCTCCTGCAGGATCCTGCCATACATCTGCCTTGAAAATGAGTTGCAACAGGGCTTTTATTTACATAAGATTGCCTGCTTCTCTGGTCTTTGTGGTTCTAATGCAACATTTCTCTAAGACTTTTCAATAAACTCATACTCTTATTTTAATCTTCCCATTCTCCCATTTTGGGTGACAGAAATTAAGTATGATAAAGAATGAATACCTGGGAAAGAAACAAATGCCACATAATTACAGCCAAGTTGTCTACTTTTCAATTTTATTGTTTAGTTTTCTTTGAAATTTCAAGATACCGGTATTTTACTTTAGCCAGTTACAGAAGGAAGCTAAAACGGTGTGATTCTGTGCAGAATGATGTTGCCTTGCCCTTGCCCTACAGTTGAGGAGGACTACCAGATAACTGTTGTTTCATTCTTTTTTCTTGTGAAAGATACTGATCCAATAGCTGGAAAAAGTACTTGAGATGATTAACCTGACATGCCTCTTGTCTCTATTTCTCCTAGCAGAAGACACTTTAGTGTATATAAGAAACACCTAAGATTCTTGTTAAAAATGCAATTTCCTGGGTCCCACCTTCAGAAATTTTTGATCTGTGTGTCCTGGCAGCACCCAAGAATCTGCATTTAGTAAGGATACTAGGTGACTGATCCTAGAAAGTTAGTTCACACTTTGAGAAAAACGCTCTGAAAGTGTTTTCTTCTGATGACAATTTAGCAATTGAATCATCTCTCCCAAGGGACTGCTTTGGTCATACATTTATAGTCAGTTGAAGGTTTGATAAGAACAGCTGAAGAGTTCTGAATAGTGTTTAATTGTAAAAGAGCCAATTAGTCTCTCAAAGGACAGAGATAATAAATTATGGATTGTAACTTATTTTAATAGCCATAGATCAAATGGACAGCACAATTAGGTATAAGCAATATAGCTTGATTAACACACTTCAGAACCTGTTGAATCTATCAGTTTTTTTTTCCATCCTATTTCCTCTCCCTTGATCTTCATTTTTTTCTTTTTACACACACACACACACACACACACACACACACACACACACATATAAACAAACACATCTTTTCTCTCATTTTTTTGTTGAACCTCCTCAAATTTTTCTTTCACTTCCATCAAGCTGTTATATTTATATCCCCATTCAAATCTATTCCTTTTTTTCTTCCCTCTTTCCAGTAAAGTGTCTTTCCACCCTATATGCACAATGTCCACTGGAAAAACCTCTTCCTGGTAACATTTCAATTAAGTAATACTGTTCAGAATAACATACATGATCAAATGAGATAATTCATGTGGAAATGCTTTGAAAATTTAAGAAGATTTATTAAGCTAAAACATACAAATTTGTTTTGGGTTGAAAAACTAGTACAAATGATATTTGGGATCAAATTCAAGATTGCCTTTACAGAGTGGGAAAAGTACACCTGTGTAAGGATGCACCAAAGTGAAGCTCTTTGTGTTTCTCCTGGAGGAACATTGACGTTATATGGTTTCTGTGCCCACATGAAGGAAGGAGGAAAGAAGTTACAGGAGCTCACAGCTGAGGTCTGAGCTCTTATACTGTGGAAGGAGCAGAGGGAAGAACACACCAGCACTCAAGCGCAATTTAAGAAAATTCTTGATTGTAAGAAAATTTTGCTTAAGGGATCTCAAAATTCCTGCACTTAGATCTTTATATACTATTTCTGTTTTATTGATTGCAATAGCATTGGTATATGCATTGGTATAGCATTGTCCTACCTTGTACTGTTTGCCTGCCCTAAGCATACTTCATGAATTAGAAGCAGGATAAATGCTTATTTATTCCCTTTACCAATTTTCAGAACAATGAATGGGTACTCTAGTAACCTCTAAAGATAACCCGTAAGTTTTAAAATACCATTATGAACTTAATGAAATTTCATTTATTTGACATTATTCTTGCATTATTATTTTGATGCTGAAACAGTTCCACTTCTGGAGAGTGAAAGCCTGTTTTCAAGTTAACTTCTGTGTGCTTTTGACATAGCAATTTGTTTTCTGTCAAAACAGGGCATCTCAGATATCTCTTACATATTACCAGATCCAGCTAAAATCAGTTGTCTAAGAAGCCTTGGTCCCTTTCAATATGGAAAGTATAATTATAAATGACATAATCAGGAGGCTTCTTGCCATCTTAACCTCTTGTTAGAAGTGAAAAGAAAACAGAAAAAGGAATGCCATGATCAAAGGTCAGTAGTTTGTGTAAATACTGTAGGAAAAAAGTTAACCCGAGACTTCAACTTAAAAAAATACCATTTGTAAGTTAGCTTTAATATTTTATTCTAACATTACTTGTTTTCTTGTACTTTGATTTGGCATTTGTCCTCATTTTGTAGACACTTATGCGTTTTGTCCATTTTTCTCGTCCAGTCTCCTAGGTGTTAACTTCATTAACTGAAAAATAAAATTGCCACCATAAGGAAATTAGACGGTCTCAACCTATGATTTTTTTTCTTATCTGGTTAATCAGTATGCTAAGCAATGTGAGAACGTATATTTGGACTGAAGATCTGGCTCATTAATCATCTACTACCATATTCTCCCTTCTAAGTAGTAAAGCTCTTGTTAATGAAACTGATGGATAGTGAATAACAACTTAATGAGTCCTTCAATTTTGCATTAGAGTGTTAGACAGCAAAGAGGCATATAGAAAACGAGGTGCTTCAGACCTGAAAGAAATTCCTATTTTAGATCTTAGGTGAAGAACTAGAGATCCAAAGAGATTAAGTTATTTCTTCAGTGCCACATAGTTATTATTTAAGAAAAATGGTTTAAAAACTGACTTTGAATGAAATATATTTCCCCCCCTTTTTTTTTTAATTTTTTTTAACGTTTATTTATTTTTGGGACAGAGAGAGACAGAGCATGAACGGGGGAGGGGCAGAGAGAGAGGGAGACACAGAATCGGAAACAGGCTCCAGGCTCTGAGCCATCAGCCCAGAGTCTGACGTGGGGCTCGAACTCCCGGAACGCGAGATCGTGACCTGGCTGAAGTCGGACGCTTAACCGACTGCGCCATCCAGGCGCCCCTATTTCCCCCCTTTTGTATCAAAGTTTACTTGGATAAAACCAGATGAATATTTAGCTGTATTTTTAAATATGCTTAAGTGGAAGTAAAACAGTACCTAAGTATTTTTTGTTTTTTGGAATAAGTAATTACAGCCATAGGAAAAAGTGTGTTAAATTATTTATTCTCATCATGAAATTTCTTTTTAAGGAATGCTTAGAAAAGAACAGTATGATTGAGAAAATGTTTATGTCATTAGTTATAAGTCAGTTTCTCATTTTTGAAAGTTTATTCTGAATTTGAATTATGTACCCTGTCTGAAGGTGATTTTTAATATAGGTTTCCGTGTAGTGAAATTCCATTTAGTGTACAAAATTCAAAATAGAAAAGATAAAAAAGTCTAAATCATAGATTGCTTTAAATATATTTACCTGTATGTTTTTTCTCAAAGACACATAATCCACATTTCTATTAGCAGAAAGCAGACTGAGCCTATTAGAATGGCTTTTAATTTTCAATAAGTGCTTAATTGCCTATAGATGCATCTCTAATTTTTAAGAATATGGTGCTCTCTTAAACATTTGCATAGACATGTATTCATTAGCCTTTAATTTAGAGATATACTATGGTTAGCCTTACCTTTTGTAGAATAAATATGTAATAAACAAAATGTGTAACAAATAATGTGTGAAACAATGTGGAAGACATTGTGGCAATAGAGTCCCTGAGCTATAGGACTAGTAAGAAAGAGTGTAATTATCTACCACATGTGTGGTATAAATATGGTTTTGCATTCTTTGTATTGGGGTGGATTTCTTCAAATTTTTTTTTTTGGTATAATTAACATATGGTGTTATATTAGTTTCAGGTGTCCAATATACTGATTTAACAATTCTATACACTTCTCAGTGCTCATTAAGAGAAATGTACTCTTAATCTCCTTTATCAATTTCATCCATCTCCTAACCTATCTCCCCTCTGGCAACCACCAGTTTGTTTGTATTTAAGAGTCTGCTTTTTTGTTTGCCTGTTTTCTTTCTTTGTTTCTTTGTTTTGTTTCTTAAATTCCACACATGAGTTAAATCATATGGTATTTGTCTTTTTCTGACTGACTTGTTTCACTTAGTGTTATACCCTTTAGGTCCATACCTGTTGCAAAGAGTAAGATGTCTTTTTTTTTTATATGGCTGAGTAATATCTTATTGTTTGTGTGTGTATGTATGTGTGTGTGTGTGTGTACATACATACCACATCTTCTTCCATTCATCTATTGATGGATACTTGGATTGCTTCCATATCTTGACTATTTTAAATAGTGCTGCAATAAACATAAGGGTGCATATATTTTTCAAATTAGTGTTTTTGTTTTCTTTGGGTAAATACCCAGTAGTGGAATTACTGAATTACATAGTAATTCTATTTTTAATTTTTTGAGGTATCTTCATATTGTTTTCCACAGCAGCTGCACCAGTTTGCATAGCTATTTAGGATTTCGTATGGGAAATTATAGATGAACTAAAGAAGAAACTGTTTGATTTGAAAGCCAATTTTTTAAAAATAGAAGATTCTAGGATTGCTATTCAAGAACATTGGTGTTGAATTGGTAAGAAGACTACCAACTTGGATTTACCCTTTAGGAGTTAAGTCATTTAAAAAAGAAAAGAGGTCTTTGGAAAGCAGAAAGCAGGCCATAATAACTACTTAATTACATAGGCTATAGAAAAGAAAAGCATCTTAGAAGAACCAGGAATGCAGAGAAGGCACCAAGAACTTTGGAGAAAAATGGATTAAAGAGCCAGTCTTAGGAAGTTCATAGGGGCCATGATCAAATAATATTCCCTAATTTTCAGAGTTACAGAAAATAGCAGTAAGTGACAGGCTGGATTTCAGAATTATGCTGCATCAGTAAATTCCATGTGTTCCCATTCACATTGAGGTTATGTGTTCGCAGTATTTTTATTGAGATTATTCTGTCTCCATTTTATCAATGTTAGATGAATGGATGGATGTTTGGGGGAGGCAGTAGTGGTACATAGCCTTCATCTTAGCTTACAGATCTTGGGGAAAAATGAAGATAATTCAGGAACGGACTTTGAGGTCAGTAAGTTACAGGTAATACTTATAGGGGTCTTGAGAACAAATAAAAGTATTTTATATGGGTGAGGATTATAAGTAATTATACAACCAGAGGATGGATTGTGATAGATTTAGTCAGGCTATAAGTCCTTTTTAGTTTCTCCAATCAAGAAATAGTCTCTTTTACCATTCATTGAATCACAGGTGGCTTTGTGACTTGCTGTTTCTAAAAATATGTGGCTGAAGTGATGTGTGATCTCCAGAGCCTAGGCCTCAAGATATCTTGCAGTGTCCTTTTTGTCACCTTGGAATGCTGCTCTGAGGCCATAATATTACTAAGTCAATCTAGCCTGCAGAAAGATGGAAGGACGTCTTGAAGGAAAAAAAATGGTTTACCTTTTGGTAGCAGTACAAGCTGCCAGACATAAGTGAGGCCATTTGGGACCTTCCTGCTGAGCTCACCTTCCACGTGAGCACAGTTACATAAATGAGAACAGGCAAATTCAGCAAAGGAACCTCCTAGACACGGTTCAGAAACAGGAAAAATAATAAGTTACTGTTGTTATCCACTAAGGTTTGATGTGAGCTTCTTACAAAAAGGCATTTAACTGGAAACAAGACACGATGTTATATAAAAGAGAAGAAAAAGATATTTTATGTAAGGAAGGACCACATTCGGTTTAGGAGAAATATGAAAATGTTCATGAAGAATGTGCTATTTGAGATTTATATTTGAATATGTGTCTGAAAGATAAATTGGGGACATGGTGTAGAAGAATTTGAAAGCCACAGTGTGGTATTTATACTCTGAAAGCAATGGGAAGTTGGCATTGTTTGTTTAGGAGAGTAGCTTAAATCCACTGCATAGCCAGTAACCAAGAGTGGAACTAGAACATTGAAGGTACCTCTTGAATCATTGTTCAATGAATGTTCAGAAGTTTTTTCTAATCTCTTAGATGTTACAACACATTGACGTTCTTAATGCCAGTTTAGTCCATTGTGAGAATGTATCAGGATGTTAGGAAAAAAGCACTTTAATGTTCCTCAAAGGGCCTGAGAACAGAAGTGAACAAAATGTCTTTGTATTGAATATAGTCTTGAATATATTGGCATGCTGCAAACCTATATGGATATATTTTAAACAGATAAAGGAAAAAGGCTGGAGTAAGAGTAAACAAGATGACCTTTCTGGCAAAATGTGCCACTATTTTATGCATGGTCACAGGGTACTTTATGACACATAGCGTTCATGTGGAAAACATTTGCCCTCTTGATTGTTTGGATTAATTCGTACCATAAATGCATCTTTTCCCATCCTGTTCCCAGATTCATGGGCTTGATATATGGCACTATTTAGGTCTTTATTTTTCCTCTTAACTTGCCCTGAGGGAGTCTTCCAGTGTGACCATACTGATTGATTACCACCCTCCCAGTGACTAACTCCACAGAGTGTATGTATGTACAGCTTTATGGCTCATGGAACTCTGGGAACATTTCCAGTCACTTTCTTTTTGTTTCCCCTTGTTTCTAGCTCTCTTTCAAAGAAGCTTGTACTTACTCTCTTACTTTATTTGACTTTGTCTCAGAGAGAGCCACTCTTGAGTCCTGATTTCAGATACTGCATCCTGGTCTTGACTTTTGCCTGTGCCAGTCAGGAGGCACGTGACATGAGCTTATTTGTACTGTTATCTATCACTGGCTGCATCTCCTGCCCCTGGCTCTCATTGTCGTAACTTCTTCAGCAGAGTTGTGTATAACAGAGAGGCTCAATAATATTTCAGGTTTTTTTTCATGATGAGCTTTTATATTGCTGTGTACATACATTATATTTTCTCTGTATTATAATTGACTGCACTTTAGACATGTGTAGTGTCAAACTGCTGAATTTGCTGAATTGTCCATGATTACTTTTACCAATTAGATTATTTATTTCCTTGTGCTTGATTCTGTTTCCTAAGCTGCTAAAACTTTCCTTCTCATTGTCATGTTCCACACTAATTAAAGACACAATGGGTGCTTTTCCACATCAGTTATGAGTAACCTAAAACAAGGAGGAAAAGCTTTGGGCTTGAACTGAGTCCCAGGAACATAACAGCTAAAATCCAAGTTACTTTCACACTTTACTTTCTTCCTCCTTCCCTCCCTTCATTCTCCACTTTCCTTTTTTTCCCTAAAATAATGTTAACGTCTCCTTGTCTAAGTTACATGGGTCCACCAAAAAACATTTTGAGAAATAATAAAAAGTATGGAGAAAAACCTCCTTACTAATTTGTTTTTCCTTGAAAGACCACCAAACTCTGTTTTTTGGAAAAGACTCTTTGCGCCTGGAGCCGAATACTAAGACATAGTCTCTCTTTGACAGTCAGTGTTGTCCAATGGTTTTTTTCTGGCCTATAAAGATGATGATGATGATGGTACCACTACTTATTGTACTCTTATCATACATAAATTAATTTAATCTTATTTCCATCTATGTTGAGTAGTTGAATCATCACCACTTTTTAAAAAATTTTTTTTGACGTTTATTCATTATCTAGAGACACAAAGACACAGAGCATGAGGAGGGTGGGGCAGAGAGAGGGGGAAGCAGAATTTGAAGCAGGCTCCAGGCTCTGAGCGTCAGCACAAGAGCCCAACACAGGGCTCCAGCTCACAAACCACGAGATCATGACCTGAGCCAAAGTCCGACGCTTAACCCGCTGAGCCACGCAGGTGCTCCAAATCATCACCATTTCTTTCTAAGATTTCCTTTGACATACAGAAAAGTCAAAGCCTCCGTTTTTAGAATCCCTCTTCCTGTATGTTCCTGGTTGGCTTATGCCAATAAGAAGCATTTTTATTTGACTAGGAAAGCAGAAGGAAGGAGAAGCCATTATTCTCAGAAAACAGTGTCAGCCAGATGCTGTGCAGATGAGACACTGATTGATATGGGCTTCCTGGCCAGTTCCTGGGGACCACCCTCTCACTGCTGCAGAAAGAAAAAGTCAATGGGAGCTTCCGTATATTTTCAGGAGTTGGAGCAGCTAACGCATATCAGTGCTCCAGGCTGAGATCATCAGGGTGGCTTCTCTGACCTTCACTCCCCAACTCTTCGAATTTGTGGGTAGTTCTCTCATTCTTTGTATCAAATCTTTCATGCTTAGAACACATGAAGTGGTTTCTCTTGTTCCAGGAATCCCTGACCAGTAAAAATAAATTCTTTAAGTTTGTTTGATATTCATATTCTTCAGTTAAGAAAACAGGTTTTGTGAGTCATATAACTTGAACTAGTAAGTGAAAGAAGAAAATGAGTCCAGAAGTCTATCTTTGAGTATATACAAATCATTTGTTCTTTTGCTTATCAGGCCTTCCTGTGTTCGCTTCCAGCAATGTTGCCTCCTCTATCCCTTCATGTCCTGTGGCTGCAGCCTGTCCGAATACCCATGTCAGCCATCACTGTTCTGTAATATGAGCCCCATAATACTTTCAGAGTAGATTTTATCCTCCAGTTTATGTTCTTTCCTTTTAAATAAAGAGTCAAAATCAAAGGTAAATTTGTGTTTCTTATTTTATCATGTCTCTTAGGAATTTTTTTTCATTCTCTCTATACCTTTTTACTAGAGTTTATTGACCTTCTGACCTGATGAGATACTTAAAAAGATTTTTCAGCTCTACATTGGGATAATGACCTTAAAATCTAAAGATGCTGCTTTGGAATCTCATCTTGTAACCTTCTGTGTTACTAATTATGCAGGGTAAATAGTCTGTATATTTACAGTGAGCAGTTTAACTCTAGCATAAATCCAGCATCGTTTGTTAATTTTAGAAGTCAAACATCAAAGTTATCCAATTTTTCTTGTCAAAGATTTAAATTATATGACAGCTGAAAATTAATTGGTAAATATATCAGTAACTTCATTTTTCTTAAAAGATAAGTTATTCCTGAAAAAAAAAAGGAATAGAGTTTCAGTATGTCTTGCTTTATTTCATGGGGATTTCCAATTAAATGCATGCTTTTGCTATTAATTATCATGGGAAGATAAGTTAAATCCACTCAATTAAACAGTCACTTTTGAAGATTCTGGGCCTGACTTTGACCCATCTTAATGTTAATTTAGCCTCCTTTCAAAGGGAAGTGAATGATTTACCTAAGGATTTCTGTTCATTAGTATTAATTAGTGAATTCATTCGACTATGTTAAGAGGAGATAAGAGATAATTTGAAGGGGAAAAGCAGTACCTTTTGATGGACTATGATAATCATTAATTTATCTCTATTCACTTTATATTTCCATGGAAAGATACAAATGCTTTTGCCTATTGTCCTCTTTAAAATTCTGTTTTTACACCTGCCACTATAGCAAGTTCTGTATGGACTATAAAGTGCTCACTTTCTTTGCATGGACTTACTGACTTTTGTAGTCATCAGATTTCAAATATTTTCTATCATCTCCCCTTATGTATTCCTTCATTCCAGACTCTTACAGAGGCTCTGTTGCAGGTGCTAGGTATACCCTACCCATAAATCAGTCAAAAAGTCAATACATACATATATACCTAGACAAATAGATAATGACCACTAAACATGTTCTTGACACGAGAAACTCTGAGTGAAGGCTGGGACAAACATGCAAAGTAATTATAATAAAACTAGGGAATTTTGAAACAGAAATATGATTAAAGTGGGTTATCACAGAAGAGGAGTTAACAAAATTTGCTTTAATTGTCCAGGAAAGCCACACTGGATGGCTGATATATTAGTTGGGGCTTAAGCCATATGAGCAGTTCTTTAGGCAAAAAAGTGGAGCATGGGTTGATAATGGAGTAAGGAATCCTAAAGGAGGGAATAGTATAGATACTCTGGTTAAAGAATAATAACAAAAATAAGATAGTCATTACTTTCATATTTAATGTTTGTAGTCAAATTTAATTTAAAACTTCCCATTTTATAGCTCCTCTCTTATTTTAGGCTTACAGCACTCATCATGTACTGGATGCCACATAAATATAGCTTCAACAACTTCTTGGCTGTTACATAATTCCAAGTTCTTTAGTTTAACCTAAGGTAAATAATGACTATATTAAAAACTTAGTATTTTTATAGTTACCATGGATTTAATTTGGGGATTATAGCCTCTCCAAAGAGACCTTATCAGTGATGCTTTCCAAGAGTTAGCAAGAGCATTAAAACAGATAAACAACAAAAACAACAACAACAAACGAACTAGCTCAGTTGTTTCTCATAAAAAAACAACCAGTGTACTTAAAGATTAGGCAAGAAATTTATTGGATCGGTGTGGAGGATGTATTACTTCAGAAGGGGTGTGCATTAGTAAAGTCTTAAGGAACCTTGGTCAACTCTGACCCCAGTCTTTTTAATACATGAAATCTCTGCGGCAAAATGGGCTAAGGTTGCTTCCTCCTCAGATCCATGAGGACTTAGAATATGTAGGTTCTGGTACTGATTCTGGCACTTGCTAGAAACATGGCTAATAAACTTCTTGGAAGTGCTGTAATTTCCCCTTCTTGTTGCATGGGATGATGCCATTCTGCGAAAATGAAATAATACATATAGGAAAGAGCTATGTAAACTACAAAGTACTTTATCAACTCCCTAGACATTGCCAGATATTCTGGACTCCTGAGTATGCATATTGTGGAAGGCACCATTTGGGAACAGATGAAGGAACCACATCACGCATGGAGTCATTTAGACAATGTCAGGGCACGACCAAGACTTCTATCCAATGTCTCTTCAGGATTCTCTATGCTATACCATGTTGAGTTTTTCTGTGAGTTTGTGTTGGAGAAATGGACTTAGAATATTGCTGTGTTGGCAGTTTTGCCACTAAAAATGACTACTTAGAAAAACTGTATTTGTGGTCCATCTGCTTTCATTGTGGGAGCTGTAAATGTAGAAGATACATTACTTCCATTAATCTGTGCTTCTGAGTGCATTTCTTTTAAAATTCTTAGAAGTATCTGTCATTTTATACTTAATACTGTACTAATTCACACTAATGACTTGAAAATTCCCAAGAGATAACTAAATTGTGCAAATGAGTAGAAATGAACATTAAAAGGCAACATTATAAAATCAGGAATGTGGAATCCTGAGATGTACTTTATTTATTTTGACAAGGGCAGTTTACTTTCGGTAACTCATAATAAAGTACTGCTGTAGAATAGTAAATGTACTAAAGTTGTTTTATTAAAGTAATAAAGCCTGAATGGGAGTCCTTACTAAAGCCCACCACCATTAAATTCTTACAGAATACTGTAAATATGCCAGGTTATTGTGTTTTTTATTTTCTGTGTAAAATTCTATTTAAAAATGTGGCGTTTCCAGAAAACATGAGTTTGAAGTCTCCTCTTTCTTCCTGCACTTGTCTTTGGAATGAAGACATTTTTCTAATTTCCTGAACAATTCCAAACATTCATTTTTAATTGTTTAGAATACTTCATTAATAAGACAAAGATCATGACCAAGTTCACGGAAAAGCTCAAGGCTGACAGTATGTGCTTAATCCTCACTGACTTTTGCAAATACAGAGCAGAGGCACAAGAAACAATGAAGTCAATGGGTGGATTCAAGGAGGTACACCTATACTGTGTGCAAGTCTAGCCACTGAGCTCTTCCTGGCTGATTTTGCCTAATCATGGAGTTTGTGTCCATTCACTCAATTTTACTGTGGTCATATTTTTCAAAGTTAGATATGACACATTTTGTCTCTTCTGGGTTCTTTCTGGGCCCATGATATATAGAGCTCTGTAATACGTGCTGTTAATCATAAGAAATTTGATCAGTTTTATGAATCATGGCTAAGGGGAAGCAGAACCATATTTTTAAACTTGGTTTGTAAATGTTTGTCTTCCTGTAAGTTGTGGTATAAGATGAAACTAGTGATCCATCTTCTCTAGAGAGAAGAGAAAAGCAGTCATGGTACATGTGAAAAAGACATGGAATTGTCATTGTTGCTTATATTTTTATTAAAGCACCATATGGATGAGTTTGAAAGGCTTAATAAAACCCATTGCCACTTCTGGAAAAGTAACCGAAAGTGCTACTGACTGGCTGTTGTGTCCTTTATTCTGGATAATCAATAGCTCTTTCATTAATAGTGTGGAACCTGAAGCCATACATAACTGATTTCTGTACTCTTTTCATACACTTTAGTCTTGCTTAAAGTCATGTTAAGCTGAATTGTGTTCTATCATTTTTTGTTGACTGAAAATCCAGTTTGTATAAATAGGATTATTGTTAGTTATTCAAAACTTCTAATAGGCTATAACCCATACAAAACAAATAAAAATAGCAAGTCCATGGTATATTTTCTCCTTTTATTCAATTTTCTTTGTTGGCATGTTATGTAATGAAATGGTATGAATAGTAATATGTAGTTTGTATGTGGTACTTTTTTTAATAACTAATTTCATTCAGTCTCTTTTTCTTAAGTGAATCACCTGCTAGCTGAAGTTCACCAAGTTACAAAGACATTTCTAACATAAAAGTATAACAAGAAGGCATGAAATGCAGTGAAATTATATTGTTATTATATTTTTCCTCCATTTCTTGCTCCTCCTTGGCCTCATTGTATATTATGAATTCAAAAGTGGAGGCAAATTGGTGGTTTGTGAATTTTCTAGAACGTACAGAAAAAAACTGCAACCTCGTTTTTAGAGTATGAAGTAATACAGTGTGGCCAAAGTTAGAAATGCTCAAATCCATGTGAAAACAAAGTTCCAAGGTCAGCTCAGAGTTAAATATATAGGATAAGTGACAGAGTCTGAAGCATTCTTGTAGATAGTGGTTTTTAGGAATCTCACAGGCTCAGAGTTGTCTGATACATCTCAGTGTGAGTCAGAATTTTCCCTCTGCAAATGTCCTATTTAAATTTTCCACCCCTTACTATCATAGTGTATACAATCCAAGAGGTCTGATTTCAAATTTTAGTGTCATAGTTTACTATTTATGTGACTTTGGATACATTAATTAACCTTTTGAGTCTCAGTTTCCATATTACGTGGGTGGACTTAATAATTACTCCTTTTTCTTAAAAATGTGATGAGGATTATATGGTATAATACAGATGATATTTTTAACTTAGATGTGGTCATATTTTAAGTGCATTTGAAGTCCATACATTGAGGAGGAAATGTATTGTTCATTCATCTAGTCCTTTACCCAAACCATCAACCACCTTGGTAGGTCTGTATTGTAGTCTGGTAGTTTTGTAGGTATGAGAGATATCTGGGCTGTCTCAGTGAATGCCTTAGCGAAGCTGGGTGGTTACTAGAGACAACGTGTAAACCAGCTATTTTAATACAGTGATACAGGTGCTGTATGAAATACATATAAAATGCCAATGTGACCACAGGAAGAAGAAAATATCAGCTGAAGTATAAACAAGCAATACAGAAAACTTAACTAGAAGGATGGTTCTTAGCTTGAGTCTAGAATACTAAGAGGAATAAAACAGGTGGACAAAGAATTGCAGTATCCCAGACATTCCTTACAAAAAAAAATGTCAAATTCTACTAATCCTAAAACTGCATGGAGCTTGGAGAATGGTGAGAAATTTCTAAATGGCCAGAAGAAATCTGTTGGACAGGTATAGCTTTAAAAATTTATAATTTACAATATTTCTATTTTTAGCAAGATTTAAGTAAACAGCAAAGAAATCAACTTCTCTCAAACTTTTAACCAGGTCTAATTTTTAGCTGGTATGAAGCTGTTTATTTCTTCTGCTTATGAGGAAATGCAGTAAGATAGACACAAACTGCTACAATTATTTCTTTTTTTATGTAAATAAAAATTACAATACTTGTCACCCTGAGTGGGAGCTGTATTCCAAGAAAATATTTAGTGAATGCACTTTCTCTTTGGCCATGGCAGTAAAAGGCATGTTGGCAGAGGGCATGGTTTCTGTATTTGATCATATACTTCACAAAAGAAACTATTTGCTTTCATTAACTTAGAGTTTCCAGAATGGAATTTAAATAATCCTTGTTTTTAATGAAAAAAAAAATGTTATCCTGTATTCCACACTGAGGTGATAGGTTCAGCAATAATAGTTGCTGTGTAAAGTGCTAAGTCCTTTCCTATGTTTGTTTCTTTCTAACACCAGGTTATGCCGTCTAGTTAAAATTTTACTAAGGCTGTAATTCAATAAGTCTTGTTTGTTAACAAGACTATGTTAATCATGTCCATTGTTGTATGTGTATGTGAGAGAGAGGACGTATTTTCTCTCACGAATGTACTTTTACATAAGAAAAGATTAAAACCCCTTTTCTTAAAAATATTCAACTAAACATTTTCTTTAAAAAGTAAAAAAGAAAGGTAAAATAAATAAAAAGTATACAACCCAAATTCCAGTTCTCTATGTTGAAAACTTTGAATTGAATCATGTAGTGTGCAATATTGAGGACTATCTAAAATTATAGATGTGTTGTACTGCTGATTCTGAGTAAACCCAGTGCAAATTATACAACTTTTAATTTTCTAATTCTTTGAAATAAGTTTTGGCTTGCATACATCAAGGTATGTTATATAGAGCAATTATGTATATTCCATTAAGAAAGACATATCAAGGAGTGTCTGGGTCACTCAGTTAAGCATCCAATTCTTGGTGTCCACTAGAGTCATCATCTCATGGTTTGTGAGTTTAAGCCCCACATTGGGCTCTGTGCTGACAGTTTGGAGCCTGCTTGGGATTCTCTCCCTTTCTCTCCCTCTCTCTCTGAAAATAAATAAACAAACTTAAAAAATAATGGGGCACCTGGGTGGCTCAGTCGGTTAAGCGTCCAACTCTTGATTTTGGCTCAGGTCATGATCTCACAGTTTGTGAGTTTGAGTCCTGCATTGGGCTCTGTGCTGACAGTGTGGAACCTGCTTGGGATTCTCTGTTTCCCTCTCTCTCTGCCCCTCCCGTGCTCATGCTCTCTCTCTCCCTCTCAAAATAAATAAACATAAAAAAAAGGAAGACCTATCCAAACTAAGCTTGTATTAAGTTCCCAGGACCAACATTAGCATCCTGAGGATGTGTTAGAAATGCAGAACACTGGGCACCACCTCCAAAGTACTTAATATCAGCTTTTTAACAAGATCTCCAGGTGAGTCATTGTACATTAAGTTTAAGAAGCACTATTGTAACTGAACCATTATTAAATAACAGTGTGGAGCAGAAAGTTAAAATTCCTGATGAAATGCACAAACCTTTTACCTGTCTATTACTGATACACCAAAGTTTCAAAGAACTTCTAGGATAATCCTTTTGTACATGAAAGAATTTATAAAGTCTATGATGGCAGAATAGTATTTTGAGATAGTAAACTATTTCTATTTTTTCACTGTTTTATTCCTGTAGTTTTTTCTTTCCCATAACTCCCCTTCAAACAGCAAATAGACACTATGTTCACTTGCCTTACCGGAGCGATATGGTGTGGTACAAAGCAGAAATGGTATGAATGATCATGGTTTCCCAAAGGCAGAGCTCTTAGACAAGTGGTTTCAAAATTATGCTCTTCAGATTAAAAGCATACCACAGATGTGTTTTGTTAGTAAAGCACTTGTTTATTTTAGTTTTTAATGCAGAAGTATGTGGTCAAAAGGATTCTTTTCTTCTTGCCTCCATTGCCAAGAAGAGGGTTGGGAACTCCTTATAAAGTCAAGGCTAAACTTCCCTATTAAACTAGTGGATGTAACAAAAATGAAGATTAAGTTCTTAAAAAAATCAATACCCAATGCTCATATAGCACTTATTATGTGCAAGGGATTGTTCTAAGTAGGCCTCTTTGAGGGAGTTAGCCACACAAATGTCTGGGGAAAGGTGTTCTAAATGTAGGAAACAGCTACTATGCAGTCTCCAACATGGCAGCATGCCCATCCAGTGCTAGTCAAGTAGGCTTGTGTGGCTACACCAGAGTAATCCAAGAAGAAAGCAAAAGAAAACTGGATCAGAGAGGTCACAGGGACCTTCACTGGTTTAGGCCATTGGAGAACTATGTCTTACACACTGATTAAGACAGGACATATTTCAGGGCTAACTCTTTGCTCTTCATAGTGTTTGTTCCGTACTTTATTTTTTTATTTTTGTTTTTCCAATATATGAAGTTTATTGTCAAATTGGTTTCCATACAACACCCAGTGCTCATCTCAAAAGGTGCCCTCCTCAATACCCATCATCCACCCTCTCATCCCTCCCACCCTCCATCAACCCTCAGTTCTCAGTTTTTAAGAGTCTCTTATGCTTTGGCTCTCTTCCACTCTAACCTCTTTTTTTTTTTCCTTCCCCTCACCCATGGGTTTCTGTTGTTTCTCAGGATCCACATAAGAGTGAAACCATATGATATCTGTCCTAATCTGTATGGCTTATTTCACTTAGCATAACACTCTCCATTTCCATCCATGTTGCTACAAAGGACCATATTTCATTCTTTCTCATTGCCACATAGTACTCCATTGTGTATATAAACCACAATTTCTTTTTCCATTCATCAGTTGATGGACATTTAGGCTCTTTCCATAATTTGGCTATTGTTGAGAGTGCTGCTATAAACATTGGGGTACAAGTGGCCCTGTGCATCAGTACTCCTGTATCCCTTGGATAAATTCCTAGCAGTGCTATTGCTGGGTCATAGGGTAGGTCTATTTTTAATTTTTTGAGGAACCTCCACACTGTTTTCCAGAGTGGCTGCACCAATTTGCATTCCCACTAACAGTGCAAGAAGGTTCCCATTCCTCCACATCCTCTCCAGCATCTATAGTCTCCTGATTTGTTCATTTTGGCCACTCTGACTGGCATGAGATGATATCTGAGTGTGGTTTTGATTTCTTTTCCCTGGTGAGGAGCGATGTTGAGCATCTTTTCATGTGCCTGTTGGCCATCTGGATGTCTTCTTTAGAGAAGTGTCTATTCATGTTTCCTCCTATTTCTTCACTGGGTTATTTGTTTTTCGGGTGTGGAGTTTGGTGAGCTCTTTATAGATTTTGGATACTAGCCCTTTGTCCGATATGTCATTTGCAAATATCTTTTCCCATTCCATTGGTTGCCTTTTAGTTTTGTTGGTTGTTTCCTTTGCTGTGCAGAAGCTTTTTATCTTCATGAGGTCCCAGTAGTTCATTTTTGCTTTTAATTCCCTTGCCTTTGGGGATGTGTCGAGTAAGAGATTGCTACGGCTGAGGTCAGAGAGGTCTTTTCCTGCTTCTCCTCTAAGGTTTTGATGGTTTCCTGTCTCACATTCAGGTCCTTTATCCATTATGAGTTTATTTTTGTGAATGGTGTGAGAAAGTGGTCTAGTTTCAACCTTCTGCATGTTGCTGTCCAGTTCTCCCAGCACCATTTGTTAAAGAGGCTGTCTTTTTTCCATTGGATGTTCTTTCCTGCTTTGTCAAAGATGAATTGGCCATAGTTTTGTGGGTCCAATTCTGGAGTCTCTATTCTATTCCATTGGTCTCTGTGTCTGTTTTTGTGCCAATACCATGCTGTCTTGATGATGACAGCTTTGTAGTAGAGGCTAAAGTCTGGGACTGTGATGACTCCCACTTTGGTCTTCTTCTTCAATATAACTTTGGCTATGCGGGGCCTTTTGTGGTTCCATATGAATTTTAGGATTGCTTGTTCTAGCTTCGAGAAGAATGCTGGTGCAATTTTGATTGGGATTGCATTGAATATGTAGATAGCTTTGGGTAGTATTGACATTTTGACAATATTTATTTTTCCAATCCATGAGCAGGGAATGTTTTTCCATTTCTTTAAATCTTCTTCAATTTCCTTTATAAGCTTTCTATAGTTTTCAGCATACAGATCTTTTACATCTTTGGTTAGATTTATCCCTAGGTATTTTATGCTTCTTGGTGCAATTGTGAATGGGATCAGTTTCTTTATTTGTCTTTCTGTTGCTTCATTATTAGTGTATAAGAATGCAACTGATTTCTGTATATTGATTTTGTATCCTGCACCTTTGCTAAATTCATGTATCAGTTCTAGCAGACTTCTGGTGGAGTCTATCGGATTTTCCATGTATAATTTCATGTCATCTGCAAAAAGCGAAAGCTTGACTTCATCTTTGCCAATTTTGATGCCTTTGATTTCCTTTTGTTGTCTGATTGCTGATTCCAGCACTTCCAGCACTATGTGAAACAACAGCGGTGAGAGTGGACATCCCTGTCATGTTCCTGATCTCAGGGAAAAAGCTCTCAGTTTTTCCCCATTGAGGATGATGTTAGCTGTGGGCTTTTCATAAATGGCTTTTATGATCTTTAAGTATTCCTTCTATCCCGACTTTCTTGAGGGTTTTTATTAAGAAAGTTTGCTGCATTTTGTCAAAGGCCTTTTCTGCATCGATTGACAGGATCATATGGTTCTTATCTTTTCTTTTATTAATGTGATGTATCACGTTGATTGATTTGCGAATGTTGAACCAGCCCTGCATCCCAGGAATGAATCCCACTTGATCATGGTGAATAATTCTTTTTATATGCTGTTGAATTCGATTTGCTAATATCTTATTGAGAATTTTTGCATCCATATTCATCAGGGATATTGGCCTGTAGTTCTCTTTTTTAATGGGTCTCTGTCTGGTTTAGGAATCAAAGTAATACTGCCTCTTCACCCTTCCTACCCTCTTCCGTGGGCCTCTCATCTGTGCTTGGCTCCGGAGACTCCGTTCTGCTAGTCTTCTGGCGGTTTTCTGGGTTATTTAGGCAGGTGTAGGTGGGGTCTAAGTGATCAGCAGGATGCGCGTGAGCCCAGTGTCCTACGACGCCATCTTCCCAGGATCCCCTGTTCCGTACTTTATTTAATTCTTAGCTCTAATTTCTCCTCTTCAGAGAGACCTCCCCGATGACCAAATCCAACGTGCTTCACCTCGTATTCTCTAACTACTTATCTTGCTTTGAATTTTTATATGTTTATTACTAACTAAAATTGCTTTATGTATTTACTTTTCATCTGTGAAATCAGATCGATTTCATTTGTTGGAATGAAAAAGCCAACAGAACATGACTTTGGTCTTGCTTATTTCTCTATCTCTCTGGTCTAGGACAGTGTCTGGCTTATGATAAGCTAAATAGATTGTTGTGTTTAAAAGGCAAATAATGAATGTATATTTGTATTTTATAAAAGAACATTGAACTGCTAAGAATCATCCTTGGAAAGGTAAGAAAATTGGGCTCACACAAGTTTAGTTTGTGCATGGACGGAATATTGGAGTGAGGGGGATGTTTTAAAGAGAATGATATAATGATTAACCTTATGCATTAGATTAGTCAGGTTCTGCAGAGAAACAGAACAATAGGACATTTTATACATACACACACACATACACATACATTATCTCCTCCTACAGAGATAGAGAGAGAGAGAGAGAGAGAGAGAGAGAGAGAGAGAGATGTATGTATGGAGGATTGGCTCACATGATTATGGAGGCTGAATGTGAGCTAAACAACCAGAAAAATGAATAATGCAGTTCTAGTCTGAGTCAAAAGACCTGACAGCCAAGATCACCTGTCAGAAAAAGACCAGTGTTCCAGCTCAGCAGTCAGGCTAAGAGACTAAATTCTCCCTTTGCCACTTTTTTTGTTTTTCAATATTGAGACCCTAAATGGACTAAATGATGCTCACTTATATTGGAGAGGGTCATATGCTTTTGTAATCTATTGATGCCAATAGTAATCTCATCTGGAAACACTCTCACAGACATAACCAGAAATAATGGTAATCCAAATATAGGAGCACCTCCTGCCCCAGTCATTGGCATATCATATTCACCATCATAGCATGGAATTTAAACTAGCCATGAAAACAAGTGAAGGTAAGAACATGGTGACATGGTGAAAACTTATGAAAGTCCATAGATTTGGAGTTTTGAGATCAAAGTATTGACTGAAGAAATACTACTAGATGAGGAAAGCAGGGTGCTTGGTGGCACTATTTAGGGAACGAGAAATTAAGAAATCAGAGGCAGCCCAGTTATCGGTAATGTAGTTTTCGGGCTTGTGTGGCTGAGGTTGCAAAATTTTGGAGATGACGAGTTCAAAGATCCAAAAGTTTAGGGTGTTATTTGAGTCATTCTGATGCTTAAGCTCCCAAAGAGTAATGATGGAGAGGAGGACAGTGAGTCATGCGTAAGTTCCGTATGAATGGGGAGGGGGTTGGTGCTGTGATCATATCCAAGCTAAAATTTCGCTATATCATCATTCCTCTTATGAAATTCCTTTAAGTCCTCCTATCTCTAAAACAGGTCTATTAAATTAATGAATTAATTTTGTGTTGTGAAGATCTTCTTGATATAGCCTTTCCTTCTTCACCGTTAGCTCCTGCAGTTTCACCCAACTCACCTTACATGGAGGTATAGTGATCTCCTGTTACATGCTATGGCACATAGTATTTTCTCTGCATTAAGTGCACTTATTGTTTATTATTTTTCTGCCCTGTAAACCCTAATTATTAAGAGATGAGTGATTTCCTCTTCTGTGAAGTCTTCTTTGTTGTTGGTAGAGGTAATTTCTCCATTCTGTGGCCTACTTTTGTGCCTCATTGATTTTTCACTTATTTTATTTATCATGCATATTGTCATAATTTGTCTTTCTCACAGGTAAGACAGTAATGTTGAGGATGTTTCATTCTAGTGTTGATACATCACATGCCCTCAATAAAGATTTCTTTGCTGAATCAGCTAATAATGATTAAATTAACAGGCTTATTAGGCGATTTATGAGTTATTGCTAAAGAATTTTTTTATTTCAGTATGGCCTAAAGGCAGTAGAAATCCTACTTTAAGTTTGCTATTGAGAAAAGTTTTGTTCCTTATTGCTGTCTAGAATGATGAACGTTTTTAAAAATTTATTTTAATGTTTATTTTTTGAGAGAGAGAGACAGAGTACAAGCAGGGGAGGAGCAGAGAGAGGGAGACACAGAATCTGAAGCAGGCTCCAGGCTCTGAGCTGAGTTGTTAGCACAGAGCCCGATGCGGGGCCTTGAACTCACAGAAGGTGAGATCATGACCTGAGCCAAAGTGTGACGCTTAACCGACTGAGCCACTCAGGTGCCCCTAGAACGATAAACATTTTGACATTTCCTTGTCATATGTTGTAATGATGTGTAAATATAGGCCATGACCACAAAATTTATCTTCCTCTTTTTCCTCACTTCTTCTAACCAGAATTATTGCTCAAACTCTAGTATTTCTTGGGACATAATAGTTTCATAGAATGGAAATAAAAAAATCAGATCAAGGAAAAGGGGTAATATCAATAAACTCTTTGCAACTGTTTAGCAGGTTAGCAAAAATGTTGCTTGATAAACTAGGTATGCCAGTAAAAAGCATTATCATGAAGGTATTCCTTTAAAAATTTATTAAAAATTAACACATACAGATTTTAGGGTAGAAATTAATATGATTATTGAAAAGATTATTATGTTTTACAAAGGAGCTGATTAAGGTGATTAGTTTATATTTCATTAGTATCTCTTTTTTGATACTGGATACAATAAGCAGATGGAAAATATGCTTCTAGAATGTCTTTGGAATTATGGCTATGGGTTTCTTAAATATGTTAGAAAGACTGCTGGCAGATGTGCATGAAAGCAAAGAAAACCTTTGTGTAACAACAACAACAACAACAACAACAACAACAACAACAAAAAGTCCATAGATTTTAAACTATGTTAAGGTACTCAGGCAAGTAAGGCATGTTTTGAATAGGATAACTGGTAGCATTGTCAATAAAATCACCTTGCTCAGCATACTTAAGCCATATTTTTGGTGGAGAAAATCCCATTGTTTTGTCAAGATATGAGAAAGTAATGGCATTTGCTCTTTCTTATATGTCTGTTTTACTGAACTAGTTTTCAACCTGTCAGGCATCTAAGAAGAAACAAGGATTTTTTCTATGTCTAGCTAACTGAAAACAAAACAAGATTGCTTTTTTTTCTAGTTATAAATATTAGATTTGTCTTTTATTCTTTATTTATTTAAAAGTTTTTTTTTAATTATTCTAGAGACAGAGAGCAAGTAGAGGAGGGGAGCAGAAGCAGAGAGAGGGGGAGAGAGAGAGAGAGAGAGAGAGAGAGAGAGAGAGAGAGGAAGAAAACAAATCTCAAGCATGCTAACTTGGAGCCCGACATGGGCTCAATCCCACAACCCTGGGATCATGACCTGAACCAAAATCAAGAGGAGGATGCTCAATCGTGAGCCACCCAGGTGCCCCCAGATTTTCCTTTTCTTCTTAAGAGAAGTGTTGCTCAGATTTCTTGGGAAAATTTGGTTTTGAGTTGGGGCTACTGAAAGGTGACACTTGGTGCAAAAAAGTAGGATACCATTTTCTTCGGATTTATCTCATTGCAGTTCAGTGACTGAAGAAACACAGGCATTTGCAATTGGCTAAAAAGAATTCTCTTTAAATTTTTTTTAATTCTGGGAATGATCAACAACAATGAAAAAGTTTCACTCACCATATAGCTCATTTCTTATTCATCAAGATTGAGCATTTGGGTGTTCAATTCACTTTGTAAGAGTGAATAAAAATTAAGAAACTAAAGAAAGTACACTTAAAAATTTTTTTAAATGGTTATTTATTTTTGAGAGTGAGTGAGACAGAGCTCAGGGGAGGAGCAGAGAGAGACACACACACAGAATCTGAAGCAGGCTCCAGGTTCTGAGCTGTCAGCACAGAGCCTGATATGGGACTTGAACCCACAAACCGTGAGATCATGATCTGAGATGAAATCAAAAGTAGGACACTTAACCAACTGAGCCACCGAGGCACCCCAAGAAAGTACAATTTAAGAAGAATAGGGAAATAGAACTTTAAGGCCATCAGTACTTTTTCCCTCAAATTTAATGTCCTGAATAGATGATAAAAACATTAATCTTTTGTTTCTTATAGTCCAGGTGTATCATTTTATGCTAAATTTTATCTTTTCATACTACCTTATCATTTTACTCTATCTCATAAAATTAATAATAATTAACAAAAATAAATTGAAATTATAATAACTTAAGCTTTTGATGCTTAAAAACAGGGGAGATCAGAGTGATCAGGGAAAGCCTATTAAAATTACCAGGGGCTGTTCTAGAAGGAGACTGGGCCCACTACGGTGAAATTCAGTATAAATAAGCCTTTGTTGGGGAACCTAGAAATTTTATTTCACTTCACCTAAATCTGCTAGAATGCCCAGAGTAAGACTTTTAATGCCTTTTTATATGCCTGATAGGGTCTGCATGTGATAGATGCTATCTTGAGTCATCATTCTCACATGACTCATCTTTTGAAATAAAATGGATGCACTTCATCTCATTAAAAACATGTTATTTGAATGCATATTGTGGAGTTTCTTATGCTTTTAAAAGTGATACTATAATGTTGCTAGAATCCTAGCATTAACATTTTTAAATGACAGTGCTTCAGGTGGTAGCAGTATTTTGACTTACTTGGAAATCGGCTTTTGAGGAGGGAGTTTACTTTTACCTGATGAAGTTATAGGTATAAAATTGAGCACAAGTGGGATAAATGTTGGTTCAGTTTTCTCTTTTTAAAACACTCCTTGGATTCTGGAGCACTGTGTTGACATTGTTTCTATTTGCCTTACCAGCATCTCTTCCATTGGGAGCTCTTCTTTCTTTGGTACTCCAGTGTGGTCGGTCTTTTTCTTTCTTTCTTTCTTTCTTTCTTTCTTTCTTTCTTTCTTTCTTTCTTTCTTTCTTTCTTTCTGTTTACTTATTTTTGAGAGAGACAGAGAAGGTGTGAACAGGGGAGAAGCAGAGAGAGAGGGAGAGAGAGAATCCCAAGCAGTTTCTGTGCTGTCACCACAGAGCCCAATGCGGAGCTCAAACTCATGAAACCATGAGATCATGACCTGAGCTGAAACCAAGAGTTGGATGCTTAACCGACTGAGCCACCCAGGAGCCCCTACTCCAGTGTGGTTTTTCAGTCTATTACCTACTGCTCTCTCACCCTCCTCAAAGGATGAGGGCTGGCTTGTAGTTCCAGTTGGCCATTCACAGGCAGCAATCTAAAGGGACAGTCTATAAATATCTGCCACCGTATTTGCTCTGGTTCCTGGTTCCTGTGGCCTTGTGTTTCACCTCTTCTGTGATTCCATGAGTTAGTCTGTTCTCAAACAAACAACCCATCAGTCCCTCTAGTTTTTAAATGTTCTTACCATTGGAAAATTAATGAAGGTCTGGATACCCAAAGGAGGTGGCTGCTGATAGAGAGGAAGGCCAGGCCTTAGAAAAGGGTGAGTAGTTGTCTGTGATGCAGAGGCTCACATATAACTTTGCTGAAGGCACTTCTAAGTCATTTTGGGACTAACTGACTAGCTGTCTGGGTTGCTAGTGCCCAGTTTATAGAGCCATTATGACATCTTGCCTCACATGTTTATGGGAAGGATATTAAAACAGGTGGCCTGTCATGGGGAGATTTTTTTACCCAAATATCTAAATTTAGCTATCAACAGTTATTTGTATGTGTTGAATAAGGAAATCTCCAAGGTATAAACTTTATAGTTTTCCAGATACAATCTAAAACTCTTGTCAGCTTTGTCCTCAATATATGATAAGTGAGGATTTAGAAATCAAATATCTAGCAGAAAAAAAGCAGATTTCATGTGTCCCAACTGTGTCTATTGCTTCTCATATAAAAATCAGTTAAATATGACCTCTTTCTGTGGCTTTTATCCTGAGCTTTTGGCTGAAAAGGCAAGAATTGTTTATAGGCCAGTTAGTGTAATCTCAATATTGATTCCTACCTCTTAAGGCTTCTTCAAAGCTTTTGTCAAAACACTCACACAAGAATCAGAGTGGGCAGAAATTGATTTTGGAGAGCAAATCTTTCTTTTGAGTACACATTAAAAAAAAAGAAAAAAAAACCTGTGACCTAACCATTCTCCTTTTCACATTTTCTAGTGCAGTTTATTTTAGCTTTTAGATGCTTTCCTGTTTTGGTAAATAATAAGGTAAACATCTTTTTTATATGTCAACCTGGTGGATGTTGGGAAGAAGTTAGAGGGAGAAGGTAGCTACATATAAGCTGCTATTGAGGATAATACACTCAAGCTTGACTGGTCTAGACATGACTTGCCTCCTATCAGCTGGAGTGCTGACACAGGAAACTGCAATAAAGCAGCTATAAAACAGAAGTCTTAAATTTGGCATTCTTTGGTCGAGATAAATAAACTCCTATGAGACGTACTGGTTTTTCTCTCCACTAACATTTGTTGGCCCAAGAGAATTATAAATCCATCCATTGTATTTTTTGCCAAACCTACTTCCAAAGAAGTGAAGCTAAAGACTCTGGACTCAGTAAGGCAAGTAGGCAAGGCATGTGAGCTGTGAGACTGGCAGGTGAGTTTTAAGACAGGGAGCCTAGAATAATCCAGAAGCCCATGTTGGAGGTTAAATTCAGATTGAAAGCACAGTGGATAGTGACAACGAAGTATCTGTCTGAATGTTGTGAGCCCTGCAGTATATCTCAGGATAAGAGGATGGATAATGGAGGCATAATCAACATAAAACTGGTTAAGAATGGGATATAGGAGGCAGAGACTCGCCAGATGCCTTGATGTATTGGAGCATATGTATGGTGGTTTTAGCAGGGACCTGTGCATTTACCTTTGGTTGAAGATGGAGCTGATAAGGACCTGTTTTTACATCTCCCATAAGTCTAGGTCTTCATCATTTTAACCATTAGAGTAATATATTCAGGAGCATTCTTGAATTAGCAGTTAGATTGCCATTACCATTGATTCCTCCAGGCAAAAACCCTACATAGTAGACCAGGTGGTGGGTTTGATCCTGAATTCTGATGAGCTCTGAAGCTTCCTTATAACATAATCCAGGTTCCATTGCAGAAAATTAGTGCAGGTCTCTCAGATACAAGGAAGAAAATAAGTTCTTAGTGATTTGAACATATTAGAGAGGAATGAATAAAATATGAATGTGTGGGTGGGTTTACATTAATAGTGGCAATTAGAAACATAAATTTACCAGACTGATGACTTGTGCCATTTTTGAGGGCTTTATGCACTTAACCCCTAGCTTCTAGAATGAGTGAGGGATACATAAGTACTGGAACTATATACTGCTTGTTATTTATATATATTCTGCCTGGATTTGACATGTTCATGGATCTCCACTTCCCCTAGCAATGACCCTTGAAGTCATCTATGTGTGGTCTGTGTCTGATGTTTAGAACTTCAGCCATAACATTGAGTAAGATGGGTAGGACAAGGAGTTAGTGAGAATGGGATTCATAGTTTCTTCTAAAAAAACACTGTGAGTGTAGATAAGCAACATTAATTGTGTCATAATATTGTATGTAAAAAAGCCATATTGTCAGTCAAACATAGAAACTATGCCCATCTATAAAGAATTCCTGCTTGAGAAGTAATATTCTGCAAGGAGTATTATTTATCGCATTTTCATCTTTTTTCAGAAACCGAAACTTGATGGTAATATTTTGTTACAAATACCAGATCTGGGGGTGCCTGGGTAGCTCAGTTGGTTAAGCATCCGACTTCAGCTTAGTTCATGATCTCGCAGTTCATGGGTTTGAGCCCCAAGTCGGGCTGTGGGATGACAGCTCAAAGCCTGGAACCTGCTTCAGATTCTATGTCTCCCTCTCTCTCTGCCTCTCCCCCTCTCGTGCTCTGTCTCTCTCAAAAATAAATATTAAAAAAAAATTTAAAGAGTGCCAGATTTGTCATGGGTAGACATTTTTTATGGAAACACATAGATATATTGGATATAGCAATCAAATTTCTTTTAGACTCACAGACCTTATATGTCAGAAAAAAGAATTTAAATATAATAATATAAATAATATAAATATATAAAAATTAATATCAATAAAAATAAATAATATAAATATATAAACAAATATATAATAATATAAATAATATAAATAAATATAAATACTGGGGCGCCTGGGTGGCGCAGTCGGTTAAGCGTCTGACTTTAGCCAGGTCACAATCTCACGGTCCGTGAGTTCGAGCCCCACGTCTTCGAGCCCCGCGTCAGGCTCTGGGCTGATGGCTCAGAGCCTAGAGCCTGTTTCCGATTCTGTGTCTCCCTCTCTCTCTGCCCCTCCCCCGTTCATGCTCTGTCTCTCTCTGTCCCAAAAATAAATAAACGTTGAAAAAAAAATTTAAAAAAAATAAATAAATACTAATATCTTTCTTAGTATAATTATAAATATACTTGGTTATCAATTCTAGACGTTATATTATGAATATACGTGTACTTTATTTCTTCTTTAACAAAAAAATGGTGAGGGAATTTAGCCCTTACAATGAAGGTTTTAATTCCTCTTTCCTTGGGCTTTAATGACTTCCTATGTGACTTGTGGTTTCACCCCACCTAATGTGATAGGGAAGGTCATTTGGAATAGAAGATGCATACTTACTGTGTGTCTTAGTATGGAAGGTATCAGGAACCTGAGTAAAAAGAAAAAAAACAGCCACAATCCCTGCCCTCACAGAGTTTGAAATTTAATTTGGAAACAAAAGATATTATTCAAATCATCTTTTAAACAAATGGGAATTACTACAGTAAATAACATGGAAAAGAGTCATGGGAGTCACAAAGAGGATGACTTGGCTTTAGGTAAGGAATTTCGGGGGAGGCTTCCCTGAGGTGATGGTCCATTGCACTCTAGTGTGAACAAAGATTCTTGGGAAGATGTGAATATTCCAGGCTGTGGGGATGGATTGTCTGTGTGGCAGTGAACAAAGACGAAGCAGTTGAAGTGGGATCAGCAAGGCAGAGCATGATGTGAAGTGAGAGTGAGGTTGTTGATAGGTTAGAACAAAACCATGCTGGACCTTGGAACCATGACAAAGAACCTTGCCTTTATTCTAAGAACATTGAGTATCCATCCAAAAATTCAAAAGCAGAGAGGTGGAATAATCAGATGTTTCTTTTGAAAAGATGGCTCTATCCTCAAGGTGGCGAATTGAAGGGAAGTGGAGGCCAAACTTGTCTTTTTCTGGAAGAAGAAATATCATAGCTTTTGGATTTGCAACTGGTAAAAGTTTGCCTTCAGTACATTGTTTATTGTGGATTGTTATTTGAAGATGTCTCTCCTTTAGTACTCTCTGCAAAATGTGTAATCCTAGGCACTCATTAAAGGAAAATGTTCTGTGTTTTTGTGATGCTGTGGCTTCTAACCTGAGCATTCTTACCTATATCTGTGTTCTCTCTTGTCATAAGCTCTGTGCTCCCTATCATGGCCCAAACAAAATACAACAGACTTTTTTTTTTCTTCTACTTGAGCTCTTATAAAATAAACCATAACATAAGGGTTTTGAGGGGACATGTCTTGGAAACTTATTCCTGACATTTGGGACAAATCTCCTACCTAGTTGTTTAAACTAGATCCTGCCAATTCCCTCTCTAGAATCATGTGTTTTGAAAATTAATTCATGAACCAATTTCATTAAAACCTGGAACTGTTTTGTTTTTTTTTTTTTTTCATATGGGAGCCTGCTTTTCAAACTGAAGTAACAGTTTGCATACCAGGTTGGACTATAAGTTTTAAGGGAACAGAAAAGAAAGGAAAAAAAATGTTTTCAAAAGCCATTAGAAAGCTATTATGTGTTTGACAGATGGTATTGTCTCACCTTAACCTCACAATTAGATGAGGAAGTATTATTAACATCTCGAATACTGTAGCTAAGAAAATGGATTTATTACTTTATAAATTTACATATGTAATTCTTGTTATAGACTAATGCCTTCCAGCTTCTCTATAAAATCTAGGGGGTGCATCTTTCTTTCTTTAGCTGTAACAATGAGGTTAGATAGTAACCTTTTATCCCTTGTAGAACAAGGCTGGTGAGTCTCTTTACTCCCAGACATTAGTGATAGCATAACTAGGGAAAGGGCCTGAGGCAGGATAGGTGTAGACTGAGGTAGGGAAACATTTTTCAGGAGATGAGATCCATCACTCACCCTACGACTACCACCTCTGCCATCACCATCATCACTGTCTCTCAAAATAGCACTGTAACTGCTCTCATTATTGCAACTTACCACTTACTTTTGCTGGTATTCTTAACATAGTTATCAGTATAGCTATCATCAAAACACCACCACTGTTGCTATTGCCTTATTTTTATCTAAGCTATCCTGCCAGTGGAGCCACCACCGTGTCTGCTATTTATCATCACCCTCATCACCTTGATGACACTTCATGTAGCTAAGTCAGCTCTTCATTTCTTTTTATACATGGGACTGGATTTATCCACAAGGGATTCTGATCACAGTTTTAAATTCTCTGCAGCTTACTCCCAGCCTCTTAGAGAAGAATACCAAGTCTATGAAAAGCTATAAGGTCTCTAGAAAAAAGCACTTGACAGCAGGAGGGATAAAGAGGTACATGTTAAAAGAGATAATATGAACTGAAGAAGAACAGGCTACTTCAGAAGAGATTAAAGATCAAGTAAGTTAATACTATCAAAAGAGACAGGTTGTAACTAGAGGGATTGAAGAAGAAATTAATGAGAGAACTTGGAGTTAATTGGGAGAGGAGAAAAGATACAGACTATAACTCTAGATTAAAAGCCCTTTATTACCACTGTAGATAAATCATTAATCACCAGATACTTGGGGGGAAAATGGAAGAATTTTCCATTTTATATTTATCTGACTACTAGGAATCCATAAGATAATCTAGATAATGCTCATTCAAAACAAAATGTAAAAAGAAAAATAAACAGGGATAGAACTTAAAAAAAAACATTGGTGGTAAGAGGCAATCTCAAATGATATTCTCTATTTATTTTGAATAATAACAATATTGGTCAAAACCTGTAAGTTTTGCTTATTGTTTCTCCCTCCTTTGGCTGTAGGAAAGATAAAAAATTATAAACTAAGTCCCTTGGATAGATTATTTCTATTTGAAATGAAGCCTCAACAGCTCACCCTTGATTGGGAAACAAAGCAGAACCCTAGGGCATCCACATAAAAATAAGGTGGGTACTTGTTAGGCAGAGTGCACTCTGGCACGTTCCTTAAAATAAAGAAAAATACAAATTTCACACCAAATTCACAGTCCTTGCCGCTTAAACTCAAACCCCTAAGCTCAACAGGAAATCTGTCTAAACCTACAAAATGAACCTTGTGACTATAGCTTTGAGAGAGATTTTTATATAGGTTCCAGATAAATTAGAAAACCAAGTGGTTCTGTCTATAACAAAAGTAGTCAAATTAAGGTCAGGATAGAGTTTACTCTTCCAAAAAATATGTACAGTAAAAAGAAAATGCTTAGTAACCTTGAAAGTGACCTCAACAGAAAAGTAAACAACCAAACAAAAGCAATCATGGAAACAATAAAATCTAGTTTATATTTAGTTATAATCGGTAATAGTCCAAACTATACATGCAAATGTATTAAATTCTCACTGAAAATAACAAGGTTCACAAGCATGGAAAAAGCATCTGTCTATTATATGCAAATGATACAGCAAAAACAACTGAACAGAGGAAATTTGAAAAGGATAGAGAAAACTGTGTAAGGGATATTAAAAAGAGAAGAGGAGTAGATATTTTAAATTGGAGAATTTAAAAAGCATAAATAGAAAACAGAATACAGGATTAAAGTTGAAATTTTCAGAAAAAGGATTTAACTTATGAGCATTTACCAGTTGTTAACATAGAAAGGAGATATGTAAGTCCAGATACAAAGAGATGTATGGGAAAAATGAAAGCTATGAATCAGCCTGATTCTCATTCACTTGTAGGCAACTGTTAAGATAAGGTCTGATGAATCCTGAATTGTCAAAGAAACAGACCTCTGTTCCCATTATCCAATACTGA
Source organism: Prionailurus viverrinus (assembly GCF_022837055.1). Classification (NCBI taxonomy): domain Eukaryota; kingdom Metazoa; phylum Chordata; class Mammalia; order Carnivora; family Felidae; genus Prionailurus; species Prionailurus viverrinus. Next base: position 161,550,139 of record NC_062561.1, read on the forward strand.
GTTCAAGAAAGTATTTGGATCAGGCCAAGTTGGCCTGGGGAGGCTGGGTGTGAAATATGAGATATTGTTTTAGTTTTTGTTTCTTTGGGAATTTTAAAAGGTATTTTGTGTAGAGGTTACTGTTTGCCAGCATCATAGAATGCATTATATGTCTGCCTCCGAGATTAATGAGATGAACTGGCCCAGGTGAGAAGTCTGCAACACATTTATCCAGCTAAGGCTTCATGTAGAAATGCTTCATTAATGCGGGAGGGAGAGAGCTGTGCTCTCAGTAGTATCACATGACATATACTCACATGTCATCTTGCTAGGGAGGTACAGTCACCTGGAATTTCTTAGATCTGTGGTTTGATTTCTTTCTTCAGTTTTGGAAAATTCTCTGCTCTCGTCTTTTTAAATATTCCATTGCCTCGTTCTGTCTTTTTTTCTCATTCTGGGATGCCAGTACTGTGAATCTTGGAACTTCAGTCTGGATTTTTTTTTCCTGAACTATTTTCAAAATTAATAATTCAAGATTAATAATTTTCAAGATTAATAATTAACTCTTTAGCTGTATCTGATCTGCTCTTAAGCACACATGTACTAGGTTCTTAATTACATTTTCATTTCCACTTGATTTTTAGAATTTAAAAATACTAGTTTTTGTCATCTGTCTAAATTCTGCATCTTATTTGTGTTCCTGAATATATTAATTTTAGCATTTATTTATTTTTTATTTAGACAACAAGCATTTGTTAACTATATACTGTCTATCAAATCCATAACAAGTGTTGGTGTTAACAAAAATGAATGAGGCTTGGTCTTTAATTGTTTATTTTATTTTATTTTTTTACTTAAATCCAAGTTAGTTAACATGTAGTGTAATAATGGTTTCAAGAGTAGAATTTAGTGATTCATCACTTACATATGACACCCAGTGCTCATCCCAAAGAGTGCCTTCCTTAATGCCCATCATCCATTAAGCCCACCCCCCCACCCAACACCCCACCAGCAACCCTCAGCTTGCTCTCTGTATTTAAGTCTCTTATGGTTTGTCTCCCTAATTATAGCAAGTTTAAACCTCTGTGTGATAACTCTAATGTACAGCTTACCTGTGAATCTGTTTGATCTTTTTTGTGTTGCTGCTTGAATAATTCTTGTCCTTTTTCATAACTGCTCATTTCTTTTACTGAATAATAGACATTATAGATGGAAAAATTGTAAGAATTAATTTGAGACTCAGGATGATGTTATTCATTGGATATAATTTACATTTGCTTTAGTCAGCTAGTGAGGCTAGGGATAGACGAATTTTAATTCAATCAGGGATTGAACCCATGGCAGCATTCAGTCCTTGTAACAGCCGCATTGTTTCTTTTTCTTTTTATTTTTTTTTAATGTTTATTTATTTATTTTGAGAGAAAGAGTGCAGGAGTAAGCAGGGCAGGGGTAGGGACAGAGGGAGAGAGAGAATCCAAGGAAGCCCCACACTGTCAGTGATAAAGCCCCACACAGGGCTCAATTTAATGAACCATGAGATCATGACCGGGAACCAAGATCAAGAGTGATGTTCAACCACTCAACCTACTGAGCCACCCAGGCACCCCACAGCTGTACTGCATCTGATTCATTGTTATTCTTAGAGTTTGGCCTTTCAGGATCTCTTGTATTTCAAAGAAACAAATAAACAAACACCTGCTCTGGTCCCATCTTTCCTGATAACTTTCAGACTATTTTAGGTCTCCCAGCTCTATGAGATTTTTAAAAGTTCTTCTCAGTTCTTCAGCTTCTCAGTCATCTTCAGAATAGTAAACCCTGCTAAATTTATTCGAGCGCCACCAGTCTCTAGTGTTTCCAGACATTTTTACCTATAATATAGGATACATTTTTCTCTTCTCTGTAGAATTTAAAATTCTCTCACTTTCTTCAAATTTTGAACTTTCATCTAAAAGATTTAGGTGTGTGTATTAAAAAAAAAAAAGTCCTGGTTGGTTCTTGAAGGGCTCATTCCATGAGGAAGTTTGTGATTTTTTTTTTTAGAAATGACAAATTTTATTTTATTTTTGATTATTTAATTCTATTCTTTCTGGAATTTCCAATGTGTAGATTTTATATATTTTTTGGAACCTATCCTTGATGTTTTCAGAAAAGGCATAATGGTGAAGTAGTAAAGAAAGTAACTTAATCAAGTTTCACTGCTTCATTTTAAAATTTAGTTAACTCTTTATACAACCTAAAAGATTACCCCAGATTTCATGGGGGATAAATGTTTGTGTCACAGTAATCCCCTAGAGGGAGGTTACAGTATCCCTGCTCAGTGTGAGTCAGCTGGTATAATAGGCTGGAGAGAGATCAGAATAAAGTCATGGAGATATTTGTGAATCCAGAAATTGACCCTACCATTGGAGATCAATCCATGTAACCCTTGACCTGATATAATCTAATTCTAGTAGGTCATTCAGATAAGATAGAGTGAAAGAGACTACAGAAAATTTTATTCATGCCTTAGGGGAAGGCCAAGAATAAAATCTTTATAAATTCTATGGCTTTAAATTCTATGGTTGTTCTTTATTAAAATGGTAAAAATAAAATATAAATAAATTTTAGTTAACTGGGTGAGCTTAGTTAAATCTGGAAAACTATGTGTGCCTAAGCTTCATTTTGAGAAAAGATAATTAATTACACATTTTCAAATTACTCTGAGGAAAAAAAAAGTAGGTAAAACATGTAATTATTAGGTCTCATTTGTTCAACACTTGGTGTTAGTACTTTAACTTCCAGAACATTAATTTCCTCTTCACTTGTGCCATTTTATTTGATTTTTTTCCCTTTAGCAATCAATCTTAAAATATCCAATATCCCTCACTTAGTTATATAATTATTCCTTTTTGCAGATAGCCTTGCTGAGAATACAGATTTGAATTTTAAAATTCTTTTATCATTTGCATTATGTTTCATTTTAATCCATCATAGTCCCTTTTATGTTGTTAGATCTTTACTCCAAATATTTGATAATTCTTACTCATGTTTTTAAGTAAGAGTTAGACTGAGGAGTGTGGGTGGCTACGGTGTTCTTAGTGATTTGCCAGTTAGTTCCCACAATAGCATCTCTTGTGAACAGAATTGCTGATTGTGGGCTCTGGTTCAATGGAAAGTATATGTCAAGGTAGTTTTGCTCTCTGGATGCAGTGATAGATAGCTTAAGCTGGGGATCCCCCAATCCCAAATGGGATTTGGGGAGGTAGGGGAATTACACTTATGTTTAAAGACTGCCTTGAACTAAAAATCTCTGAACTTTAAAAATATAATGAAAGCACTGGTAATGGATTCTAAAAAGAATACTCTTCCCACCTATATCATATATTTAGGCTTTTAATTTTGTATGTAGAGCTATCTATGTATCTATGAATTAAGATTCATCTATGGGGCGCTTGGGTGGCTCAGGCAGTTAAGCATCTGACTCTTGTTTTCACTTCAGGTAATGATCTCACAGTGAGTTGGAGCCCAGCATTGGGCTCTGTGCTGATGGCATGGAGCCTGCTTGGGATTCTCTCTCCCTCTCTCTGCCCCTCCCCTGTCTGTCTGTCTGTCTGTCTGTCTGTCTCTCTCTCTCTCTCTCTCAGAATAAACTTAAAAAAAAAATTCATCTACATTATTCTCAGGTATATATTTTTTTTTTAGCCTTTGTGGGAACTTTGATAAGGTTATTTTAAACATCTCTTTTTCTTTTCCAGTTAAAAAGAAAACATTTTGTTGTAGTTCTCATTCAGATCTTGTGTCACGATCACTATATTTCTTGAGTACATTTTTTTTATCCTTTCACTGTCAAAATTAATTTATTCTACAACCCAATCTTTCTAACAGTTTCTGTCAATTTATATATCTATAAAGGAGGATATGTCAGAATCCATTTAGCACATTTCAGCTTCGTTTTGAGAAGCTTTGAGAAAAGGAAGAATATGTATGGTCTGGAATACAAATATAAAATCTACTTTTGAAATTTGGATACATTTTAATGAAGTTTTACCAGAAGATACAAAAAGACAAAGGAAGATAAAATTTCATTTTTAATATTCCTTGAGATTTTCCTAGGCACATAGAGCCTTCATACATTTCCTTAAAATATTTCTTAAAAAAAAATCACAACTTCTACGGAGTGCTGACTGAAATATTCAGCATACAGAACAAAGGTGATTGTATCACCAACCTCAGTTTATTTCTATTTGTGATAACAGAACTATCAACTTCCTAAGAAAAGGATTTGTGAAAATATTCAAAGTTGAATATACAAAATTTCATGTTGTAGTAAAAAGATCATGTACTTAGTAGAATAACAATGACAATGATAGTAAACTTTTCTTATAAATTATGTGCTGTTAAGTTATTGATTCTTGGATATATGTTTTGTCATATTAATGTATTTGTAATAAATGTATATGAATGAATATTTATAGAAACCTCATTCCAGTGTTCATAAAATTTGACCTACTTAAAAAGGCTACTTGTACACATTATTACATCCAATTTTATTCCCTAATATTCTTATCCTTTACCATTTTCTTCTTTTGAAAATGAGTGAACCAAACAAGAACAAATGTGTGTGGAAAACCTGCTTTTTATTGAGGTAAATTCTATTGTAATTTTGGCTGAAATGGATATACATTATTTTTTTTCCAGTGGAGATGTTTGTTCACATATGTATGTCCGGGAAGCAAAAAAAATATTTAAAATAAACCATCATGAAAGAGGGAAAGAAAAAAGAGAACCAGTCTTCAGAAAAATCATCATTTCAACAAATGTTCTGATTTTGCTTTGTTGATGAATATATTAATGCAGCAGATCATCTAAAAACTTTTCCAGTTGTATTAGAATCTCAAATGTTTATAAATAGTTAAGATAAAGTTTAATATTTTGTTCTAACTATTAAAAAAATCTGTCTCAATTCAAATGGGGAAAAAGTCAGCTTCTCAAATATGAGGTAAAATTAAAGAAATTAAAAGTCACTAAACTTCAGTCCTTGATAAGCGTACAAACAAATAACAACTGTATATTTGTTCTATCTCTGACAACTCAATTTTTGTTTCATACATTAACATGCTCATTTAGTGTTTGGTGGTAAATCCCATAAGCAGAAAGTGTTTATCTTCTATCCAAAATAATAATAAATACAGTTTGCAAGGTTTTAAGTACCTAAGACAACAATAGACCCAGAATTGTGGGAGTAAATTCTCATGAACAAAACTGTCTTTGCAGTATTTGGCAACTTTTAGCAATATTCCTTTTAATGTTTTATTTTTTTTTATCTTTTTTATGAAATTTATTGACAAATTGGTTTCCATACAACACCCAGTGCTCATCCCAAAAGGTGCCCTCCTCAATACCCATCACCCACCCTCTCCTCCTTCCCACCCCCCATCAACCCTCAGTTTGTTCTCAGTTTTTAACAGTCTCTTATGCTTTGGCTCTCTCCCATTCTAACCTCTTTTTTTTTTTTTCCTTCCCCTCCGCCATGGGTTCCTGTTAAGTTTCTCAGGATCCACATAAGAGTGAAACCATATGGTATCTGTCTTTCTCTGTATGGCTTATTTCACTTAGCATCACACTCTCCAGTTCCATCCACGTTGCTACAAAAGGCCATATTTCATTTTTCTCATTGCCACGTAATATTCCATTGTGTATATAAACCACAATTTATCCATTCATCAGTTGATGGACATTTAGGCTCTTTCCATAATTTGGCTATTGTTGAGAGTGCTGCTATGAACATTGGGGTACAGGTGGCCCTATGCATCAGTACTCCTGTATCCCTTGGATAAATTCCTAGCAGTGCTATTGCTGGGTCATAGGGTAGGTCTATTTTTAATTTTCTGAGGAACCTCCACACTGCTTTCCAGAGCGGCTGCACCAATTTGCATTCCCACCAACAGTGCAAGAGGGTTTCCGTTTCTCCACATCCTCGCCAGCATCTATAGTCTCCTGATTTGTTCATTTTGGCCACTCTGACTGGCGTGAGGTGATACCTGAGTGTGGTTTTGATTTGTATTTCCCTGATAAGGAGCGACGCTGAACATCTTTTCATGTGCCTGTTGGCCATCCGGATGTCTTCTTTAGAGAAGTGTCTATTCATGTTTTCTGCCCATTTCTTCACTGGGTTATTTGTTTTTCGGGTGTGGAGTTTGGTGAGCTCTTTATAGATTTTGGATACTAGCCCTTTGTCCGATATGTCATTTGCGAATATCTTTTCCCATTCCGTTGGTTGGCTTTTAGTTTTGTTGGTTGTTTCCTTTGCTGTGCAGAAGCTTTTTATCTTCATAAGGTCCCAGTAATTCACTTTTGCTTTTAATTCCCTTGCCTTTGGGGATGTGTCGAGTAAGAGATTGCTACGGCTGAGGTCAGAGAGGTCTTTTCCTGCTTTCTCCTCTAAGGCTTTGATGGTTTCCTGTCTCACATTTAGGTCCTTTATCCATTTTGAGTTTATTTTTGTGAATGGTGTGAGAAAGTGGTCTAGTTTCAACCTTCTGCATGTTGCTGTCCAGTTCTCCCAGCACCATTTGTTAAAGAGGCTGTCTTTTTTCCATTGGATGTTCTTTCCTGCTTTGTCAAAGATGAGTTGGCCATACGTTTGTGGGTCTAGTTCTGGGGTTTCTATTCTATTCCATTGGTCTATGTGTCTGTTTTGGTGCCAATACCATGCTGTCTTGATAATGACAGCTTTGTAGTAGAGGCTAAAGTCTGGGATTGTGATGCCTCCTGCTTTGGTATTCTTCAAAATTCCTTTGGCTATTCGGGGACTTTTGTGGTTCCATATGAATTTTAGGATTGCTTGTTCTAGTTTCGAGAAGAATGCTGGTGCAATTTTGATTGGGATTGCATTGAATGTGTAGATAGCTTTGGGTAGTATTGACATTTTGACAATATTTATTTTTCCAATCCATGAGCAGGGAATGTCTTTCCATTTCTTTAAATCTTCTTCAATTTCCTTCATAAGCTTTCTATAGTTTTCAGCATACAGATCCTTTACATCTTTGGTTAGATTTATTCCTAGGTATTTTATGCTTCTTGGTGCAATTGTGAATGGGATCAGTTTCTTTATTTGTCTTTCTGTTGCTTCATTGTTAGTGTATAAGAATGCAACTGATTTCTGTACATTGATTTTGTATCCTGCAACTTTGCTGAATTCCTGTATCAGTTCTAGCAGACTTTTGGTGGAGTCTATCGGATTTTCCATGTATAATATCATGTCATCTGCAAAAAGCGAAAGCTTGACTTCATCTTTGCCAATTTTGATGCCTTTGATTTCCTTTTGTTGTCTGATTGCTGATGCTAGAACTTCCAGGACTATGTTAACCAGCAGCGGTGAGAGTGGGCATCCCTGTTGTGTTCCTGATCTCAGGGAAAAAGCTCTCAGTTTTTCCCCATTGAGGATGATGTTAGCTGTGGGCTTTTCATAAATGGCTTTTATGATATTTAAGTATGTTCCTTCTATCCCGACTTTCTCAAGGGTTTTTATTAAGAAAGGGTGCTGGATTTTGTCGAAGGCCTTTTCTGCATGGATTGACAGGATCATATGGTTCTTCTCTTTTTTTTTGTTAATGTGATGTATCACGTTGATTGATTTGCGAATGTTGAACCAGCCCTGCATCCCAGGAATGAATCCCACTTGATCATGGTGAATAATTCTTTTTATATGCCGTTGAATTCGATTTGCTAGTATCTTATTGAGAATTTTTGCATCCATATTCATCAGGGATATTGGCCTGTAGTTCTCTTTTTTTACTGGGTCTCTGTCTGGTTTAGGAATCAAAGTAATACTGGCTTCATAGAATGAGTCTGGGAGTTTTCCTTCCCTTTCTATTTCTTGGAATAGCTTGAGAAGGATAGGTATTATCTCTGCTTTAAACGTCTGGTAGAACTCCCCTGGGAAGCCATCTGGTCCTGGACTCTTATTTGTTGGGAGATTTTTGATAACCAATTCAATTTCTTCGCTGGTTATGGGTCTGTTCAAGCTTTCTAATTCCTCCTGATTGAGTTTTGGAAGAGTGTGGGTGTTGAGGAATTTTTCCATTTCTTCCAGGTTGTCCAATTTGTTGGTATATAATTTTTCATAGTATTCCCTGATAATTGTTTGTATCTCTGAGGGATTGGTTGTAATAATTCCATTTTCATTCATGATTTTATCTATTTGGGTCATCTCCCTTTTCTTTTTCAGAAGCCTGGCTAGAGGTTTGTCAATTTTGTTTATTTTTTCAAAAAACCAACTCTTGGTTTCGTTGATCTGCTCTACAGTTTTTTTAGATTCTATATTGTTTATTTCTGCTCTGATCTTTATTATTTCTCTTCTTCTGCTGGGTTTAGGCTGCCTTTGCTGTTCTGCTTCTAGTTCCTTTAGGTGTGCTGTTCGATTTTGTATTTGGGATTTTTCTTGTTTCTTGAGATAGGCCTGGATTGCAATGTATTTTCCTCTCAGGACTGCCTTTGCTGCGTCCCAAAGCGTTTGGATTGTTGTATTTTCATTTTCGTTTGATTCCATATATTTTTTAATTTCTTCTCTAATTGCCTGCTTGACCCACTCATTGTTTAGTAGGGTGTTCTTTAACCTCCATGGTTTTGGAGGTTTTCCAGACTTTTTTCTGTGGCTGATTTCAAGCTTCATAGCATTGTGGTCTGAAAGTAAGCATGGTATAATTTCAATTCTTGTAAACTTATGAAGGGCTGTTTTGTGACCCAGTATATGATCTATCTTGGAGAATGTTCCATGTGCACTCGAGAAGAAAGTATATTCTGTTGCTTTGGGATGCAGAGTTCTAAATATATCTGTCAAGTCCATCTGATCCAATGTCTCATTCAGGGCCCTTGTTTCTTTATTGACCGTGTGTCTAGATGATCTATCCATTTCTGTAAGTGGGGTGTTAAAGTCCCCTGCAATTACCACATTCTTATCGATAAGGTTGCTTATGTTTATGAGTAATTGTTTTATATATTTGGGGGCTCCGGTATTCGGCGCATAGACATTTATAATTGTTAGCTCTTCCTGATGGATAGACCCTGTAACTATTATATAATGTCCTTCTTCATCTCTTGTTACAGCCTTTAATTTAAAGTCTAGTTTGTCTGATATAAGTATGGCTACTCCAGCTTTCTTTTGGCTTCCAGTCGCATGATAAATAGTTCTCCATCCCCTCACTCTCAATCTAAAGGTGTCCTCAGGTCTAAAATGAGTCTCTTTTAGACAGCAAATAGATGGGTCTTGTTTTTTTATCCATTCTGATACCCTATGTCTTTTGGTTGGCGCATTTAATCCATTTACATTCAGTGTTATTATAGAAAGATACGGGTTTAGAGTCATTGTGATGTCTGTATGTGTTATGCTTGTAGTGATGTCTCTGGGACTTTGTCTCACAGGGTCCCCCTTAGGATCTCTTGTAGGGCTGGTTTAGTGGTGACAAATTCCTCCAGTTTTTGTTTATTTGGGAAGACCTTTATCTCTCCTTCTATTCTAAATGACAGACTTGCTGGATAAAGGATTCTCGGCTGCATATTTTTTCTGTCTAGCACCCTGAAAATCTCGTGCCAATTCTTTCTGGCCTGCCAAGTTTCAAAAGAGAGATCAGTCACGAGTCTTATAGGTCTCCCTTTATATGTGAGGGCACGTTTACCCCTTGCTGCTTTCAGAATTTTCTCTTTATCCTTGTATTTTGCCAGTTTCACTATGATATGTCGTGCAGAAGATCGATTCAAGTTATGTCTGAAGGGAGTTCTCTGTGCCTCTTGGATTTCAATGCCTTTTTCCTTCCCCAGTTCAGGGAAGTTCTCAGCTCTTATTTCTTCAAGTACCCCTTCAGCACCTTTCCCTCTCTCTTCCTCCTCTGGGATACCAATTATGCGTATATTATTTCTTTTTAGTGTATCACTTAGTTCTCTAATTTTCCCCTCATACTCCTGGATTTTTTTATCTCTCTTTTTCTCAGCTTCCTCTTTTTCCATAACTTTATCTTCTAGTTCACCTATTCTCTCCTCTGCCTCTTCAAGCCGAGCTGTGGTGGTTTCCATTTTGTTATGCATTTCGTTTAAAGCGTTTTTCAGCTCCTCGTGACTGTTCCTTAGTCCCTTGATCTCTGTAGCAAGAGATTCTCTGCTGTCCTGTATACTGTTTTCAAGCCCAGCGATTAATTTTATGACTATTATTCTAAATTCACTTTCTGTTATATTATTTAAATCCTTTTTGATCAGCTCATTAGCTGTTGTTATTTCTTGGAGATTCTTCTGAGGTGAATTCTTCCGCTTGGTCATTTTGGATAGTCCCTGGCGTGGTGAGGACCTGCAGGGCACTTCCCCTCTGCTGTGGTGTATAACTGGAGTTGGTGGGCGGGGCCGCAGTCAGACCTGATGTCTGCCCCCAGCCCACTGCTGGGGCCACAGTCAGACTGGTGTGTGCCTTCTCTTCCCCTCTCCTAGGGGCGGGATTCACTGTGGGGTGGTGTGGCTTGTCTGGGCTACTTGCACCCTGCCAGGCTTGTGATGCTGGGGATCTGGCGTATTAGCTGGGGTGGGTAGGCAAGGTGCATTGGGGCAGGAGGGGCAGGCTTAGATGGCTTCTCCTTAGGTGATCCACTTCAGGAGGGGCCCTGTGGCAGCGGGAGAGAGTCAGATCCGCTGCCGGAGGTTTGGCTCCGCAGAAGCGCAGAGTTGGGTGTTTGCGAGGAGGGAGCAAGTTCCCTGGCAGGAACTGGTTCTCTTTGGGATTTTGGCTGGGGGATGGGCGGGGGAGATGGCGCTGGCCAGCGCCTTTGTTCCCCACCAAACTGAGCTCTGTTGTCAGGGGGCTCAGCAGCTCTCCCTCCCTTTGTCCTCCAGCCTTCCCGCTTTCCGAGCAGAGCTGTTAACTTATGACCTCCCAGACGCTAAGTCGCGCTTGTTGTGGGAACACAGTCCGTCAGGCCCCTCCGCTTTTGCAAGCCAGACTCGGGGGCTCTGCTTGGCCAGCGAGCCGCCCCTCCGCCCCGGCTCCCTCCCTCCAGTCCGTGGAGCGCGCACCGCCTCGCCGCCCTTCCTACCCTCTTCCGTGGGCCTCTCGTCTGCGCTTGGCTCCGTCGACTCTGTTCTGCTAATCCTCTGGCGGTTTTCTGGGTTATTTAGGCAGGTGTAGATGGAATCTAAGTGATCAGCAGGACGTGCGGTGAGCCCAGCGTCCTCCTAAGCTGCCATCTTGCCTCTTATTCCTCCTTTTAATGTTTTAATTGACATGAACCACTCATTAAATTATACTATCTTTATTTTTAATAGCAATATGTATACACATATGTGTGTGTATATATATATGTGTGTGTAAAGTACATATATATATATATATATGCACAAATTTCTAGTTACAGTTACTTCTTGATAACATGTATGGATAATTTTAATAACCTTTATATACTTTCTCTCTAAAATTCAGGTCTTCCACAATTTAAATTCAGATAAGAATCAAGTAACTGTTATAAAATAATGAATTTTGAATTTAGGGGTTTAAATAGTACTCAAAGAATTTTTTAAGTCAAAAGAAAAAAGGACACATTGGTAAATACATGGTAAACATCATAAAAAAAAGTTTTAAGTGATCTGGCACTCAGCAACTATTCAACATAGCTCAAACAGGGCTCAAGATGCTACTATGCAGTATGAAGAGTTCATAGAAATCAATAAAGAAAAGATGATGAGCCTCCAGGATGCCAGGGACTTGCTTTGCTCTTCTAACCAGTTTCTGCCCAATGCCTGACAAAAAATTGTTGTTCCACAAGGTAACCCAAGTAACTCTTTGTTTGAAGATCAAAATACTCAGCATTGTGATAAGAATCTGCTTATGTAGTTTTGAAGAAACATAAGTTGGTACAACCCTAATGGAGGCCATTTTGCTTTCCTAAAAAAATCTTTAAAGGTCTTCATCCACTTTGAACCACAGCTCCTGTTCTGATAGTGTATCTTTAAGAGTAATTAAAAGAAGGTAAATTCTTTATACAGAAAGATTTTTATTCTAGTGCTCTTAATAATAAGGAAAGCATGGAAGAAGTCTAATTATCCACTAATATAATATCAATTTAATGTAATATGTGGTGGGGAGCAATGGGTGAAAAAGGTGAAGGGCTTAAGAGTCCACTTAACACAATGAGCCCTGAGAAATGTCTGGAATTGTTGAATCCCTATATTGTACACGTGAAGCTACTATAACACTGTAAGGTAACGACATTGGAATTAAAATATAAGTAAAAAACTTAAAACATTCACAAAAAGCTTTAATATTGTGGTAGAAAGAGTATGTTTTAGTATTTAATTAGTAGCTAGTGTATATTGAAAGCTCATTATATTTAAAACACTATTCCAAACATTTATGTAACTTTCTAATTCTCATATTAACAAAATACAGCAAGTACTGTTATCATTCCTGTTTTATAGTGGATAACACCAAGACAGAAAGATGTTAGGTAAACTGCTTGAGCTCACATCATTAGAACACGAGAGTTGGAATTTGAACTTTGATCCCAGAAACTTTGATCGCAGATCCTGTACTCTTGTATTATTCTGTTTCTTATTGAAAAATATAAAATATGCATATAATATCACAAATATTTTATACATAAATAGACACATACATAAATGAAAAAATTAAGATGAGCATTTTTGTGTGGTAAAATTATGGGTGACTCTTCCCTTGTTTCTTTTTTTTTTTAATTTTTTTTTTTCAACGTTTATTTATTTTTGGGACAGAGAGAGACAGAGCATGAATGGGGGAGGGGCAGAGAGAGAGGGAGACACAGAATCAGAAACAGGCTCCAGGCTCTGAGCCATCAGCCCAGAGCCTGATGCGGGGCTCGAACTCACGGACCGCGAGATCGTGACCTGGCTGAAGTCGGACGCTTAACCGACTGCGCCACCCAGGCGCCCCGTCTTCCCTTGTTTCTACTTTCCAGTATTGCATACACTTTTCTCTAATAGATTTGTACCAGTTTTATAATGAGATAAAAGTATATATTTTTAGATAAAATATCAAGCCTTGTCATGACTTATTATGATAAGGACTTATCAAGCCTTATCATTGAATTAAAAGTTTGATTCTCTTAATTGAGGATGAGTTACACAAATCAGGTCTCTGGGATGCAGAATAGGGCTTGGGATGAGTTAGCTCTCAAAAAATAGTTGCAAACTGATTGACTAAAAGAATGAATCAAATGGCTAAGTCATTCAAATCGGGTTAAAGTTGTTTCCTCTTTGTGTAAAATTTGAAGTTTATAGATTTCTTAGAGTTCACATACATGTACATATATAGGGATGACATGAATATTCATGGAATATTTTTAAACTTCCATCTCTCCAATAATACTTTCAATATGTTTTATAGAATATCAGCAATGCAAGATGATAATTTAAAACAGGATCTATTGGCAAACAGAGTTTAGAAATGCTATGTATTACCTCTCATTCTTACAGATTTAAAATGCTCATTACTATGTTAGTATTTTAAAGAAAAATCTTAAAGAAAAACAAAGTTTTATTCTTTGACCAAATTTTTCTTTTTTTTTTTTTCCTTTTTTTTTTCTTTTTTTTTTTTTTTATTTATTTTTGGGACAGAGAGAGACAGAGCATGAACAGGGGAGGGGCAGAGAGAGAGGGAGACACAGAATCGGAAACAGGCTCCAGGCACCGAGCCATCAGCCCAGAGCCCGACGCGGGGCTCGAACTCATGGACCGCAAGATCGTGACCTGGCTGAAGTCGGACGCTTAACCGACTGCGCCACCCAGGCGCCCCTGACCAAATTTTTCTTAAGGAAACTATGGAAACTTTGCAATACTTTTTTGGTCAGCACTGCCGTAAATAATTTTTATTCCCTTCAAGATGCTTCCCATGAAATAATATCTTTTATACTTTTGGAGCATAGATTGATTATACAGGAATGACTTTCCAGATATGATTGTCTAGGAATTCAGGAGTCTACTCTGACTGTAGTTTCATATTTGAATTTTAGTTGTATATATTATTTATCAACAGTATATAACTTATGTCTCTGGATAATAAACCTCTCATTAAACAGCATTTGAGCCACGAAATAAAGGACCTTAAGAATTTAGTCCTGTCTGGAAAGATACAGCTTTCTAAATAGTCATTCAAAATAAACTCACTGATTTTTCACATATATATGGCAGTGCTTACATTAGGTCATCTTTTTTTGACTGCAGATTTTCTAGAAATATCCATTCAGTGATTTTGTTTGTGCTTCAATAGTATTGTTATAAAAACATAAGTATATTCATTAACAACAACAACAACAACAACAAAAACACCAAATAGCTCAGAAAGTGTATCTCTATGTATATAAATCAATATAGATACTAGTATGCTATTTTACATAAATGGATTTTTATTCTATGTATTATTTTAAAACCTATCTGCTTATCAATTTCCACTCATTTTCCCCTCTCCTTTGGCCCTCTGATCTATTCACAGTGCCTTTCTAATGGTACCTTGTATGTCAATATTATGGGAATTCCTTTATCTGGGATGTTTCCCCCTTAATTTTTCTTGAAGTTAACATAAGTGACACCCTTAGATATCAGCTAAATTGTCAGGTTTTTTTTTTCAGAGAAACCGTTCTATCCTCCCTTTCTAGATAAATTTCTAATACCTTCTAGTCTTAAAAGACTGGGTATCTCTCCTTCATAGCAGCTGTAACAGATAAAATACTATTTGTTTTTCTCAGATAAATTGTCTTTCCTCAGAAGATTAAGCTTTCCATAAGGGCATGGTTCAAAACCTTTTTCTCCCCATTGGTGGTAATATTTGTTAGTACTCACCCCTGTTCCCATGCTTTTGTGTTAACTATTGCAAAGAATTGGAAACCTGAAAATTACCTTTTAAGCCTCTTTTGCAGTTGGATTTTACATAGGTTCTGCCAATAGTTGTCTCTGGACAGAGGTAAGACACCTGGTGAGAGGGATAGCCATTCTGCCTCTGGCTCCAGCATCAGAATCACATATAAGTGGCTTTGTGACCCAGGCAGCAGCATCAGCAGTTTCAGTAATGGGAGCATAGAAGCTACTGCTTAGTACATACATCTAGAAGCATCAAAGTGAACTTGGGGATTTGGTCTGGGTAGTGGGAAGTCCTGATTTCTGGGCAACACCATCATATTCCTTGAGTTCTTTCAGCCCATCTATCACCTTTATAATAAATTGTTACTTTGGACCCCTCACTGCTTTACATAGATTGGTTTCTGATTTCCTAACTGGATCCTGACCAAAAAACCTAGTTCATGTCATGTATTTTCAGTGAATGCATGCACCTGCTTTTTCACTCAAAAATATGCAATAGACATATTTTATGTAAATAAATGCAGATAAACATCAGCATTGATTTATACATTTATTTAAATTACTCCTTCTAGCTAAGCTATAAAATAGAAATAAGATTTATTAAAATCATCTCTATCTGAGTTGAGGCTACATTTAATTTTTAACATTCTATTATTGTGTCAGGCCTCAGCCTCAAATAATGGGGAACTGTAATTAGGACTTTGGAATTACATGAATTTTTAGAGAATGCATGTGGTTATATTTAAATTCAATTTTCACTAATAATTTAGACATAGGAAAATTAGTTAAGTTATTCATATTGATGAAAAAGTATCTTTCAAAGAGTATTTTAACATATTCTATTAGATGAATAGATTATTAGAAAACAAACTGATCACGAATACTAGCTGTATTTGGTATTCTATTTGAATTAAATTCTCTTGATTTATGATAATAGGGTAAAACAATTCCTCCAGAGTTCTAAGTAGTCCTAAAGGCACACCTAAAGCCTCAAGAAAGTAGGAGAAAAGTTTCAGGCTTGAAGAACAATCATATAAGTGAGTAGATTCTAGTTCACCCTAACTTGAAATAACTGAAAGCAGAATAATATAGCCTTTTAAAGGAGAAAAAATATATTAAAAATATTACTATCCCTTTAAATTGGAAAATGGTTCTGATTTAATGAAACAATGAAACAGTCTTTTTGTATTAAAAAGTCATTCATTGTATTATAAACATGTCACAACATGTATAGAACAGAAAACAAGAATGACAGGCATTTGAACCAAAGAACTGATTTAATTTTTGTTTCTTTCCTATATTGAGATAATATTGACATGCAACATTGTATTAATTTCAAGTATACAATGTAATGATTCAACACTTGTTTATACTGTGAAATGATCACCACAAGTTGTCTAGTGACCTTGGTCACCATAAAAAATTTAAGAAAAGATTTTTTTTTTCTTGTGATGAGAACTGTGAAGCTCAACTCTCCTGGCAACCTTCAAATATGCTCTATAATACCACTGGGTACAGTCCTTTTGTGCTGTACAACATCCCCATGACCTTCATGTTTCACAACGGAAGTCTGTACTTCCAACCCCCCTCACCAGTTTTGGCCAGACCCCAACTTCACTTCTCCCAGCAACTACCACTCTTTTCTCTGTATCTATCAGTTTTGTTTTGTTGTTCATGTGTTTTGTTGTTTTAGATTCCATATATCATTGAAATCACATGGCATTTTTCTTTCCCTATTTGACTTAGCATAATACTCTCAACATAGCCCATCCATTTTGTAAATGGCAAGCTTCCACTCTTTATTATGGCTGATAATTTTCCATTGCGGACATATATATACACCATGACTTCTTTATCCATTCACCCATTCACACTCTGCTTTCCATATCTTGACTATTGCAAATACTGTTGAACATAGGGGTGCAGATAGTTTTCTAGATTGGTCTTTTTGTTTTCTTTGGATAGATCAACAGAGGTTGGATTGTTGGATCATACAGTAATTAATTACATTCTTTAATTTTTGGAGGAACCTCCATACTATTTTCCATAGTGGCGACCCCGATTTATATTCCCCCCAACAGTACAAGAGGGTTTCCTAGTCTCTATTTTTACCAACACTTATTATTTGTCTTTTTGATAATAGTCATTCAAACAGGTGTGAGGTCATAGCTCATAGTGGCTTTGATTTGCATTTCCCAAATGATTAATGATGTTGAGCATCTTTTCATGTACTTGTGGGTTATCTGTATGTATGTCTTTGGAAAAATGCATTTTCATGTCTTCTGCCCATTTTTTAATTGGATTGTCTTTTTGCTTGGAACTCATCTTTGAGAGAATGTTAGAGGTCTTTTTCCTTGAAAATGGTAAAGTAGGGATATTTATTTGAAGCAAAATAAATGAGTATTGTGTTTCTTCTGTTAAGAGACATAAAATTTTGTCTCTTCTGAAGAATTTTTCAATTAAACAATGAATTTGAAAAGGTAAAGTTTAACAATCTATAAAGAAAAGTTATAAAAGAAGCCCATCTAATGTGATTTGTTCTTTTTCTGTTAAAATACATAATTTTCACTGATAAGAATTCTTTTTTTTTTTAATTCCAGTTAGTTAACATACAGTGTGATATTGGTTTCAGGTGTATAATACAGTGATTCAACACTTGATACATCTCCTGGTCTCATTACAGTAAGTGCACTCTTTAATCTCTATCACCTATTTTACCCATTTCCCCACCCACCTCCTTTCTGGTAACCATCAGTTCTCTATGGTTAAGAATTTCTTTCATGGGGTGCCTGGGTGGTTCAGTCAGTTGAGGGTCTGACTCTTGATTTTGGCTCAGGTCATGATTTCAAGGTTGTGAGATCGAGGCCCATGTTAGGCTCTGTGCTGAGCATGGAGTCTGCTTAGTATTCATTCTTCCTCTCTCTCTCTCTTGCTCTCACTCTCGCTTTATCTCTTTCTACCCCTTTCTCCCATTCATGAGCTCTCTCTCTCTAAAATAAAAAATAAACATTCTATTCCTTGATTTGCCTCCTTTTTTTAGTTTCCCTTTGCTCATTTGTTTCTTAAATTTCACATATGAGTGAAATCATTTGCTCTTTGTTTTCTCTAACTGACGTGAAAAATAATAGTTTCTTTTAGGTCTACAGATAGTTCATTTTACCAGTTAGTCACGTAGCAGCAAGTAATTAACAATTGTTAAAAATTTTTTCTGCAGCAGCACTGTCTGCCCATCTAAGTGCTACATCTAATCACCACAGACTTCTAATTTCAGAAGAAGTTTATGATTTCCTTGTTGAAATATTGCCAAGGGCAATATAGGCAGAGAAAGTAGAAAACAAAGGAAGGCTGGAACCATATAACTCTCTAAACCTTAATTCAAAGAGCCCCTTCTGTCTAATTACTTGGGAAATACTATATAGATCCAATTTCCTGTTAACATTCTTTAAGCAGGGAACACAGAAGTCTGCAATGTCTCTGGGCATGATAATCATGATTAACTTCTGCTTTACTAAGCCCCTTCACCTATATCATCATTTGGGGACTAGTGAAAGTGATTCTTTCTGATTGTCAAATTATTCATACATATCCCCCATGTTTCCTGTTTTTCTATACGTCAATGAGGAAAATGGCGAGTCATTAGGCATGTATATTAAGAAACATAGTGACCTTCCCATCTGCTCTAACGTGGTAAATACTGATGGTGTTCTTCCCACATTGATAAGTAGAATTGAACAACAAAAATTTAACCTGCAGTTCCTTTCACAATATCATTTGTCATTTGTCATTTTCCTAGCCAAGGTAACTGCAGTTTTCAAGGAAGTCCATTTGTCCTTTGTTGTCATTAACTCAGTGGGCTTGTTTGAATTTCATTCTAATAAGGACATTCAGTGCTTATGCTGGATAAGTATTGGACTCATGCTTAAAATAACATTATTTGAGGCATGATTGTATTAAATACTGAGCTAGACAATGAGAGATATAAAATGTATAACAGATTATCCCTCACTGATACAAAATTACAATTCAGTTAATAGAACATTTTATACATTCCCATTACGACTGACATATGTGGAAGGAGTTGGTATTTTAAGCCTCTAAGAATAAAAGAATAATATTTTTAAATCACCTGTATTTTAGACTATTACTTATTTTTTATATGTATAAAAATGATAGTATCACAAAAGAGGCAGAGGCCTGAGAGAGTCATCAGAATGAACAAGAAAGCAAAAACAGGGATATAACCCAGATCACGATGGAAATCTTACTTTATATCTTACTATGTATTTAAATTCATAGGCAAATGCTTTTAAGTTTAACAGCCTTCAAAAATTTGATTTTTAGTGCCTGTGTAGCATTTTATTGTGTGGATACAACATAAAGTATTTAACTATTCATCTACTGTTAAATCCACCCCTGCATTTTATCACATAGCTAATGTTGTAGTATATTGAAATATTTTCAGTTATTTTAATGGGAACAATTTTTTTTAAATGAAATAATTCAAAAACCAATACATGCTGGGTTTTTTTTGTTGTTGTTGTTTTCAATTGTGGCCATCTTTTTTTTTTTTAATGTTTATTTATTTTTTAGAGAGACAGAGACAGAATGCGAATGGGTTAGGGGCAGAGAGAGAGGGAGACACGGAATCTGAAGCAGGCTCCAGGCTCCAAACTGTCAGCACAGAGCCCAGCGCGGGGCTGGAACTCACAAGCCATGAGATGGTGACCTGAGCTAAAGTCAGATGTTTAACTGACTGAACAACCCAGGAGCCCTTTTATAAGATTTTTTTTAATGTTTATTTATTTTATAGAGAGACAGAGACAGAATGCGAATGGGTTAGGGGCAGCGAGAGAGGGAGACACAGAGTCCAAAGCAGGCTCCAGGCTCTGAGCTGTCAGCACAGAGCCCGACACAGGGCTCGAACTCACGAGCTGTGAGATCATGACCTGAGCCAAAGTCGGCTGCTCAACCGACTGAGCCACCCAGGCACCCCCATGCTGTTTTTAATTTCTTAAATCCTCTCCCTTCTCCATATACCACCCTCTTTACTGAGTTAACTCTTACTGACTGAACTCTTGCCTATTGTCTAACATCTGTGCCACCAAGAGTATTGGTATACCACTGGGAGTCACATATAGTATGTCTAAATATTTATAAGGTATAAAACATGTTTTGTTTACCTATACAAACATACCTTCATAAATACAAACTTTTATAAAGTATTATTTTTATATTACTGAATGATGGAAAAATATCAAGATCAAAGATGACTCAATCTAATTAATATTGCCCATGTCTGGTATTCTTTGATATGTTGAAGATAGTTGGATGAAACATATCATTTACAAATTACTGAATTATCAAAATTTATTTCCTTCATTTCAAAGTCACTAGTCATGAATATTTTTCACACAATTTGTATTCCAAACTGAGTAACTTCTCTGGAATCTTTATAGTTCATAGTAGTGTTATGTGAATTAAAATTTGAAGATAATCATCTTTGCCAAGGTAGTAACAAATGGAATTATAAATAAATTTTTAAAGCAATACCTAAACTGGGAAAAAAAACATACATTTTTATGTATCATGTTGAAATATATAACGGGTTACCATATAATAAATTATCATTAGAAAATAGCCTGACATATTTTAACATCATATAAATCATTATTTTTATAATAGTATCTGTAATCTTTTACAGCAAATATGTAGAGCCATACAAGGTTTCTTCTTTCCAGTATTTTCATGCTGGAATGTTTATAAAAACAAAAACTTAAAAATAAAGCATGTTTCAGGGTGCCTGGGTGGCTCAGTTGGTTGAGTGTCCAGCTTCAGCTCAGGTCATGATCTCACGGTTTGTGAGTTTGAGCCCCCCATCTGGCTCTGTGCTGACAGCTCAGAGCCTGGAGCCTGCTTCGGATTCTGTCTCCTTCTCTCTCTGCCCCTCTCCACTTGTGCTCTGTCTCTCTGTCTCTCAAAAAAAAAAATAAATAAATGTAAAAAAAAAATTTAAAAAATAAAGCATGTTTCCCAATTTGCTCATCCCTCTGTTTAGTCATATTTATATATTGGTCCACAGAGACTAGAAAATAGACTTTGTATCAAGTAATTCATAATATTTGTATGTAAACATTTTCTTCAAGGAAACATTTCTGTATTGTATTTTATTAGACTACCACCTTTATGCAAATTTCACATGCAATTTCCTTTAATAGAAAAAAATATAAAAATTAAAAAAAATTAATGTTTATTTTTTAGAGACAGCGGGGAATGGGGGTGGCCAGAGAGAGAGACACACACACAGAATCCAAAGCAGATTCTGAGCTGTGAGCACAGAAGCTGACGTGGGGCTCAAAGTCACGAACAGTGAGATCATGACCTGAGCTGAAGTTGGCCGCTTAACCGACTGAGCCACCCAGGTGCCCCCAAAATATAAAAATTTTTAAAAAGTATTTAAAAAGGTGAAACAGCCAAACTTAATTTGTTTAGTCATTTTTTTAGAGAGCATGAGCAGGAGAGGGGAGGAGCAGAGAAAAAGAGAATCTTTTTTTTTTTTTTTCTCTCAAGTTAGTTAACATAGTGTAGTCTTGTCTTCAGGAGTACAGCCCAGTGATTCATCTCTTACATATGATACCCAGTGCTAATCCCCAAGAATGCCTTTCTTTATGCCCATCACCCATTTAACCCACCACCCCTGCCACATCAACCCTAGGTTTGTTCTCTGTATGTAAGTCTCTTATGGTTTGCTTCCCTCTCTGTTTTTATCTTATTTTTGCTTCCCTTCCCTTATGTTCATTTGTTAAGTTTCTCGAATTCCACGCATGAGTGAAAGTAGAGAGAGAATCTTAAGCAGGCTCTATGCTCAGCATGGAACTCATTCCCACAACCTTGAGATTATGACCTGAGCTGAAATCAAGAGTTGAATGTTTAACCAATGGAGCCATGCAGGCACCCCTAATTTGTTTAAAGGACTTGCTAGTATTATTAATAGCAGACAAAAGTTCTTATCAAATATATGTAGATGTACTCAAAACTTAATTTTAATTGGTGTGAGGCCCCTCTTTGCCCTTTATCTGAAAACGTTTTGTTGTTTCCCTGAACTCTTCTGATACATTGTATCTTGGCTGAGTGAAATCCAGTTGCTCTAACAGCATGTTGTGTTCCCATCCCAAGATTGAGAGAGGTTGTGGGTCAAATATTTGACATGGTTTTCATCTATTTATGCTATCTTGGACAAATCCATAAAGTATCATATACAATATGTAATTATTCCAAGTAATGTTATTGATCTTGGTGCATTAGAGACCATTTTTCCCAATAACATATACCACCAGCGGTGAAGAAAATCTTAAGGATTTTTCAACCAAAATTCCAGCTCCTACACTCTTTGTTTATCATCTATGTTAGCAACGTTATCATGGACTTGTCTTCATTATTTCAAATCAGGGTCTACAATTGAGAGTATTAGTTTTCACTTAAATCCAAACTGCTCTTTCTACATGTCTGAAACTGACAGTTTTCAGTTTTATGGGTTTTTCCTCTAATTTTCCAACAAATAAGTAAATACTGTTCATCATGATTTGCCTTTTATTCATTTTTTTCCATAAACATATGAAGGGTATTTCCTTTTCTTTTTCTCTCTCCTTTTTTTATTCTACTAATCTCATTTTGAAGCTACTGTCTTAATTGTCAGTTGTTTCAGTATTTTAAACATTTATTCCCATGTGCACTCTACCATCACATTTCAAAATTATTTCTCCTATACATAGAAAAAGTGGTCATTGGCTTCTGTAATATGCAAATGGTGTCATAGTCATGTAAATTTTGGACATGCAGTGATAACCCCAAGAGTCAGACGCTTAACTGACTGAGCTACCCAGGTGTCTCAGAGAGCAAAAGCATTCAAAGCTTTTATTTATTTACTTTGAGAGAGAGAAAGAGAGAACACATGTGGGTGAAAGTGGCGGGGGGGGGGGGTAGAAATCCCAAACAGCAGGCTCCACACTGCAATATCATGGGGCTTGAACCCACAAACTGTGAGATAATGACCTGAGCCGAAGTCAGACGCTTAAGTGACTGAGCCACCCAGGCACTCCCACAAGCATTTAAAAGCTCTTGCTGTATAGCTAGATTCCACTCAAGAAAGTTTTAGCATGTTAATTTGACCCAAATAAAGAAAAAATTTAAAAACAAAGTTTCATACAATTTACATGTAATAAGCATGCATAATTGGGTTTGTTTCACTTTATTTCTTACTCCTTTATTATATTTTTACTTTTCATCAGTTTGATAAAGTATTTTTAAAGTTTATTTATTTTGAGAGAGAGAGAAACACAGAGAGAGAAACAGCAGGGGAGGGACAGAGAGAGAGGGGACAGAGGATCTGAAGTGGGCTCTATGCTGAAAACAGTGAACCCAATGCAAACTTGAACTCATGAGTGGTTTAATCATGACATGAACAAAGTCGGACATTTAACCGGTGAAGCCACCCAGGTGCCCTGATTAAGTATTTAAAAATTTTTTTTAACGTTTATTTATTTTTGAGACAGAGAGAGACAGAGCATGAATGGGGGAGGGTCAGAGAGAGGGAGACACGGAATCCGAAACAGGCTCCAGGCTCCAAGCTGTCAGCACAGAGCCTGACATGGGGCTCGAACTCACGGACTGCGAGATCATGACCTGAGCCAAAGTCGGCTGCTCAACCGACTGAGCCACACAGACACCCCTGATTAAGTATTTTTAAATTGTAGTTCTTATTTATACCATTTGACTTATGAAGTTGAATATTTTTCATTTGGTCACAAATGTGTTTTACTTATTGTTTACATTATCTATATTCTCTTGATTTTACTCTGCTACTTTTCTTTGAAATAAGTAAATAGGAAGGTGGGTAGGTGGATAGATAGATAGATAGATAGATAGATAGATAGACAGACAGAGTTAGGCTTATAAAGTTTTCTTTATGTACTAAAGATAATAAGTAACCATTTCCTGTCAAAGACTGAAAAATCTTTTCTAGGGTATGGTTCACTTTTCTAATTCTGCTTTTGAACTTTTAATGATGATAAATTTTAAAATAGAAAATAGTTCAATATTTTCCTTCATGGTTTCAAATAGAGTTTTACACATAGACTTAATTCAACTGAATAATAAAAAAAACCAATCTGCTATATTTGTTCCAGGACTTTTTCAGTGTCTTGACTAGGTTTAAATTTTAAAACCATGTTGAATTTATTTTTTAGTATACCGTGAGAAGATGATTTAGTATTTCCTCTCCTCTCTAAAGGTGGTACAATTTTCTCAGTACTAATTATTGACTAGTTCTTAAGAACCCTCCATTTTGGAAGGAAACCATACTTATAAGCATACCTTGTAAGGAAAGAAGCAAACACAATGTTTCAAATTGCGTATTTTCTGGGATTGTTATAACATTTTTATAGATGAGAATTCATTTTTATCTTATCCTAGAACATTTCTTTTTTTAAATTTAAGCATATAGAGTGCCTGGGTGGCTCAGTTGGTTAAGCATCCGACTGTGGATTTTGGCTCAGGTCAGATGTCATGATTGTGAGTTTGAGCCCCATGTCAGGTTCTGCGTTGATAGTGCGGAACCGGCTTGGGATTGTCTGCCTCCCTCTGTCTCTGTCCCTCCTGTGTTCTCTCTCTCTCTCTCTCCCTCTCTCTCTCTCTCTCTCTCTCTCAAAATAAATAAATAAACATTAAAAAAATAAAAATAAAATAAAATTGGAGCATAGGTTACAAATGCACACATTTTAATTGTACAGTGAATGTTCCCAAATACATACGAGTGCAACCCAACACCCAAGTCAATGTAGAATATTTTTATGTCTGTAGAGGAGCCCTCTACCTTCTCCACTCAATACAACCCCCTTAAAGGAAATAACTTGCCCCAACACAGTCACCAGAGTTGAGTTTTCCCTGTTTTTGAACTCCATGGAAACATGTAATATACTATTTTATGTCAGGGTTTTTCAGCTCAACTTTATGTCTTTGATATACATAGTTGTTTCTTTTTCCATTGTTACACAGTACTTCAGTGTATGGATATATCACGATCTATTTAATTTTTTTTATTCTTTATGGAATTTTGGGTTGTTTTGAGTTTTAGGCTATTATAAATAAATCTGATTGAACATTCATAGGCATGTCCTTTAGTTGACATATGCACTTACTTCATTTGAATATATACCCACACTCTGCAGTAGAATTGCTGGTGATAGGATACTAATATGTTCAGCTTTAGTAAAAACTGCCAAATAGTTTCCCATTGTGTTTGTGCCAACTTACACCCACACCAGCAATGTGTGAGAATAACTGCTTTTTCTTCCCTTTGGATCTACCTCTTTTAAAGTTAAAAAAAAAAAAGAAAGAAAAATCCTTTTTTAAAAGCTTTTAGTTGGAGTCATCCACTAAATTTGTTTTCTTTTTAACAGAGTTTCAGGGGAGCAAAGGCTATGCTTCTTAGGAAAAAAAAATTAGCAAATTGCTGACAGCATCAGCTTTGAAATCATAAAAATCCAATTTCTTTTTTTTAAAGCTTGTTTATTTATTTTGAGAGACATGGAAAGTAGGGGAAGAGCAGCATGAGTGGGAGAGGGGCAGAGAGAGAGAGAGAGAGAGACAGAGAGAGAGAGAGAGAGAGAGAGAGAGAGAGAGAGAATGAATCCCAAGCAGGCTCTGCACTGTCAGCATGCAGCCCGATACAGGGCTCTAACTCACTAAACCCATGAGATCATGACCTGAGCTGAAACCAAGAGTCAGATGCTTAACCAACTGAGCCACCCAGGTGGCCCTAAAAACCCAGTTTCTTTTCTTTTTTTTTTAAATATATTTTTTAATGTTTTATTTTTTATTATTTTTTAAGCTTAATTTATTGTCAAGTTAGCTAACATACAGCATATACAGGTCACACTTGGCTTCAGGAGTATATTCCCATGATTCATTGCTTACATACAACACCCAGTGCTCATCCCAACAAGTTTCCTCCTCAAAGCCCATCACCCATTTTCCCCTCCTCCCATCCCTCATCAACCCTCAGTTTTTTCTCTGTATTTAAGAGTCTCTTAGGTTTGTCTCCCTTTCTGTTTGAAACTATTTTTTCCCCTTCCCTTCCCCCATGGTCTTCTGTTAAGTTTCTCAAATTCCACATATGAGTGAAAAAATAAGATATCTGGCTTTCTCTGACTTATTTCACTTAGCAGAATACCCTCCAGTTCCATCCACATTTCTGCAAATAGAAAGATTTCATTCTTTCTAGTTGCTGAGTAGTATTCTATTATATATATAAACCACATCTTCTTCATCCATTCATCAGTTGATGGACATTTGGACTCTATTCATAATTGGGCTATTGTTGATAGCACTGCTATAAACGTTGAAGTACATGTGTCCCTATGAATCAACACTCCTTTATCCTTTGGATAAATTCCTAGCAGTGCTGTTGCTGGGCCATAGGGTAATTCTATTTTTAATTTTTTGAGGAACCTCCATACTGTTTTCCAGAATGGCTGCACCAGTTTTCATTCCCACCAGCAGTGTAAAGGGTTCCCATTTCTCCACATCCTTGCCAACATCTGTTGTTGCCTGAGTTGTTAATTTTAGCCACTCTGGTGTGAGGTGGTATCTCAGTGTGGTTTTGATTTGTGTTTCTCTGATGATGAGAGATGTTGAGCATCTTTTTATGTGTCTGTGGCCAGATGTGACCATCTGTATGTCTTCTTTGGAAAAGTGTTTATTCATGTCTTCTGCCCATTTATTGACTGGATTATTTGTTTTTCAGGTGTGTTGAGTTTGGTAATGTTGAGTTTGGTAATGTTGAGTTTGGTAAGTTCTTTATAGATTTTGAATACTAACCCTTTATCTGATATGTCATTAACAAATATCTTTTCCCATTCCCTCGATTGCCTTTTAGTTTTGTTGATTGTTTCCTTTGCTGTGCAGAAGATTTATATCTTGATGAGGCCCTGATAGTTCATTTTTGCTTTTATTTCCCTTGCCTCAGAGACGTGTTGAGTAAGAAGTTGGTGCAGCAACGAGGTAAAAGAGGTTGTTGTCGGCTTTCTCCTCTAGGGCTTTGGTGGTTTCCTGTCTCACATTTAGGTCTTTCATCCATTTTGAGTTTATTTTTTGTGTATTATGTAAGAAAGTGTTACAGTTTTATTCTTCTGCATGCTGCTGTCCAGTTCTCCCAGCACCATTTACTAAAAAGACTCTTTTTTCCATTGGATACTCTTTCCTGCTTTGTCAAAGATTAGTTGGCCTTACATTTGTGGATCCAATTCTGGGTTCTTTATTCTATTCCATTGGTCTGTGTGTCTGTTTTTGTGCCAATACCATATTGTCTTGATGATAAAGCTTTGTAGTAGAGGCTAAAGTCTGGGATTGAGATTCCTTCTGCTTTCGTTTTCTTTTCAACATTACTTTGGCTATTCGAGGTCTTTTGTGGTTCCAAAAAAAAAAAACAAAACATAAAATGGATTGTTTGTTCTAGCTCACAGAAGAATGTCAGTGCGATTTTGATTTGGATTGCAGTTGAATCCATAGATTGCTTTGGGTAGTATTGACATTTTAACAACATTTGTTCTTCCAGTCTACGAGCATGGAATGTTTTTCCATTTCTTTGCGTCTTCTTCAATTTCTTTCATAAGTTTTCTATATTTTTCAGCATACAGATCTTTTACCTCTTTGGTTAGGTTTATTTCTAGGTGTTTTATGGTTCTTGGTGCAGTTGTAATTGGGATCAATTCCTTGATATCTCTTTCTGTTGCCTCATTATTGGTGTATAGAAATGCACCCGATCTCTGTACATTGAATTTGTACCCTGCAACGTTGTTGAATTCATGTATCAGTTCTAGCAGTTTTGTGGTGGAGTCTTTTGGGTTTTCCACGTACAGTATCATGTCATCTGCAAAAAGTGAAAATCTGACTTCTTCTTTGCCAATTTGGATGCCTTTTATTTCATTTTGTTTTCTGACAAAATGTTTTCTTTGTTTTCTGACACCCAGTTTCTCATTGAGCTCCTTCACCTATTTAGTGTGTGATCTTGAGTAAGATCATTAAATTATGTACGTGTTGGTTTCCTCATCTGCAGTTAGTGAATGCTCCACAAAATACTCATTGAATAATGTTTTTTAGCTCTGGTGAAAAGAAATCAGGTACCATCCTAGCTAGATTCATGGAGTACTCAAAAGATGGTGCTAATAACAATAATAATAAAATAAAATCCTTATTGTCTATCCTTCTTATATCTACATCTGGAATATACACATGTAGTATGATCTCCAGAACCATTGGAATTTAAAATCCATTTTAATTGGCTCTACATTATTGAAGCTTTTCACATGGGCATTGACATACTTTTGGTTTGTCTTGACTCATGAAGAGTTGATTACATTTAAAGTAGCAACACAAGTACAGATTTTGAGTATTTAAAAAGAACTGTGACCAACCAAAAGTTTAAATTTTGTCTTTTATATCAAATTCTATAATACAACATATCAAGGGAAATTCTGCACATGGAGAGGGTGTGAATGGAGATAGATGTCAGAGGCAGAAGCAAAAGACAAAACCAGAATAGGTGAGAAGAAAATAAAATATTGTCTATGGATCAGGTAAGGAAACTATACAAATCCAAAAAGGACACAGAAGCCGGGTAGCACTCCAAATTAGGGTGCAGTCAGGAGTCAGGAAATAGCATCTATGTAGAAGTCAGTGGTCATGCCATCAATTCAAAGGCCAAGCAAGACATTCAGAGTCAAGGATTATACAAAATATGCTTATGGGCAACAGAAAGGATGAGACAGAAGCCTCTTATTTGCTTACCTACAAGAACAAGAGCCAGGGAGTTGCTCAAAATCAGAAATAAGCTATCTCTCTTCTTACTATGTTTTGTATGATGGGATATGTGCCTGTAAAAAAGAGTAGAAATAGTTCACAAGGAAAACTGTAATGAATCTTTTCTTTTTTCTCCTTCCACTCATTTTGTAGCAAATTCTCTTGAAAATTGCCTACCGGTATTAGTGATTGTAATAGATATAATTAATAAATTTTATCAAACTATTCAAAGTCAAGTTCCCTTTATTGTAGCAAACTTTTCCCCTTGAACTAAGAGGAGTCATAGCTGCAAAAGTTTCCGTAGGTACTGAGTGCTGAATACAAAGACATTTTTTTAAATCAGTGATTCTGGAATAGTTTTCCTTTATCTCATCAGTATTTAATCTATCTCCTTGTAGGTCTGTTTGAAATTGGGAAAAAATTAGTGCATCCTCATAAATTACTAGAAAGTAAATTTAGAACATTTGGAGCTTACTTCTGTTGTCACTCTCTACCATGCCTTGTATTGTTTTCTTCCAATTAGTGGAGAGATTTAATAAGTGAATAATAAAATGAGGTCCCTCTAAAAAACAGTTAAGTTACAATATGTTTATTTACTTTGTTGCTAGACAGCCAACCAAGCCCTCTGTTTCTGGTAAGCACTTCACAAATTTACTGTCACTGTTGGGCATAAAATGTAACAAAATTGATTCCTTTACTTTTAACACCAAGGTTATCCATTTGAAGGGGTACATAAAGATTAAATGACAGCAGGAGTATGGCCCTTTACTTTTGCATCTTGGTCTATTGCTCTGCTGGCTTTTTTTTTTTTTCCATTCTCATTACTTTGCAACATTAATGGATTCTTTTGAAGTTGATGCCTTATAAACAAGAGTCCTAGATGAATTTTATTTCTAACATTATTGCAGTTTGAAAAGCAATATGCAGCCACTTCTTTAACATGTGGAAAAACAATAACATGGCAAAGTGAAATTATGAGCAGGGTGTATTGGGAAGAGCTGGAAACCAGAAATCAATCAACTTCCGTAACTAGTTAGAGAACCCTGGGTAAATCATTTAACCTCCGTGGGTCACAGTTTTCTTATTTATAAGAGGAGGAAATTTGTATTAGATGACCTTTGGATCCTTCCAAGTGGAAATTAGTTCTTTTATTTATCATTATTCTTTCCAGGTCTCTTTAATCAATACTTTGCTTGAGAATCAAAACAAAAAAAAATGTCATGAATTTGTAGGTGTTTGCTTTTTTCCCCCACTTAATCTTTTACAGTGGCATAAATAAACAATTTAATTCCCAACAGGTAAATAGCAGGGGGAACAGAGGAGTATGAAATTGAATAATTTTTAAATTGGAAAAAATGAACATATTATAGAATAAAAATTGTTCTGTTTCTGGCCTCAGCTGGTTATTTCATTCTAAAACAAACAATGTAAAATTCATTTCTAATACCTGTATTAGAAAAAAATACTTTAATATTGGAACATTTCTATGATGTTGAAAAAATAATCACATAGAGAAGTAAATTTATTTGTCTCATTCTATGCAATGCATTGTTTCCCTCTTTCAAACTGGATCACATGGTTGATATTTGAATAGTATTCATTCAAACTGCATTGGGGATGGATATATATACTCATTTTTAGCTTTTTGGCTTTGTTTTAGGAGAAGAATAGAGTATTGCATTTGTTTGCAAATCACTTATTGTACTGAGAAATGATATGAATATACCAGAAAGATTTATTTACATTCACTGACTATATGTGTGTGTGTGTGTGTGTGTGTGTATACATGTGTATATATACATGTGTATATATATGTATATATATATGTGTGTATATATACATGTGTATACATATATATACATATTTATTTATTGTAGCTCACTTTCAAAGTACTTCAAAACCTCTTATTAAGATTTCGAGGGGCGCCTGGGTGGCTCAGTCGGTTGAGCGTCCGACTTCAGCTCAGGTCACCATCTCGCGGTCCATGAGTTCGAGCCCCGTGTCGGGCTTTGGGCTGATGGCTCAGAGCCTGGAGCCTGCTTCCATTCTGTGTCTCCCCCTCTCTCTGCCCCTCCCCCGTTCATGCTCTGTCTCTCTCTGTCTCAAAAATAAATAAAACGTTAAAAAAAAATTAAAAAAAAAAGATTTCGAAAGATGCGTATTATGCCATCTGTAATGTAGATGGATAATAAATGTGACAAAAAAAAAGAACAAAGAAATCACAATCATGTGTTTTATCCAAATGTAATCATTGCAGTAGTTTTGGAAGAGTAATTGTATTTATTGGATGAACTTTGGATGGAAGGATATGTTCATATAGCTCTGATTCCTCTGGACTCTGCTTATTCCTGCAGTGATCACACATTCCTCTCCACCTGTCCTCCTATTGGTACACCCCAGGAGCATGAACCATTTTAGGTGTCTTGAATACACATACATGATCCTTCCTATTTCAGGGTCTTTTCATATATGTTATCATCTTCTTGAAACCATCTTCTGTTCACTTTTTGCATAACCAATTCCTTCTTATGCTTTAAGACTTGACTCAGTGATCATTTCTGGATTTTAGACCAAGGGTTTCCTCTATATAATGATCTTATTTTCATCTTATATCTTATTATATTATTTATCTTAAGTATTCTTTCTTTCAATTGTAAAGTGAATAGTTAAGTAATTGTTTAACATCTATTTTCCTGGCTCAGCTGTAGGCTGTTTAAGGGAAGTGAAGCTGTCTGGCCCTGGACTTTTGTTTGATGAAAAGTTTTGATTGCTGACTCAGTCTCCTTACTAGCAATCAGTTTTCTTTTTTTTCTGGGTTTTCTGTTTCTTCCTTATTCAATCTTGGAAGATTATACATTTGTAGGAATTTATTCATATCTTGTAGATTGTTCAACATGTTGAAATGTAATTATTCATGGTAGTGTCTTAAGGACCTTTGTGTTTTTCTAATGTGGGTTGTAACCTTTTAATTTCTGATTTTATTTATTTGAGTCCTTTCTGTTCTTGGTTAGTGTAGCTACAGTTTTGTCAATTTTGTTCATCATTTTTGAAGAATCAGCTCTTATTTTCATTGTTCTTTTCTGTTTTGTCTTTAGTCTCATTTATTTCTATTCTGATCTTTATTATTCCCTTCCTTCTAACTTTGGGCTTTGTATGTTCTTCTTTCTCTAGTTACTTTAGGTGTAAAATCAGATTCTTTATGTGAGATTTATTTATTTCTTGAGGTAGGCTTCTATTACTGTGAACATTGCTCTTAGCACTATTTTTATTACATCCTGATCTTAGTATTTCTTTTTTTTTTCTGTTTTCATTTGTCTCTAGGCATTTTCTTTTCTTTTGTTTCAAATGTTTCCTCTAATTTCTTTGAAGACCCAGTGGTTGTTGAATAACATGTTGTTGAATCTCCAAATATTTATGTTTTTCTTTCAGTTGTCTTGTAATTGATTTCTAGTTTCATACTGTTGTGGTCAGAAATGATGGTTGATATGATTTCAACCTTCTTGAATTTATTGAGACTTATTTTGTGGCTTAACATGTGAACCATCCTGGAGAATGTTGCATGTGTCCTTGAAAAGAATATGTACTCTCCTGCGTTTGGATGTAATGTTCTGAATATATCTGTTAAGTCCACCTGGTCCAATATGTTATTTAAAGCCATTGTTTCCTTATTGAATTTCTGTCTGGATGATCTATCCATTGATATAAGTAGTGTTTTAAATTCCCTGCTATTATTGTAGTGCTGTTAATATCCCCCTTTAGGTATGTTAATATTTTCTTTATATATTTTGGTTCTTGTATATTGGGTGCATATATATTTATAAATGTTGAATATTCTTGATGGATTGGTCTCTTTATCAGTATGCAATGCCCTTCTTTGTCTTTTGTTACACTCTTTGTTTTAAAGTCTATTTTGTCTGAGATAATTATTGCTACTCCAACTTTCTTTTTTCCTCCCATTTTCATAGAATATTGAGAATATTTTCCCATCCCTTTCATTCTCTGTGTATTCTTAAATCCAAGAATAAATGTTGTTAAA
Source organism: Prionailurus viverrinus (assembly GCF_022837055.1). Taxonomy (NCBI): domain Eukaryota; kingdom Metazoa; phylum Chordata; class Mammalia; order Carnivora; family Felidae; genus Prionailurus; species Prionailurus viverrinus. Next base: position 161,582,852 of record NC_062561.1, read on the forward strand.
ATGTCAATACTACCCAAAGCAATCTACACATTCAATGCAATCCCCATCAAAATTGCACTGACATTTTCCTCAGAGCTAGAACAATCCTAAAATTTGTATGGAACCACAAAAGGCTCTGAATAACCAAAGCATTGTTGAAAAAGAAAACCAAAGTGGGAAGCATCACAATCTCAGACTTTAGCCTCTACTACAAAGCTGTAATCATCAAGACAATATGGTATTGGCACAGAAACAGAGACATAGACCAATGGAATACAATGAAGAACCCAGAAGTGGACCCACAAATGTATGGCCACCTAATCTTTGACAAAGCAGGAAAGAGTATCCAATGGAAAAAAGAGTCTCTTTAGTAAACGGTGCTGGGAGAACTGGACAGCAAAGTGCAGAAAAATGAAATTAGACCACCTGGTTACACTGTACACAAAAATAAACTCAAAATGAATGGAAGACCTAAATATTAGACAGGAAACCACCAAAGCCCTAGAGGACAAAACAGGCAACAACTTCTTTGACCTCCGCCGCAGCAATTTCTTGCCTGATGTCTCCAAAGGCGAGGGAGATAAAAGCAAAAATAAACTATTGGGATCTCATCAAGGTAAAAAGCTTCTGCATTGCAAAGGAAACAATCAACAAAACTAAAAGGCAACCAACAGAATGGGAAAAGATATTTGCAAATGACATGTCGGATAAAGGGTTAGTATCCAAATTCTATAAAGAACTTACCAAACTCAACACCTGAAAAACAAATAATCCAGCAAAGAAATGGGCAGAAGAATGAATAAACACTTTTCCAAAGAAGACATCCAGATGGCAAACATACACATGAAAAGATGCTCAATGTCACTCATCATCAGGGAACTATAAATCATAACCACATTGAGATACCACCTCACACCAGTCCAAGTGGCTAAAATTAACAACTCAGGCAACAACAGATGTTGGCAAGGATGTGGAGAAACGGGAACTGTTGATGGGAATGCAAACTGGTGCAGCCATTCTGGAAAACAGTGTGGCGGTTACTCAAAAAAAAAAAAAAATAGAACTACCCTACAACCCAGGAATATCACTTCTAGGAATTTACCCAAAGGATACAAGAGTGTTGATGCATAGGGGCTCAATGTTTATAGCAGTGCTTTCAACAGTAGCCAAATTATGGAAAGAGCCTAAATGTCCATAAACTGACGAATGGATAAAGAAGATGTGGTTTATATATAAAATGGAATACTACTCGGCAATGAGAGAGAATGAAATCCAGCCATTTGCAACAATGTGGATGGAGCTGGAGGGTATTATGCTAAGTGAAATAAGTCAGTCAGAGAAAGCCAGGTATCATATGTCTTTCACTCATATGTGGAACTTGAGAAACTTAACAGAAGGCCATGGGGGAATGAAAGGGGGAAAGTAACAGAGAGGAAGGGAGGCAAATCATAAGGGACTCTTAAATACAGAGAACAACCTGAGGGTTTTGGGGGGGGCACGGGGGAGAAGGGAAAATGAGTGATGGGCATTGAAGAAAACACTTGTTGGGATGAGCACTGGGTGTTGTATGTGATGAATCACAGGAATCTACTCCCCAAACCAAGAGCACACTGTATACATACACTGTATGTTAGCCAATTTGTCAATAAATTATATTTAAAGAAAAAGCATATGGTTGAATAGAGATGGTGTGCATGTCTACCTTAAAGTTCTGTCAGGAAAGGTGAATGGGGAGTGGATGTCAGGGAGGCAACCGACCGTCTCCAATATACCTGATTGACAGGAGGAAGCCCAATTAGGTGAAGTTCTAATGTGTGGGTATTTTTTTTTTCCCAATGGCTGTGGGAAGCAATTTTTTTTCTTTTTTTTCTTTTTTTGGCCTTTGAATGTAAATGAAGAATCTTGTAGCCTGGGTTCCTACTGACAACGGAGAGAGTCATTCTGAAAATGAAGCTAGCCATAGGGCCAAAGCACAGGGATTCATAGAGAAATGGATAATTAGAGCTGGAATCCTGACTAATCTATGTGTGAGGTCTGGACTTAGACTTTTCAGGTACCCAAACCATTACTACTTAGGCTAAAAAAGAAAAAAAGAAAAAAGTCACTCTCTTGGAGGCAGTACATAGATAAGTCTTGTTTTATTATCCATTCAGCCACTATATGTCTTTTGATTGGAGAGTGTGATACATTGACATTTAATTATTCATAAGAATGTACTTATTGTTATTTTGTTGATTGTTTTCTTGCTGTTTTTGTTCTCTGTTTTTTCATTCTTCTCTTTCTCTTTTCCCTTGTGATATGATGTCTTTCTTTAGTGTTATATTTAGATTCATTTCTCACTTTCTTTTGTGTATTTGTTTTGTGTATAAGTTTTGTCTTTGTGGTTACATGTGAAGTGTTCATATATAACATCATACATGTATAACAGTCTTTTCTAGGTTGATCACTTAAATACATTTCTAAACTCTAAATGTTTACTTCTCTTAAGTTTATGATGTCACATTTTGCCTCATTTTATTTTATCTATCTCATAATTATTGTAGTTTTAGCTAATTTAACTACTTATGTCTTTTTTTTTATCTTCGTGCTAGCTTTATAAGTGATTTATCTACTATCTGTATTATGTATTTACCTATCCAGTGAGATTTTTACTTTTGTATATTTTCTTGTTAATTAATGTTGTTCCTTTTTTAGCTCAAAGAATTCCCTTGAACTTTTCTTGTAAAATTGGGTTCGTGGTGATGAACTCTTTTAGCTTTAACTTTTCTGGAAAACTTTTTATCTCCCCTTCAATTCTGAATCACAACCTTCCTGGGTAAAGAGTACTCTTGGTTAGAAGTTTGTTCTGTTGAGATGTGTGAATCTGTCATACCACAACCTTCTCTGGTCTGCAAAGTTTCTGCTCAAATATTTGCTAGTAATCTAATGGGTTTTCCTTGTATATAATGAGTTGCTGCTTTTAAAATTATCTCTTTTTTTTTTAATTTTGACATTTTACTTATAATGTGTCTTGGCATAGATCTGTTTTAGTTCAATTTGTTTGGAACTCTCTGGACTTTCCTATACCTGGATTTCTGTTTCCTATCCCAGATTAAGCAACTTTTTAGTCATTGTTTCCTCAAATAAGTTTTCTGCATCTTTCTCTCTTTCCTCTCTTTCTGGGATGCCCATAATGTGAATGTTAGTCTCTTTGATGTTTTCCCTTAGGTCTTCACTTTTTAAAGTTTATATTTCTTTTTCCTACTCTGTCTGGGTGACTTCTAGTGCTTTGTCTTCCAAATTGCTGATCTGTTTCATCTGATCTGATATGGAACTCTTGTAGTATATTTTTCAGTTCAGTTATTCTGTGACTTCTTTGATACTGTCTTATATACTCTCTTTTTTCAAGTTCTCACTGTGTTCACCCATACTCATGAATTTGGTGAGTACCTTTATGACCATTACTTTGAATTCCTTATCAGGTAGATTACTTATCTCCATACCTACAAGGTCTTTTTCTGAGATTTCATCTTGTTCTCTTGTTCCGAACATTTCTTTGTGTCCTCATTATGTTTGCTTTTCTGTGTTTTTTTTCTTTTCTGTGTAATAAGTGAAATAGCTACCTCATTCAGTCTTGATGGAATGTCCTTCTGTAGGTGATAAAACTTCTTGCTCAACCTTGCTATAGTTCTTTGTTGTCTCTTTAACCTTTGTAGTTGTCTAAACAGCATGATTTATTGTTGATAAGTCCCTGTTGTTGAAGGTGTGCCAAGACCTGTCAGTTGCCCAAAGGAAGGGATCTCATTTAACACAGCAGCTTTTAAAGTATGCAAATATATACAGCCCTGTGGTGCCATAATCATACTCTCTATTGACCTCCACACCATTTGATCTGGAGGTTCCCTCAGATCAAACTGCAGGTTCCAGTTAAATGTATTAGCTCTTTCCTGAGAGGTCTTGTTGAATTGTAGTGAGGTGTACAAGGATAATGTCACCCTGCTTATGTTCTCTGCAAGCCACTCCATATTCTCAAAATGTGAGGAAATCTGGATCCTGCCCCTCAGGCTGAAGCAGCAGGTTTAATAAATAAACATTTTCCCAGGAAGATTGGGGTTATGTTTCAGTCTTTTATCTGTGCAGTGCCCTAGGAATGTTAGCCTGCCAAGAACTGTGATTCTAATTTTCACAGTGACTTAGAACTCAGGAATGCCAGCCTCCTTGCCCACCAGGGCCAGGTGAACAAGGGACATCCCCTGTGTGGTTTGCATGTCTCTGCCAGCTTTACCAGGTAATCTGGAGAGTGTAGTGGAACAGGCAGACAGTCGATGGCTCCAGAAAGGCAGAGGAAAAATGCTTTGACTGAATGCACCCACAGGCCACCTGGATGCTGCTGGCAAGAGTGCACATGCATCTGTGCACATGTATTGGCCCCAGGTTGGGAGCAAGGGGATGCCATGGCTGTGCTTACATGCCCCAGCCAGAGTGGAGGATTAGTATGACTGCCTAAACTCTCCAGCCTTAGCAGAGCAGTGAGATAATGCAGTGACCACTCATTCCTCCCAACCCAGTGGGGCAGTGGGAAGGTACGGCATCCCAGAAGGGCTACTAGCAGTAACAGGATAGATGGAGAGTGCACAGAAGGCATCTGCTAGCCTTCCATCTCCAGAGAGATCCCAAACTTTCCCCTGACCCTCAAGCACATGTCCCCACAACAGCAAATAAGACCCCTTCACATATAGTATGGGTGTTTTTCAAATTGTTGCTTTTGGACTGTATCCCAGGGTGAGTGAGATGTATATGAGTCTTGTAAAAGGAGAGTCTTAGTTTCCTATAGCACTCTAGGTCTCTCAGAAGTTAGTCCCATTGGTTTTCTAAGACAGATGTTTTGAGGAGCTCATCTCTCTGGTGTAGATCCCAAGGATTGAGGTGTTTGATGTGGACCATTACCCCCTCACTCCTCCAGAAGTGCTACACTGGTACAATTCCTTCCTATTGTATGTTGCCACACTTGGTATGGCATTTTGTGCTAAGATCCTGTCTCTACCTCTTCCACCCATCTAGATGAGGTTCTTTTATCCTTCATTGTGGGGAAGTACTTCATCTAGTTTTTATATATTTTTTCAGAGAGAACTGATCCATATGTAGCTATAGATCTGTTGTATACTTTGTCTCTCACATTTTTAAAAATATTTATTTATTAAAATTCAAATTTGTTGCATTTAAGTTAAAATTTATCAACATTGACTCACGTCTTGAGCTCTAAATTAAAACCTCACTTGGGGGTTCCTGGATGGCTCAGTTGGTTACGAGTCCAACTCTTGGTTTTGGCTCAGGTCATGATCTCACAGTTCATGAGTTCAAGCACCACATTGGACTCTGCTCTGACAGTGCAGAGCTGCCTTGGGATTCTCTCTCTCCTTCCCTCTCTGCCCCTACCTCTCTCTCTCTCTCCCTCTTTCAAAATAAATAAACTTAAGACAAAAAACAAACTTCAATTGGGGTGCCTGGGTGGCTCAGTTGGTTTAAGTATCCAACTCTTAATCTGGTCTCAGATCATGAACTCGAGGTTAATGGGATCGAGTCCCACATTGGGCTCTGAGCTGACAGCTCAGAGTCTGCTTGGGATTCTCCGTCTCTCTCTCTGCCCCTCCTCTTCTAGTGTGCATATGCATGCTCTCTGTCTCTCTCAAAATAAAGTTTAAAAAAATCACTAAGAAAAAAACTTTTCTAAGAAAGCTATTTAACTTCAAACAAGATGAATTAACACCCACTGTGAGCCATTTTTATAACTATATAAAGAATTTTTCAATTAGTTCAGTGCTATAGCCAGAAGAGTTAAAATGAAAAGTACAAATGAGAACATAATTGGCACTGAAATTAAAAAAACAGAGTTCTATACTGTCTACACTCATGAGATGTCATAAAGAGTTATCACAGTGACTCAAAAGTATAAGTCTGTTGAGAGGCCATCTATCCTAATCAGATGGAAACTCTTTCCACAATAATCTCTAGTAAGCATTTTGAACATTTCTAAGAATAAGTATTTCATTACCTTCTCAGACATTTCCTTCCATTGTTGGGTATCCAATATTATTAGAGAGTTTTCCTTTATGTTGACATAAAATATTTAATTTTACAACTTCTCCACATCCCTACCTTTTGTTTGGATACATACAAAGCACAGCACACTTACTCTTTATTGAACATTTGTAAAGCACATTTTCTTTTTTTTTTTTTAATTTTTTTTTTCCAACGTTTATTTATTTTTGGGACAGAGAGAGACAGAGCATGAACGGGGGAGGGACAGAGAGAGAGGGAGACACAGAATCGGAAACAGGCTCCAGGCTCTGAGCCATCAGCCCAGAGCCTGACGCGGGGCTCGAACTCACGGACCGCGAGATCGTGACCTGGCTGAAGTCGGACGCCCAACCGACTGCGCCACCCAGGCGCCCCTGTAAAGCACATTTTCACTGCTGCACCAAGATGGCTGTTGATATTTGAGGAATCTTTTTTGAAGTTCGATTTGGTACTCCAGAAGTAGTTAATTTAGACCAAGAGGCTTGATCTCATTGGCAAAGCGTAGGTATACTCCTTATATTATTCGACATATTTTTTAATGTTTATTTTTGAGACAGAGAGAGAGACAGAGAGAGAGAGAGAGAGACAGATAGACAGAACATGAGCAGGGTAGGGGCAGAGAGAGAGACACATACAGAATCCCAAGCAGACTCCAGAGTCTGAGCTGCCAGCCCAGAGCCCTATGTGGGGCTCAAACTCCCGAGCTGTGAGATCATGACTTAGGCTGAAGTCCAGTTGATTAACCAACTGAGCCACCCAGGAGCCCCTGTTCAACATCTTGATCTTTGGTTTCCTCTTTCATGTCTATTCATGTCTAAAGGTTATCCTCTCTGAAAGAAAAGATAAAAGCAATATAACAAGAGGAAAAATACAACGGTGTCATCCATTATTATTGCGGTAGTCATAAATGGGCTGTGCTCTGGAAGGAAAAGAATACATGCACAAATCCACTCTTGTGTAGTATCAGGTCAGGAAGTGTAGTTCTGTACTGTCCTCCTCTTTTTCCTTAATTAAACTAAAATTTTTCTTTGTATTGCCATAATTATTAATCACAATTCTAACTTATTCAGAAATCATCCTTGATACTAGTGATATGCTTAAAAATCTAGGCTGACTTTTAAATTTCTTCTTGAATATACATTGTATTGAAAACTGACATGGGCAGTTTAGACAGGCACAGTTAGTAAATTCTTTTGGGGGTAGATATGACTAACTTTCAATAATTAGACATAGAAGAGGCTATTGTCATCCCTTCAACCCAGATTAAACTCTGACACACATTCTGCTGTTAACTAGCAAATAGACAAAATTAAATGACTTATGTGACCTGGATGGCTTCTGATGATCAATCCTTTTAGGACTCAAATAGCATCTGGCCTATAGACCTAAGACAAATTTAACATAATTTTAGTAGCAGGATTTGTCTTTATAGACTCGGACAAAGACCCTCTGAATTAGTGTAAGGATATAGGTGTATTTAAAATTCGAAGATTAAGTAAATGGATGGTAAATGGTGCTAACTAGGTTTCTCACACTGTCAGGGAGGTTTCAAATAAGCGAGGCAGGAGGGTAAAATGACTTATATGGCGCTGAATTAGCATTGAAGACACTAATATGAATGAATGTTTAACTTAACATTAATACTGCTTGGTAGATATATAAATTACAAGCATGTCCATATTCCACAGGGTGGTATTTATATACATATTTCCTAGCTCTGTCCACTTAGGGGGTCTAAAAGCAATGATCCTCCAGTGGCAGTGAGACTACTTGATCATATCTTTGTTTCTGGTGTCATTCTCCAATGAAAGAAAACAATGCTCTGTAGATAAAATGGCTGGTTCTAAGACTTGGGCAGGAAATACATAAAATAAGCTTGGAGCATCTTTTACATTTAGAAAGTAAGGAAGTACTCAACAAATAAAGCAATGCGGTATATTAAAGAGATGGAGGAGAGCCAACGGGAAGAACTCCCAATGGCTAAAACTTGAACAATTTGAGTAACAACAACAACAAAGGTAGTAATAGATTATAATTCAAATTATATAATAAATATGCATGAGTCCATAGTGATATAAATAACTGATTATATTAAGTAAACAGATGAGAAAGAAGAAACATCTTTCTCATACATAAAAATTCCAAATAATTTATGTAGATATATTCCTTTTCCAAAGATGATGACACATAACTTTCAACTCCTTATTTGTGAGTATATTTATTGACTTTCTTCCAAACAGTATAGTATAGAAAGGGGAGAAATTAACTTTATGGTGGAAAATCTAGAAAACACTAATTTAGCCAGGTGATCAAGATTAACATCATTAGTGATAAATATACTGATAGCATAGGTCCTTGATATGTGTTGAAAATGGTACTTCATATATGTGGTCTTCTATCCTGAAACCCATAACTTCTCTCTAATCATGAGAAAACATCATCCAAACATAATTGAAAGGCATCTACAAAATACTTAGCCAGGATTCAAAGCTGTCAAAATCATCAAAACCAGATAAAAAAAGGTAGGAAATTGTCATGGCACAAAAAAGCTTAAGGATGCATGACAACTAAATGTCATATGGTATCTTGGGTGGAACCCTGGAACAGAAAAAGTACAGTAGGCAAAAACTAATGAAATCTAAATACAACGTGTGTGTGTGTGTGTGTGTGTGTGTGTGTGTGTTTCCATATATATCTATGTCTATATCTGCATGTATGCATATTAAACCTTTTAATGTCAATGTAAACATATATGTGTATATACTTATCAGATTTTGTTTTATACATCATCTAGTGAAGAAAATCTCTAGTGAAGTTTCACACCATTTCTTTTTTCTAGAACAAATCTTTTTCTCAATAAATCTTGAAAAACTAATTTTACCAATAAAACCCCATTACTAATATACATTATGCTAATTAATAAAAATTCTCATAAAGTTAGTCAAAGCACTTGTTAATCTTTAAAGTGATATATACCTTTAGAGTATATATTTCCAGTTATGTTTACTAAATATCCCATGAATATGTATTGAAGCTCTGGAAACACACACACAAACACTCATATCCACTGTCTATGCTGAGGAGTTTTACAAAAAATTATGCATATCACAATGCTCTTATTTTTCTCTTATTTTTTGAGGTTATCTCTTTTTATACATAACATTTCCACAGAGCGTTTTGTGCAGCCTCATCTATTTCTTTAGACACATTTGTCATGCTTTATTAGGTGTGATTAGTCATGACTACCAGTCAAGACTTTGTTTCAGAGAATTTCCTAACTATGTTTTCACTTTCACATGCAGACTTTGCCCATATTAGCCATTTTGCTGTTATATACTATAAGACACCAAGTTGTCTTTCACAAAAGGTTCTTGTAATATTTCTCCCCCAATTGGAACTTGTCTTTACATTCATGTTATGCCAAGAAAGGTAGCTTAATTTATTTAGTATTTTGTTTTGAAATTGAGATATAATTGACATATAACACTGTATGAGTTTAAAGTGTACAAAGTGTTGATTTGATATATTTATATATTTCAATATGATCACTCCTGAAGTGTCAGCTAACACCTCTATTACTTCACATAATTACCATTTCTTTTTTGTGATGAGAACTTTCGAGATCTTTCTTATTTTCCCTTTCTACCTTGTCAGATATAATTTTCAACCTGTCAACTTTTTCAGACATTTTATATTTATCCAGATGAGATACTCTTCTATGTATTCCTTCATTAAATTTTTTGAAAGATTTACTATATATGGTAAACATAACTGAGATATATACACCTTGCCACCAAAATGTTTTAGCTTAATGTGTGGGTGGAGACAGGTAATAAACAGATAGTAATTATACTATGTGACAAAATTTAGGGTAAAGGTGTGTATTAGTGTTTATGAAAACTTATTCAAAGAGTTTCTATACCAGCCTTTCTGGGAGTGATTGGTTATAGACAGCTTTGAGTACCTTCCCAGAGGAGGGGTCACTTGAAATGAGTCTGAAAATATAAAGTGTGATGGATGGGAATACATGGAAGAGACAATGCAGGGTGAACTTTAGTTCAATGTTAAGAAATGCTCTGGGATGCAATTAGATAAGGAAATGAAGGTTGGATGTAATTGAAGAGTAGCAAGAGATGAGACTGCAAAGGGAAGCAGAGAATATATCATGATAGGTTTTCTATGTCATGTTAAAAAGTTTGAGTTATGTCAGGGACTTGACATAATCAGGTTTGTGTATTATAAAACTCATTCTAGGAATAATAAAGAGACACGATTGAAAAGGGCATAGTAAGAATCAGGCAGAACACAGCTGTTACCACTAAGATTTAGTTGAAAAATGATGAGGTAATGAATTATAACAATGGAAATATGAATGGAAAATGAATCTCCAGTGTCAATCATCATACCCATTAAAGTAAGCACCTAAAAACTTTAATAAGTGCATTAATGAATAAAATTAACAAATTTAAGGTACATATTTGGATAGGCATGTAGAATGTCTGACTTTGATTGCATGAGTTGCAATGATGACAATTTTGACGTAAGCACAGGTAGAGGTAGAAGAGCCAAGTGGCAGGAAATTTAAAGGAACATATTTCCAGCAAAGAGAAAACTATTGTTCTTAGGACTCTAATGGTTCCAGAAATACTTTTTAAGACATAAATCTTAGATTACTCATATCTGAGAAATACATACGCTACCATAAAAATACATATTTATGTTCTCTTATGTCCACCAAAATGTTATTTTCTGGTTTATAAATTTCCATATAAATATCATATTACAGTCTAACATACAATACTCCTCTGCTTTCTTCCTAGTCTCTCTGCCTCTTTTTCCTTCTTCTTTAAACCTGTGTACATCATTAGCCATGTGTTCTACTAGTCTATCCTGAATATAACTTGCAGGACTTTAATCTGTGCCTACAACTTCTAACCTGTTTGGACTACTTAGGGAAAAGAACCAGGTCAAGCGTTCAAGTCTGTTTTGATTTGACAAGCTGCCAATCCAGTTACAGCATTTCACAGTGTCTGAAAGTATGGGCCAGTAGAGCCTGGAAACATCAGTGCCCACTACGTAACACTATCCCACCTCCATGTTCCTAAGCATGTCTCAGAAAAAGACAAATGGACACAAGGAAAGCCTTAAAGAACTCTACTTCTACCATGAAAGTTAGGAGGATCCATTGCAGATTTGTCAGCAGCTCTCTTTTAAAATCTTTGAATTTAGCAGACATGTTCAAAGGGAACACTGTGAAGACAAATTGTTAGATTTAACCTAATCTTCCTGCACTTCACATTTCTACAAAATGTCTTCAAGCTTTCTTGTTTTTTATCTGCTCTGTTAGGCTTCTGTCTACTTGATTTGGCTTCCCCCAAGGTTTTGTTTTTTGCTTTAAAACTGGTGTTCTCCATCCTCCTTAGGTATGATATGAACAGTCACTACCTTTTCTCATCTCTCTGGCTTGATCTTATTCCTCCATGGATTGGCCCTAACTCTCTTAGGCCAGCCTATGCTTCTGCAATTACCCTCTGGAGGACAAGGCAGGACAAGAGCGTTATGGAAATGGTGGAGAGGAAATGTCTTTTACTTACAAGAACTGTCTTTTAAAAGTATTCCTTCTAGATGCCAATCATTGTTTCAAGGAAAATAAAAGCTGATGAAATGAAAGTACCTGTTTTTATAGTCACCAGGTTAATGATACTGGATTTGGACTAGTCAAAACTGAAGAATCTCTTTGGTATTGATATTAGCTGATATAGAGATGATTTGAAAACAAAAACTGATTCAACCATATATTTATTGTCTCAGTAGCATAATCTTACCTGTATAGCTTATAATTTTAAAATATCCATTTACAGATAAGGAAATGAGTTTTATGGTAATATACAACTTGATTAAGGTCACTCAATATTTATATATGGTTCAGCCTTTCTACCCCCTCTGAACTAGGGATCTGTTAACATGAGTTCATATTTCTAATTCACATACATATTTCATCATAATAAACAGACTCTGTATATGTTAAGACTTAAAATGTTGACTGTGATATGCATTTTAAGATTTAACATATACTTCTCCTAATTTAAAAGTGATGGTACCTTTTGTACAGGTGAATTGTCTTTAGAAATAAGATTATATTTAGTTCCAAACCCTAAAATCATGAATGAATTATGAACTTACTCTGAGCATTGAAAGGCAACAAAGCATAAGACTTAAAAATTTAGTCTTGAACTTG